>NC_141695.1:255045503-255645503 GCF_964263255.1 Lissotriton vulgaris
CTAGTGTGTTTTATGGGCTAGAGTGATGTGGTGCTAGGAAATGTAATGCATTTAGCATGTTTTACGCACCCTCTATTGATACCTCTAGACATGGTTTTACCTCTGGAGGTTTATGTTGGTGAGATTATGTTTCACTGTGAGTTATGCCCCTAAATATGATTTATTCTTAGGAGGCATAGTCTAATGTGTTTAGACTAGTGAGAGATTGCCTACTGTAGTTATACTGTTTAGGCCTAAATATGATTGCTGCGTGATGGGCTTTGCCTTTAAGCTTGTGTTATACTTCTAAAGGTGCTCATGCTTAGAAGTTTGCTTTGCCTAGTATGTTATACTAGTGAGTTTGTGTTCATGCGTTATCTAGGCCTATGGTTATTAGTATTGCGTAGTGACCTACCTATACCAGTGGTTACTGGTGGTGTTCTACAATTGTCAGTTTGTGTAACAGTTATTCTAAGTGCTAGTTCTACTAAGTGCTGATTCTGACAGTGGCCCATGTGGCCCTGTCCTGGTGTAAATAATCCCATGTGAATATTGCCCTTGCCAGTTGGCACAATGTATATTGTGTGATTACTATCTGATGTGTTTTGACAATACAAAAGTTATTTTTATATAACCTTGTGTGGAGTTCCTTTTGTGGTGTGCCTAGGATGTTGTTGCTGTTGTGTGCATGGCAAAATGCTTTACACATTGCCTCAGGGATAAGCCTGTCTGCTCGTGCCAAGCTACCAAGGGGGTGAGCAGGGGTTATCTTGGCATGTGACTCCCTTGCCCTGACTAGAATGGTGGTTTCTGCCTGGTTTTGATGTAAGCCTTAGCCAACCAGAAAAGCCCAGTTGTAACAAGCTTATAATGGGGGGCTTCTCTGCACTCCGTTGTCCCCGCTGGTGGTACTAAAGTATAGTGGCATTACTTGTTTAGGCGGTGCCGACTTATCCTGACACACTGTGACCTACCAGGGCTAACAAACTAACATATCCTTTAGGTGAATCTGGAATCAGTCTAGACATCAAACCCTTAGTTTATGTTGTCTAAATGCACGGATCCTATTTAGATTTGTAGAAACTTCACAACAACACCAGCTAAATGAAGGATGCAAGTAAGAGCCCACAATCACCCCGTTTACCCACCCACACTTAAAAAGTGATCCATATTTTATTTGATCCATCAGTCATCAGCGTCATCATTCAGGCCTTGTGTTGTGCAACCACAAATGCCTAACCTAAGCTAGTCCTCTCAAGACTTTGGGGCAGATCACAATATTTGGCTGAAAGCTTCCTCCTGACACTCAGAAACTCCTTGACTTTACCCTTATGACTGATTCGGTCGGTTTACAATATGGCCGAGCGATTACCTTGTTCACGGTCAGAATGTACACCATGCAGTCATGCTGAACCCTGTAGTGCAGTTCACATGTGATTCCTAACATAAGGATGCACATTAAAGCCACATAGTGCTGTTGGTGCAAGATTTGCAATGCAAAGACGTACTCCAAGTTGCACATGGGAAACTGGTGCCCACAAACTCCACTGCCTGCAGTACTCTGCAGTGTTTTTTAGCCACTTCATGGAGTTCCACGTAGCAGACCTTGATGAACTCCACCCAAGCAAAGTTAATAGATCACCAACCACCATTCTCCATGGTATACTTTGAAGAGCCCCTCTGCTTACAGCCTCTTGAGCAAATCCAGGCATAAAGACATGTGATGTCCAGAGTGTTACAAACAGTATTAAATGACTTGGAACACACTAATGAAATGTATGCTCATGGTGGTAAAATATATTTTACAGACATTCTCAGACTGACTCAGAAGTTTATTTATCTGGCTCTACCAACTCTGCAGATGTGACTGCTTGTGCGATGTTACAGTGACATAACTCTGAAAGGCACTGACCACCTTGTACCTGCTATGAAGCAAGCTGGCAGGCAGGTCGCTCCCCACACCATCACACAGCCCCCAGCTGCCTCGTGTCCTGCTTCCTGCTGCCGCCTGGTTCCCGCTGATTCATGATCCTTTCCCGCCGCTGCGTCCCACCCCCTGCTCCCCATTTGCCCACCCAACTCCCGCCTCCCAGCAGCTCCTCCCTCCCTATCCCCCTTTTATGGAGGCCGCTCAGCGGCCGCGTCGCTGCCGCGCTGCTGGTGCGCCAAAGGCAAGCCCATCTGCACTCGTCCGCGTCTGGACCGCGCCGAGCGCCAGAACCCCTGGACCCCGCGAACGCCAAAACACCAGACTCCGCTACAATGCCACCACCCTCTACGCACTCAATGCCGGCCGAAACCACACCTGCTTCCAAGCCGCCCTGAAACTGACTCACGGACCTTTGTCCTGCCACACCGGCAGCTTCACCGGCGATATAACCACCAAACCTCCAAGGACTGGACCCAACCACCTCCGCTGCATACTCCTCCACACCCGCTCCGCACGCAAACACGCCATTGAGCTCTGGAATATGCTCGACACCTCCGCCACAGATGTGGCCTTCCTGACCTAGACCTGGTGGAACGACTCCTCGGTTCCCGACATTGCCATAGCCATCCTGGATGGCTACAAGATCACATGCAGGGATTGCACCTATGGAATCGGAGGAGGAATAGCCATCGTCCACAAGTCCACCCTCAAGGTAGCCACCCACGCAGATGACACCCTCAACACCGCCGAACACCTGCACTTTCAGATCCACACCAACCCCAACACCACCCTCAGAGGAACACTCATCTATAGACCACCCAGACCCTGAGCTCAATTCAGCGACTCCATCGCCGACCTCGCCCACACCCACGCACTCGCCTCCACGGACTGCATCCTCCTCGGGGACCTGAATTTCCACCTGAAGAACAACAATGACGCCAACTCCGCCACCCTGATCAACAACCTCTCCAACCTCAGCCTCAGACAACTCATCACCGCACCCACCCACGCCACTGGCGACACGTTGGACCCCATCTTCTCCACAGGCACCCACGTCGCCTTCGACCACACCACGGAACTCCACATTTCACCTTCAACAAACCAACCGTGAACCACTGTACCCAACAGCTGCCTCGTCGATGCTGGAGCAAAGTCACCGAAGACCATCTGATCACCACCCTCGCCCAAAACCCGCCCACCGACCCCACCAACTCAGACACCGCAGCCCACAACCTCAGACAGTGGATCGACGACTGCGCCAACACCCTTGCCCCACTCAAGTAACCCTCCAACAACCACGCCAGCAAGAGAGCCACCTGGTTCACGGACGAGCTGCAGACCTCCAAACACGTATGCCGGAAACTGGAGAAGCTATGGCTCCACCAACGCACTCCAGACAACCACGCAGCCCACAAGTACGCCTCCCGCAGACATCACCACCTCATCAGATTAGCCAAGAGATCCTCCTTCAAAAAACGGCCTGGATAACAATGCACATGACAGCAAATAGCTCTTCAACATCGTAAAGGAACTCTCCAACCTCTGCGCCAACGACATACCGACCTCACAAGAACCGTGCAACTCACAAGCCATCTTCTTCCACCGCAAGATCGCTGACATCCATGACATCTTCAAAACCATGATCGCCCCGACTACGCCAGACCCCACCTCCCCTGTGAACAGCGCCAACCACCTGACCTCCTGGTCCAACGTCAACGACGACGAGACACGCAAGGTCATGAACTCCGTCCACTCAGGATCTCCGTCAGACCCTTGCCCACACAACAAATTCACAAAGCAGATGCTGCCATCGCACCCTAACTACGAAGGTCATCAACATCTCCTTCAAAACAGCGAGATTCCTGCAAAGCTGGAAACATGCCGAAATCAATGCCCTCCTCAAGAAGCCCAAGGCGGACCCCAAGGATTTTAAGAACTTCCGACCCATCTCCCTGCTCCCGTTCCAGGTGAAGGTCATCTAGAAAATTGTCAACATGCATCTGGCCCGGAAGACAACAACATCTTAGACCCGTCCCAGTCCGGGTTTCGAGGAAACCACAGCACCGAGACAGCCCTCATCGCCGACACAGACGACATCAGGCGCCAACTAGACAGCGGCGAAACATCAGCCCTCATTCTCTTAGACCTGTCAGCTGCCTTTCACACAGTTTACCTTCGCACTCTAAAGACACGCCTCCTAGAAGCCGGAATCCAAGAGAAGGCCCTTGACTGGACCAGGTCCTCCCTCTCCGGCAGAACCCAGAGTGTCTGCCTCCCGCCCTTCCGATCCGAGGCCACCAACATCATATGCGGCGTCCCCCAGGGCTCATCCCTCAGCCCGACGCTGTTCAATGTCTACATGACCCCCCTCGCACAAGTGGCCTTCCAACATGACCTCAACATCATCTCCTACGCCGATGAAACCCAGCTCATCCTCTCCCTCACCAAGGACCTGCACACTGCCAAAACCAACCTCCAAGAGGGAATGAAGGCCATCGCCGACTGGATGAGCAACAGCCATCTGAAGCTGGACTTGGACAAGACGGAGGTACTCATTTTCCGACCCATCCCCTCAGCCTTTGACGACTCCTGGTGGCCGACCACACTGAGAACAGAACCGACACCCACCGACTATGCACGCAACCTAGGATTCAACCTCGTCTACTCCTTCTCTATGTCTAAACAGGTCAATGCCGTCTCCTCCTCCGCTACAACACCCTCTGCATGCTCCGCAGGATCTACAAGTGGATCACAAATGAAACAAGAAGAACGGTGACACAGGCCCTCGTTATCAGCAGACTGGACTACGGCAACGCACTCTATGCAGGAATCCCGGCCAAACACCTATGACGACTAAAACGCATCCAAAACGCCTACGCCCTACTGCTCGTCAACGTCCCCCGCCGCAGCCACATCCCCCACCACCTGAGAGACCTACACTTGCTCCCCGTCAAGAAGAGGATCACCTTCAAGCTCCTCACCCACGCATACAAAGCACTCCACAACGCTGGACAGCCTACCTGAACAGCAGACTCAGCTTCTACACCCCCACCCGCCAGCTCAGCTCCACCAGCCTCGCCCTCGTCGCTGTCCCCCGCATCCAACGAACAACCTCCAGAGGCAGATCCTTCTCCTACCTCGACGCCAAAACCTGGAACACCCTCCCTACCCACCTAAGGCAAACCCAAGACCTACTTGACTTCAGAAGACTCCACAAGACCTGGCTCTTCGAAAATATCGGCACCCCCTCCCCTCAGCGCCTTGAGACCCTCACGGGTAAGTAGCGCGCTTTACAAGTACTCTGATTGATTGATTGATGAAGTCTCGTTTAAAAGTTGAGGTAAACTTACAGGTAGGACACATTAGAGGGTGCGCCAGCACTCTTGGCCTCTTCAATCTGAGCCCTGCTGATGTCAAAACCAACTACCTTCTGAAAATGAGCAGCCAAGAAACGAGTGCTCTCCCCTGTTCCACAGCCAATATCAACTGCCAGCTCATAGTGATTCTTCTGTTGAAAAGAAAGGTTTTAGCAAGATTATTAGGAGTGAAAATGTCAGATAAAAATACCTTTTGAAAATCAAAATGACACAGAAATTCACCAGTTATAGTTTACTTACCTAATTATAATATATGCCCCAGCCATGCACTGCTTATGCATATGATCTCCAAATTACATTACACCTTATATGTTAAATGACTTTATTGGTGACTCCACTGATTAAATCTCATATCACATCATTGATGGCATCACTGATCACATCCCTGGAACATCATCCTAGATACTGCTCCTCAAATACAAAAATTGTAATACTGGAAACTAGTCTCTTTCAGTATGGTAAACATTATATGGTGAAAGCTTTAGTTACCAGTTGTAGGAAGATGGCTCTTTATATAGTGTGCTGAAATGAGGTGCACTGTATAGAGAGTCCAGGTATCGCTTACTAGTATACAGGGGATTGCTTGAAAAATCCTAAAGTGAGTATTTGTGGTAGTGTGGTAGAGCAGCCTTAGGCTTACAAGAGGGGAGTGTTAGGCATTTGTTGCACACAGTCAATAAATAAGACACACACTCAACAAGGAAATCGGACACCAATTTAGAAAAAGAACATAGCTTTTTATATTCATTTATGCACCAATATCTATGAAATGAGGTAGGTAATTTTTGAGTTGGTGATTTTCCTAAAGACAGAAAATACAGCTGTCAGATTAGAGGCATTAGCCTCCAACGTGGTAATGTTTTCCCATGGGAGAAACAGACCCGTGTAATTGTGTTTTTTAGGTAAATAGAGGCAGAGGGCCTTAGAACCTTCAGCAGTTTTGGTTTACCTGCCCTGGTGTGTCCGGGTGGGGAGTTTCTGTCCCCATGGTAGCATTGAATGATACTGCTGAATTCGGTAGAGAAAACCTGTAACAGAAAAAGGCTGCAAGGTTGGATTAGGGGACAGGTCTGTCAGATCCCACAGGAGAGTCAATTCTTGAGGGTCTCTGGGGCTAGGATGCACCAGTAGGCTCAGACTCAGGCTATGGCACTCCAGTGCAGAGGTGTTATATCTGGTGTGTCGCTGCATTGGAGGCTCTCATGGTTTAGGTGTGCCAGGGAATAGGAACAAAACTTTACAACAAGGCCACTCTTGATGGTGACTTTGCTGATGCTGATGTTCTACTTCCGTAGGCCTGTCTTGGCTGGAAACAAAACATGCCTTATCTCCAACAAACATTCCGGTGCCCCAGGTATTGGTGCAGGGTTGCTACCAGGGGGGCTAACATCTACACACGTGGTGGAAAGACATTTATGACCTTCTGGAACATGGTGATGTCTTCCTGCATGGCTGCAGTGGACTCAGCAGTCAGCAGGATAGTGTACCAGGTCGGTTTAGTTGGTGTCTGCAGGCTACAAGGAAGTGGTTCCTGCACTTCAAGGGAGATGTTGGCTGGTTTGGAAAGTACGGGCAGCCCTCTGAGGCTTTTCGAGGATGAAGAGCTGCAGGACATCCAGGTCTTTGCAATTCTTGGGACAACAGCAGGCAGGTAGGGATTGGTGTCATGTCCACAGCTAGCAATTTCTAGCATTCTTTGGCTTTTGTTTGCCCTTCTTTTTCTTTAGTCAGGTCTAACTGAGTCCTTGGTATCAAGGGGCCCCTGAAATACATAATTTGTGGGTGGTATGTGAAGTGAAGCCACTACACCCGCAATATGACCACAACCTGTGGGTAGTCAGCATAACCCTCTCCCAGAGTTAATAATTCCACCAAAAACAAGGGGGTAGAATCCCTTTTTCACGGAGCACATCGGGCATCCCAACTTAGGGTTGTGAGTAGCCTGGTGGTGCAACACGCCTACTTGCAAATCTCATTTCCCATCTGTCCTAGAGCTGTGAGCTCCAGGACAGGGGGTAGAATCACTCAGGTCTGGGGGAGGCCAGGGTCACATATCAAAGGCAGCAGGGGCTTTGAAGCCCCTGGTACTTAAATGCTAAATGATTAGCCATCCTACTGGATGACGTGTGAGCACATTCCTAGGGAGCAGGCACTGTTTCTGACATCAGAGAATGTGAGCTCTCATCTGCAGAAACATGCCTGTGGTGGCAGGCGGGATGATACAATTCAGCCAGTACACTAGATCGTGCTAGGTTTTTCAGGGGAAGGCTATAGGTGCATATCATAATAAAACTTGTACTGGCAACTGTACAGATGTATTAAGACAAGGTGTTTGATACCAAACACCATAGCTTTCAGTAGAGTCATCTTGTAGTTGGGAAACTCCTAATTCCCAGTGCCCAAATAATTAAGATGACTTTGCTGTTAACTTGCATTGTCTGATAGCTAACCAAGACAGCACAGGTGCACATCTGCTCAAGTTATGCCCTCAGATGTGATATGATGCACCCTGCCTTAGGGCTACAAGGATGGCTGGAGGGGTGTTTACATATATTGCATGCAGTGACTTTGATATGGAGCACAGTGAGATTGCCATTTTGTGTTTTTACTCATGGTTTGCACCATGACACACAGTCTGCAATGGCAGGCTGCATGCAATTTGTATGGGGGTCCCTAAGCGAGACATAATAAATGCTGTAGGCCTTAGATACCCTCTTTGGTTCCATACTCTAAGTACCAAAGGTACAATTTATTAGGTACTTTCAGGGTGCCAAAGTGGGTGGCAATTGGGTCACATTCAAGGGAAAGTGGACCGGCACTGGGGCCAGGTTAACAGTGACCCAGTGCACAACAGTTGAAATACATCAATATCATTCGCAGATGGTGATAATGACCGTGACAAAAAGGGCACATTCTGACACCAGTCAAAATTTAAAAGCAAGCAGTACTTCTTTAAATAGTTAAATACTGAGTTCAACTAGGGTGTGTTGCAGATGTACATATTAGGGGTGGGCGGTAAATTTGGTTCCACTCGTGGAATTTGTGAAATTTCAGCACTTCTGCGTTCTGCACAATTAGCCAGTAGAGAGCATTCATTCTGGCATGATGCTTCTGGCCCGAGTTGTAGGTCAAATTCGGTAACGCATTAATCAGCCAAATAATAAGGTGCGCTCGGTCGAGGCTGGGCAGGTGTGCTTTCTCCCCTTATCTAATGTCAAAAATTAGATGTGATGCTTGATGGAGGTCTTTGCATCCATGACTTTCTCAAGCGCAAGTAGTTCCTGGGATCAGGAGGTTCTCTCACCTCATCTGCTGCTCTGATCAGTCTCTGACCTTTTAACAAGAGGAATGTGGTGAACTCGCATAGAAGCCCTGCCCCACACACACTAGCAGTATGCAACGTCTTCCCGCCCTTTACCCACTATGAATATGATGGACACAGCTTACTCAAAGGACCACTGCGCCTTTACGGCACGGTGGCAAAGTTACAGATGTAGTGTAACGGACGGAACAAGAAATTTTGCAAGCATGTAAAATTTTTGCGTGCTCACAGAGTTTTTTTGCCGTTTCGTGGAACTTTCCGAGGAGTGACTACGCAAATTCCGCCCACCCATAATTGTACATTTCAAAAGATGATGTCTTCAAAGGCCTCTTACCAAAAATATAGTAAAAAACACAAGCTTGTACTTGCAATACATATTTCTCATGTGGATTTCTGTGTACATAATGACGTTGTCATGAAGTATTATAGAAAACGATATAAACAGGTCATGGTACAATTGCAAGCCTTGTTTAAATGGTGCACACCATTCTGCTCCTATCAAGAACATGTGCAGAGTGGTTTTACACTCTTCCATGTATTGGGTCAATGTGTACCTTGCTGAATACTTTCTAGTATCAAAAGCTTCCAAAAAACGTTCATATCCATTGGATAATGCCATCCATATTGTGATCAGTGGTGTAATCCACACTGTCATTTGTACTGCCATTAGTAATGTCATAAATGTTGTAATACAGCATATCATTAGTGATGTAATGAGTGAGGTCATAAGCAGTGCATGGTGGGTATTCAAGGTATAGTAAGGTGTGTATGCTATAACGTAGGCAGCCATAGTCCTGCGGACCGGCACCAATTTTTCTTGGTTCGTTTTACAACTTTTTTTATAATACTGTGGCAGCCTAAACACCATGCAAGCTTCACTTACTGAGTCTTGTGCGATTTTGTGGAACTACAGTTCTTATTGTAGTCTTGCTCTACTTTACAGGTGTTCTTGCTGGGTTCCTAAGGAGGCCTGCAGCACAATTTCTTTTTTTTTTCTTTGAGCAAGGGGGGCCCCTCTGGGTAACGCATACGTGTTAGGGGATCGGGATAGCTCTATCCTGCCCCATTATGTGTTATTTTTGTTTTAGCTTTCGCACATGTTACCCATGTCCTTTAAACCATCCATAGCATTCTCTTCATGTCATGGCCAGCCAATCAGATTGCTTGGCTACATCCTGTACTGGTACCGGTCCCATGGGAATTAAATGTCAAATGGGAAAAATAATCCTCTTAACCAATGAGAACTTTTGATTTTTTTATTACTTACAGTACTGCAGGACCAACCTCCAAATATAAATATAATTTAAATGCAGATTTCTAAAAAACAGTTTAAAGAACTTAAGCCAAATAATGAAAAGCAAGCATTCCAACCTGTTTACCAAATTTGGTGTCATTCTGTAACACTTTGATTTTTGGTTGTTGTCCCACTGCTCACCGGTGCTGCCCCATTGTTATGTTGGCAGTACCCAGTAAAAAGCGCATCTGCCCTGAAGAAGTAGATTTTTACTCTACCCCAGGAGGGAGAGAAAATATTCTTCCCTACACATGCTCACACACAGGGAAGAAAAATAAAGGTTTTCTTTGGTCCACTGAGCTAAACTTACATTATCAAGGGAAGGGATCTCTGGATTTGTACTGTAGCTCGGGGAGGAAAGCCATGTGCTTCCCTCCCTTCATTCACCACATTGGCCCTGGGTGATGTGGTGGAAAAGCCTGGGTAATGGTTCACCCTATCACCTTAATCCACAAATCAGCCTCAAAAGAGGTCCCCTGTGCCTATGTAAGGCTCAGGGAGGATGGCCCTTGCCTCTTAATCAATACATTGGCCCCAGGGAATGTGGGCACCACTGTTTCCCCCCCATAAAATCAGATGCTCCAACTCACCAGGTGGCATAAACATGGACTATGGAAGCTGTGTAACCCTAACCTCCTACATGTTCTTTAACTTATTTTTTGAGGGCAGCAAATTAAACCTTGAGTCCTTGTCCCCTCCCTCATGCCCCCTCATGTTTCACTAAGCTACCACTGCTCCTATTACCCCCGCTCTGCACTGTCTATTGTGCTGCCACTGTCCCTTCCATCTGCACAGCTTGATCATCTAGCTGCCCCTATCTATGACCTCCTGTCCCCTGCCATCGATTGTACAAGTTCAATGCTATGTTCACTCCCTCCTGCCCTTCATAGTCATGTGTGCTTCCTTTTCGATGCATGTTTCTTTGTGCTGCTACTGTCCCTACTGCCTGTCGTGAATGGGCAGTTTGCTGCCCCTGCTCCTGGTCTCCTCCTCTGCCTGTTTCTGTCTGAGTCTAGCTTCTACCCCTTCCCTTCTGCCCTCCATGGTCCTTTGCGCCTAACTCTTCCCTCTGCCTCTTTCCACCATGGCCCCATGATTTACTGTTAACACTGCTGCATTCCTTACATGGTGTGTTCTGCTGCCAATACTCCCACCTGCCCTATATGGTCTGCTTTCCATCCCTGACTCTGACTCTGATGCACTCCAATCTATTTGGAAAATGTGCTTTTTCTGCCAGATGACCACACATTTTGGGCCTTTTTGCTGAACCTTATTTTTGCTGACTACAGAACTGCACTCAGCAGAGACATTGTGCTGAGAAGCCAGTTTCAGCATACAACTGCTGAGATGGCGAAGTGACAGTGGAGAGAGATTGTAAATCACCTGATGGTGTAGCTTCACACTCTGAGAAGCCTAAGAGGCATGAGGAACTCAGGATGGCCAGAGGCCTGGCTCTTGACACTGACAGCTGTCAGTGGCCTCTGTTGCTTGTCCTCCTTGTGGGCAGAAGTTTTCTTAGTTTGGGGACAGATGTCTGACTAAGGGGGCAAAATTTGCCACAGCACCTCATTGGTGGCACTATCTGCAAGCTGGGGTGCATCTTTAAGAAAGCTAAGGATAAGAGCCTCACAGATGGGCTCCGCAGAAGAAGAGGATTCCACATGAGCGAATATATTAACCCCAGAGGTAGGTGACAGAGGGGTACAGATAGGTTCAAACAGGCTTAAATAAGACAACTGTCACTGCAGAAGAGGGATATTGTCCCCTTCTGTCACTTAAAATTTGGCTAGGGTTGCTACATTAGAAATGTTCCCTTTCTGCAGAGTCAAGCTGAGTTTTTTGGCCTTTGCGCTTGTCAGAAATAGGAGTCTCTCAATCGCAGATGTATGCACCTTGTCCAAGTAAGAAAGTAAGAAAGCTTTATTGTTTGGTTAGTTCAAGCCATAACTATATATAACATACAGATTTTCAAAATTTTCAATTAGAATACACAACCATACAGTATATTTAACCTTCAGATTTAAAGCGATTAAAATTGTAATTCAATACAGCACGTATGTTCCATTTTCTCTGTAAACTTAATTTAGTTATGACCAAAGTGTAAAATATTTATTATGCTGAGAAGAGCTAATCATTCCTGGATGTATTTTTTTAGGACAAATTTGTGGAGCTTTAGGATAACAGCTTACAGTTCACATGAGGGTCTGACAGGTTGAGACTGTATAATGGAGGCCCTACATGTCTTGATCCCTCTTGATTTAAAATCAGACATCAATAAAGTGACACATGCAGGTTATAAATATGGAAAAACACAGATCAGGTGAACAAAATCTTCTTTTTTATGACCAAAGAGTCTGCATGTTGTGGTGCCATTGCGTGTCCAACTGGGTTGGTTTGCCATCCTTGGTAGCTGACCGAACCAAAGAGCAATTACGTTTTTCTTTAAAATGACAAATATAAAAGGTGCTTGTTTTAGTGACTTCAGTCCCCAGAATCCCTCCAGTGCCAGGAGGTGCCAACATGTTATTCCCGCACATGGTGCCGCCCTTAGTCAGCTCAGGGCTCCCGCAGGCCAGCAGCCCTTCCTAGATCATGCATGCTGCACTTTCTTTTCAGGACTTCTGTCCCCAGCAGCCCTCAAGCATCAAGAGGCATCAACGCGATCTTTCCACACCCAGGGGCGCTCTTACTCAGCTCGCGGGCACGCATGGCCATGTCTGGACGAAGCACGGAAGAGGCTGTGCTAGGCATACCCTCTTGGTTTTCCTGTCTGGACCCTGGGATAAAGTTACAGGGCACAACTGACTGAAGCTGGGTTAAGGTAAAAAAGCTTTCTTAATTATAAGACAATCTTCAGCATTGGGAAAATGAAACCTATGACACCAGTAAAACATACTGATACAACTTTAGAGGGCTTTCTCCAGAAGGCGCTGGGGGCTACCAATAAGGAAATAGAACTGGTGGAGCGTAGACTTTCATCAGTTCTGCCACCTGATCTTCCAGCTTCAGCCCCCTCTGACTCACATATAGTGGTGAAAAACGCTGGTGATGGTCAGAGATTAAAAGTCCCACTTACACTGTGTCACTATGGACGCAAAATCCGCTCCGCTCACGAAATTTGTGAATTTTCGGCAATTTCGTGTTCCGCGAATCTCGCCAAATTGACGAAACATTTTGCATTCGCAAGCGGGCAGATTTTTGGGGGGCCCACAGGAAGCACAGTTAAGACAGGTGCTCAAGTTGAAGCTAACTTTGTAACCATTTTAGAATGGCGCCGGCAAGCTGCCAGAGTGCTTGCTGGCGCCATTCTAAAATGGTTACTAATTTAGCACCTGCCTTAACTCTGTAAGTGCTTCCTGTGGGCCAAAAATTAAACCTCAACAGGAAGCCCCTACAGATATGAATAAAGCAGGTGCCCGAGTTGAAGCTCAAAATTCAGTAACATTTTAATCAGCCCAAAAGCATTAGTGAGCACGGTCGAGGCTGGGTAAGTGTGCTTTAACCCCAAATCTGCCGTCGAAAATTAGCTGTAATACCCTATGGAGGTCTTTGCATCCCTGAGTTTCTCGAGCGCAATCCCCGTTCCTGTGACCAGGAGGCTGCTTTCATCTCACCTGCTGCCCTGCTCCCTCTCTGGCCCTTTATACACAAGAGGCATGTGAACACGCATAGAAGCCCCGCACCACACACTAGCGGTATCAAACGTCTTCCCGCCCTTTCCAAACAATGATGGACAGCTCACTCAAGGGACCTCATGCCGAGGAACAAGGCGGCCTGCAGCTAAATGGTTGCGGTCCAGCTCCCCTGTGGGTCTATGACTTTCTGCTAGTTTTTAGAATAAACAAAATGCATAAAACGGTGAATCCCTTTTAGATTCTCACCCCCCCATCTCGAAATAGCGCTGGATCCTTGCTGGGCATGCCCTCGGAGTTGGACCGGGCTTCTCTTGGCTTCCCGCCGATCTTCAGAGCGGGCAGTGAGAGGAGCGAACGAGACGGCGCTTGCTGTGGCCGACACTGGCGCTGGGAGGAGGCTGCCCGAATGCATAAGAGGCGCGACTCCGCTCTGCTTCTGTTCCGGGTCGCAGGAGGGAGAGCCAGCTGGAGCATTAGCTCGCTCAAGCCAGTAAGGGGAATTACAAAGACGAGTGTAAAGGGAGTGGACTGTAAAGCGGAAGCCGACATTAAGGTAGGGAGTCAGCACTCTCTTTCTTTTCCATCCAGTGAGTATATCAGCCCTGGGAAACACAATAAGGGAGCACATTCCCATTATGTTGTGCAGTATTTCGAATATGGGGGTTTGAATCTACCACAAGGAAGAAAGGCAACGACTATTAGGGTAACAACTAGGTGTATGGATATAGAAGGAACACTTGGTGTTGGAGTAGGTAGTGTGGTTAGCCCCAGTAGTGAGGAAAAGAACCCTGATGTTAGAATTAATACGTGCCAGGGCAGCTTTTGATCCAACTAAAGGAAAGCCTGTCAAACCCTCGCGCATTTCTCCCCCAGTCTCTGAGGTAAGGGCTTGTGTAAGGCTGGGCAAAGCTAAGGGAAGTACATCTGATGAGTGCATAAGCGTTAAAGGCAAGGGTAAAGGTAAAAAGGGGGTTCCCCCTAAAATAAAAGTAACCCCTTCGCTTAAAACCTTCTATAAAGTTATGTCTACAACTACCACTACTACTTGCTCTTCCCAGTCTATCCCTGTAGTTAACGCCACAGGAATATTGAACCAGGGGGATTCCTTGGGGGCCCCTATTACGTCAAATCTTGCTAAAGAAGGGAGCTCAGATATGCCATCAGATTCGGTGGAGGTCACGAAGCATCCAGTAGTTAGCCTGTCAAATAGATATTCAGCACTGGTGGCCAATGAAACAGAAAATGTCACTATGGAACCAACAAAAGCCACCAATGCTCCTAATGCAGCGCAACCTGATATACCACATAACTCTGTTATGACTAAGAATGTAGATGCGGAGTACATAACAGATAAGTCTGGTACAACCTCACGCTCACTGGGGGATATACTTCTTGCTATGAATGACAAAATCACCAGCAGATTTACAGTGTCTGAGGCCAACCAAGCATAGATGGCTAACAGATTTTTTACTTCTGAGGCCAATCAGGCAGCAATTCAAGCATCATGCGAAGCGCTAGCTCAGAGACTGGTTGAGGTCCCCCTAAAAACTGAGGCAATCGAGATGGAAATCCCTAAAATTAAGGAATCTATGCGCACTACTGAAGTGGAGGTAATTAAGCTGTCTACTCAGAATAAAGAACTAAAAGAAGATCTTGAGCGTCTGGAAAATCATTCGCGGCGGAACAATTTGAGACTCTTGAATGTTCCGGAAGCTTTGGAGGGGTCTGACATTAAGGGGTTCGTAATATCTCTCTTGAAGGGTACAGTGCTAAAGGGTTCACCAGAAGTAGATCTTGTACATGAAATCCAGAGGGTGCATTGCGATCCCTTTAGAAGGAACCCCACAAAACAGAAACCCAGAAAGATCTTAGTTAATTTTCGAATGTATTCTGTGAAGGAGCAGATCTTGTCTTCCGCTCTGAAAGAAGGCTCCATACTTTTCAATAGCTCTAATCCTTTCAATTTTCAAATTAGATCAGATATCTCACACACGACAGCAAATAGGTAAATGTAAATTGATACTTGTATAGCACACTACTCACCCGCAAGGGTCTCAAGGCTCTTGTACGAATACCGCTGTGGAACCCATCCTGGCTTTCCCTGTGAGGCGTCCACTCCTGGGCACCCCCAAGGTAGAGGCCAGGCATCCTAAGTGCTGTGGGGCCCGTTGTGGAGATTAAGCAAGCTATTGCCCAGAGTTGCAGAGTGGGACTCCATGATTGGAATAGGCACCGAGGCGAGAATTATCAGGTCCGTGGAATGTTTGAGCCCAAGACCCGCCGAGGCGGGGAATTGAACCCTGGTCCCGGGCTAGACCTCTGCATCAGGATCTGTCGCTCTAATCATTGAGCAACACTTCTCCACTAGAGGCAGTGGGAGTTGGGGAAAAGGTTGGAAGAGCTGAACAGTATTGGGGACAAGGCTCAGTTGAAGTTTCCAGCACTGCTTTTGGTGATGTGGTACAATCACATGTACCAGATTAAAACTGGTGAGGAGGCAGATGCTCTCATAGTAAAGATCAGAGACGAGAGGGGAGGGAAGTAGGATCATGGGGATGCTTTTTTCATTTTGCACCGTATACTAGGCCTCTAGCAGAAATTCAGTTAATCTAGAAACTTTTATATTAACCCCTCAGGGGAGAGAGGGCCAAATAGGCCTTTGCCTATTGGAAGGGAGGGTCCCTCATGGGACGAGGGGATACAGGGATACCGGGGCTTGGTTGAGGGCAGAGGGAAGGGGGGCACGAGGGTGGGGAGCAGTGGGAAAAAAAGAAAAATAATTAACCTCATCTCAACTTTAGGTATGGAATATCACGCCAGGCAGGGCAGTCGATTTTTGTAGGTGGAGCAGGGGAATGGTAGGAAACCGAGGTCTAGGGGATAGAAAGACCATCTTTATCTCTTGGAATGTTAATGGGTTAAGGTGCCCCCGAAGATAGAGGTTAATCTTTAAGTATTTGGAGCTTTCAACCGCCCAAGTGTGTATACTACAAGAGACTTATTTGAGTTTTATAGAAAGTAGTGCAATTTTCTCCAAGGTTCCTTGGGTAAAATGCTTCAGTGTGTCACATCAGTCGTCCCAAACTAGAGGTATGGCAATTTTGATTAAACAAAGTGCTCTTTGTCCTATAAAAAAAACACAATCAGATTCTACTGGTAGGTGGTTGGTAGCCCAATTAGCATTTGAGAACGTAGACTTTACGTGTGCCTCATTCTATGACCCTAACATGAACGATCCGACCTACATATATAAATTACAGTCAATATCGATATTGGAGTCGCTGCCTTATGTCATCGGGGGCGATTTCAATGTTTTGTTGGATCCATCAAAAGACAGATCCAATTTGAGTCACTATGTGGGAGCAGTAAAGATACGTCGAGCCTTATTGAATATGATGCATGATATGGATTTGATTGATCAAAGAGGTGATCAACAGGGTTTTACGTTCTATAGAAAAAAACAGTTTTGCCAA
Source organism: Lissotriton vulgaris (assembly GCF_964263255.1). Taxonomy (NCBI): domain Eukaryota; kingdom Metazoa; phylum Chordata; class Amphibia; order Caudata; family Salamandridae; genus Lissotriton; species Lissotriton vulgaris. The sequence continues at coordinate 255,062,514 of NC_141695.1, forward strand.
GTCACCTTTCTGATCACGCACCTCTACAATGTTTATACCAGAATAAAGGGTTGTCGCAGCAGCCGCCGAGATGGACACTGAATAGGGCCAAGCTTCTTGACCCTGAGGTCATTGTGGCTTTGCAGTCTTCCTCTCTGGAATTTTTTTAATTAAATATGGGCTCTACGACAATGGATGTTACTTGGGATGCGTATAAGGCTTGGTTAAGGGGGAAGCTTCATGGAATTATCTGTTTCAAGAATAGTGTTGAGGCGGAGCTATTAAAGAATATTGAGGGGAAGATAAGCAAGCTGGAGAAAGAAAGAAATGGACTAAGCAATGGGGACTCGGAACGTCTCTCACAAGTCTTGAAGGATTTAGATGAGGTAAAATTGAAATATAGAGGGAAGTTAGATGCAAAATGTAGAGCGCAATGGAACACCAGAAATATGCAGAATTTTGAATATGGGGAGAAAGCAGGAGCTCTACTGGCCTGGAAAGCGAGGAATGATATTAAAGAACTGATTATTAACATCAATGGGGAGACCTCAAGGAGGATTGAGGTTATGCAGTCCTGACTTCTCTCCCTCTTTTTGAATCTTTATAGAGAGGATCTTGCACCCTCACCGAGCTCTATTCAGTCATTCCTGAGTAATAAACATCCGCCCATCTTGTCGGAATAAAGCAGGAATGCACTAGATGCTCTTTTTACTCTAGAGGAGATAACCAAGCAAATCAAAAAATCTAAGAACAAAAAAGCTGCAGGCTCGGATTTACTCCCGAGTGAAGTTTATAAACTCCTCACAGAGGAGCTGATTACTGCAATGGGCATTACTTTTAACTCGGTCTACTGCCTAACAGGAAGGGTGCCCAAGTCTGGGAAGGACTCAACAATTGTTTTGATTTTAAAACCTGGTAAGGACCCTAAAAAGGCAGAATCCTACCATCCAATCTCCCTGCTGAATGCCGATTATAAGATCTTTATGGGCATATTGGCAGGGAGATTGGCAAAATTGGTTCCGAAGTCAGAAAGGGTTTGTTGCAGGAAGATACATTCAGGAGCAGACGCAGCTGTTAATAGTCAATATCGATCTGGCCATTCAGAGGACTGATCCCTTGGCCGTAGTCGCCTTTGACGCGGCCAAGGCTTTTGACAGAGTCTTTTGGGTGTATCTTTGGGAGGTACTGAAGGTAATGGGGTTCCGTTCCATCTTTATCCAAACCTTGCAGAACTGCTACCAGGCTGCCTTCACCCGAATCCTTTTTAACGGGCTATTAACTTTGAGCTTTAATATCCAGAGAGGGACGAGGCAGGGTTGTCCGATCTCGCCCCTCTTATTTAATATTTATATAGAACCATTGGCACAAGTGATGAGATTGGACGATTGAATTTATCCCTTTAGATCTGAACAATATAGCTCTAAAATAGCCCTCTATGCAGATGATTTAATACTGTATATGAGCGATCCTGAGGTGGTTATTCCACGGGTATATGAGCTTATGGGGGAATTTGGGTCTTTATCTGGATATTTAGCTAATATAACAAAGACAGAGGTGATGTGCTGGAACTTGGAGTGGGCAGGAAGGGTCAGCACAGAGCTGAGATATCTGGGGATCTATATTGTTAAGGATTTGGAAAAAATTCCTTAGATCAATCTCAACAAAATCAGTAAGGAAATAGAGCCTCTTTAGTAGATGGAGGAATCTTCCCTTAACCATTTATGGAAAAAACTATTTGGTAAAGATGGTCATTCTACCTAAGCTGTCTTACCTATTTACCTCTATACCATTAACCTTCATGAAAAAAAGCTTAAGTAAGGTGCAGAGCAAGATCGGAAGGTTTGTGTGGGGAGACAATGGGGTCCGATTGGCATGGAAAAAATTTGGACGCAGATTAAAGAAAGGCGGGCTAGCCCTTCCTGATGTTAGTCTATACGCAGCAGCATTCCAGTTTAAAAGCATCCAGATGCTACTTGTCAAACCAGAGGAGTCAGCTTGGGGTAGGCTGTTAGGAAAAATGGCGATAGCGGAAGGAGGGGGAGACGGCGAGACATTTTTATATAAGTTTGGATCTCCCAAAATGTTTAAGAGGGTACGTTTGAAGGTTTTGAGAGCAGCCCTGGAGCTGTGGTATAGGTTTAGATGTAGTTGGGGCATAGGTTATTATTCGGAAAATGCCCCTGTTTGGGATGCACCTGGAACACCGGGCTGCCTTAGAGACAGTCTGGCGTTGCCTATAAGAAGGGCGGGCATCACTACCTGGGCCGAGCTGGGTGACTCTGGGGGGGATTCACCCATGGGAATATCTGAGAGCAAAGATCAGGCCAGGGTTTTCTAGATTCAAATACCTACAGTTGGTGTCATGGTATGACGCAGAAAAAGGGGAAGTTACTGGGAATGGGGAGATTAAAGGGCTGTGGCAATCCACCCTCCCAATAAAGAAGGAAATCTCAGTGTGGTATAACCACTTAATGGAAGGTGAAGATCTTGAGGTCCCTCCCTTAGTGGAGGTGTGGACTCAAACCACCTTTGGGCCCTCAATAGAGTCCCTTTACGAGCCCTCATTAAATGTTTTATATAAATATGTCAAACCTGTCTGTTTGAAAAAGAACCATTTTTTGTCATCAATAGACCTTATTATACTCCCGCCAAGATTGCCAAGTTTGCCCCAGAGGCATCTCCTAAATGTCCAAGATCTTTGTTACGCCTAGCTAATGACCTAAATGTTTTTTAGAGTGTCCAGAATTGGCAAATTTTTGGAAAGAGGTGGGTGACTCTATTTGAGATATTTTTAATACCAATATTGATATCAACATGTCACTGGTCTTTTTTGGGGATGACGGCCGATTCTGTCAGATGACTTCACAGATAAACAGAGGTTTATTAATTTACTTGGTATTGTTAGCCCGGAGAGTAATCTGCAAGAAGTGGAAAGATCCCCTGCCACCAAAAAGGGAGGACTGGCTCAAGGCCTCACTTGCCATGGCTCGTCTGGAATAGAGGGAGCGGAAGATAAGCCATTACACACCTGGCATCCGTTTGTGAGTAATTTAAGATTAATATAATTGGTACAATGATTACACCAAGTTCCCTCACAATAGGAGTCGGTCTGGTGACCCAAGCGAGTGCGGTAAGCCGGAAGGACCACTGATGGTAAGAGCAGCTTCATAAGACCCGCAGAGGCTTGAAAGGTGAGATGAGGACCAAAAAAAAAAGGAACCTCGCGCCTTTTGGCGCGGTGGCAAAGTTACAGGCACACATGGTCAGTGGAGACAAATGTTCTGGCCCTTTACGCAGCTGCAGTGTAGGAAAAGCACTATACATTTACCCAATGAGGTAGCACTTACTGATTACCCAGTAGAAAGTACTCCAGTTGAGTAGATGAAAATTGCAAAAAATATACGATTTCGCTGAAAAATCCGCAAATTCACGGACTTTTTTTGCGATTTCGCGTGAATTCGTGGACTGCAGATTTGCAAAATGTGCCCATACTTTCACTACACAGGATGAAATGGACATGTTCATTGATAGACTCAACACAGTAGTACAGGCAGCCCTGGCACCCATCTTAGCACAACTTCAGTGCATAGAAGAGCATCTTGTCCATTTATTGAACAGTGCAGGGAAACTGATGATAACAAGAAGGAATGTTGAAATGTTGACCAACCAAGCTGCACTAATAAAAGTTTGAAAGATGGTAATGATATTACTTTCAGTGCCAACCTGAGAGGGCGTGCCACTATAAGTGATTTGTTAATTATAAACAACTAAAATTCCTCACAGTAGCTTATCCCCATAAATGTCAATAATACTTCATAGCCATTATTATCTGGGGTTGTGGGACAGGAAAGGGCCTTCGTTGAGAACAACTGAAAGCAGGGACCTGGGGTAACTAACCAAGAGAGCTCTGGCCCTCTGAGTGGAGGGAGATTCCCACAAAGCTCCACAGATCTAAATGGCCCACTGCATGTTACTCAGGGGGGGACGGCGTGCAATCAACATTTTCAATTTACCGCTCAGATTGTACACCTTATACATTGATTTTGACAGGGGTCACCCAGCTCCCGCTGGAGTATAGAGAGAGCTGCTTGCCAGAGCTCAATCAATAAATATGCCTATTGGTTCTCAAGGAAAGGTTTTTATCAAAAACAAACTGGTCTGAACATAGTATTATGGCAAGGAGGGTGAATATCTTGAGCAATACGGTTGAAAGTGGAAACAGGGATTGTGTTGTGCTTAACTTTAGTAAAGCTGGGCTTGTGCATTTCATACTGACACATCTCAGAAAATCATCTAATGAAATGAATAAGGTATGTCCACTTGGCTTTTTTACCCCCCCCCCCCCCCCCCCCCCTCCCCAACCAGGGGTCTCATACGAGACAACAACCCATATTCAGACTACGGCACAGATCCCCAGTCCCCAAGTTCAAGTAATTTATCCACTCCAACCGTGTGCGCGGGCAGCACCGGCGAAGCTAGAAGATCTAGGTTACAACACATCAGTCTAGAGACAGCCTTAGAAGGTGATGATATTGGTAGAAATCCACCTGTTGAGCCACCTGGCACCATCTCGTCCAACCTTATTAGCACCACTGAGCATAGAGCTCAATTTGGCAAGGGCTGTTGGTCTCCCTCTTCCTTATCCGACGATAACCGTGGATGGATGTGAGAGGTTTGACCAGGCAGCTATTATTTCCAAGCCCACTACTAATTCCACTTTGCTGAGCGCAGTGGACCTTGAGCACACTACTCAACCATTTAAAATTATTTTCTGAAACATTGCAAGTATTCGCACTAAGTTGGCAATTGAGGATTGGCTTGAGTACATTAGGGGCTTTGATATTGTCTGCCTTCAGGAAACATTGCCAAAGGATGACATTGTGATGGACGGTTATCACTCCTTTACAATCCATGCAAAACCATCACTGTAAGGGAGGGTTAAAGTAGGGCTGGTGTTGTTAATTTCCATTAAATATGGGTCTATACAAGTCTCTGTAGGTAACTCCTCCCCATGGTACCATGTAATCTTGATTTCTAACTTGAAATGGGTCAATCTATTGTTAGTAAACTGGCATTACAACATGTATTACAGTAATAGTTGCTATGGTATAAAAGTCCTTCAGTCAGAAATCAACATTATCTTGGGGAAGTGCCAGGCTCTATGTATCTTTTGGGTGGGGTATTTGAATACTACTGCTCAGTGCCAAAAACGTTTGTGGGATATTGGACTTAGAGGACCAGCCTCAGTTGCATTTTATTCACACACCACAAGGTGAGGCTCTATGTTCTATAATCATTGACACTAATTTGGGCCTTTATAATGACTTGACCTCTAGCCTTGTAACACAGTGCCCCACTGATATTGGATGATGAAATGGGATTTTTATAGATTTTATGTTTATATCAAGAAGGTACTTGCCAATTGTTGTCGTCTTCGAGGTAGTACCAAATTATGCCAGTGATCAGAATCTCTTAACTATTTACCTGATTATAACAGCCCTTGCAGAGAAAGGTGATGGCCGTTGCATTCAATTTGATCTCAACAAAGGGGTAAGATTAAACTTGGGTAAAATAAACCCTATGTAATTTGACGGAAAAATTGTGGCAGGGAATATGCTCTCTATCATGAGATGCCTTCAACATGATGCTCCTGCAGATGAGGTCATTCAAACTTGTCAGTGTAGACGTAGCTCAAAGACTCACCAGATCCACTCAGATGAGGGAATCCTGAGATAGGATTTGGTTTAATAGAGAGTGCTCCAGAACCCGAAAGAATCTTAAAATGGCCCTCCGTGAAAATCCTTGTGACAGAACTCAAATTAAAAATGACATATAAAAGTGTTTTTAATGTAAGAAAGGAGGAATTGAGGAAACTAGCCTGGGAAGATTTGGAGAGAGCCAGTGCCCTCAAAGATTCTAAAAGTTTCTGGAATATCATTAACCATCCGCTTTTCAAGGATGAGGTGGGCAGATGGACTCTCTGATTTTGGGGGACTTGTGGAAATCCCATTTTCGCCACGAAACTTAATCCAAATTGTGTTCAGTTAGAAGAGGACAGGGAGGATCCACCACCAGACTTACCCACGGCTGTCCAACAAAGTGTATCTCTCAATGATGCCGAGACTGAGGAGGCTATGGCAAATGGAATTTGCATGAAAGTCTCAGGCCCCAACGGAGTCCCTCTAGACCTATATAAAAGTAATCCCAAACTCTGCGCACCCCTCCGGACCAATGTTTTTAAATCAGTTGTGACTGGACCATCCCAGTGTCATGTAGGAAGGCCGTTTGTTTTAAAAAAAAAGTAACAGGAGTGATCCAGTCTGTTATAGGCCAATTTCCCTCATTGAACCTATGGCTAATGTTTTATGGTGCTTCGTTCTTGCCCGACTCGAAACCTGGATGATTGATTTGGGGATCGTGTCAAGCATGCAATATGGCTTCAGGAGGGGTATGGGCACCAAAGAGCAGTGCCTTATCCTTTCCCAGATTATGGGCAAGTACATGAGGGCCAGGAGGGGGTTTACATACCTGTCCTTCATGCACTTATCCAGTGCTTTTGATATTGTTAACAGAGAGAAGTTGTGGACCCTAATGGGTACTATGGGTGTTGAGGAGGCCCTGATTTCCCTGCTATATAGGCTTCTTGTCTCCACTACTGTTGTCATAAGGTTTAGATCCCAGGGGGAACAGACTAGGCCTATTGTTTCTACGGGAGGTGTACGGCAAGCCTGCATTATAGCTCTGTTTCTCTTTTTAATCTATATTAATGGTCTAGTTGCATTTTTACCTGAATAAGTAGCAACCCAGTTATGTTATCATCACATGGGGATGATACTGTGCTAATGGCCTTAACAGCAAATAGCCTTCAAAAATCACTCAATGCTTTTACTGATTTTATGTCAGCTCTTGAATTAAAAGTCAACTTTCTTAAATTATATAAAATGGTGTGTGGCCCCATGTTGGAACTGGCCCTTTTTGGCTAAAGTTCCTTGAACTGTTTGACTTCCTCATAGACATTTTTCTGACATTGTGTTGAGGACTTAGATGCTTTGGGCACTTTGCCACTGCTCATCAGTGTCAAAGTGCAAGTGCTCCCTGTATAATAATTGGTTTTCCATAAATGATATGTTTGTCTTACAAGTAAAGTCCCTAGAGAAGGGCACTATCTGTGCCAGGGCTGGTAATGCAAATGCTACTAGTAGTCCTGCAGCACTAATTCTGCCACCCTCACAAGTAGCCCTAAAAATAAATCTCAGGCCTGCCACTACAGTGCCTGCGCGCAGTTTGTTAATTGCCTTGTTGTCCTGAAAAGTCCACCCACTTAAAATGCCTTACCCTTCCCTTTCCCTTTATGCACATCAGACATCCCTATAGTAGGCCCAAGGTACCTTCCTGGGCAGGGTGCAGTGGTGCAGTGTATGTGTAAGGAAGGACATGAACTGAGGTGTGTACCATGTCCTGACAGTGAAATACTGCCGCCAAATTCATTTTTCACTGTTGTGAGGCCATCTTGCCCATAGAACAGAATGGGGAATGCTGTGCCACATGTTTCCAATATATCTTCCTATAGGCATAAGATGAAGAGATGGAGTTTAGTGTGCCTGAACTCAGAATGTAATAACGCATCTTTTTGTTCAGATGGTTTTTGAATTGTGTGTTCAGAAACCACGTTGTTAAAAGTGGCTGATTTCTTGTCCTAACCATCCTGAGTGCCTCTGCCTGGTTGTGTATTGACTGTCTGGGTTTTGATGTGACAGGGTCTGGGATGTGTCCTGACCCCAGGGAGGAGTAGGTGAGACAGCAACAGGCTGGCCTGCATTTGGTGTGGTGGGGGGAGTAGCCCCTTGGATGCGAAGAGGGGTGTGCTGCAGCCACAAAGGAGAGGCTCCACCTCCTGCTGAGTGTCTGAGGCCCAGACCCTCACTATCAAATAAAGGATTTGTGCACTAGCAGGAAGACAACACAATATGGTTTGGGCCGGGCTCAGAGTCCCCTGAACACAAAGACTTCAAAGGCATTTAGGGGTATAAAAGTGAGAGCTGAAACCTCTGAACTCGACTGATCTCAAGCCTGAAGAAGGATTAAAAAAACGTTGTGATCAAGAGGAACCTCTGCCAAAGAAGAACAGCTGAAGAGACTGAAGAGAAGAACTGCCCTTGCTGTGCGTTCCTGGGCTGGCCTGCAGTTTGCTGATTTGACTTATTGGAGGACAAGGGACTTTGCTGTGAGCAGTGTCCCCTGCTTGAAAGGACTTGGCTTTGTGCTGTGTCCTGAAGTAACTTGTCTCCAAGGGCCCAAGAGGAGCTGGCTCCCTGTTGTGGAAACTCAGGAACATAAAAGTTTCCAAGTGTGTCTCAGGAACTCCTTGTGTGTGTGCTTTTTGTAGCCTGAGACCTTCATGAGAGTTGCCCCGTGACTGTGTGCCCCGGAGCTGCCTTGTGCTCTGCTTTGATCGACAGCGTGACCAAAAGTGCGACCTTCACTAGCATCGCAGTCGGTGCCGAACTGCATTATTACTTGCTTTTATGATCCGCAGTAGTACTTGCACAACGAACTGCATTATTACTTGCTTTTATGATCCGCATTAGTATTTACACTACGAACTGCATTATTAATTGCCTTTACGATCCGCATTAGTACTTGCGTTACAAACTGCATTATTACTTGCTTTTATGATCTGCATTAGTACTTGCATTAAGCACTGTCTTTTTTCTACATTACGAACTGCATTACGAACTGCACAGCATTGCATTCGGACTGCATTAGATCATCGTGAACTGCTCATTAATTCCCCAAGAACCTACAAGTGATTAATAACCAGGCAAGTGAAATATTACAAATATGCATATGTTGGATATTTTTATCGTTTGGTCTCATCATATTTCTTCTTAATAAAGGTACCGCTATTTTCCTAAATCAGTGTTGTGTCCATTTGCTGTGTTATCACTGTGTTATTGGGTGTGTGGTTGCAAATACTTTACACATTGCCTTGGAGATAAGCCTGGCTGCTCATTCCAAGCTACAGGAGGGTGATCAGGGATTATCTGAGAGTGTATCCCTCCTTTCCCTGACTAGAAGCAAGGTTCCCTATTTGGTCCAAGGTACCTACCTCAGCCAACTAGAGACCCCAGTTCTTACATTGGTGGTCAGTGGTTGGGATTTGAATTTGTATTTGCAACTGACTCACAGTGATTGGTGTACATCACTAGTTTTAGCGCAGACCACGACACAACCACGTATTGTGTTTTTTAATTTTTTGTTCTATTTTTGAGCGACCTTTAAGCTACACATCATGTCTCAAAGGAGTCAAATAGCCAGTGCGGATGCAGAATTGGAGTTCAACATTGAGGCATTGCTTACCTACAAAGATGATCAATTGAGGCAATTCTGCAAAGCTTTGGGATGTCCCATAAAAAGTCGCGCCTAGAAGGAGGAGCTGCAAACAGCTTTGGGGGCCTGGTGGGAAGCCAAAGAGGCTCAGGATACAAGTGATGCTGAAGTGGATGAGGATGACCCAGGGAATGGATTTGTTCCACAGGATTTGCCGGTGGGAGGACCAGCATTCAGCATCAGGGAGGAGCTTTTCCCCAGAGGAGCTGCAGGAAAACCAAAGGGTCAGAGAGCACCCAGTTGGGGGTCTAGAGCTTACTGGCCAGCTGTGCTAGGAAGAACACCAAGATTGTGGGGTATCAGTAACCAGAGATCCCGTGGTCCTGAAGTTTGTTGGTGCCAATCCTAAGTGGCAGGCCTAGAAGTCTGGATGGAGGGTAAAAAGGGGGATGTGTTCCCCAGTAGGAAAAACCATGGATCAAGGCCCATGGGTCCCCTATAAGTCACCAGGGTAACCCCGCCTCCAACCTGAAGGGCTGGATAAATGTTAACAGTGCCCTGGCCACAGGGTCTTCCAGGGGGACTGCACCAGGTGGGAGTTGGAAAGGGACAAGCACTCCTAGAGGGCCCTCAACTGCCAGGAAGTATAAGTGGAGAAGCTTAGTTGGCCCAGGGAGTTGTATCTGAGGGACACCCCTAGGGTCAGGAAGGCATAGGACAGGGTGGTGTCCCTGCGGTCGCGGGCCCGCATCCAGGTTCTATCACCCCAAGCAAAGGAGTGCATCAAGTAAGTTGATTAGCCTAGGCTGGGAGGGGGTTGGGTTGGACTTGGCCCTTTTTGGCTAAAGTTTCTTAAACTTTTTGCCTTCCTCCTAGAACTTTTTTCTGACATTGTGTTACCGACTTAGATTCTTTGGAACTTTGCCACTGCTGATCAGGGTCAACATTCAAGTGCTCCCTGTATAAAGTGTTATGGTAATTGGTTGTCCATAATTGGTATGTTTGTCTTACAAGTAAAGTCCCTCGTAAAGGGCACTATGTGTACCAGGGCTGGTAATGCAAATGGTAATCGTGGGCCTGCAGCACCAATTGTGCCACCCACATAAGTAGCCCTAAAAAGAGATCTCAGGGCTGCCGCTAAAGTGCCTGCACACGGTTTTTAATTGCCTTGTTGTCCTGACAAGTCCACCCACTTAAAAGGCTTACCCTTCCCTTTCTTTTTATGCACATCAGACATCCCTATAGTAGGTACAAGGTACCTCCCTGGGCAGGGTACAGTGGTGCAGTGTATGTGAAAGGAAGGACATGAACTGAGGTGTGTACCATGTCCTGACAGTGAAATACTGCCAAATTCATTTTTCACTGTTGTAAGTCCATCCCTTCCCTTTTTTTGCACATCAGCCAAGAGAGGTATAACGACCTTCACTAGCACTGCGATCGGTGCCGAACTGCATTATTAATTGCTTTTATGATCTGCAGTAGTACTTACACTACGAACTGCATTATTACTTGCTTTTACGATCCCCATTAGTACTTGCATTATGAACTGCATTATTACTTGCTTTTATAATCCTCATTAGTACTTGCATTAAGGACTGTCTTATTACTACTTTACAAACTGCATTACAAATTGCATAGCATTGCATTAGGACTGCATTAGATCATCATGAACTGCTCATTAATACCGCAAGAACCTACAAGGGATTGTTGGCCTAATAACTGGCCCAGTGAAATATTACAAATATGCATATGCTGAATATTTTTATCATTTGGTCTCATCATATTTCTTCATGATAAAGATACTGCTATTTTACTAAATCAGTTTGGTGTTCATTTTTGGTGTTATCACTGTTTAACAGGGAGTGTGGTTGCAAATATTTTACACATTGCCTTGGAGATAAGCCTAGCTGCTTGTGCCAAGCTACAGGAGGGTGAGCAGGGGTTATCTAAGAGTATGTAACTCATTTCCCTGACTAGAAGCTAGGGTCCCTATTTGGACTAAGGTACCTACCTCAGCCAACAAGAGACCCCAAGTTCTAAAATCCATTTTCTACTAAATCAAGAAAGTTTACTGTAAGAGGTAAGACTATTGGTAAGCTGACTAATTTTACACATTTGGGGAATAATTAAAATAATACTTTGAATTGGGATTCCCTGGTTACTGCCAGAATGTAACACACAAGTAGAGATGTGGAGGTGATCTTCTGTAGGGCCTGCTTTCTAGGTCACAAAGCAGTGACAGAGTTGTTTACTTTATATAAAGCCAAATGCTTATCTATCGCATCCTATGGTGCATGAGTTTGGGGTCACCACAAAAGTCACCAATTACAAGTCATGGAAAATAAATGTATTATTAGACCGTTGATGACTCCTAATAGCAACCCCTCACTCTTCTGTCATCACAAATGGGTTTGGAATTTCAGCAGTGTCGAATAACTAATGCCCCTCTCTTTTCATAGGTTAACATTTGGCTATCATAGGATCTGACATTTATCAGGGATGGTATTAAGTATTGTACTCATTTTGACAGTGCTTTGTCAATCCCCTCGCTTCATTTTGTGAGAGACAGACTCTTCGAGTTAGGCTTGGAGCACTGTTAGATCTGGGGTTCTCAAGTTCGCAGAGGTAGGTACCAATGTCCAAATAGGGACCCTTGCTTCTAGTCAGGGTAAGGGGGATACACTCTTTAGATAACCCCTACTGACCCCCTTGGTAACTTAGCACGAGCAGACAGGCTTATCAAAGGCAATGTGTAAAGTATTTGTACTAACACAGTGAAAATACCACAAATTAACTCCACACTAGTTTAGAAAAATAAAATATCTTTATCTAAACTACATAAGACCAAAACGACAAAAATCCAACATACACAGTTCAAGAATATGTTTTTAAAAGAGTTCTAGGGTTTAAAATAATCCACTGTTCCATCACGTTTAGCCCAAATTACCTGTAGATGTGACAAAAGTTCTGAATAGAAGCTGCAGCGTTGAAAAACAAGCAATGCGTAAATCTTGAGATCCTGGGAGGCGATGTGACAGCCCCTCTGCATGCAGCAGGCGTGTTGCGACGAATCATGTTCGTATGGGGAGGGATTCAATACCTTGAGTGGATTCTGGTGCGCAGGTTTGGTAGGAAGCGTTGCGCACAGGCACGATGCGTCAATCTTCGGGACAGCGACAATCTCAGGTGCGGCGACGATGCGCGGCATCATCGATCTTCTCCTCTCGCGGCCCCTCGATGTGATGGCTCTGCGACAATGTTTGCAGCGACGTGATGCGGTCTGCAAGCAAGCAGTGCGACAATCTCACCCAACGATGACAGGCTCTGCGACGATAGTCGCAGCAACAGGAATCTTCTGGCACAAGGGCAATGCACTCCGCAAACGAACGATACATCGGTTCTTGCAGCAGCAACAAGCGCTGCGACGATCTTCGCGGTGACTGGAATTTTCTCGCACTGTTGACGATGCGCTCTGCAAGCAAGCGATGCGTGAAAATTTCAGATTTTCTTCTTTTCTTCTTATCCAGCTCCCCAAATAGCAGGCGTAACTTACAGAGGCCCCACAATTGGATCAAGCACTCTAGGAAGGGCAGAACTCACTTAGCAGAGTTCAGGGGGGAAGCTGGGGGTGAAGTCCTTTTGTTCCTGTGACTTCTTAACAGGAGGCCAGCTCTCCTCAGGCCCTTGGGTATCTCTTCAAGTAAGGGGACACAGCAACAACAAAGTCCTCTCCCTCTCCTTGGCAGCAAAGCAACTGCAGGTCAGCCCACAGACACACAGCAGGACAGTCCTTCCTCTTCAGTCTTCCAGCTTTCTCCTTGGCAGAGGTTCCTTGATTCGAGAGTGATCTAATTTCTTGGGATCAGGATCCCAATATTTATACCCCAAAGTCCAGGAGGCGCTCAAATAGCGCATCACCCCCGTCTCGCGGGACGCGAGCGGGACGCCGGGCGAAGCCCGGGCAAAGGGCGGGCCCTCTACGGCCCTCATCGGCTAGAAGAGGCTGGGCTGGGCCAGAGACCCTGGTAACCGGTGTACGTAAGTACTTGTCTTTGTTGTGCGCTCACCTTGCGATCACTCCCCACTACTGAATGGCCGCTGCGGCAATAAGCCCTGCACCAGTGGGGTTGGACAAAAACATCACCAGCCGGACATTGGATGATTATTTTCTTAAACCATCAATTGATGGCAATAAGGAGCTTTCGTTAGCTGAGAGGAGGGCAGACCGCCGCCGTTCCATCGAGCGTATAAAAAACAGAACATTTTCTGAACCCATAATGTCTGTTTCTCTACTTGATGATCTAAGTAGCGCCCCAGCAGATAACACCTCACTGACCTGTAGCATACCCTTGCTCCTTCAAGAATGTCTAGCTCCGGCTCTGTCACCCACTCACTCTCAAGAAATTGCCCCTATAGTGACCACTGAACAGAATAATACCTCCAAGATCCTAATATCTCCCACAATAAGGCCTGGCAAAGTTGTACGAGGTAAAAGTTCAAGGCCAGTGACAGATAAAATGCATGGGCCACCTCCACCCAAAAGAAGAAGGAAAACCATAACAGCTAACAAGCCCAAAACAAGTTATACTGACTTTGGCAAAAAGAAGAACATTGTTACATTACCTTCTATGGGATCCTCTGTCACAAGTCAAACCATAACAGTTAGCCCCACTCTACCGCCATCCTTACCTCAAGTAACTACAGACTTTGATTCCACCACTGTCCAGATGGAGGAGGATTTGCAACCCGCCACCCCCAAGTCGCTTCTGGACAATATTGAATTGATTATACGTAGTTACATGCTTGCTTTGTCAGACAGATTTAAGGGGATGGAGGTCCGTTTAGGAAAAATTGAGGGGGATTTGTTTGTGTTAGGGAACCTTGTACGTTCGCAAGGCCAGTCTAAAGTACAGCACCAACAAGGTATTAAAACAACCCAACCCCCCTTAAAAAATATTGCGTGTCCCATGCTGCCCAAACCTAGCACAAGTAACAGCCAGGCTGTTGCAGTAACTCCAGCCACCCCTAACTCCTTAAACGCGGCATCAAAAGCACTCGGTGGTAACACCGGTAAAAACCCTTTAACAACAATTTCATCTGATGTACAGGGCAAACCAACCACCACATTACCAACTATTCCCGCAAATATCCCACCCAGAGAACTTAGACCTGAAGGAAAGGAGAATAATTGGGGAAGAGGGGGACTGTCTAGAATACCACCAACAGAACTTCCCCCAGAAGCATTACCTTACGTGGTTATACTCACCGGGGTACCAGAACTGCCCAATGGTGAAAGAGAGGGATATTCTCAGTTAAAAAATAAAATAACGCATTGGCTTTCCCTATATAGACCCAAACCCATTGCGATTAACGGTGAGATAGTTCACGTTCGGCGTCTGTCCTGGCTGGGGGGCAGAGCAAAGGACATTGGTGGTGATGTCGTGGTAATAAACTTTAGAGACAGGAGAGCCGTACAACATATCCTGAATTGGCCCTATGGAAATGAAAAGAATTGCATTGTACCACGCCCCCTAACATATTTTTATCCCAGAGCCACTGTCTTTCCTCCACAACACTATAATAGTAATGCCTTCTCTTCTTCTCAGTTTCCCAATATTGAGTCGGCTCTAAACCCCGTATATATGCACCCTCTGGCTCCACCATCAGCCATACCTGGGTGGAACACCATACCTTTTAACCACAAAACTGGCTCTAATGGGAACATGTTAAGCTTGTTACCATTTACGCCTCTAGAGCTCTCCAACAGGTTCTCGGTTTTCAATAGCCTAGAGGACTGCGATTGATGGTTAAGGAACGCAGAAGCCACGGGGGGCGGGGTAAGTGCCTCACGTAACTCAAGGTCATCTGAGAAATTAGGGGGTCGGTGTCACGTTATAAATTCATATACTGCCCAAATCACCGCTGATAAAAACAGTAGTTCCCCTAAAATACCACTCACAGAGCTAGTAGGGGAAAACGTGGTGCACCCCACACCACCCTCAGATATAAAGGTAGTCACTAGTGTTATATCTGGACCCGGGGAGCCGGATGCAGTGCGTATTGTGGGCCCGATGGTGGCAACCGTACTGTCGCCTTCTTTAACATCCGCACAACCAATTACAGAGTTTGTTGTTTGTCCTGCACTGGATGACAGTGTAAAATTAATTTCCTGGAATATTGCAGGTTTGGCAAATAAGTTACGAGATGTAGTATGGCTATCGTTTATCAGAAAATTTAGCATTGTGTGCCTCCAAGAGACCTGGTTAGAAGAAAATAATGTCCATATGGAGGGTTTCTTAAGTTTTATCACCCCAGCAGCTGCCTCGATCAGGGGTAGAGCCAAGGGTGGTCTGGCCATCTTCATTAGCCAAGAACTGCAATGTAATGTAAGCAACTTCCATAGCGTAAATCTGAACTTACAGAAGATTGATCTAAAAAATGGGAAGTCTGTGATGACATTGGTTAATTTTTATAATGCCAACTGCAACAATGAAATGTGCCATATTGCTTCCCTGAATGACATTTTGAGCAACACTGTTTATAATGTATCACGACATTTGTTGATAGCAGGTGACTTTAATGTGCAACCATGTGGTAACCCAGCTAGTACGCCAATGGGGTCCTTAGGGTGTCACAACGAAGAAGGTTTTCATTTTTCTCATAGTAGGGGTGGCGAGCACCTAAATGATTTAATGAACGAGCACAACCTGATTGTAGCTATGTCGCTTGTCCCCGATACAAAAATCTTTGACACCCCAACCTTTAAAGGGCATGGGCAGGGTTCCTTTATTGATCACATACTATTATCGCCAGATGCTGCTCAATGGGTTTTGTACTTTTCTATTCTCACTAGTACATACAGTGATCATAATCCCCTTGTTATAAACTTGAGTGGTCCATTTTTTGCTAAACGTCAGTCACGCCCCGATCACGGTATGTTAAGGTGCGTAAATGGCAGGCGTCGCATTAAATGGTCAATGGTAAACCAAGACACCTTGTATTCTAACATAACCAGCGCATGTGAGGAGGAGCTGTCTGTGTGTTTATCATCTGAGTCAATCCCTTCGACCATTTTGTTTAGGTTTGAGGGGTTGGTCGCTAAAATTGGCTCCATGCTCACAGCGCCAATAAAGGGTCATAGGGAGAATAACTCAAAATGGTTTAATCATAATTGCTCAAAGGCAAGCAGGGACTTGAAATTGGCATTAAAAACCAAACCAAGAGATCATGAACTGATAAAAAATCTTCGCATGGTATACAGGAAAACAATAGCCATCAGAAAGAAGGAAATTAAGGCAAATGTTATTGAATCCCTTCTGGACCCATCTGTGTTGGGGAATAGCAGCAAGTTTTGGCAAATAATTAACAAACCCATTTTTGAAAACCCAAATGACACAGCTATTGGAACAAACATTCCCGAGGGGGAGTGGGTGTCCCATTTTAGTACAATATTTAAGAGCAATGAGCAACGGGAAGTTACCGATTTTATAACTCCAACTGCGTCCCCTTTGTGCTTCACAGTACAAGAGACTGTTAGGGGTATACAGGGCCTAACTACCAACAAGGCCCCGGGCCCGGATGGTTTACCACCGGACCTGTTTAAGTCCAGTATCCCGTTTTGGGCCCAGGTTCTTACGGCTGTAATAAATGCAGCGGTGACAACTGGTTGCCCAAGAACTTGGGGTCTCTCGACTATAGTACCCATTTTCAAGAAGGGTGACCGCAGCAGTCCGATATGTTACAGGCCAATTTCTTTATTGAACTCAGTAGTCAAAGTGGTGGGGGGAGTAATTCTTAATAGGTTATCTTCTTGGGCCAAGGAAAATAAAATCCTTTCACCCATACAATATGGGTTTAGACCGGATCACTCAACCATCACGCAGTGTCTGAACCTATACCTTATCCTAAGCAAGTATACATTGGCAAGACAAGGTACTGTCTACATGGCCTTCATGGACCTGTCGTCCGCGTTCGACTGCGTAGACAGAAGCCTATTATGGGCCACCTTGCTGAGAATGGGTGTAGAGAGGGATCTTGTTAACTTCCTCGCTGATCTGCATACAGACACTAGGGCGAATGTCCGCTACTCTCAAGACCTTAAGGTAACGGACGAATTTAAAATAAATCGGGGTGTCCGACAAGGATGCATTTTGGCCCCATTCCTATTTAATTTATATATTAATGAACTGGAGGAATCACTTTTACTGGTAGAAGCAGATTACCCCTTAGTTGAGCGCAGAGGGGTACCTGTCCTACTTTACGCCGACGATGCTGTTCTTATTTCTAGAACAGCAAACGGCCTCCAGAAACTTTTAAACTCCTTCCACAAATTTATGGAGTCACGTGGTTTAAGTATAAACAACTCCAAGTCTTTCGTTATGAAAGCAGGTAAGGGCATTCTGAAACCTGGTCACTTCAGTTTAAACGGGGAAAAAATCCCTTCAACCAACTCCTTCTCTTACCTCGGGGTTCTGATAGATCAAAAGTTATCATGGGGGCCAGCAGTCTCCAAAAAGAAGGGTGAAACTACTCGGGTCAATGCGGCCATCCTCGGCTTTGCAAAAAAGATCGGAAATTGCCCGTTGGCCGCACTGCTTAAATTGTACCAGGCAAAAAGCGTTGCTATTGCCTGTTATGGGAGCGAGCTCTGGGGCTATCGCAAGGTTAATGACCTAGAGGTCGCAGAAAATAACTTCTTAAAAAAGATCTTAAGACTGCCCAGGGGTATTGGGAACTACTCAGTACACGAGGAGCTGTGGGTCCCCTTTCTAGGTGACAGAATAGCAATAAGCCCAGTTTTATGCTGGCTGAAATGTTGGCTAAACAGTGAAATTCCACTAACACACGCCCTACTGAAAGAAGCTTTACAGTTAGACGGGAGATTCAAGGTACCGTGGGTAAAGTATATAAAGGACAGCTTAACGGCAATAGGCCGGTGTGATTTGTTTTATGCCCCAAATACAATCAGAAAACATGACGTGAACCTGGTCAAGAATGCCATAGTTCTGTTAAGATGTACTGATAGGGAAGATGTTGAGACACAGAAGGTCAGTGTCAGGAAACATCTATTGCTAAAAACATGCTTGCAAATAGAACCTTATCTGACATGGCCCATGTCCAGTTATGAACGGTTCCTTTTAATAAGGTTCCGTTTTGACCTTTACCATCTTCTATTGGCATTCCCAAGTGGCGCTCAGCGGGGCGAAGTGTTGCCAGCTTGTGGCTGCGACGGGAAGTCTCCTCAAGACCTGGCACACTTCCTTTTTATCTGCCCTTACTACTGTACCCCACGGAATCTATATCTTAAACCATGTCTTAAAAAATTGAGCTTCACACAAATTAAACCCGCACTTTACTATTTACAACTACTGAATATTGACTGTACCCTGTTTATTTGTAATTTTTTAAAAAAAGCCATCTGCTTTAGGAAAAGCATGGACGGCTAATCATGATGTAAAAATGTGTGCTGGTGATTTTTAAGCTTACAGTTATTTATATTTTTAACTACATACTTACCTTGCCTTATTGTCTGTTATACTGTACTGTTTATTGTGTCTTTAATTGCCTTTGATAATGAATTGTAACCGTTTTAATTATGTGATTTTAAAAAATGAACTTTTATGATTGTAAAATCTACAATCGAATAAAGATATTGAATTGAATTGAATTACCCCAAAGTCTTTTGTCCTCTGAGAGAGGAGGGGCCTTTACCTAGTCCAAACCAGTTTTGGAGCACTCAGTTTACATGACTCCTTCTTTCCTTTCCCAGTGCAGGGCAGAAATATCAGATGCCCCACAGGAGGTGGAGCCAGCATTGTGGAGGAAAGGCACAGCCCTGGAGCACTTTGTTGACATGATTCCTTCTCTTCTTACAGAGTGCAGGGCAGAGACATCAGATGCACCACAGGGGGTGGAGCCAGCACTCTGGGGGGCAGGCACAGTCCTAGTCAGGTCCCAGGTGCAACTCCTCCCTCCCATCTAGATGCAGATCTCTCTATTCACCACTGGGCGGACTCACTCTGTCTCCTGGAATCCCTCAGCCCAGTCACTCAAACTCCAGACAAGGAATACACATCCTAGCAGAGGCAGGCCTGGATAATTAGACAAGAAAATACCTACTTTCTAAAAGTGGTATTTTCAAACACAGAATGTTAAAACCAACTTCTCTAATAGATGTATTTTATCATTCTGAGTTCAGGCATACTAAACTTGAATTTTTACCATGTTCCCGGAGTCAGTTATGATTATAAGATGTAATAATCTAACTGCCCATTCTGGCCTTTAGAGAACAGATAGCCTTGCAATAGTTTTCCAAATCACTTAGGATGGGTCCACAAACTCATTCCTTGCCCTTGTGATAATATGGCAGCTCAGAGCACCTTGCACTTTATGTTGTTTTGCCCTCTTTACACAGAGCCAAGAGGAAAAATGTTGGCCCTACTTTTGAGAGTAAATCAACCATGTCCCTATTTTGAAGTTTTTAATGTTTTGCATTCTTTGGCTACACTTGATATTTGCACTGCTGTGACTAATTTTAATAAAGCTGTAAGGACCATTTGAAAATGCTATCAGTTACAATAAATAACTGTGAATGTTACATCATTTTAAATTTTGTGTGTGTTAATGAAGTTTTAGTATTTATCTTGTACCAAGCTGTACCGAGTATCTGATATTAAGAAGATTTATATTTTGTTTAATTGACGGAATGCTTGGAAGCACTTGCATTGATTTCTTCCTTGGTGCTGATCAAGTTTGCATGTAAAAAAACATTTTTTTCGTTTGTTATGTATGTTTGTTTGTTCAAACTTTTATGGTCTTTTGAAGCACAATAAAGTAACTTTTGACTTGAAGTTTTGCTTTTTTTAATGATTTGTCTAGCATGTGAAAGAATTTTGGAGTGCTTTGTGAAAATACTGTTTATATGTTTATGTGTTACCTTTTTCCCCTTCAATCCATAGTGCTCAATTGGTGAATGTTCAGAATTTCACTTTATTTTTACTAACTTTTAACAGTTGGATACGTCCACCCAACTGACTCATTAATTGGCCCACATTCCAACCACACCTGCCTGGAGATGTATTTTGAGGTAGTTGGAAGACCTGTTTATAAGTGGCAGCATGTAGTTTATTTAAAAGTATTGAGTATTTTACATGTAGAGCAATGCTGGCATAAGTCGCATTTGGATCAGCATGTTTTAGATTTTTGCTACGTTATTTCCGCTTCATTAGTGATGACGTAATCCTGCATTTCTGCTAACACCAGATTGAGGCCTACTTTTGTTAGGCTCATTTTTACCACATTGTAAGTGTATGAAAGAAGTGACAACTTAAATTTACCCAGTGATGGCTGGTGAGTAATGGTCTTATACACGCCTGTATGTTTGATAGCACATAAACAGGTTAAATAAATGGGGAGCAAGCACACATCCTTGCTTCCAAGCCCTTGTATGTAGCAATCCTTCTTGAATTCCTGGTGCTACCCACCCTTATTCATGTCTAGGTATAAAGTTGCATTGTTCCTCACAATATTCCAAACGTTCAATTTCCCCCAAAACCTGAGAGAATCCACACAATCAAATGCTGCCTTTAGATCTAAAAGCAAAGGTGACATTTTTCCTTGTCCCTTTTGCATGTGTTGGGCATTAGTGAGACTGATAGTACATTTGTTGTTGTTAGAGTCACTTCACTGAATCCGGTCTGGTTGACCGGGATCAGGTTATGATTGTCTGACCCCTTGATCAAGTCTACCAGGATCATTGATGTATAATACTTTCCTTTAACACTGAGTAGTGCTATCAGTTTATAATTTGCAGGTTGGATGGATTTCCTCCTTTATATATTGGATTTATTATGGACTCTAACCAGTTAAGTGGGGTGCAGCATAGTAGTTCAGCTTAAATTAAATATAATCTGTGATTTCCCACAGAATGTCGTGTCACATTTTAAAAACACCTTGCAAATGCCATTTGGTCCTGGTGCTTCGTTGCTTCTTCCGCTCATTATTGTCTATATTGTCTTCAACTAGGAGATTTGGATCGAAGCATTATCTACGAGAGGTATAATTTTTCTTGTTGTGTCCAAATTTGCAGATGTTATAATTATTTTATTATTAGCTTGGTTAAAAAGTTGGCCCGTTTCCGGGTTTGACAATAATTCATGCAACATATTCCCCTCTAATCTTCGGCCCAAGAAATCTAATCAGACTTTCTCCTGAATGTTCGAGTGGCCTTTCTATGTTTACCTTTGGTATTCTTTCCTCAACTTCCGTATCTTATCCCATGCCACTTGATCCATATCTGTAGTTTTGATGCTCCTGGCAGCTTTTCTTAGTTCTCATTTCAATGCTTGCATTTTCCATCAGGAGGCAATGTTTTCCTACCTTGGTGTTCTCCTGGAGAAGCCTGGCAATACTGATTCTATCCGGGAGTTTATTGAGTTGGTGTTTTTGCTGCAACTAACCACTGCTAGATCCTATATTGTGCTGCTCAGATTCTGTTGTGAGGCATTGGCTCACCCTAGTCATTTTAAATGTATAGAGTTTGTAGTACCTTCCAGTGCCAGGATGTTCATGTGCCTTCTGGGGTTTAACCTGAAATGTATATACTGATTGCTTTGATAGCTCTGTGTTGTAAAATGAATTGAAAACTGTTATGAATGCGGCATCAAAGATAGTAAGACTATTGTATAGTCCATTATGGATCGAGCTTTAGCACCATGGAATGTAAATTTCATTGGGAAGTCCTCAATGGTTCTACCATTGATCACCTGCATTCCTAAATACTAACATTGTGACAAATGACCAACCTATACGGTCTGGGTGGTATGCCTGGAGTTGTTACTGCAGTAACACAACCCATTTTATCGTGTTTGATGTAAATGTTGCATCCTCATTCAGTGTGTGGATTAAATTAGCATTGAAATTGTCTATTAAGCTTATATCCCCAAGTGGGTGAACATTTCTTATGTCTAAAACTTTTTTATTTTTAATCTTAGGGGAATATACATTTTAATCAGCATTACTGATGTTTGTTCGTGATTCCTCCTGCACGTGAGTATGATTAGTTTCAGGGGATTTTAGTTTTTTGGGTTTAATTTTTATTGTTGTAGATCCCTAGCCTGCCTGTCATCCTTTTTGGTGACTGTAGTGCTCTTTTTTCTTTGCCTCCACAAGATTGTGGATTAAAGTTTTCAGGGGTAAATTCTCCAAAGCCTCCTGGAGTGTTATTATATCAAATACTTCTCAGTCCTGAGGTGGTATGCCTTCTTCTAGCAGTCATTTCGCTAAATGTCAGGAGATAAGGTGTAGATCATCTCTCTCCATCTTCTTCAATGGGGTCTCCCTGGGACATTCTCTCTTCCACAGCTCTCCCTCAACTCATTTAATTAGACTAGCTCTACCGACTACACTGTCATTCTAGGCTTTGAGTAAGCCAGTTTCCACTGTATTATCTTGGATTTGTTTGAATATAGGATCACTTGTCTTGTTTTTTTACTTGCTTTTCTATCATGTTTTTTTTATTTCTCAACTGCCTCCTCATTTTTGTGTCATTTGTAATTACATCTACTGTTGGAGTCTGATCGTCCTCAATGATTGCCGTACATTATTACTTCTTTTTAAGAAGAATATTTTCTTCCCCAATGGGTGCATGTGATTCCTTAGATTTCCTTTCTCTTTTGTTCCACTGTGCACTGGGTCCCTAAGATTTATTTTCTTGGTTTAAGTTGTTTTTGATGTTCTTTTGTGATTGGCAACAAATGTTGATTGTTGGCCAAATTGGTTTTTTTAATACTCATTATCTTTTTCAGCACTGCAGGAAGGGTACTTAGCTTGTCGATGATCTGCCCACATGGGCAGGTTGCATGAAGTAGGGAGTGAACCGCTTTTACACTTACTATTTGGTCAGTGACTTTTTCTAGTTTGACAACAATACCTAATATGTGAGCCAGCTTTCCAGTGTAAGATGTGTGTGTGTGAGTCTGGGTCAGGGGCACTCTTCCTTGAAGGTATACTTGGGTTTCTTTCTTGGGAATACAGCAGAACTGAGTACAACTAAGCTTTTTGGGGTGATTTTGTTAGGGGATGTGTAATTTGATGGTGAACTTTTGCCACTAAAGTTTCGGGATAGCATATCTTTGTATGCCCCACGTTTCAAAATGCGTGCAGTTATTCAGTATAAGTTGTGCTATATCTAAAGACAGCCATGTGGTTAAGGTGTGTTCAGAGTCTTTAAAAACATTGTTTGGCAGCACTTTCACCGAAAGAAGTTTTGCAGACTCTATGTGTTTCAGTCCTTGGATTTCGGACGTAAATTTTAATAAATTCCCCCTGTGAAGAATGTCATGTCGACCTGCCATTTAGTGGGGTGAAGATAATTTGTAGCATGTTCTTGTTGTTGTGGCGGGAGATGTTCCCAGTCTAATTGAGGGCTCCACACATTTTTGTCAACTTTCTATGGGTTTGTGCCACAACCCTAAAGCCTGTTTGGTGTATAGGTCTGTCTATTGTTTCTTTATCTGTTCACATGCTCTATTCTCTTCTGGAATGATGCGAGGAAGGGCGTCCTTCTTCCTTTCCGGAGGCTCTTCTTCTTTGTTGGATGCCTTTGTCAAGGTTTTCTCCTACACTCTGTTCATTGGTCCTTTTATTAATAGGGCATTTTGAATATAGCCATCGTCCTTGGTGTTTTTTGGTCTGGACCTTTTGATCCGGTTTATTTTTTTAGCTCGATTATCAATTAATGCAATTTCTTCCAGGTTTCCAGGACTGTGGCCATTATTGTGCTTAATTGGTGGGATGTGCCACAATGCTTCTTTTAGATTTTTTGTATGAGGTTTATGTTGATTCTGTGTTTTCAGTGTCATCTGTATTTCACTGTTGATTACCTTTTGTTTTGTTTTGATGTTATTACTTTCACTGCCAGTTTGTGGTCATTGTTACTGTTATCTGTTCTTATTATACTGTGCAATTCTCTTATTGATGGGGTACTGATCTGGACCTGTTTGGGCTCAAATTTTCTATTTCCTCTACCTCTTCTTCATCCCATTTAATTTGGTTAGCTTTGTTGACAACACTGTCATCTGGGCTTTAGGTAAGCTAGATTCCACAGTATTATCTTGGATATTTTCTTTTTGATTTATCACTTGTCTTCTTTTTTTCCTTGCTTTTTAATACATATTTTTGCCTTCTTGATTGCCTCCCCGTGTTCCTGCCATTTGTGATTACACCTACTGTCGGAGTCTGATCCTCATTCAAGATTGTGTAGCTGATTGCTTCTTTTTAAAATGATTCATCTCCTGTGGGTGCGTGTGATTTCTTAGATTCTTTTTCCCTATTGTTCCCTTGCTTTCCCAGTTGCTGAGATTTCTTTTCCTGATTTTGTTATTTCTTTTTATTTTTTCTTGTGTTTGCCCACAATTGTTTGATTGTTGGCCAAATTGGCTTTTTAATACTTATTTTCTCTTTTTGAAGCTTGTTGATGATCGGTCTCCGAGGCAGGTGGCATGAATTGGGGAGTGAATCGTTTGTACTTTTACTATTAGCTTGGTGAGCTTTTCAAGTTTTGAATGAATACCTGAGATGTGAAACAGCTCCACCGTGCAAGGTGTGTGTCTGTGTACAGGTGACCTTCCTTCAAGGTGAACTTAAGCTTCTTCCAAGGGCATTCTGCAGAACCGAGAACACATGGCCTTTTTTGGGTGCTTTTGTTGGGAGATATGTCATTTTAAGGTACAGTTTAGCCATTAAAGGTTGGGTATAGCATATCTTTGTTTGGTTTTGTTAGTTTTATGACTCATTGTTAAATAAAGAACCGGAGGCTTGTAGCGGTTCAATCGAGTTTTTTTTGTAGATTTGTATATTAGTCCAAAACACCCACAACCAAAGCCGTCCAGTCGTGAAGAGGCCAACGTCCAGAATGACGTGCAGGGAATCTTCACAACTGAAGGGTGACATTCCAGAACCCAAAACACAGAAATGATCTTGTGCTTGCAAGCACGAGATTGCAGGCATAAATAAAGAACACAGAAAGGAATTATGAATATATAACATCTTCCCCTCTTGAAAGGGTAACAAAGAAAACAGACATTTGCAAATACAAAACTACTCCAAAACATAGTCTCTCAATCTGCAAGACAACTGCTTTAAGCGAAAAGCTCTTTTGGTTGCCACTTCAGAAGACTTCTTGACAATTGTATCAGATGGTAATGACAAATTGACAGGGACAACAAATTGTGAAGCTGCAGAAGTTGTGGGATTCTCTTCCAAAGGGACCACAGGTTGTGAAGCCGTGGAAGTTTAAAAAACGGGATTAGAAGAGGGAGGTTGCTCATAAGTCAAATCAAACCAACCACAGTGCTCAGACTCTGAAGTGGCATGCTCCTTGATAACATGGGCCTGAAGTGGAGATATTTTAACAAGGACCCGCTTGTTCCACCATCCCTTGTCATCAAGAAGAGCTGAAGCTTTACTGACTTGTGTAACCAAATTTGGAAAAGAGAATTTAGAATTCCCTTTCAAAACTCTTTTGGGATTCTTAATGAGCACCATGTCCCCTTTTTGCAAGGGCTGATCAAAGGAATGTTTGCCTTCATCAAAACGTGATTTCATGGAATGTTGTTTAGCCTTCACATGTTCCTAAATAGAAAAAGAGTTATCAGACAAATTACAATCCTTATGTAACCAACTAGGATTGAGAAACGAATGAACTTTCCTTTTTCTAAGTAAAGTAAATGGTGCCACACCAGTTGTAGAGTGAGGAGAGGTATTGTAAGCCCACACTTTGTCATGAACAAAAGGCAAAGGATCGAGCCTAGAGGAAATGGCAGTTTGTATACCCTCCTTAATTATACGATTATACCTCTCAACCAAACCATTGGAAGAGGGTGAATACAAAGCAACTCTGTAATGAGAAATATCATGACTTTTGAGAAAAGAGCACATTTTTTGGGAAACAAAATGGGTACCATTGTCAGTAACGATGCTTTTTGGAAAACCCTCAACATCACGCACAGATTGTAAAATTTTAACAGCATTGTCAGTTGATGCCGAATTGCAAAAGGAGTAATAGAGCCATTTGGTTTAGTAATCAACAAGAAGAATTAGATACTTGTTTTCAATTGGTAAAACATCATATGGACCAGAAAAATCCAAACCCACTTTGTCCCATGGACCTGCCGGAAGGGGAACAGGACATAAAGGAGTGGAAAGAGTTTTCCAATGTTTGTCAGAGAGTATACATTGAATACAATTATCAATCATCCTTCTAATGTGAGAATCCATGGAAGGCCACCAGTAAAATTGTTTTATGCGTTGACTAGTTTTTACAATACCAAGGTGTCCTTGATGAGCAGAACGAATGATATGATCACGTACTGACTGAGGAGGAACAAATAAATCATTACGCATAACCATGCTATTAACTAAAGAAAGTTCCTCAGACACATTTGCGAAACCTTTTAAATCAGAAGAGAGAGTTCTGCGCTCAGGCCATTTGTTGACAGTAAACTCTTTAACCTTAGAGAGTATAACATCATTTTTATAGGCTGAATTCCATTGAACCTCAGAAATGGGTTGACATTCGGCAATAGCATCCATTGCAGCAACAACACACTCAATGTCATCATCAACAACAGAATCATCAACTAAAGACATTCTTGAGAGGCAATCTGCCCTGAAATTCTTGCCCCCAGAGATATGCTTGATAACGAAATGAAATTCGTGAAGTTTGGAAAGAAGACGAACAAGTCTGGCAGAAGCCCTATTGGAAGTACTGTTGGAAAGCATGTGCATAAGGGGCTTGTGATCTGTGTAAATCTCAAACTCACAACCCCAAATGTAAGATTTGAATTTTTGAATAGCCCAAACGCAAGCCAAGGCTTCTCTTTCAATTGTACTGTATGTAGTTTCGGCAGAAAGAAGTGTTCTGGATGCAAAGGCAGCCGTATGTTCTTTGCCTTCGACCCATTGTCCCAAAACGGCACCCAAACTAGTAAGACTGGCATCAACAGTGATAAAACACTTTGAGCCATCCGAAAAAGGATGCAAAGCAGGTGAGTCCTCAATGATCTTTTTAACTTGATCAAAAACTTTTTGCAAGTCTTCAGACCAAAAAAACTTCACTCCCTTTCTTAAGAGTGCTCTCAATGGTTCGACAATCTGTGCATAGCCATGCACAAACCTTGCGTAATATTCTGATAAACCCAGAAAGGAGCGAAGAGCATCTCTGTCCTTAGGAGGTATGGCGTCTCTGATTGCTTTTATTAAGGAGAATTTGGGTTTAATGCCATTGGGAGAGAGAGAATGACCCAAGTAATCCAACTCTTGAACCCCAAACTTACATTTATCATGCCTAACAGTCATAGCAGCTTTTTCCAACACTTGTAAAACGGTGTTGAGGGTGTGATTATGTTGAGTAATGTTGTTCGCGCAGATCAAAATATCGCCCTGATACGCTTGCACCCCAGGAATGTTTTGGAATAAGTTGTCCATCAGTTTTTGAAAAATGCTGGCTGCCGAAGCCAAACCAAAGGGAAGCCTAAGGTACTTAAAAGCACCAAAGGGTGTAATAAAGGTTGTTAATTCTTGAGATTTAAGAGATAAAGGAATTTGGTGATAAGCAGATCTAAGGTCCAGGAGGGAGAAAAATTTAGCCCCGCTCAAATTAGCCAATAGGTCATGAATTTTGGGCAGTGGATGGCAATCCACAATGATATTATTATTCAGTGAGCGTAAATCAGCACACAATCTCACCTCCCCAGTTTTTTTGCGAACTAAAACTATTGAGGAAACCCATTCTGATGAGTCACAGGGTGCAATGATTCCCTCATCGCATACATTTTTCAAAACCTTTTTCAGTTCATCTCTTGCACTCAAAGGAAGAGAACGAACCTTGTCAATGACAGGTTGAGCATTAGGTTTGAGTCGAATTTCATGCTTAAAACCAAGAACTGTACCAACCTTATCCTTAAATAACTTTGGAAAAGAAATTAATAAGTTGTCCATTTTGATAATAGGAAAAGAAAGATCTGAAACATTAAAGTTCCTAGAATCATGACTAGTGTAGTAATCATGAGGAATATCACCTAAAGCAATTGGTTGATCTGAACCGGGTTTGAGAATCAAACCCATTCTGGCTAGGTCAAACCAACCTAAAATATCTCAGCCCTTAAGAGCGACATAAACTTTCGTGAAGGTGTATCTACCAAGACATGCAATGTTTGAATAAAAGAAACCTAGCATGTCGATGTCCTTCTCGCCAAAAGCCTTTGGATTGACGTCAGATTTGGAAAGGACAACTTTTTCACCCCAATTGGCATAAAATGTGAGATCTGATAAAATGGTGATAGGAGAACCAGAATCAGCTTTGACTTTAATTGGGACTATACCAACCATTAACTCGCACCAGGGACCCTTTATGCTAGAAAATTAAACAGAATCACATTCAATAGACAACATAACGTCATTAAGTCTGGTTGAGCAAGATTCTAAATTTTCTTGAAATTCAATATTACAGACTCTAGTAAATATTTTGCGACCCCTGCACACAGATGGAAAATGTTCAATGTTCTTGCATGAATAAAATTTTTTTCCAGATGCAGGACAAGTAGGAGAATTACCAAGATGGTTTCTTGACCCACATCTATAGCAAATGACAGGTTTCTTGTTCTGTTGTCTTGAAGAATTGTTAACAAGGTCAATAGAGCTAAAACTTGAAGCTAGATCAACCATATGAATACAAGGTTGAGAGATGCTTTCTTGCAAAATTTTAGAGGAATAAGTTGCTCGTTCAATCCCTTTTGCGATATCAATTGTTTCTGACAAGGAGGGATTTTTACAACTCAACAAACGTTCCTGAATTTTTTTAGAAAAACAAGCAAAAATGAACTGGTCTCTGATAGAAGCATCTGTACTAGCACCAAAGTCGCAGGTGGAGGCCAGAATTCTGAGTTGAGCAATATAGTCTTCTACGTTCTCATCTATACATTGTTTACGTTTGAAAAATTATGACATTCCAAAACGATACTAGGCTCATCGTCATATTGTTTATTGAGTCGAGCAATGGCTTCTTGATAAACGTTCCAATTGTCACCAGAATCGCCAGAAGGAGAAGAAATATAGGGAAGGTTCTCAAAAACTTGTTGGGCAGCAACTCCTAGACAACCGTAAAGAATAGCAACCTTGCGAGGAGGATCATATTTAGTAGCATCAATAGCTACCAAATAGTTCTCAAAACCTTTGAGCCAGTTGCGCCAGATGAGAGGAGGTTTTCCTGGAGTTTGCAAAAATGGAGCTGGTGTTTGAAACTGTTGAAAAGAAGCCATGGTGAAAACAACTTTCTTAAGACAAAAATATGTTGGGAGCGTTGAAAAAAATAAAAATAAAAGAAGAAAAACTTTGCATTTATAAGTGCTTTGTAATGATGTAGATAAGGGTGGTAGGCAATAAAGCGTGCCTATCGCTGAAGAAAAGCCTTGAGTAGAAAAGCCTTGTGTTTATAAATGCTTTGTTATATTGTAAATAAACCTGGTAGACAATAAAGCGTGTCTATTGCTGAAAATAAACTTTGCATTTATAAATGCTTTGTTGCTCTGTGGAATAAACGTGGTGGAAATAAAGCGTGCCTATCGCTGAATTTGTGATAAACAATAAAGGGTGTCTATCGCTGAAGAGAAACTTTGATCTATAGATGCTTTGTTGTTTGAATAAATATGGTAGGCAGTAAAGCGTGCCTATCGCTGAACTTGTGGACGAAGGCTTGAAAATGGCCGACCAATGCCGTTGTCAGGGTTACAGTACAGCGTAACTTTTGACAGGTGGTGGGCTTGAATTGTTGGGTAATTCGCGTGATGTAGCGCGAGTAAGAAGCTGACGGTAAACGCGAGTGGTGTAGCGCGAGCCAGCAACTGACAGTTTTAAAATGCTTGGACAAAAGTGGGAAAAATTGTCACAAAATCCGCTTGGATTGTTGGCAAAACTTGGCAGAATACAACTTTACAACATACGACCTGATGAAGATTGGAGGTGGAAAGTTGGACCGGAGGCAGGACAAGTGAAGACGAACATCAGCAGTGTCCCGGTGAGTCTCGAAGACTTGACCTTCTGGTGCGGGAAAATCCCGATCATCGCCAATATGTTAAATAAAGAACCGGCGGCTTGTAGCGGTTCAATCGTGGGTTTATTGTAGATTTGTATATTAGTCCAAAACACCCACAACCAGAGCCGTCCAGTCATGAAGAGGCCAACGTCCAGAATGACGTGCAGGGAATCTTCTTGACTGAAGGGTGACATTCCAGAACCCAAAACACAGAATGATCTTGTGCTTGCAAGCACGAGATTGCAGGCATAAATAAAGAACACAGAAAGGAATTATGAATATAAAACACTCATGTTTCAAAATGTGTGTGATTTAGTATAAGTTGTGCTATCTCTTCAGACTGCTATGTGTTTAAGGTGTGTTCAGAGCGTTTAACATCCTTATTTGGCAGAAATTCAACTGATAGAAGATCTGTAGAATCTAAGTTTTTCAGTCCATTGGATTTCAGCTTTCAATTTTAATATATTTCCACTGATAGGAATGCCATGTTGACCATGCAAGTCAAATAGTGGGGTGAAAGAAATTTGTGGCACATCCTTGTTTTTGGGAGAGATGTTCCCGTTCAAAATAAAGTATAGGATAACGGGGTGACCCAGTAACACGTAGAACCTGGGGATTTATACATTAAAGGAACAGTGGTTGTGCCAGCTATTCGCTTCTAAGCAGCGTGAAATCTTTGTTTGCAATTTTATATCCCTCCTTTAGGATGAGATTAACATTACATTTTAATCTCATCATAAAGGAGGGATATACAATTGTGAAGAAAGATTTCACGCTGCTTAGAAGCGAATAGGTGGCAGAACCACTGTTCCCGTTCAAATAAAGGCCCTCAGAAATTTCTTGATGGAGTCAACTTACTTTCGGTTTTGTACTGCAAACCTGAAGCCTGTTTGGAATATAGATCTGTCTATTTTCTATTTATCTGTGTGCCCTCTTCTCCTCTGGAATGGAGTGAGTGAGGTCCTCCTTATTGCTTTCCTGCATATCTTCTTCTTTGTTGGATGCCTGACCTCTTGAGGGTTTCTCCTGCACTGTGTTTGTTGGTGTTTTTAATAATTAGCCATTCTGAGTATGGTTGGCGTCCTTGTTTTTTTTTTGGTCCTGACCCTTTGATCTGGTTTGCATTGTTTGCTTGATTATTACTTAACTCAATATATACCTGGTTTTTGGCACTATGTATGTCCTGAATTGTGGCCATTATTGTCCTTGATTTGTGGGTTGTGCCTCGATTTTACCTTTAGATTGTTTGCATGTCGTTTATGCTGCTGCTGCGTTTTCATTGTTATCTGTATTCCACTGCTGATTTCCATTTGTCACTGTAATTGCACCTACCGTTGAAGTATGATCCTCATCGTGATTGACATACCCGATTGCTTATTTTAAAAAGAACCCTTTCTTCCCCTGTGGGTGAATATGAGTCTTTAGATTTATTTTCCCCTGTGTTCCATTGCTCACTGGGTTCCTGAGATTTTGTTTCCTTTAGTGTGATTGGTGGGCTTTTGTGTTTGACAACAATTGTTAGATTGTTGACCAAATTGGATTATTAAAAACTTATTATATTTTCCAGGATTGCAGAAAGGGTACTTAGCTTGTACTCTTACTATTAGCTTGATTACTTTTTCAAGTTTGGCACTAATACCTGAGATGCACATGGCCACTATATTCATTAGGTCTATTTGTCTATCTAATTTCTCAACTACATAACAAGTGCCTTTGATGAGGCTTGTAAAGTATGTAAAGTATGCAATAACAAGGTGTAGAGGCCTGTCTTATTGCACTGTTCTCCTACTCAATGTGGAACGTCTGTGGCAGTTTTATGTAATGTTTGAGCAGAACTACTAAAGGTGGTGCACTTTGAGTGTAATACCAAGTAGTCATTTTTGTAGCTATCTGATCAATTTATGTTGTGATAGTATAATAATTTTGTTTTCCAAATCATTTGGTTACAAAAAATTTATCGTTTTTTTATTCCAATGCCATTACTTGTAAAGCCAGTATTTCTCGATGTCTTTCGATTGTAACAAGGCATCTACATTTTACCCCTGGTTTAGCTTTTGAAGAGGCATATATTAAGTCTGATGGTGACTTTTTACCTTGTGAGTTCACTTTCTGTAGGGCTAGGGGTGTTAAGAGTCCTGTTACAGTTCCTGGCATTGAAAAATGTACGCCCATAAGGAAGCTAAACTTTGTACATACATTAGTTTTGCCCAACATAGTTAGTATTGGGAATATGAGAGGACTCCTTTGAGTAGCACTGGCCTCCTTTATCGTGTCTGAATTTGAAGGTTTATCCCTCCCCGGAGGGCAAACCGCAACGACCGATTCTGCGCCGAACATGGGGCTCATTGCTTTAAGCCTCATCTAGGTTCTTGTCTTCGCTCCTCTCCAACTCACTTGCTTGCTGCCTCACCTCGCCTCTTCTTTCACCTACAGGAATCCAGAGGCTTTAGATTAAATCAAAATATAATGCTTAGAATAAAAAAGTGCCAACCATGGATATTGGTCATGTTTGATTCGGGTAAATCCAAAGGTTCAGGCTGACCGTGATGTACCCCGGGTTGGAAACTGGAATCAGCCATGGCCCACTGAAAACAACACCTTTGGAAGGGCCGCATCAACATCGAGAATGAGATGCAATGAGCAGGGAGGTGATGTTTCGTTGTTTTTCTGTGGGATTCATAGGTGATGCATTGCCGAGCTGACGCTCATGGAAAGCTTCCGCATTAAGCTCCACTGAAGGTGGGTGATGCATCATTATAGAGCCACAACTTCAATGTTGAGCAGCAAGACGGGTGATTCGTCTTCGTTGTTTGAAATGCACCGGTTCCAGTACAGCTATAGTGATGAGTCGGCAATGAGAGTTACAGCACAAAAATCTCACTTCCAATTGTCCAGGACTGGATTATCACCTTTTGGCAGGGCAGAGGCTCACAGATGACAGAGTCCAGGCGCTGTTGCACAGGTGCAAGAAGGTTTTTATGTCCCTGAGCTTCAGAACAGGGGAAAAGCCAGCTTGCCCTTGAGTCACTCTAGGTTTGTGTGAAATGGGTCCAGTCCTACTCCTATATAGTAAACAATTGGTTCTGTTGGGTGATGCATTTGCTGTGCTCTGAGTAATTAATACAAAACAACCATATATTATAGATTACTATCAACAAATGAAATTTAAGAGAACACATATATGATAAGAACACACCAAAAAGACATGAGTTGGTAAAACAGAGGGACACAGTGTAGGCCTCTTGTGTCTCTGCTTCAGGAATAGAAGGATCTAGACTCCTGATGCTTCTGAAGAGACTGGAGTTGGGGGAGATTGATCACACCAGTAGTCCCTCGTCCAGCCGATTGGAGCTGGTCCCCAAGTCTGCCCCATAGGACTCTACCCAAGCATATAGCTTTTTAGTAGACCACAGAGGTCTCAATGTATTCAAAAAGACTGACACTCACCCCATCTCACAAGCTGATGAGCTCATTGATTGTTTGAGGGTTTCCAAGTTCCACAGTGCATTTGATCTAATGTCTGGGCACTGGTGGGCCACCTTAATTGAGGGGGCTAAAGAGAGGTGAGCATTTTCCACAGCAAAGGCCACTTCCAATTTAAGGTAGTGCCCTCTTGTCTGAAGAATGCCACCTTACAGAGGGTGGTGAAACAGGTTTTCAGTAGGATGGATGCATTTAGTGCTGCTTGCCTGGATGACATAGCTGCCTTCAGTTGCAGCTCGAAGGACCACCCTTTTTTACTTGCAGGAACTGTTTCAGGCTCTGCACCATGCAGCACTTACTGCCAAGGCAGGTAACTGCTAATTAGGGCAAGGGCCTGTGGCAGTGCTCATTTTGTAAAAAGAAATATTTGCAATGGCTCTTGTCTGGAGACCACTGCAGTTTGCACCTACGTTGCCCCTGCCAGTGCCACTAATGAAAGAACCAACACAACAACTACCCTTCACACCCTCCAAGTGTGACAGTTCAGACTATTGTGGCTCCCAGAGCTATAACAATGGCTTAGGCAGCAGGTATTAGTAATTTTGTATATATATTGAATTAATAAACGTATGTTTTTGTTGTTATCTTTAATTTAGACAAACAGCACTACCATGTGGCAGACTGTCATAAGTGCTGGTGATGATAATTAACCACAAGTGCGGAGCATCAGAAACTGCCAGCTCAAAATAAGACCTAATCTGTGGTGTATTCAGGACACATGGCGAGCGGGAGTAAGGTGTAGCCTCTTTAGACCAAGATAGAAACCATCATGGCTGGTAGTTCCCAATACACATTCAGAAGTGATGGCCTTCATGGGCATCACCGAATATTACTGAAGGTTTGTCAAAGGGCCCACTTGACTGAACGGAATTTGGTGAAGCAGCCATGGAATTCGATCTCAAGAAGGCTGTCAAAAAGCCTTTGACTCCCTCAGACAGGCCATGTGTGCAACCCCTGTACTCAATGCCCCAGATTAATTCCAGAAAGTTAATGTGCAAACAGATGCCTCAGAGCATGGCATAGTATTATCAAAGTTAAATAAGGAGGTCCTGGACTAACCAGTAGACCTCATAAGTAGGAAGTTACTTCACTGGGAACCAAGGTGGAGTGCTATTGCAGGAAAAACCATTGCTGCAGCCTGGCCACTCTGGAATCTGAAACCATGCCCAATATAGCTAAATTCAGTTTTCATACAGACCACATACCCCTCCGATGGTTGATGACGATGATGGGTGAGAAATTGAATCCCAAATTGTTGAAGTGGTCCATCTCCCTACAGGGAATGGACTTTACAGCAAAACACCATCCTGGGTCAGATCACGCAAGTGCTAATTGCATTTTCACATTTGTTCACCTTAGTGATGAAAACTCTCAGGAGGTAAAATACCTCTTCCTACTTTCAGTTGGTTCAGACACATGTTAGACCTGTGAGACTTAGGATGGTCTTCCCCCAAACATTTTGTCTGCACCCCGCGTATTTTTTGTAGATCTCACTTTTGTGGGCATTAGAACCAGTGCTAAAGTGCTGCATGTGCTCTTTCCTCTAAATATGGTACAATTGGATAACACCCAGTTGGCATATTTATTGTACTGGGAGAGCCCTCCGTAAAGGGGTACAAAGGCCTGTAAATTAAATGAAGGCCAGCAAATTGAATGCTACCATTAGGCCTGTTGCACTTCTTCACCAAAGCGGCCCTTTTAAGCATATCTCAAGCTTGACAATTGCAGCCTGTGTGTACTATTTCAGACTGCCTTTGCAACCAGGCAAAAAAAAAAACTTTCTGCCAGGTCTAAACCTTTCTTTTTTAATAGATATGTCACCCCTAGCGTAAACCTTGACCAACCTAGAGGGCAGAGTG
The DNA here is from genome assembly GCF_964263255.1 of Lissotriton vulgaris. NCBI lineage: Eukaryota > Metazoa > Chordata > Amphibia > Caudata > Salamandridae > Lissotriton > Lissotriton vulgaris. The sequence continues at coordinate 255,098,256 of NC_141695.1, forward strand.
TAGTTTATTAAAAAAGTTAGACAATACTTCTGAGTTTAGAATTGTAATTAAAAGCCCTTTTTGTTTGGAATATGTTTTTTTTGTCAGAATTGTGAAAATTCTACTTTTGGAAAATTTGCATTTTCTTGTCCTAATTGCCTGCAGCCGGTCCCTGGCTAGGTGTAGCTGGTCGTTATTATTTTTTTTATTATTATTATTTTTTTGTCCTCATCTGCCTTCCCCTTTCAACGGAAAATACCAACCACCTTGCACATCATTGCTGACGTGATATATACTGTTGGTGGGAGATATATACCGAGAACAGCAGTTAGGGGTACGTTCTTTGACTCCATCTAGGTGTGTTTCAACCTGCAGGACCTTATTCGAATCTGTCCTAGCCCTTGGTCCAAAAGAGTATAGATGGCATAATCATCGGACCCGGGGGGAAAAAAAAAAACCCAGATCATCTCCAGTTGGTCAAGAGATCCCAGAAAGCCAACTTTCTCTCACTTACAGATCTTTTTAGATGTAGCTGGTCGTTATTACTCTCAGACAGTGAGAAGGAGGGAAACTAGGTGTTGGCAAGATGTGTCAACATGACTTAACAGGGAGGGCTGTCACCTAAAACACTTGCATATCACAGTATATATATTGGACCTCAGTCTGGACATGTGGAAGATTCAGAAGAAGAACTGCTGTGCTGCTTTGCTGCAAGAAAGACCATCATAATGATGATATGCTGTGCTGACCTGTTGCTCTACTGCCTGATTGAGATGGAATAGATTTGTAACTTGAATCCAGGACGACCAGTGTGACTCCAAAGGCTAGTAGACTGGCCTCTTTATAATCTTGAGCCGAGTACCTGAACTCTGGCAGCTGTAAGTCCTGCCCTCCCAAGTGGTGTCACCCCAGCCCTGGACCCTTGGAAGTGGGCCTAAAGGTGCTCTGCCAACCCAAGTGTGGTCCCAGCAGAACGATGCACCATGATGCATCGCCTCCCAGAAACTCCTCATCGGAGCTGCTGCACAAAGCATTGTGCAAAAACCACAGTTGATGGACAGAATGCAGAACAATGTCATACATTCACCCCAGTACAGAGATCTGGGCCTAAATCCATCGTTTTCTGCACTCCACAATACCCCAGTTCAGACATGGCCATATGCAAATCAGTCTGACCCTGTGCCTCATGGGAACAGTCCAACCCGATTTGCCAAGCCATGCCTTCCCTGGACCGGAAACAAACTTCCGAGTACCGGTTTCTGGCATTCCAGCCGTCTTCAGCCCGGCTTGCTTGAATCCAGTGGTTTGGAAAGCATGGGACTCACGTCTGAGCATACCCATCCTACTCGGGGTGACACATGCAAAAACCACAGTTGATGGACAGAATGCAGAACAATGTCATACATTCACCCCAGTACAGAGATCTGGGCCTAAATCCATCGTTTTCTTGCACTCCACACCACCCCAGTTCAGACATGGCCATATGCAAATCAGTCTGACCCTGTGCCTCATGGGAACAGTACAGCCCGAACTGCCAAGCCATGCCTTCCCTGGACCGGAAACAAGCTTCCGAGGACCGGTTTCTGGCATTCCAGCCATCTTCAGCCCGGCTTGCTTGAATCCAGTGGTCTGGAGAGCATGGGACTCACGTCTGAGCATACCCATCCCACTCGGGGTGACACATGCAAAAACCACAGTTGATGGACAGAATGCAGAACAATGTCATACATTCAACCCAGTACAGAGATCTGGGCCTAAATCCATCGTTTTGTGGCACTCCACACCACCCCAGTTCAGACAAGGCCATATGCAAATCAGTCTGACCCTGTGCCTCATGGGAACAGTCCAGCCCGAATTGCTAAGCCATGCCTTCCCTGGACCGGAAACAAGCTTTAGAGGACCGGTTTCTGGCATTCCAGCCTTCTTCAGCCCGGCTTGCTTGAATCCAGTGGTGTGGAGAGCATGGGACTCATGTCTGAGCATACCCATCCCTCTCGGGCTGACACATGCAAAAACCACAGATGATGGACAGAATGCAGAACAATGTCATACATTCACCCCAGTACTGACATGTGGGCCTAAATTGATCGTTTTTTTGCACTCCACACCACCCCAGTTCAGACATGGCCATATGCAAATCAGTCTGACCCTGTGCCTCATGGGAATAGTCCAGCCCAAACTGCCAAGCCATGCCTTACCTGGACCGGAAACAAGCTTCCGAGGACCGGTTTCTGGCATTGCAGCCGTCTTCAGCCCAGCTTGCTTGAATCCAGTGGTGTGGACAGCATGGGACTCACGTCTGAGCATACCCATCCCACTCGGGGTGACACATGCGAAAACCACAGTTGATGGACAGAATGCAGAACAATGTTATACATTCTCCCCAGTACATAGATCTGGGCCTAAATCCATCGTTTTTTGCACTCCACACCACCCCAGTTCAGACATGGCCATATGCAAATCAGTCTGACCCTGTGCCTCATGGGAACAGTCCAGCCCGAACTGCCAAGCCATGCCTTCCCTGGACCGGAAACAAGCTTCCGAGGACCGGTTTCTGGCTATCAGCCGTCTTGAGCCAGGATAGCTTGACTCCAGTGGTGTGGAGAGCATGGGACTCAGGTCTGAGCATACCCATCCCACTCGGGGTGACAAATGCAAAAACAAAAACAACAATTGATGGACAGAATGCAGAACAAGGACTGGACTGTTCCCATGAGGCACAGGGTCAAGACTGATTTGCATAAGGCCATGTCTGAACTGGGGTGGTGTGGAGTGCTAAAAAACGATGGATTTAGGCCCAGATCTCTGTACTGGGGTGAATGTATGACATTGTTCTGCATTCTGTCCATCAATTGTTGTTTTTGCACAAAGCATTGTGTCACCAAACTCCACATTGGGACTGCTGGGAGATGCATCTCTTGTGCAGGACTTTGCATTGCCACCTGCAGCCTTGCTGGAACCGCCCCTGTGTAATGGATCCTCGATGCAGGCTTTTGCATGGCAAGCACCTCAGGGACTGCATCCTGGACTATGACGCATGATTCCACATTGCAGCCTGTAGCTCCTAGAAGTCGTCGCTGCACAAAGCATCCTTGATGCAAGATGACATATTGCTCCACAATCAGAATTTAAGATACTCTTGTTCATGGGACCTATTTGGGTCCCAGTAGCCAGACCACACTCCATCGTAGTTGACCTTAACACTGCTACAAGATAACCACATTTGGAGCTTTGTGATGTTAGCCAGTATTTTTATCTAAATCTCTAAAATTGCATATCTCTGGGTCTTCTGATTAGATTGTTGTTGTTTTAGCTGAAATGGCTACTTCAATTTTACTCTGTTTCTTGTAAATTGATTTGGATTTTTTCTTGTGTTGTGTTTCACTTTATGACTGTCTGCATACATTCTTTACACATTGCCTTTAAATTGAGTGAGACTGTTTTTGTGCCAAGTTACCATAGAGTTTAACACAGGTTAATTTGTAGTGTGCTTGACCCTGACCAGAATTGTGTTTGATGCTGGAGCAGGATTTCACCTCCCTCAACCAGTAACCCTATTTCTTACAGTATCTCTTGTTCTTATGAGGTATGCAATATTCTTTTAAATACATGCTCACTTGGAATAACTGTGAAGGCAGGGCCACAGATCTACAGACCTTTGCTGTCCTCTACCTCTGTGTTTTCATCTATTTAGTTTCACGCTTTTTTCCGTTTGTGCTATCCTTCTAGTCGACCGTAGGGATTTGTTTGAAGCTTGCACTCTCCTGGAATAGGCACTCCAACAGCTTGGAGATATCTGTGTAAAATATTTCACTTTCCGCGTAGGTTATTTCCGTACAGAATCGCTTTCTGCATAGACATTGTTCTTGGACAATGTTAACTGAACTATAGCACTTACCTTGTTTGTAAAACTGTTAAACCCTTCTAGAAAAAACTCCAGCAACATTTCTAGCACTCTGAAAGAACGTTTTAATCAATAAGTTACACGTACATTATTCAAAAAAAGTTTTCAATTCAACAAACACATCTTTTGTTTATCTTTTAATCTAAATGTGAATGGCAATGCACTCACACACACCCATGTTCCTCTTACCTTCTTTTCTAGGTAGGAAAGGATGAGCCCCTGCACCTCTCTAGGCTCACGGATCATGTATTTCCGATAAAGTGACGCATGTCCTTTGTTTTCGTAGTATCTATACCTCATCTGGAGATGCAAAAACACAAAAAACAAAATAAAAAGAACATAAGGAGGAGCATACATTATAAAGATAAATGATAAAATTAACAACTATTTAATGATCTATTAAACTGTGTTCCCCTCATCTTAGAACAATAACCACTAATGAGGGAAAATTCAGCTTTGGAGGCAAAATCATGATCGTTGCAACATCATAAATGTGAGAAATTATCCTAGCCGCAGCATCAAACAGTACAGTGGAAATACATGTCGTGTAAAAAACATATGCTAGTATAAAATCAGTTGTAAGTCTAAAATTACATTTTGGTGTCGAGTCAATAGGGCCATTTTGGATCGAACACACATTCAGATTTCGGTTCTAAAATGTTTTTAGGTGAATCAATGGTCAGTGGCAACATATTTAGGCAAAAATTACACAATTAGAACAAATTAGTCACATTTCAGTGCACACTCACTGTTCGTTCCTACATGATCATTGGCGCACAGTCAGCAGGATTGCAGTATATCATATAACCACAAAAAAATCACTTGAAGATCTGATAAAGGTAGGCAGTGCAGATGTGATCACGTACCTGCTACTAACGGACTCGTCAGGATCTATTGCCACGGATTGGCCGGACACAGCCTTTGGAACCAGCACCTCGCCGCACCCGCTTCGCAGGCGCCGCAGCGCCTGTGGAGAGAGGGGTTGCACACCGGTACACGGCGGAGCCTGAAGGCTAAAGGAACTCGCGCATTGGGCTGAGACTTCAAGCGGGGCTGCGAGCGTTGCATGGACTCCATTGCCCAGGAGTCCCTACATGACCCTTTGACAGCTTCCGGTCCGCTCTCCCTGCTGTCCCGCCCAACGTCCACCGGAGGTTTTTAAACCCCCCTACCCCTAGCTCCAGTGGGATCACGTACCTGCCACTAATGGACTCGTCAGGATCTATTGCCACGGATTTTCCGGACACAGCCTTTGGAACCAGCACCTCGCCGCACCCGCTTTGCGGGTGCCGCAGCGCCTGAGGGAGAGAGGGGTTGCACACCGGTACACGGTGGAGCCTGAAGGCGAAAGGAACTCGCGCATTGGGCTGAGACTTCAAGCGGGGCTGCGAGCGTTGCAGGGACTCCATTGCCCAGGAGTCCCTGCGTGACCCTTTGACAGCTTCCGGTCCGCTCTCCCTGCTGTCCCGCCCACCGCCCACCGGAGGTTTTTAAACCCCCCTACCCCTAGCTCCAGTGGGATCACGTACCTGCTACTAACGGACTCGTCAGGATCTATTGCCACGGATTTGCCGGACACAGCCTTTGGAACCAGCACCTCGCCGCACCCGCTTTGCGGGTGCCGCAGCGCCTGAGGGAGAGAGGGGTTGCACACCGGTACACGGCGGAGCCTGAAGGCGAAAGGAACTCGCGCATTGGGCTGAGACTTCAAGCGGGGCTGTGAGCGTTGCAGGGACTCCATTGCCCAGGAGTCCCTGCGTGACCCTTTGACAGCTTCTGGTCCGCTCTCCCTGCTGTCCCGCCCACCACCCTCATCGTTCCCTATATCCTAGGTTCATACTCCCGCAGCGCGGGACGCAGCTCGGGGCGAAGACCGGGCTAAGAGCGGGCCGTTTGAGGCCGTTCGAGGTCTGAGAGGCCTGGCCTGGGCCACCCCCCTTGTCTCTTTGCTGCCATAATTATATCCCGTTAATTTGTTCATTCACCCTAACCATTATGTGCACACGGGGTATGTAGGAGAGTAGGGTCTGCTATCCTATGGTCACCCCAAATTTTTGCTTTTTGCTTCACTGGTTTCTGACTTAATGTGGCTGTGGGCCTGCTAATCAGACCCACAGCCTGCTGTTCTCTCTCTAAATTAATGCCAATGCACTATAGGTGCATTACGAATTGGAACTGGTTCACCTTATGAGCCCCTGTACTAGTGCACCCTAGGTGCCCAGGGCATAGGTGTATCCAAGGCCTACCAGGGGCTGCAGCACGTATTGTGCCACCCCTGGCCTGGCCTCCATATTTGACACAACTGGCTGATCACTCAGCTGGGGTAAGTCGGTGTAACCACCTCTTACTTAGGTACAGTATGTCTGTGCCTAACCCTAAACTGGACACATATGTTCCTATCAGCCACTCCTATGGAAGGCCTCATCAATCCTGGAGGCAGAGTGCTTGGAAATATGTGAGATGGTGCTCTGGCATGAGCTGAGCCTGTCTGCAGCTGTCGGGAACAACTCCCTAAGCCGTTCCGGGATATTGCCATACCATATACTCTTAAGTGCATTATAATCCTCGCGGTTAAATGCTATCTTTGGTTTGGCTTTATCAAAACATGTCGAGTAAGGTGTCATACGAATTGGAATACTATCCCCTCGCCAATTCTGGCGACGGGGATAGCATTCCACCCTTCTAGAGGGACACGACATGTGCGTAGCCTTAACCCCGGTTAAAGTTAAACAGAGCCTCAGCTTCACAAAATGGACGCTGCCACCACAGACACAAGTCTGGCCTCCTGCTGCTGACCGAAACTCGGCAGATGGTGGCCTGGACAAAGGGTTTCCTGCCTTGGGAGGTGCGAGCACCACCCCAGACAGGATTTTGTGTATTAGGTAGGACAGGGCTGAAAAGAATCAGACATGCCCGGGGCACACAAGGTGTCCCCGTGCATAGGCCAGTCCAAACCGGTTCTGGGGCCTTCCAGCCCCAGTCCTGGCGCGGAGCTGGACAAAGGAAAGGGGGTGTAACCGCCCCCCTTCCTGGTTCCACCCAGAGGAGGGACCTAGTAGGTGATCCACCCCCAGTTTGGGAATAAGAGGGGGAGCAGTGCCATTGCACAGCAGATCATCCCGAAATCAACTTAAACTAAGAAGAAGACTGGACTTCGACATTCTGCTGCACAGAAGACTGAAGAAGAATCTCCCTTGTGGCCAAGGAGTGACCACCCTGTGAACACAGGTACCAACCAGCAACTCGACGTCTGCTTTGCCGCCGCCTCCCGCCGGAGCCCGAGCCCAGAGCCCGACAAGAACCAGATTCCCAGACCTCTCAGAGCCCGATCCACAGTCCCTGCAAAGAAGGGACCCGTGGAGGCACCGAGTGACGTGGGACCGGACCTCTTGGAAGACACTCGTAAAGCTGACTGCGCAGCTTCTGAGGCATCCTCGACGTTGTGCTTTGGGGACTGAGAACCCCCACCACCGAGCAGCCCTTGCACCGAAGATCAGCCCCCCAGCATCTCCACGATCTGCGTGGGGCCCTTTTGCACTGTGCCACTCGACGCGCCATCCCGGCCACTAGCCACGCGGCCAGTGGCCATCTTGGCGACGAACCCGAAGATTTAAACAGCAGGTCTGGTTGCTCCAGACCTACCCAAGCTCCTGTGAAAAGGAGCACCCGCTCTGACCTTGCTGGTCCGAGTGAACAGCATCTTTCAACTTCTGCGTGGCTTGCATTTGCCAAGGCCTGTTTGCTCCGATCAGGTCGCCGACACCGCCAACAGCGAGAAGCCTACGTGGGACAGCTCGTGACCGACTCCTGGACGTCCTCGACCCCGGGTATCCACGTGGCTGCAGAAAGAAGCTACCCGACAACGCCTGTTTGCACCCGACATCACCTGGTTCCACTCTGGTTCCACGGCAGTCACTGGCTAGTGACTTTGAACACTGTCCCCTCTGCTTTCAGGTCTTCAACTCTTCAGATCCACCCTTGGATCCGCCGGAACTCTTCTCATCGAGCCGCCTGCAGCCTCTTCAGCTCCAAGCACCATCGACCAGCGTGACGAAACCCGACACATCTTCGACCCTGTGCACCCGCTTCCTGTGGGTGAGGTAACTCAGCTCCGCCGGTGCTCCTGCACTGGTACACATCCCAAGGGCCTGTGTTTTAAGTTTCAGCTCCGTAGGTCACTCGGAAGGTTCCTAACTTTCTAACTTTGTGCTTTTTACGCACCATAGACTTTGTATTGAGAAGTGCGTGCACTTTGAACACTGCACCCGAGTCCCGTGGGCCTTTCCCGACTTAGTTAACTCCAGTCTCGAATAGCTCCAGCGATTCCCAAGGCCCTAGGCCTCTTCACTTTCCTTTAGGTATCTCTTATACCACTTATTTAGTATATGGTTTAGGTGGCCCCTAGGGCTCATCCATATTGTGCAACTTTTGTGTATTTTAAACTGTCTTGTGATTTTACGCTTGTGCTTCTGTGCTCATAAAGAGTCCAGGGGATTTTATAGTTAATAAATCAATATATATTTTCAATATATATCTGTGTGGTGTCCCTTTCATTTGGTATTCAAGGGGGTTGTGTATGGTATAACAGCTGGCTTCACATGCCTTTCAGAGTTTAGCCTAAGACTGCTTTGTCCACGTTACCACTAGGATAACTGGTCTACAAGGTTGAATTACAACCATCATCATAAGGGTTGCTTGGCATGGTACAAAGTGATCACTAAGAATTAGTGAGCATTATATACCAGGCCAACTTCTCACATTGGTGAGCAGCGGATTGGGATCTGAGCTTGCTGTTGTTTTACCATTGCAATCTTTGAGATTATCATTTGAAAGATCATACAGGTACCTGCTAGGTACATATAAAACAAGACTAGTATACTTAAGTTCTACTGAACTTAGTCGTTGTAGAGCAAAGGGAGTAGCACACCCTAGCTACAACTACTAGATAGGTTTAGTAGGTAAACACCAGTGTAGGTAGATTGCAACACATCCACCCACACTAGAGCAATGTCTGGAACAGAGGGGTCCAGTGGACTTACTCCTGTTGAGAGTGACCCTCCAAGGGCACCATCCCAGTTTGCTATTTTTCCTTTTAAGGAACTAAGACAGCTTTGTGTCTTAAGGGGTCTGAAGACAGGGCCTACCCCTACTACAGACCACCTAAGAGAGCTCTTGGATCAGTCTGAGGCTCTAAAGACCTCTAAAGCAAACCCCACAGGGAATGCTGAAGGAGGCCATCCTTCAGAGGATGACACTGTAGACACCCCTACCCCTATCATCCTAGTAGATGAGGAAGCCTCCACCACTGGAGCTCCTCAGGTAGATGAAGAGGAAGAAGAAGAAGAGGAGGAGGAGGTGGAAAGCAGTGAGTCAGATGATGACAGAGATAGTCAGGTGCTGGTCAGTAGACTGAACCAGGCTAACTTAAGTCAACTTGGGAATGAATCAGGTAACAACCCATTCAGACCCCCAGGTGGACTTAACCAGGGCCATAGGAGGAGAAGGCATCACTCAGGTGAATCCAACACCTCCCATGTCTCTAGAGGCTCTCATGGTCACTCCAGAAAGGAGATGACTAGCCCTCAGAGAAGGGAACATGAGGCCAAGATGAGAGAGGCTGAGCTTAGGATCCAGAGGCAAGAGTTAGAGGTTGCCCTGGCTAAGGAGAAACTTGCTAGAGCAAGACAGCCTAGAGAGAGTGGGGTAATAGAACCCACTGGTGGCAGCAATATCCACAAGGATAAAGACAGGTCTTTTGATAATAGAAACCTGAGTAAGATTGTGCCCCCCTACAAAGCTGGGGATGACATCCATAAATGGATTACTGCAATGGAGAGAGCCTGCAGAGTACAGCAGATCCCTCAGGAGCAGTGGGCAGCAATCTTGTGGCTCTCCTTTGAAGGTAGAGGCCGAGACAGACTCCTCACAGTTAGTGATGGGGATTCTAGAAACTACCTGGTCCTGAAGAGTGCTCTGATTGATGGGTTAGGCTTAACCACTGAACAGTACAGGTTAATGTTCAGAGATACCCAGAAGACACAGACTCAGGACTGGTCTGAATTTGTTGAGTGTGCCACTAAGGCTCTGGAGGGATGGTTGCTGGGAAGCAAGGTTACAGACTATGAAGGATTGTACAATTTGCTGATGAGAGAACAAATTTTAAATAATTGTCAGAACCAGCAGTTGCATCAACATTTGGTTGACTCAGATTTGACCTCTCCCCAAGAATTGGGAAAGAGGGCAGATAAGTGGGTAAGAACCAGAGTTAAGCAAAAGAACCAGAACCAGAACCAGGGTGGTGACCAGAAGAAAACAGACCAGAAGGGTGGGGAGCAGAAAGCTAAAGACCAGAAGTCTTCAACAGGGCCCCAAACTGAGACAGAGGGTGGGTCCCAAACTTCCAAGAAGAAGAAGAAAGAAGGTCAGAAGAAACCCTGGTGTAAAACTTGTAAGAACACCTCTCACTGGACAAGTGAGTGTAAAAAGGGTGGAGCCCCCAGCACTGCAGCCCCTAAGGCACCTGCACCCACTAGTACAGTTAGCAGTGCTGGTCCTCAAGCCAAGGGTTTAGTGGGAATCACTTTGGGAACTGAAGGAGATTCTGACCTAGTCAGAACCCTTACACAGGCTGTTCTGGTTTGTGAAGGGGACATAGATTTGACCCCTGACATAAGTCCCAGTAACCTGGGCAAATACAGACAGACACCTTTGATTAACAACAAAGTGGCTCAAGCTTACAGGGACACATGTGCCAGTGTCACTATGGTGACACCTAACTTTGTGGACCCTGGACAGTACATGCCAGGCGATGATTACCTGGTGACCAATGCCAGCAATGTCACTACTACACATAGTGTGGCACTTGTTAACTTTTCCTGGGGAGGGGTAACTGGCCTAAAGAAAGTTGTGGTTAGTGCTGATCTCCCAGTAGAATGTTTGTTGGGCAATGACCTGGAGAACTCTCTATGGTCAGAAGTTGAGTACAGGACTCATGCAGAGATGTTAGGGATATCATCACATGTCCTTGCTGTGACCAGGTCACAGGCCAAAAAGTGCCTCTCTGAACCTCAGGTCTTGGATCCTGGAACAATGGACCAAGTACCTCCCAAGAAGAAGAACAGGAGGGTTAAGGCTGTGCCTTCCCAACTGCCTACAAGTGAGGATCAGGCTTCACAGGAAACTGATCTAGAGACCCCTGAAGGAACTGTCCCTGAAGAACTTGAACCTGATCAGGTTGAGTTTCTGGGGACAGGGGGACCTTCTAGGGCAGACTTGGGGCAGGCTCAGTTAACCTGTCCTTCTCTTGAACCCCTCAGACAGCAGGCTGCTGCTGAGGCTGCTGGGAATGCTCAAGGTGCCCATAAAGTATATTGGGACGATGGACTCCTTTATTCAGAGGCTAGAGACCCCAAGCCTGGTGCTACCAGGAGGTTGGTTATACCTCTGCAATTTAGGGGCTTCCTACTCACCTTGGCCCATGATATTCCTTTAGCAGGACACCTAGGCCAGAACAAGACTTGGGACAGGCTTGTCCCTCACTTTCACTGGCCTCACATGTCTGAAGACACCAAGGAGTTTTGTCGCTCCTGTGAAACCTGCCAAGCCAGTGGTAAAGCAGGTGGAACAACAAAGGCCCCCCTGATACCACTACCTGTGGTGGGGGTTCCCTTTGAGAGAGTGGGGATTGATATTGTTGGTCCAATGGATCCCCCTACAGCATCTGGGCACAGATTCATACTGGTGGTAGTGGATCATGCCACCAGGTACCCAGAGGCAATTCCCCTTAGGACCACAACAGCTCCTGTTGTGGCCAGGGCCTTACTTGGAGTTTTCTCCAGAGTGGGGTTTCCTAAGGAGGTAATATCAGATAGAGGTACCAACTTCATGTCTGGATATTTGACTGCTATGTGGAAGGAATGTGGTGTAAACTACAAGTTCACCACTCCTTATCACCCACAATGCAATGGGCTTGTTGAGAGATTTAACAAGACCCTAAAGGGCATGATTAAAGGATTACCTGAAAAGCTCAGGCGAAGATGGGACATCCTTCTGCCCTGCCTTTTGTTCGCTTACAGAGAGGTCCCTCAAAAGGGGGTTGGCTTCAGCCCCTTTGAATTGTTGTTTGGGCACCCTGTAAGAGGACCCCTGTGTCTTGTGAAGGAAGGATGGGAGTTACCTCTCAAAAAGCCTAAGCAGGACATAGTGGACTATGTACTTGGTCTCCGCTCCAGGATGGCAGAGTACATGGAAAAGGCATCCAAAAACCTTGAGGCTAGCCAAGAATTACAAAAAGCTTGGCATGACCAAAAGGCTGTCCTTGTTGAGTTTCAGCCTGGACAGAAGGTATGGGTGTTGGAGCCAGTGGCCCCAGCAGCACTCCAAGACAAATGGTCTGGACCCCATACAGTTCTGGAAAAGAAGGGAGAGGTTACCTACTTGGTGGACCTAGGAACTCCCAGGAGCCCCCACAGGGTGCTCCATGTGAACAGACTGAAGGCATATGTCAGCAGGGCAGACATGGGCTTGCTCATGGCTACAGATGAGGGACAGGAGGAAGAGAGTGACCCTCTCCCAGACCTGCTCACTCAGAACCCTGAGGATGGTTCAGTTGATGGTGTGGCCTTAGGTGACAACCTCACTGAGCATCAGCAACATGACTGCAGACAAGTTCTACAGGCATATGGGCATATGTTCTCCTTGACACCCAGTCAGACTAACTGGTGTACACATGTGGTGGACACTGGTGACAGTCTTCCTGTAAAGAGCAAAATTTACAGGCAACCTGACCACGTCAGGGACTGTATAAAGACTGAGGTGCAAAAGATGCTGGAATTAGGTGTCATTGAGCCTTCAGAGAGCCCCTGGGCTAGCCCAGTGGTTCTGGTCCCCAAACCTCACACCAAAGATGGCAAGAGAGAGATGAGGTTCTGTGTGGATTACAGAGGACTCAATGCTGTCACCAGGACAGATGCACACCCTATTCCAAGGGCAGATGAGCTCATTGACAAGTTGGCTTCTGCCAAATATTTGAGCACATTTGACTTGACAGCTGGCTACTGGCAAATCAGGTTAGCTGAGGAGTCTAAAGCCAAGACAGCATTTTCTACCCCTAGTGGGCATTATCAGTTTGTGGTGATGCCCTTTGGTTTGAAAAATGCACCTGCCACCTTCCAAAGGTTGGTGAACCAAGTCCTCACTGGGTTGGATGACTTTTGTGCAGCTTATCTGGACGATATTGCTGTCTTTAGCTCCACCTGGGAGGATCACCTGATCCACCTGAAGGAAGTGCTTGAGGCTCTGCAGAAGGCAGGCCTCACTATCAAGGCAACAAAGTGCCAGATAGGGCAGAGCAAGGTTGTATACCTGGGCCACCTTGTAGGTGGAGGCCAAGTTCAACCACTGGAGAGTAAGATCCAGACCATCAAGGACTGGTCCCCTCCAACTACCCAGACTCAGGTCAGAGCTTTCTTGGGCCTGACTGGGTACTACAGGAAGTTTGTTAAGAACTATGGGTCCATTGTGACTCCTCTTAATGATCTGACATCCAAGAAGATGCCCAAAAAGGTTCAGTGGACAGAAATCTGTCAAAAGGCATTTGATGACCTGAAGAAGGCCATGTGCTCTGCACCTATCCTGAAGAGTCCTGACTACTCAAGAGAGTTCATTGTCCAAACAGATGCTTCTGAGTTGGGAGTGGGAGCAGTGCTTTCACAGCTTAATGTAGATGGCCAGGACCAGCCCATTGCTTTCATTAGCAGAAGGCTGACCCCCAGAGAGAAACGTTGGTCAGCTATAGAGAGGGAGGCCTTTGCTGTGGTGTGGGCCCTGAAGAAGCTGAGACCATACTTATTTGGCACTCACTTCAAGATTCAGACCGACCATAAGCCCCTCCTATGGCTTAATCAGATGAAGGGTGAAAACCCCAAACTACTCAGGTGGTCCATTTCCCTACAGGGGATGGACTTTACAGTGGAGCACCGCCCAGGGACTGACCATGGCAACGCAGATGGTCTCTCCAGGTACTTCCACTTAGAACATGAAGACACAACTGGTCAAGGTTAGTCTAATGTCCCTGCGTTTGGGGGGGGGTTATGTAGGAGAGTAGGGTCTGCTATCCTATGGTCACCCCAAATTTTTGCTTTTTGCTTCACTGGTTTCTGACTTAATGTGGCTGTGGGCCTGCTAATCAGACCCACAGCCTGCTGTTCTCTCTCTAAATTAATGCCAATGCACTATAGGTGCATTACGAATTGGAACTGGTTCACCTTATGAGCCCCTGTACTAGTGCACCCTAGGTGCCCAGGGCATAGGTGTATCCAAGGCCTACCAGGGGCTGCAGCACGTATTGTGCCACCCCTGGCCTGGCCTCCATATTTGACACAACTGGCTGATCACTCAGCTGGGGTAAGTCGGTGTAACCACCTCTTACTTAGGTACAGTATGTCTGTGCCTAACCCTAAACTGGACACATATGTTCCTATCAGCCACTCCTATGGAAGGCCTCATCAATCCTGGAGGCAGAGTGCTTGGAAATATGTGAGATGGTGCTCTGGCATGAGCTGAGCCTGTCTGCAGCTGTCGGGAACAACTCCCTAAGCCGTTCCGGGATATTGCCATACCATATACTCTTAAGTGCATTATAATCCTCGCGGTTAAATGCTATCTTTGGTTTGGCTTTATCAAAACATGTCGAGTAAGGTGTCATACGAATTGGAATACTATCCCCTCGCCAATTCTGGCGACGGGGATAGCATTCCACCCTTCTAGAGGGACACGACATGTGCGTAGCCTTAACCCCGGTTAAAGTTAAACAGAGCCTCAGCTTCACAAAATGGACGCTGCCACCACAGACACAAGTCTGGCCTCCTGCTGCTGACCGAAACTCGGCAGATGGTGGCCTGGACAAAGGGTTTCCTGCCTTGGGAGGTGCGAGCACCACCCCAGACAGGATTTTGTGTATTAGGTAGGACAGGGCTGAAAAGAATCAGACATGCCCGGGGCACACAAGGTGTCCCCGTGCATAGGCCAGTCCAAACCGGTTCTGGGGCCTTCCAGCCCCAGTCCTGGCGCGGAGCTGGACAAAGGAAAGGGGGTGTAACCGCCCCCCTTCCTGGTTCCACCCAGAGGAGGGACCTAGTAGGTGATCCACCCCCAGTTTGGGAATAAGAGGGGGAGCAGTGCCATTGCACAGCAGATCATCCCGAAATCAACTTAAACTAAGAAGAAGACTGGACTTCGACATTCTGCTGCACAGAAGACTGAAGAAGAATCTCCCTTGTGGCCAAGGAGTGACCACCCTGTGAACACAGGTACCAACCAGCAACTCGACGTCTGCTTTGCCGCCGCCTCCCGCCGGAGCCCGAGCCCAGAGCCCGACAAGAACCAGATTCCCAGACCTCTCAGAGCCCGATCCACAGTCCCTGCAAAGAAGGGACCCGTGGAGGCACCGAGTGACGTGGGACCGGACCTCTTGGAAGACACTCGTAAAGCTGACTGCGCAGCTTCTGAGGCATCCTCGACGTTGTGCTTTGGGGACTGAGAACCCCCACCACCGAGCAGCCCTTGCACCGAAGATCAGCCCCCCAGCATCTCCACGATCTGCGTGGGGCCCTTTTGCACTGTGCCACTCGACGCGCCATCCCGGCCACTAGCCACGCGGCCAGTGGCCATCTTGGCGACGAACCCGAAGATTTAAACAGCAGGTCTGGTTGCTCCAGACCTACCCAAGCTCCTGTGAAAAGGAGCACCCGCTCTGACCTTGCTGGTCCGAGTGAACAGCATCTTTCAACTTCTGCGTGGCTTGCATTTGCCAAGGCCTGTTTGCTCCGATCAGGTCGCCGACACCGCCAACAGCGAGAAGCCTACGTGGGACAGCTCGTGACCGACTCCTGGACGTCCTCGACCCCGGGTATCCACGTGGCTGCAGAAAGAAGCTACCCGACAACGCCTGTTTGCACCCGACATCACCTGGTTCCACTCTGGTTCCACGGCAGTCACTGGCTAGTGACTTTGAACACTGTCCCCTCTGCTTTCAGGTCTTCAACTCTTCAGATCCACCCTTGGATCCACCGGAACTCTTCTCATCGAGCCGCCTGCAGCCTCTTCAGCTCCAAGCACCATCGACCAGCGTGACGAAACCCGACACATCTTCGACCCTGTGCACCCGCTTCCTGTGGGTGAGGTAACTCAGCTCCGCCGGTGCTCCTGCACTGGTACACATCCCAAGGGCCTGTGTTTTAAGTTTCAGCTCCGTAGGTCACTCGGAAGGTTCCTAACTTTCTAACTTTGTGCTTTTTACGCACCATAGACTTTGTATTGAGAAGTGCGTGCACTTTGAACACTGCACCCGAGTCCCGTGGGCCTTTCCCGACTTAGTTAACTCCAGTCTCGAATAGCTCCAGCGATTCCCAAGGCCCTAGGCCTCTTCACTTTCCTTTAGGTATCTCTTATACCACTTATTTAGTATATGGTTTAGGTGGCCCCTAGGGCTCATCCATATTGTGCAACTTTTGTGTATTTTAAACTGTCTTGTGATTTTACGCTTGTGCTTCTGTGCTCATAAAGAGTCCAGGGGATTTTATAGTTAATAAATCAATATATATTTTCAATATATATCTGTGTGGTGTCCCTTTCATTTGGTATTCAAGGGGGTTGTGTATGGTATAACAGCTGGCTTCACATGCCTTTCAGAGTTTAGCCTAAGACTGCTTTGTCCACGTTACCACTAGGATAACTGGTCTACAAGGTTGAATTACAACCATCATCATAAGGGTTGCTTGGCATGGTACAAAGTGATCACTAAGAATTAGTGAGCATTATATACCAGGCCAACTTCTCACAGGGTAGTCGTAGCAAAACTGCTAAGGGGGCGAACAAGCCCAATGGGACTCTTGATGATTTCCTTACCAAGACCAATATGGCCATTGATGTGGAAATCAGCAAAATGCAAAATAGAGTGTCCTTGGAGTTAGAAGCAGCACGAAGACTTTCCCTGAACCTAGCGTCCTCAAAAAAATCATCCTTAGGTAATATTGCCTCTGTTTTAACTCCGGAGCGCCTGTCTGATCCTCGACCATTGTTAATACAGGCGGATATCCATCATGCCCCAACTACACCACCATCTGAGCCTCTTCTTATTCCATCATCGACACCCCCAAAGCCCACTAAGTTTTCGGCACTATACGTCCCTGGGTCAGGTATGGGTTTTGTGGTATCGTGTTGGTGCTGTGCGCGTGTGTGTCTCGTGTTGTGGTGCGTGTATGTGTATGTATGCGCGTGTGTGTATGTGCTCGTGTGGAATGCGTGGAACGTATGCCAGTGTGAATGCTGTGGGAGTCAGTTACTGGAAGGGAGGACGGAGGAAGTACTATCGTGTTGCTGTATCGCCTTCTACTTTAATGTTAATAAAGAACAATTGAAGAACCTACTTGCCTACAGGATCCTTCTTACAATACATGGCGACGAGCGGGATTTGGCAGCAGCGACATCGATTTTCTTAAAAAAAAAATTTTTTTTTTTCTATCTTAATTCCGTTGGATTATTGAATATTGGATTATCCAACTCTCACTTTGCTAACGATTTACTACTAAGAGACTTCCAACAACAGTGAGTAGCAATTGGCAGAACTTGTATTTTGTGGAAAGTGAAAAGTTTACCTTCTTTAAACGATCTACGGCAACGTATGGTGCATCTTTTGAACTGAACTCGTGAATGAACAGTTGCGCGTGCGGATGAACCTCTAGTCTTCCCGTAGCCGATTGTCATCGTCACGTGATATTGTCATCACGTATCACGCACAACGTGTGGCCATTTTGGATGTATTTTTTTTGCATCATTGCAACGTGTCAACAGATTAACATAGCGTCTGAGCAACGCGATCAACATAACATCAGAGCAACGCGTTCGACATAGCATCTAAGCAACGCGTTCAGATGTCAATTTTAAATAAATACATATACGGCGTTTATAAGCAAAATTAACGCTGGCCATCCAGTTGAATCTACGTTGTGGGTAACATCTTTAGGTACTATTTTTTTTATTCAAGTACAAAGCCTTATTCATTTTCCACACTATTTAAACTTTGGTGGACTTTTTGTACAAGGAAAATTGCATATTAACTTGGACTTTGGTGAACTGTTTGCGCAAGTATCTGCAAAGCATTTTTTTTCTTTTTCTTCATTTTTGCAAGTGTTAAATTGTATTACCTTATATTGTAATTGTAATGTCTTCAATTCATCCACCTCCATTTTTTCTGGCGGAATCTGGTGAACCTCCTATTGCATGGGATCTTTGGATTGATATGTTTGAGGCTTATGTTGAAGTGTTAAATGAAGAGGAACCTTCTCAAGATAGGAAGGTATCACTACTTAAACATAGATTAGGTGCTGTAGGTTTGAGGGAGTTCAAAAATCTACCGAAAATTGAAAATGCTGGTGATATGGGTGCTTATCAATGTGCCGTCAAACAGATGCAGGAAAGATTTGGAAGAAAAATTAACGTAGTGATGGAAAGGTTTAAGTTTTATTCAAGGGCTCAAAAAAGTGATGAGTCAATTGATCAATTTGTTTCTGCTCTGAGGGGTTTAGCAGTCACCTGCGAATTTGAAACCATCACATACGATCAGGTTTTGCGGGACCAGATCCTTATGAAGACTAAATCTAAAAAAATCCAGGAGAAATTATGGTCATCTGGCAGCACTTCATTGAAAAATGCAATTGAAGTTGCTAGAGGTGTAGAAATTTCTGACCAATGCATTCGTGAAGTCAGAAATGAAAAAAATGATAGTGATTCTACATCAATTAATGCTGTGAATAGGGTTGATAATTATAAACCCAAGACTGATAGTAAGACTGATAGTAAGATGACTAGTTATTCATCTTATTCTAATAAAAAAGGGAATGAAAAGACTTATGTAAAAACTGGTGAATCAAAAAAGTTTGCGTGTTTTAGATGTGGGTCTTCGACTCCTCTAGCAAATTATAAGTGGTGTCCAGCTCTTGACAAAATATGCACTAATTGTAAAAAAAAGGGACATTTTACTAGAGTTTGTCGGGATTTCAAAGCTAAAGTTAACTATTTACAAAATGATGAACAAGATGACATTAATTGTGTTCATGCTAATAATCAAGATGATGCTTTCTACGTTGTAGGCGATGTATGTAGTATACAGGATGAATCTCTTAAAGGGACAAATAAGGTAAAAAAATTACCGTCATGCCTTGTCACCATTGATGGTTTGGAAGTAAAGGTCATGGTAGACTCTTGTGCATGGTACACCATTATGGGTATGGATTTGTTTAAATCCCTTTGGCCTACTAGACCATTATTAGGTCCTGATGTACGACCTGGTAGTTACACTGGGCATAAAATACCTTTAGAAGGGTTCATAATTGCTAAAATAACCTTTGGCTGTAATTCGTGCCAGGGTAAAATTTATGTGGCCGACAAAGGTGCAACTATTTTGGGGTGGCCACACATTTTTGATTTGGGCATGAAAATCGACCCCAGACGGGAATGTCCTGTGTATTCTATTCAGGATGAATGCATTGAGAATAATATTTATTCAAACCTACAAGAAAAATTTCCTGATGTATTTTCGAATGGGATTGGCAAAATGGTTGGGTTCAAACATAAAATAATATTAAGAGAGGGCGCATGTCCTATTCGACAAAAACTTAGGAATGTTCCCATCAGCTATAGGGAGAAGTTAGGTGAGATACTTAAGAAACTATGTAGTGATGGCATTGTTGAACCTGTTGAAAGCTCGGATTGGGTTTCGCCAGTCGTAATTTCGCTTAAATCCAATGGCGATTTACGACTGTGTGTGGACCTAAGATGTTTAAATGAAGCTATCTGGGTGGACACATTTCCTCTTCCTAATTTGCAGGAGCTTACATCGTCTGTTGGTGGCTCATCTTGGTTTTCCAAGATAGACTTAACCAGTGCGTACCATCAAATTGTATTAGATGACGATTCTAGACATTGCACTGCTTTCATTACTACAGAAGGAATGTTTAGGTATAAACGAATGCCATTTGGTCTCGCCAGTGCATCTGCTGTATTCCAAAGGGAAATGTGCAGAGTTTTACAAGGTATTGAAAATGCTAAGGTCTTTCAAGACGACATTTTAATATATGGGAAAGATAAAGAATGTCACGATAAAAGTTTATTTGAGGTTTTAGATGCATTGAGAAGAAGTGGGTTGACCATTAAAAACGAGAAATGTGTATTTGGGAAATCTGAAGTTGAATACTTAGGACATGTGATATCTAAGGATGGGATTCGACCTAAAATCAGTCATGTTGATGCTATCTTAGCTGTTCCGGAGCCTACTAGCAAAGAGCAATTGATGTCATTCCTTGGACTCACAGAATTTTATTCACGTTTTATTGAAAACTATGCTTCAAAAGTTGAACCCTTGAGATTGTTATTAAAAAGAGGTGTAGTTTTTACATGGGGTGAGCAACAAAAGACATGTTTTGAGGAAGTGAAGAAGGAGATAGTCACTACTCCTTGTCTGAAACCCTTTTTGCCAACGGCTGAATGTGTGTTATCTGTGGATGCGTCTGGTTATGGAATTGGGGCTGTATTTTCCCAGCGGGTTAAGTCTGAAAAATGGGTAGTAGCGTATGCTTCACGCACCTTGACCCAAGCGGAGCGGAACTATTCCGTGATTGAGAAAGAATTATTGGCTGCTTCGTGGGCAGCTGAAAGATTTCGAATGTATGTATGGGGGAGGAAATTTAAAATTTGCACGGATCACAAACCATTGGTGAATATTTTAAGACCTGAGGGAGGAAAAAACTTAACCCCAAGATTAGCTCGCTTAGCTTCAAAGCTGCAGATGTTTAATTTTAGCATAGAGTACATTCCGGGTAAAGATAATGTAGTTGCGGATGGTTTATCCAGGTTACCCAATGTGGATTCTAAGGAAGTTGTAACCAATACTGATTGTGAAATAGCATTTACTACTAAGGATGTTTTTCTTGTTGGGACTCAGGATGCCATTAGTGGTATCTCTGAAACATCGTGGATGAATGAGATGGAGAAGGATGTAGTTCTGAAGGAGATTAAACGTTTTATAGTTGAGGGTTGGCCAAGAGAGTCCAATTTACGTGGTGAATGTGTTGCATTCTCTAAGATTAGAGATGAATTGTGTATTGTCAATGATATTATCCTAAGAGGCGACAGGATTGTTCCCCCTGTGGGTTTAAGAAAAGATATTGCTGAGAAAAGCCATTTAGGACATGGTGGTATGTCCAGTTCGAAAAGGAGGGTCAAAGAGTGGTTTTGGTGGCCAGGGTTAGATTCTATGGTGGACCGATTGGTAAGGGATTGCAAGATTTGTGGTACTAGTGATAAAGTGGTTAAACCATTACATGTACCATTAACCATGGTAGAATTACCTGAATACCCGTGGCAGAAAGTAGCTATTGATTTTATGGGGCCATTTTCTGCTTTATCATCTATGGACTGTTATGCCATTGTACTAGTTGATTATTATTCAAAATGGCCCGAGGTAAGAATGGTAAGTGGGATGTCATCTGATGTAGTTATTGAGTTTTTAGAGGATGTATTTTCAAGAGAGGGTGTTCCTGAAATATTAGTTTCAGATAATGGTCCCCAATTTGTATCACAGAAGATGGAAGAATTTTTACAAGTGATGGGTATCAAACACATTAAATCTTCATTATATCACCCAGAAGGTAACGGCCAAGTTGAACGCTTCAACAGAGTGGTTAAAGAAGCAATTGAATTGGCATTGAGTGCAGGGTTGCCTTGGAGGAAAGCTTTGCAAGAGAGGCTGACTGCTTATCGTGTTACCCCCCATTCAGCTACAGGGAGAACACCTTTCGAGATCTTGAGGGGTAGGAAACCTTTCTCTGGGTTGGTGCCTTGGTGGTTGAGGAAAAGAAATGATAAAATGCAATGCAACACTAGGAATATTGATAAAGAAGTCAGATCTGAGGTTAAGAGGTATCAAGATCGTAACCAGCAGTATCATGGTAGTAGACATGCTTGGCCTTTAGTTAGGATTGGTCAGTTGGTTAGGGTGAAGAACCCTAGGAAGGTGTTGAAGGGTGAAAGCGTATGGTCTAAACCTTTAAAAGTAATAAAGGTTTTTGGTAGTGCTGTTGAATTAGAAGATGGTAAAAGATGGAATTTTCGCCAATTGAGTCTTTGTAATGAGAGGAGTGGTGTGGTTGGTGCACATCATGATGGTGGGTCTTGTAGCGGTTATTTATTAGGTGATGATTTTGGCCTAGTAAAAGAATTGGAGTTATCTAGTGGTGCAAGTAGTTGTAGTACAGGTAGTTGTAGTACCGATTGTGAGCCCGGTTATGGTGTTGGGGATGTTGGTGATGTTGGACCTTCTTCCTCTCATTCCGGCGTTGATGATGAGTGTCTTCGACGTAGTGATAGAGTAAGGAAGTTGCCTGTCCGGTTTTCTGATTACAGATTAGGATGATTCTGTTGTGGGTACTTAGACTCTTTGAGGAGGAGGGTGTGTGGTATCGTGTTGGTGCTGTGCCCGTGTGTGTCTCGTGTTGTGGTGCGTGTATGTGTACGTATGCGCGTGTGTGTATGTGCTCGTGTGGAATGCGTGGAACGTATGCCAGTGTGAATGCTGTGGGAGTCAGTTACTGGAAGGGAGGACGGAGGAAGTACTATCGTGTTGCTGTATCGCCTTCTACTTTAATGTTAATAAAGAACAATTGAAGAACCTACTTGCCTACAGGATCCTTCTTACAATAGGTTTTACCAGCAAATTTGAGTTGTCAAAGCAAGCAGTAAGCATAAAAAAAAAGATGTTATTCACAAAAGGAAATGCCTTGCCAGATCAGCCTATGCACGTAAAAAGGCCAAAATTGCGAGGTCTCAATTTTTTAATAATCGTCGACCTCTGGTCTTAAACGGGGTAGGTAATAAGGTTCCTGAAGCTAATATTTGCACACTGGGCGAGGAAATTGGCACTGGTCTAGCCAGCGCTGTGTTAGACTTAACAACGGGGGATTCTCATGCTAACATCGCTGAGAAGACTACTGAGGGTAGGTTGAGTGAGCCAGGGAAGGATCAGGGGGGTGATGAAGAATTCCTTAAAATTGTTTGGGTTACTTTAAAACAGCTCTTAACGCCCTTGGAACTTAGACTTTCTCGTATTGAAAACAGCCTATTAGAAATGGACAAGACTATAGTTACTTTAGCTAGTCTTAGCCTTAAACAAATGGAAGATAAGATCACCAAGGGCGATGATCGCACCCCACAGGCCCCTATGCTAGAACCCCCGGCCTTGCCCCCCCCAAGTCCCAAACCCATACCTAAACCCCGTACAAAAGTTTGCAACCCCACAGCTACTATCCCACGAACTACAGCCCCAACCCCCCACCCCCAACAAGGCATAGCTCCATCTAATCAGAAGTCTCAGGCTATATCTCATCAGCCTAATCAGCAAGCGTCCACGTGCACATTTCCCCAGCAACCTAGCCGCCCGAAATTTCGTGGGGGTTTTATTGATCTACCACCAGAAGCTAGGCCATATGTTATTGTGTTAGCTGGCGTGCCTGCCCTGGATTTACAAACTCAAGAGAACCATTGGTCACTAAAAAACAAGGTCATTTACTGGATTAATGTAAATAGACAGCTTCCTAACCACCTAAGAAGTAAGATACTAATGGTACGTAGAGTACCCTGGGTAGGTCGCACACGTAAGTCCATTGCTGGTGACTGTATAGTAGTCTCCTTTGCGGATCCCCATACAGCTCAGCATCTTTGTTCATGGAAAACACGAGGAGATAATTCAACTATTGTTGTCAGACCTCTTATATTTTTTTACCCCCCACGGCAGAATGTTGATCTAGAGGGGAACTGGTCAATTGTCCAAAACACCAGGCGGAATGGATGAAGGGATGGTCAGCAAGGTCAAAATATCTGGTGGGAAGGGGCTCCTACTTCTAACATGTTCAGTTGTTTGGATGAGGTCGATTGACTTGGGGGGTTGACGCTTCAGTGCACAACATCGAACCTAATTCCCTCCAGGTGATTCCCCCCCCTACTCCTTTAGTAGCTTGCGTAGACAGTCTTGCTCTCTCCGAAGGTCCTAGTCCAGTCCCTGGTCATGTTACCAGATCCACCGAGATCAGGGCGGACGACTTGGGCATATCAGAGACTATTCCATTTAGTAGTTTAGTGGGATCAATCAAGGTGGCTTCCTGGAACATAGCAGGGCTAAGGGGTCGCTTGGATAACGATGATTGGGTCGACTTCATCGACACGTATGATATCGTCGTTTTTCAAGAAACCTGGGCAATTGGTCCTCTATTTAGAGCAGGTTACCTGAATTATTATAAGCCCGCCATACAGGGCCCCAAGGGTAGGGCCTCTGGTGGCCTTGTGGTGTGGATCAGAGACACCCTGGGATTCCAAGCTAAGGAAATCTTGATAGAGAATGCTGACCTTCTATGTATCAGCCTTAGAAAGGGTAATAATAAAGGCATTCTCCTAATTAACATCTACGCCCGAGGCTGCCAGGGTGGTCGTAAGCAACCGGTCCTGAACGATCTAGATAGCCTCCTGAAGAAGTTTAGTGGTGACCGTCTTATCCTAGTAGCAGGTGACCTGAACTGTTCTTATGAACCCATCCTTAGTCTGGCTGAAGATGTGGGAACTGATGAGGATACTGCTTGGAATATCCCCCCGCTAACTATAAGTAAGGGTGTCAGGGGAACTGAGGCGGCCCTTCACTGGTTGGGATTTTGCTTGGAGTGGGGGCTGCGGGCAGTGAACGGCTGCACTCTGTCTGATAAATCCGGGAAACCAACCTTTGATAATGGGACTAGTGTGAGTCGTATTGACTACATACTGGTCAAAGTAGAATTCTGGTCACTCGTAATTGATATGGAGGTAGAGCCTAGGCCAGAGAGTGACCACAATGCCCTCTCTTTGGGTCTCATGGTTCCCGGACTGGGTACGGGTCCTATGGTAACAACTTGCCTAACGTCCGACATAATATTGTGTAATAACAGAAGACGGGTTAAATGGCCCAGGGTCATAGCTGACCCTGAGCTCACTCATGAAATAGAGGAGTTGGTCTTAGAAACAAGGGGTAAGATGATAGACTCATCCCCCCCTAGTGGGGTCGACTCCTTAATTATCAACCTCCATGAGAAGTGTTTCACGGAACTTAAAAGCCTGCTCACTAAGCCATCGAAAAATAAGGTAGTTAAAGCCCACAAAAGATGGTATAACAAGAGCTGTAGGGTCGCCCATAGCAAATTAATAGCAGCTGTTAAATCAAGGATCTCCCACGACATCAAGAATGCTAGGCAGTTTCCATAAGCAAGTCCTATGGTCAGCCGAGAGGGAATGGGATGATTATTATTGGTCAGATCTACTTATGGCGTGTAAGTCATCTAACCAAGTGAAATTTTGGGAGACTATTAGGTGGGGCAGGGATCCGGATTCCCAAATACCGGTTAACCATGTCTCTGCTATGGACTGGGTGGGATTCTTTACAGCCCAATTTAAAGATATGAGCACCGAGCCCGAACTGGTAATCAAGCCTGTACTGGGGGTACAGCCCATTAACCCCGGGGCTCCACTTATTTTTTCCGCCTCAGATACGGTGCATGCCCTTGGCTCCGTTCAGTCAGGAAAAGCCCCGGGTCTAGATGCTATCCCTGCAGACCTTTTTAAATCGAACCTCGATCTATGGGTCCCGTACATCACCTTATTGGCAAATGCCATTGCAGCAGGGGCGAGGATTCCACAATCCTGGAAAGGGGCAGAGATCCTGCCAATATTTAAAAAAGGGGATCGATCATTGCCAAACAACTATCGCCCCATAAGCTTGATCAATTCACTCCAAAAAATAGTATCAAGAATGGTTCTTGCAAGAATCCAGGGATGGATAGAACAGAATAATATACTTTCCCCCCATGCAAGCTGAGTTTAGATTGGGCACCAGCACTATAGACCAGGTGTTCAGACTCACCATGCTTTATTGGAAGGTGGTTTTCTTGGGTGGAGGGGTTATCTATGCCGCATTCGTAGACCTTAAGTCGGCTTTTGATTTAGTTCCAAGAGTGAAACTATGGGAAGCATTAAGACGCATGGGCTTTCCTGTCGAACTCTTGGAATTAGTCATGAGATTGCATGAGGATAATTTGGCCCGAGTGAGGTGGGGCAAGCAGGGTCAGGTGACCAACAGCTTCCCAGTCCAACGAGGGGTGCGCCAGGGTTGCGTGTTGGCCCCCACCCTGTTTCTCCTGTTCATAAACCAGGTTGTTTAATATTTTACTAATACGCAGACTGATGCACCATCTCTGGGCGGGTCAAAATATCTGATGCTAATCTTTGCCGACGACACCCTGCTCCTTTCTAAAACCCGGAGCGGGTTGCAGTCAGCCCTGAACAGGTTTGCTGAGTTCTGTAAGATAAATGACTTACAGATTAACGTAGATAAAACCAAATTTATGGTCTTTAGTAATAAAACCCCAATCAAAAGCTCTGTTAGTCTTAACGGTGTTTTAATCGAACAGGTCAAGGTTATGACGTATTTGGGTGTGACCCTTGATTACCAACTCACCTGGAAACCCCAGTTGGAGGCACTAAATCTCAAATTTGTCCGCCTCACAGGTTGTTTATTGCATGAACAGAAGAATTCCTTGACTAAACGTATTACCCCAGCATTAAAAATATATGAAGTCAAGGTCAATGCAGCTACTCTCTACGGAGCAGACATATGGAGAAGTGTGGCTCACTGGTTAGAGGAGGCAGACCTGGAAGCAGAGGCCAGCCCGGGACCAGGGTTCAATTCCCGGCTCGGCGGGGTCTTGAGTCCTAAAATGTCCATGGACTCGACAATTCTCGCTCCGGTGCCTACTCGATTCACGGGTTCACACTCTGTGACGCTGGGCAATAGCTTGCTTAATCTCCACAACGGCCCCTCGCGGTGGGATGCCTGGCTTTCACCTTGCGGATACCCTGCCGGGGTTATCTTACAGGGGAATACCAGGACGGGTTCCCTAAGCAAGCGCTTAGAGACCGGTTGGTGATTTGCGCTATATAAATTCCTGTACATTTACATTTACATTTACATATGGGGCTACAAGGATTTGTCAGTTTTGACCACAGCCCAGAACAGGTTCCTGTGGAACTTGGTAGGGCTACCCCAATCCACACCCATTAAACCATTGTTGTTAGACCTAGGTTGCAGACCATTAGATGAGATGGCACAGTTTCGATTTGTGGCTCTTTGGCGACGGCTTTGGATGACTCCAGAGCTTAGCCCCTTTGCTCGCGAGTTGGATGAGGTTAAATCATTGTGGGGTGCCCATAGAATCCCCTGGCTCAGGGAAGTCAAACATGTTTTGTATGCAATGGGCCTTCCTGAGCTGTGGATTAATCCTGGGCATTCCAGCTTCCCCTCAAAACAAGATTTTAAAGATCTGTTCTGGGCCTCGATTAAATCTACTGTGGTTACCCATTCTTCGGACACGAACCTAACAGGGCTTTTTTTAACACACAAATTGACACCTTCCCTCGAGCCTTATTGGGACCTGATATGTAAAACCCTGGATCGGAAACTGTATCACCAGTTTCGCGTAGGTACACTCCCCATTAATTCTTTTACTACAAAGTGGGCGAAGAATGTAAGCAACAAATGTCTCTGGTGTCCGGATCATGTGGAAAGCATTGGCCATTTGTTTTTTGCCTGGCCAGCTTATCGAGCCCCACAAATCAAATGGCTGAAACCTTTATGCAGAAGATTGGATTGTGGGGGATATCTTGAAGCCCTGCAGAAGTTTCGTAATATTAGATCTGAGTTTTTTGTGATCTGTGTGGCTAAATTCCTTGGTTGGGCGTGGCTGATCCGTATTAAGAAATTGAACACCTATCTAAATCAACTGTCATGATATGAAGTACATGCTGTATGCTTACAACTTTTTAAATATTATGGGATATGATTGTAGTTTTTTAACATATTTTATGCATTGTATGTTGTCTTTTATGAATTTTATTTCGAAATAAAGACATAATGAACTGAACTGAACTGGATCGAACACACATTCAGATTTCGGTTCTAAAATGTTTTTAGGTGAATCAATGGTCAGTGGCAACATATTTAGGCAAAAATTACACAATTAGAATAAATTAGTCACATTTCAGTGCACAATCACTGTTCGTTCCTACATGATCATTGGCGCATTAGCGATGAGGACATACAAAGCTGCGCGAAAAGCAGCACAAGCCTCCTACTTTGATAAAAAAAATCAGAGCTGCCTCCAGTTCTTCTCGTGAGACTTGTAAAATAGTCAAAGAGCTCCTCAAAATACCCAATCCCCCCTCAAATCAACTACCCACAGTTGCCAGATGCAACCAAGTAGCTTGTTTTTTTCAAAATAAAATCACTAATATTTTACAGTCACTTCCACCTTTAATCGATCACACCCCCCAAGCCGTTCCACCAGCTCTCGTCACCAGTCCAACTCTAGACAGCTTCAACCAACTGTCTAATGACGACTTTCTGAAAGCCCTCTCCGACTTCAAAAGTGGCTCCCCTAACGACCCAGCACCCATTCGCATCCTTAAACAAGTCGGACCTACCATCTCGTATCTGGCCACTAGCCTTATCAATGCCTCCCTCAACCAAGGAGTAGTCCCCCCCAATTGGAAACATGCCATTGTTAAGGCTTTACAGAAAAAACCTGGTATGGACCCTGCAGACCTTACTAACCTCCGCCCAATTTCCCTCCTACCAGGCCTAAGTAAGATTGCAGAGAAGGTGGTCAACCAGCAATTATCTGCCTTCCTTGAAACCAACAATCTTCTCCGCCCCACACAGACAGGCTTCCGTCCTGGTCAAGGGACTGAGACAGCCCTCCTGAAAGTGGTCGAAGAGGCCAGATGCATCTTGGATTCGGGAGGATCAGTGTTACTGATCCTCCTGGATCTAAGCGCTGCATTCGACACGGTGGATCACAAAACTCTGATTAAGCGCCTCTTCAGTCTGGGAGTGAGGGGCATAGCCCTTAGCTGGCTCTCATCGTTTTTAAAAGACAGAACATTTCAGGTCTGCGAAGGGAATTTGCGATCCAACATTCTCCCTCTCCAGTGTGGGGTCCCCCAGTGCTCTTCATTGAGCCCTACACTTTTTAATACATACATGGCCCCCCTGGAAGATGTGGTCTCCCCTTTTGGGATAAAAGCCGTCACATATGCTGACGACACCCAAATGATCGTATCATTCTCACTGGAAGAGGACAAGCTCAAAAATCTCCACGACTGTCTAGAAGGAATCCATGCTTGGATGTCCACCTCAAGGCTCAAGCTCAATGGCTCGAAAACTGAGCTCATGCTGCTGGGAAACAAAATATCATCTCTTCCCTCTGCCATGTGGCCAGCATGCTTAGGCCCTCTCCCACAACCCAAGACTGAATTAAAAAGTCTGGGTTTTTGGCTTGAACAAGACCTATCCCTGAAAACGCAAGCATAAAAAACAGCTGGTACATGTGTGGGGTTACTGCGTTCCACCAGAAAGATCCTCCCATTACTTCCGGGTCCCTCACAGAAATTGCTAATTCAAGGTCTAGTCTTATCAAGACTAGACTATTGTAATGCTCTCTTTCTGGCGGCCCCAGAATCTACGATCAACATTCTTCAAAGAACACAGAATGCTGCGGCAAGGATCCTCACAGGGACCTCCCGTAGAGCCTCAGCCAAACCTGCCCTTAAGGCACTACATTGGCTGCCGATCCGCGAAAGGGTCAAATTTAAAGCCCTGTGTACCACTCATAAAGCTATGCAACATCAAGGGCCTCCAATGCTAAAAGCGATGATCTTCCCATATAGACCCAACAGGCCCCTACGCTCAGCCCAAGATCATCTGGCCACAGTCCACAGAATCAAAAAAGCTCGAACTGGAGGACGTCGCTTCTCGGTTACAGCGGCTACCACCTGGAATGCTCTGCCATCTCATCTTCGTTCCGAAACCAATCATTTGAAATTTCGGAAGCTTCTTAAAACGCATCTCTTTCCGCAATACCTATCCTCCCTACCACCGGCCTCCACCCCCAGAGGTTCTGAAATCTCAGCGCTGGGACGCTCACGGGCAGCCATGCGCTATTGAAAACCCAAATTTCATTTCATTTCATTACAGTCAGCAGGATTGCAGTATATCATATAACCACAAATTAATCACTTGAAGATCTGATAAAGGTAGGCAGTGCAGATGTGATTGTAAAATACCCATAACTAAGGGGGAAAGATATTCTTTCATTTTTAAACAGTGACAGATTACCATCTCGAAGATGGATTATCCTCTGCACTATACACCTCTAAACTGCTGTGTAGTCTGTCGGTTTCAGGGAGTCCGGTGTCATGCATTTTAACAACAAAGAACCTCTATATTTAATAAGATCCTGAATCACACTCATGTCACAAATCACATTTATGCAGGCATCCCACAATGCCACTCACACACAGCCTGCTCCTCTTTATAGAGACGATTGCTTATTCTGAACTGCATGCTTTGATGGTATGGGTGCACAATGTGGAAATCCAGCAGGCCATAACTAGGTTATTTCATATGTGGCAATGTAGGAATTCATGTAGGCCTCTAGAGTTCTGAGGACATATTGCAACATTTTCCACAAGTGTCTGCTCTATAATATATTATCTAGCTTTTGGAGGCTGTATTACAAAACAAGCATTTGCAATGCAATGGGTGTCGCATTTACGAGAGTTAGAGCTATTTGTGTTGTAAATGACAATATGCCTGTAAAGGAGAGGGGCACATTTTGGTCCACAGACATAACACAGTGAGGGAACAACATATGTACAAAGCATAAACATTGCAGTAGACATTGTCTAATAAGATCATGTTTCTGTTGTAAGAACCCATAATGTGCTGTGATGTGTAAGCAGCTTTTTTGCCATATGTTATAGTATATATTTGCTTAGTATAGTACCCACGGTTGCTGGCTATTGAACTTATTGTGCCTCATAATTCCAACCCATCATTTTTTGATTGAAAAAATCTGCAAGCGAGTAAGAATGTGGTGTGCTGGAAATGCCGTTCAGCACCACATCGAGATCAGAAAGCTCTACATACATTTTACTTCAATCAGTGGTAAGCAAGGTGACGGTTGTAAAATAAGCTATGCGTCTAACTTGTTCACAGCCTCACAGGCACCGTGTTCAAGCAAGATGTGTTATTTTGCAGCAAAGGCGTATGCAGTAACTCTGGGCGGCCAACTACGCTACGCATGCGAAGGTTGCGTAGTTTGTGCTACATCGCGGTACACGAATTGCACATAGCACAGTGCAAAATCGCATAGCGTAGCGTGGTTGGCATTTTTTGCTCGCTCGCGGTCCTCAACGTCAAGTTGGCGACCGCGAGTGAGCAAAATACCATCCCAGGGAGACTTTTTCCTCGTTCACGATCAGCAACATTAAGTTGGCAATCGCGAACGAGGAAAATAAACCTCCCGGGGAGATTCTCAACGCAGGGAGGTCAGGTTCCTCATTGCGATTGGTCGCGTATGCTCACGACCGCTCGCGATGAGAAACTACCAGTCCGTATTGGGAAAGCTGCAGCTCGAGTAAAAATCTACTCGAGCGGCAGAAAATGACAGCTCGCATTGTGCGAGATGCGGTTTTCACTGATTGCACAGTGCGGACAAACATCTGGCACTGTACAATCATCGCGAACAGCGCACTACGCAGTTTGCGTAGTGGTACGCGTTTCTCGCGTAGTGCAAAGTCCACTTTGCATAGCTTTGCGTAGCGCAACTATGCGAACTACGACCGGGGTTAGTATGCAGTTATTGAGCACGAACCAGCAGCATTTGACTTTGAGAAAGCACAAGACTGTAAATACTTACAGATGGGCTGAGGAGGTGGTGGATTTTATTTGGCAGTGTCAGTGAGGAAACACTACACCCTTGAAGAGATCGAGGAACTAACGAGGATTAATGACCAGGCAGAAGACCACGCGAAGAGGATGGAGACTCACAGGCCTGACAGGAAAGAGCAAGTTTTCCGAACGCAAGCACATAAGGACACAAGACACAAACCAGACTCTCGCAGACCAAGTAAGCCATCTTACCCTACTACCTCCCGAAGGACATCAGCAACACTCGCGACACTCCAAATCCAGCAGATCAGCACCCGCATGCTACAGGTGTGGACAAGACTAACCTCACTCAGGACAATTCCCAGCCATTGGCCAGCAATGCCATCGCTGTGGGAGAGACAATCACTTCAAGGCAGTTTCTCAGGCCCAACAGTCAAGGCGAAGGCCTTCAAAATCCCGGAATACCACCTGACACCATGTTCGAGCAGTAAAAGGGAGGGAAGGACCCTCCTCCAGCTCATCGAGGTCAAGTGCCCGGTCAACAAGCCCATACCGACCACGAGGCTGATCAGCAAGCTCATACCACTCTCAAAGTCGGTCCACAAACTCATATCGGTCCCAGAGATCAACGTCCAGTGAATCACTATCACACACACCCGTGTCACAAGACAGTGACAAGTACATCTGTATGGTGTCGGACCCTGACCACCTGAAAAGATACCCGAAGCTAGACATCAAGATCGGAGATCATCCGGCCAAATTCGTCCTTGACTCAGGAGCATTGCTAAACTACATCTGTGCGCTTTAATACCAAAACATGAAACCACGACCCAAGCTAGAGCCAGCAGCCGTCCGCATACTTACGTGGATGTCAAGAAAACCATTGCCATGCCTAGGTCGTTTCCACACGTCGCTGTCGTTCAAAGACCGGGAGATCCCAGCCTACATCCACGTTGTAGAAGGACTGGATCTGGCTGACTGTTTGCCCTGCCTGCCGACTGCTGAAAGGCTAAAACTAGTAGAACTCCTCTACATGACCGAGGATGCTCCTGACATTGTCGCAAAATTTCCAAACCTCGTCAAGGGACTAGGGAAACTTAACCACTTCAAAGTGAAACTGCACATCGACGAACGTGTGACACCCGTTGCTCAGCATCATAGGAAGGTACCCTTTCACTTACAGCAAGCTGTAGATGATGAACTACAAGACCTTCAAAAAACGGACATCATTGAGCGCACGTCAGGGCCTACCCCGTGGGTGTCACCGGTCGTAGTGGTCCCCAAGAAAGGACAGGACAACAAAGTACGACTATGCGTGGACATGCGTGCGCCCAACACTGCCATTGAGCGGGAACGCCATCCAGGCCTGCACATAAGTGATACGATCACACGTCTCAATGAAGCTACCGTATTCTCCAAGCTTGACCTTAACAAAGGTTATCACCAGCTGGAACTTCATGACAAGTCGAGATACATCATGACGTTTACCACACATCAGGGACTTTTTCGCTACAAGCGATTAAATTTTGGCATCTCTTCAGCCACCGAAATTTTCCAAGAGGCCATTCGGCGAGTCATACAGGGGATTCCCAACGCATTCAACTACAGCGACGACCTGCTAGTTTTTGGAAAAGACCAAACCGAACATGACACAGCTCTGGACAGAGTATGCCATGCATTGCTGAACGCAAACCTGACACTAAACGCCAACAAATGCGAATTTCACAAGAACACTCTGAAATTCTACGGCCACATCTTTTCCAGGGACAGGATGAAACCAGACCCAGAAAAGGTATCTGCACTGCCTGACACCCCGACACCTCAAGATGTTAGCGACCTCCGTTCCTTCCTTGGAATGGCGAGCTATTGTGTGCGCTATATCGGAGATTACGCTACTATCAGCTACCCGCTAAGAGAGCTCACACGTCACGGTCAACCTTTTGCATGGTCTACTACGTGTGAACGAGCGTTCGTTGAGATCAAACAGGCTGTAAGCTCAGCCATAAACCTCGCCTACTTTGACACCAAGAAAAGAACTGAAATCACGGTTGATGCCAGCCCGGTAGGTCTAGGCGCTATCCTGGCACAATATCGAGAAGAATCAGATCAGCGACACATCATCGCATATGCCAGCCGCAGCCTCACAGACCCCGAAAAAGCATACTCTCAACCAGAGAAGGAGAGCTTGGCAGTGGTGTAGGCGTGTGAGCTTTTCCATCTGTTTGTCTATGGGAAACATTTTACGATCATCACAGACCACCAAGCATTCATCACCATCTTCGTCAATCCCAACGCCAAGATGCTGCCACATATCGAACGATGGGGACTACGCCTCCAGGATTACATCTACACTATTATCCACAAACCAGGGAAAGCAGAAAACCCAGCCGACTACATGTCCCGACACCCCCAACCAATCACCGGTGTCGCGCACTCCCTGGTGGAAGAATATATTCATTTTGTTGATGGCACCGCTTGCCCACCTACAGTCCCACTGGAAGCCATCTGGGAAGCATCAGCACAAGACCCAATTCTGCAAGATGTCATGGACCGCATACGCAACAATTCCTGGCGCCATGTAAAGGACGTTTCTCAGGAATCCACTCAGCACGCCCGTGACCTGATAGCATTTAAACATGTACAAGACGAACTGTCCATCAGTGACGATGGTCTACTCTTGAGAGGGGGGAGGATTGTAATACCACAAAGGCTACGTCAATGGGTGATCAATCTCGCCCATGAAGGTCACAGAGGCACAAGTGCTACAAAGAAGGCACTGCGAGAACGTGTCTCGTTCCCCACATTGGACCAAATGGTGGAGACAACTCTCAAAGACTGTATGACATGCCAACTAGTGAGTCGTGAAGAACCGCCTGCTCCACTATAAATGTCAGAACTGCCCGAAAGAGTATGGCAACAAGTCGCCGTCGACTTCTTTGGTCCATTAAGATCAGGCCAATACATCATTGTCGTAATGGATGAATACTCCCGATTTCCATTTGCATATCTACTGTCATCCACCAGAGCAACCACAGTGATTCCAGTGCTTGACGAAATCTTCGCAGCATGGGGTATCCCGCTGCGAGTCAAATCAGACAACGGGCCCCCATTCAACGGCCATGAATTTACAGAGTTTGCAGAACATCTCAATTTCAAGCACCAGAAAGTCACACCGATATGGCCACAAACCAACGGCATGGTGGAACGCTTTATGGGAAATCTGAAAAAGGCAATTCAGCAAGCGGAGTTAACTCACCGAGACATCCAGCAAACCCTGAATGAGGTACTGCGGGCATATCGCACCACGCTGCACAGCACCACCAACCAGTGTCCAGCCACTGTGATGCTAGGAAGAACTCCCCGCACTCGACTGCCCATGATGAACAGCACACTTCAACCACGGACTGTAAATATTGACCATGACACACTGGTCAAGATAGACCATGAAAAGAAGCTGAAAATGAAAGCATACACTGATCGGCGTAGACGAGCCAGAGGCACTGACATCCAAGAAAGAGACTGGGTGATAGTCCGGAGCGACCGGAGAACCAAAGCAGACAGTCGCTATCTCGATCTCCCTCTCCGGGTAAGCAGACGAAAAGGGACTATGATCACAGCAAAAGTCGACCACAAGCAAATCACTAGAAACATATCACACTTCAAGAAGTGCAACCTCAGTAGTCACCACGAGACCCAGTCACGTGAAACCTCGACTGACTCGACGGGTCAAAGTGACAACAGTGACCGCAGTCACTACAGCCCCGAGAGATCTGACAACAACACGAATCATCACGCCAGGGCACCAGAGCAACTGAACCGCCCGAGACGACAAGTTAAAAGGCCAGCACGACTCATCGAAGAGATATGAGAGACAGTAAGACTTTGTACAAAAGGGGGAGGTGTCACATCGTTATGCCTGACCTCTGTCCAGGGACAGGGCAGGCAAGTAGGAAGGGGCGGGGGAACAGGAAACAGGAACCAGAACGGGGGAAGTTAAATTAGTTGAAAGCTGGTAGCAGGGCAATAAAGAAGTATTACCCTGAAGCTCCGACTCCAAGAGATGCGGTCTAAACCAAGGGAAGGAGAAAGGGTATGCCGGACCATCTATTAGCAAAAGTGGACCTCATTAAATTGTAAAAGGCGGCATACCTTGCTGTTGAGTGAGTAAAAAACACACTGTCCACAATAAATAAAACTGCCATCAAATCGGGGCATAAGGTAAAATAAATGCAAAACAGGATCACAATCTTAAGTGTCTACTGCAAGAAAGGTTCTAATGTCAGTGGAGGTTAAAGGCAATGTGGGGGTACAGAATCACTGCGCGTGCCAGTCACATAAGATGGTATAGGCATAGCACAGTTTATGATTAAGAGGGATATTCATCACCCCACTGGAGAATGACGTGGACTTCCCAGACACGAGGTTCAAATTGGTAGTTAAGGCAGTGTAAGATAGTCCCGCAAAATATACAGATAGGATGGTATGGGTGCCTCATATTGCATTAATGAACAAGAGATAAAGTACCCTACTCAATGTAAACATACCACAATGGAGTAGCGTGTACCTCCCAAACATGAGGGTAAAGACGCCCACATTAGACAGTTAAAGGTTAGTCAAGAGGGAAGGGGATCATGAGGTAGAGTGAAAGACAGGTATGAAGGACCAATAGTGTCAATCTGATTCTAGGGGCAGAGTGTTGCTAGTTGTGCGTAACTGCTGTCCATTTCATTCAGACCATTGGTTATTGAATTGAGAAAAAACACATCCATTTGAATTCCTGAATATCCAGTATCTGTTCAATGTTACCCCCCCCCCCTTGGTCCCAGCATGGCTTTCTCAAGGACAATCCATTTGAAACTATCAGGGGCATGGCCAGCACTCTTGAAATGTTGCACCGGCAGTGCGCCTTCTAGCTCACAGCAAATGCGACTGCAGTGTTGTAGTATTGTGACCTTGATCTTTTGTTGGATCTTGCCAATATAAATTAGATCACAAGGGTAGATAATCCCATAGATGACATTGCTCGAGTTGCAGTTGGTGTAGAATTTAAGAGTAATCTTATGGTTTTGATGATTGAATTCCTTAGTCTGAATGGTGGTAGAGCAGGACTTGTACTGCCCACAACTATGGTGGCCAATGGCCGGTGGTAGGTTCCATAGAGACAAAATCGTGGTTGGTGTCGGAGGTTCCAAAAAGGATCAGACTACATGGTCCTTGATGCTCTGCATAGGAGGTGCATCCTGTAGGAGATCATCGGAGATGAGGTTCCAATGCTTGTTTATGACTTTCTTTATACCATTGCTTTGAGTGGAGAATGTCGTAACACAAATCAACCTCTGTTCTTGCGTGTTCTCCCGGTCTAGAAGTTGGAGTAGTGTCTCTCAGGGATTGAACCAGGCACTTTTTCTAGCCATCTTCACCAGTCTTTTTGGGTAACGGTGCTCCATCAAGTGGTCAACAGGTCCTCTGATTCTTCCATGTAGTGCTGCTTTAGGGAACAGTTCCTGCGTGTCCATAACAACTGCCCATATGGCTGATTATCCGGTAGGCCTCTTGGGTGGTGACTGTTATATTGAAGAAGTGAATTACGCTCTGCGGGTTTTCGGTAAAGTGTTGTTCGTAGTTTGTTTCCATCAACATAGATGGTCAGGTCAAGAAAGATGATACTCTTTGCATCCGAATGGAGTGTAAACATGATATCATAGGATTTTTGATTCAACCAAGTGTGGAAAGATGCCAGCTGGGAGGTTACTTAATTTCTGAATTGGAATGATCTTAGGCCTCACAGTCTCTCTATCCCTTTAATAAATTATCTGTAGACATAATGAGTGCTTACAAAAATGCTCAATACGTGTTTTAGAAATACTTGACAAAGACCCCCCAACAAAGTATGCAAGCATGGGGTTGGAATTGCCATCATCCACAAGAAAGGCACCAGCTGCACCACTACCACAGGGAAGATATCCCTCAACCTGTAACACCTGTTGTTCCACATCACAAATAACTTCACCCTGTGTGGCACTATCATCTCCCTACCACTGAGACTGCGCTTTAACTTCATTGACACCATCAAGAACTGGGATGCACCATTCACGTTTGACTCTAGCAATTAGATCCTTCTCAGAGACCTAAACTTCCACCTGGAAGACAACAAAGACCCCAATGCAAAAGCACTAATCAAAGACCTTAGAAGCCTGAGCCTCACTGTAGTGTCTTGCTTGTCTGCTTAGCCAGTCTAGTTATCATGTAGAATGTTGACACTCATGTGATGTAATGGAATATTTGGTATGCTGTACTCTGAGTCAGTTGAGAATTGGGCTAAGCAAGAAAGAGGCTTCTCCTGGTGGGGTTATTGGCATATACTTGGAATAAACTTCTAAACCTACTACTTCGTTTGATTCCTGATTTATACACCCTTCACCAAAAATGTTGGTGACGATCTGAGTGAACCTCCGCCTTCTACTTCATTGGACTTTCAAGAATTAAGTAACTTTAAGGTAATGACTTCTCTAGCGGGAATACCGTTCTCCTACAGAACTGTGCATAGAGACCTGGAACCTCGGTGAATTAGGATGGCCCAAAATTCACCTCAGTACCCAAAATCCCCTTACCGAGCTAGCTACAGTGTCTCATTGGTGATAACAAACTCCAAAAGTTTTAGACAAACCAGAACATGAACTTAGATTATCTCAGGTATAGTGGAACACATGGACTCTTTCAGACACTCTAGCAACAAGTCCCTAAAGTACACATATAATTCCATTGTTAGCAAAAAAACGTATATTTTTGTTCATGCCCAAAAGTCAAAACATCTTCTTTTCCATTACAGAGTGGGTAAAGAACCTGCCAACACACTCAAGTTCAACAAGATAAGCAACCAAATCACACACATGAAGGCTCAGGATGGGACTCAAAAAGTTAAAACCCAGGAGGTGTTTAAAGAATTTTACGAGAAGCTTTACACCCCGCATAATACACAGGATGAAACTAAGGGGACAATTTTCAAACATTTGTATTTGTATTTGTAGGGCTCGTTTATACCGTGCTAACAATCGCTCCAAGGAGCATCTCAGCGCCAAAAAAAGGACAACCAGATGTAAAGGTTGCCTTACTGCTTAGGGAGACCAAGACCGGAGTCACACTAGTGCTCTGGCAGTTGAGTCTGGAAGATTGTAAATCCAGGTTTTCAGTTGTTTGCGGAACTCTGATTCCTTGTCCAGTGCTCTTAATGGTGGGGGTAGGGCATTCCATGCTTTGGCACCCAATACCGCTAGGGATTTGCCCCCGCGGGTCTTGAGTCTGAACCCTGGAATGGTCAAAAGATTGGCATTTGAGGACCGTAGTGTGCGAGTTGGGCAGTATTTTACAAATTTTTTCCTTAGGTATATGGGGCCTAAATTATGTACAGCACGAAAGGTGATTGTCAATACTTTGTGGAGGACTCTTTCAGTTATAGGCAGCCAGTGTAGTACATTGAGGGCTTTGGTTGCTGAGGATTTTCTTGGCCATTTCAAAACCAGCCTTGCCGCCTCATGCTGTACCATCTGGAGTTTATGGGTAACCACCTTATTGGTGCCAGCATACAGGCTGTTGCAATAGTCAATACGAGAAGTAACTAATGCAATCGTGACTGTTTTCCTTGCTTCGAGGGGCAGCAAGTCAAAGAACTTCCTGAGCAGTTTTATTACCCCCAAGCAAGTGCCTGCCACTTTTGACGCCTGATGTTTAAAAGATAAATCGGCGTCAAACTGTACCCCAAGGTTACGAGCCGAGGAGGTAGTGTGGGGTGGTATTTCTGCCTTCTCGGGCCACCACAGTCTGGGGATAAACTCATTTCTTGGGCCTATAGGCATGATCTCGGTCTTGCCTGTGTTACATTTTAAGTGTTTTTTCCGCATCCACTCAAAGGTGGCCGTTAAGCAGCACTTAAGTTTTTCCTCCCAGACCTGGTTATCCTTGTCCATGACCAGGATCAGTTGAGTATCGTCGGCATATGCTATTACATCTATGCCGTAGGACGATATCAGCTGTATCAAGGGTGCGGTATAGACATTGAAATATGTCGGACTAAAACTGGACCCTTGAGGTACTCCCGTTGACAGCGACTTCTCACTGGAACGGAATTCCCCCAAGGTCACCACTTGTCGCCTGTCACTAAGAAAGTTTTTTATCCACTCTAAGGCAATGCCTTTAATGCCATATGTTATTAGCCGGTCTATTAAGATAGCATGTGAGACCGTGTCGAAGGCCGCCGACAGGTCTAATAGTATCAAGACGGCCTTCTTGCCTTGATCTAGAGCTGAGCGGATAGTTTCAGTAGTGAACAGGAGAGCCGATTCGATGGAGTGTTGAGTCCTAAAGCCAGCTTGATTGGGGTGCCATGCCTCATTCTCTTCCAGGAAGCGTGTCTGCTGTTTGTTCACTGTTGACTCAGTGATTTTACACAATGCTGGAAGTAATGAGATCGGACGTAGATTTGAGAGTGTGGTGGGGTCGGGGAGTTGTTTTTTTTGTAGAGGTTTTACTGCTGCCAGTTTCCACTCAAGGGGGACGTAGGCCGTAGACAGTGAGTTGTTAACAATAGCATTTATGTCTGAGTTAACATTATCAGCAATGAGATGTAGGAGTCCTATAGGACATGGATCAAATGGTGATCCTGACTTGGTTGCCAAAATGGCACGTTTTGTCTCCTCTAGGCTGATTGTACGAAAAGCTGTAAGCTGGGTGACTTCCTGCCTTGTGTTTTCGTCCTCATATATTGGATCGAAAATGGGAGCCTCAAAGTCTTTCGTCAGACCCCTAACCTTTCCTTCAAAAAAGTCTGCGATCGAATCACAAAGCATTTGTGAGGGGGGATGTCCTACAATAAACATTTGGGTTTACTAAAGTCCTTCACGATATTAAAGATCGCTTTCTGTTTGCTATTGGCTGTAGCTATGGCTGACGTGAAGTACTTTGTTTTAGCCTGTTTGATTAGTGCGTGATACGCTTTCTTGGTCATTTTATATTTGCTGCGTTCTGTGCTGAGGTAGTTTTTCCGCCAGCTACGTTCAGCCTGTCTTAGTTCCCCCTGTTTGTTTTTGAGCTCTAGGTCAAACCAAGGGGCGGATC
The DNA here is from genome assembly GCF_964263255.1 of Lissotriton vulgaris. Lineage (NCBI taxonomy): Eukaryota > Metazoa > Chordata > Amphibia > Caudata > Salamandridae > Lissotriton > Lissotriton vulgaris. The sequence goes on from NC_141695.1 coordinate 255,139,106, forward strand.
TCTTCTTTTTCAAAGGGTTTGAGCTTGCGTCTTCCCTGTCCGGTCATACTTTTTAGTACAGTAATCCATTCCCTAAAGGTGTTTAGGTTTGGGGATCCTGCTGATTTAGGTCTACAATCTCTAGCTATTGAAATTAATTCTGGGTGCTTCATAGTGGCTTTCCAGTCCTCTTGTTTGGCCTGGTTGCTTTTGCAGGTGTGCTTATTATTGGCATTAGTCTCTGGTGTGATCGTAAAAGGTATTAGTGCATGGTCTGTCCATATTTGGGGTTTCAACTGATCTATTGTTAAAATATCTAAGTTGGTAGCAATACAATCAATCGTGTGTCCCGCCTCGTGGGTGGCTGGGGTATCACATATTTTGAGACCCAGTACATCCATGGTTTCTCTAAAGGAGGCAGTGGATGCTTCAGTGGTAGACTCAAGATGGATGTTCACATCCCCCAGCAAGGTAAAGTTTGAGTAGCTAAGTATCAGTGAGCTTAGCGCGTCTCCCATACTTCCTAGAAAGTCGGTACTAGTGCCGGGAGGGCGATAGATTAATGCCCCGGAGAAAGAGAAGTTGTCATGGATTTTAAGACTAAAGCCCATCCCTTCCGCATCCTTTAGATCATGGAGTTCTGTCATTACGCACCCAAAAATATCTCTATGTATAATGGCCACTCCTCCCCCCGTTGCTCATTACCTCTGTCAACCCTTTGGATGCCATACCCTAAAGGTAGGGCATGTACCAGATCCGGAGTGCACCAGGGTTTGAGCCAAGTCTCTGTGATAAAGAGACAATCTAGGTTGTCATCTATTAGGAGGTTGTGTATGTGCTGGGCATGTTTTGGTAGAGATCTAGCATTAATTAAGCCCGCCTTTAGAGTATGGGGGGGGCGGTAGGTGTTGTAAGGGCGGATACCTGAAACCATGAGAATGTGCTGTGACATTTATGGCAACTCACCGGACCTGTCCAGTCCGAAGGGTCTAAAATGTGCAGCTCACAAGCATAGTCAGGTTTTATGGCTAGTAGTTCTTGCCTGCTATAATTTCCTTTAGTGGTCCCAGCAGAGTCCTTAGCCCTGTGCCCGGCCCGTGCGCGGACGGGCGCAGACGGGCAGGACTCTGGCTTGACTCCGGCGCGAGTCCAGCGCGTCCGCTGATCGCGTCCGCTGTGCGGAGTCATGGCCGTCTATTTTTATACCGGTGACTCTCGCCCCTAAGGAAGGATAGCCCTACCCAAGATGGCCGCCGCAATAGTTCCACCCTTGCCAGCAGGTCGAACAGCCCTGAAATTGGCTGGACCCTCTGGGAGAGACAGCGCTATGCAGGAGGAGTGCAACCAATATATTAAAATGGTCAGTGATTTAAAATAATGTCTCTACCCAAAATCGGCAGAGACACCACAGCGTCGCGCTAAATCCGCGCGCTGGTGCAGGGGGGAGAGGACACAAAGGGCAAGTGAAAACAATAAGCAAATTTTAAAAAATGCAGCAAGAGAGAAGAATGACCGCCCGGCTCAAGCCTCAGGCGAAAATAGCAGTGATGGTACGCTATAGTCCTTCTACTCTTTTTATAACGGTGACTCTCGCCCCTAAGGAAGGATAGCCCTACCCAAGATGGCCGCCGCAATAGTTCCACCCTTGCCAGCAGGTCGAACAGCCCTGAAATCGGCTAGACCCTCTGGTTGCACTGGGTAGCGTTGCAGCATTGCAGTGTCAGCAAAATGCTCCTCTGATTTAAAAAAGGAAGTGATACTGCTAACATAATAAACATCATCCATGCTGCCATGTCAAAGCCCAAGTCAGTCCACTATTGGTTTTTTTCTATTATGATAGCTATGTTGTTGAGTGCATCAAAATAAGAGACATCATTTCACGTAGTGAACTTAACCCTCATAATGTTGAAGGTAGTTGATAATATGCCTATGAAATGGAAATATATTCAAGGCCAGTTTAGAAAATGGTATCCTGCACATGCACACAATGAAATGTGTGTTGAAGGTCAATGCACAGTGTTCAAGTAAATATGTAAATTTAACGTGATGGTGTTCTCACTCAATTCGAATGTGACCACATGACACTACAGACGTATGCCTTATGTAAATAATCTCATTACCACTCAGTAGGGGATTTCTAGAACTTTGTTTCCAAGACATTAACACCATTATATACATTTAGCTATTGTAATGTAATTGTACTTTTAGATCTCACATTTTTAACCAAAATATATTCATGCATTTTCTTATCTCACTTTTAAGGCCTTGTGTTGTAGTCCCATCCACCACTTGTTACATCTAATACTACTCCTAGCACTGCAAAGAAAACCACACTGGAATGTTAGAGCACACAGATGGTGGAGATAGGTAAGTATAATGTCATTAGTCAGTCAGATAAGTGTGGGAACAGCTGATATTTAATTCTACATCTTATCATTAATACTTTAACAGCAACCACATGCTGCTTTACATATTTGTATACATGGTTAATCATTTTTGGAAATTATTGTTTTCTATCCACTTTAATTTCTCTAATGTGTAAGCTATTTTCTCTCAATAGCTTCAGCTTCAGGAAATACCATTTCAGCATCAACTACAAAGACACTGGTTCAGCAGCTGACATCAAGAATGCTATCCAGAAAGGAAAGCTCAATGACTGGAGCTGGTGGGTTGACATTAAAAATATGTAATACCTCTACGCAAGGATCGACCCTTATCTACATATATTTATTTTAGTACTGAACATACTAACTATATTTAATGTAATTTTGTATTCAAGTAGTTTGTAGATACTAACTCTATTTAACATTTGTAATAGATTTCTTTATTCGAGTTGTTTTTAAAAATTGGTCACTGGAAGGTATTTCAACTTCTTTCGTCTTCTTTCACGTACTGGGTCAATTGTAACAGATGATGATGCGGAACCACCTACAAGTGGAGGGTGTTAGCCAATCCGAGGAGAAACCACAATAATTTTTTAAAGAAGCATTTCCCAGTGGACAACACTACCCAAGAACAAGGGAGGGAGCAGAAGCTGGACAAGTAGGAGGAGGAAGGGAATGAGGAAGAGGTACTGTTCTACTACACAGAGACCATGTTTGAGTACAGTTAGTTCCCAGTCACTACCTAATCAACCAGAGATGATTGTTCTGACTATCTAAGACTCACTTATATACAGCCCTCATGGTACAAGTACCTCTGTAAACTACCCCACAGTCCTCCAGTCTTCTCTCAATCAACCCGCCCTAAAATCCCGCTTCAGACCATGTCATATGGCCTCACATGTGGATGTCTTCACATGGTGTTATCTATAACTCAAGAAATATCAATTTATCTAAAGTGAAGGCTACTTTGAGGTGTGATATTTGTGGGATGGGTGCAACTCACTGTGAAATTAGACTACTTAAAAGACTCCCTCGGATGATTGACAAGCAGACCCATGCCTAGCATAACATTGTGGAATATTACTTAGGCATGGCAAAGATGCACTGTGAATATTGTGGCAGTTCAAGAAAAAAGAGTGCACAGCTCAATGCCCTGATTATGAAAATGTTAGAGGGACTACCAAACAAATTCAATGGCAAGCCCCAAGAACAATGTTGGATATTGGGTTACTGATTTAGAGGGGTGGATACCTACTCAAGCAGAAGCCACAATGAATCTATGTTTAACCCTCTTTTAGCAAACACCTCAAAATGTAAAAAAGTAAAAACATAGCAAGAAAAATCCCAAACCAATTTAAATATCTAGGAACTATATAATGCACTATTTGAAAAAAAATAACAAAAATCCAATCAGTAGAACCAGAGTTATGCAATTCTAAAGATTTAGGTGAAAATACCATGAAAAAACTGAAAGCACCACTAGCAGCTTTCTGGTCATGTGAGACTGTGTAAAAGTCACAAGTTCAGGCCTACCATGATGGAACTGTGGGTCGGATACATGGACCAGGGTAGATCTGCTGAAAGAGTTGCCTTCAAAGTCCAGCACAAAGAGTCCCATTTGCGGGAAAAGGGACTGCAACAATCGGATGGACTGCCACAATGGACCTCAATGTTGTGTGAATAGTGGGCCAGGCGTCCCAAACGACAGTCTCTGTATTGTGAATGTATTGTCAGGCATTTTGGAAAGTCTTTGTCGAACTCTGTGTTGGTGGTCACTGCGAGCTGTTGATGCTGTAGTGTGAAGTTCAGATATTGTACTGGCCTGTGTTGATGATGTTTACTGTGGCACAAAGATTTGAGTTTGCCGAAACTTCACATTAGCGAACGGTGTGCGACAAGATCTTGGAGCTGACCGGCCCATTCATGAAGAGTTCAAAAACTTCAGGGGAGCTCAACTGAGGCAACATCAAGGCTTCATTTATGAGGATTTGATGTAGGGCAGCACAGCAATGTAGGGCAGTGCAGCAAATCAGCTTGCTGTGCTACCCTAATTCAATGAGAAAGAGCAGGAATGCACCATATTTATCTAATAAGGTGCATTCATGTTGTTTCCCCCAGCACTGGCACCATTTTGGCAGGCTTGAGCCAATGCAGGCAACCTGGCACCATGCTGAAAGGGTGCCTGTGTTGTCAGCAGGATTCTTTATGTGCACAAAGGGCCACCTATCCTGCACAAAAGCAATCATGAGAGGCATTTTGCTATTTCTGTGTGTGCTGCAAAATGCAGCAGGCACAGATACTTCAGAATGCAGCACACACAGAAAGAGGAATAAACAAGGAGAAATTACATTATTTCTTCCAGTTATGCCTCACCTTGGGAGACATAAATTAAAGGCACTTCCCCAGGTTTACAGGATCCTGTCAAAATCTTGTCAAAACATCAAAATCCATGGGTGTTGCATGTAAACCCCCTTCACAAAGCTTGTGAAACACCTCCTGAATTCAGGATTAAGCAACACAGCAATTTGCACTACCTTGCCTTGCTCCATATTTGTGATTTTTTTGTTTGCACCCTTGGAGCATTATAACAAGTTATGCTCCAATGGCACAAGGAACTCATAAATATGCTGCCATCTGTCCAAGACCTGAGGATCACTAATTGTCACTCAGTAACTCACTTTGGCTGAGGTAAGCAGGACTCAGGCAGGTTTTGTTGCAGGACCAGGACGCCTCTGGGACTAGTTATGTCCCTGTAGTTCAGAACAGGGACATCTGACTGACCCTTGGAGACTTCAGATTGTATAAAGGGTGCAGATCCCTCTTGCTTCTCAGAAAACAAATCAGCAGGCATTAGAGCAGCAGAATAGGAGGGCAGCAGAGTGACAGTCCTGGCACCAAAGCAGCACCGCAGTGCTTCTTCTGTAGCATCCATAGGTCTAGGAGTGTACTGAAGAGTGGGGTGTAAGGTCAATTATTTATACCTGCTGCTGGCTTTGAAGTAGGAGAAGTTTTTAGCGAATTCAATGTGAAGCCCTTTGTGTTCCTTGCCTCCCCTGTCCTGGTTGCAAGCTGACTACAGTGCAGTGGTGAGATGTTGTTTGTGTGAAGGCAGGGCACAGCTTATTAAGTTAATAAGTGTGCTGTGCCCAGCTTACCCCCATCCTGACAGTTAATTGTAGAGCCTATTGAGTGGCTGTCTAGGAGGATTGAAGAAAGTTCTACTGCCAACTACGCCCAGTCATGTGACCCAGAAACAGGCTGCAGGCACCAAATGGTTAGGACTTGAAAATGACAACTTTCTAAAATTGAAAGATAGCACTTACTAAATGTGCTCCTTAGCGTGAGGGAGGCCTCCCTGTAGTGAAAAAGCATTTAGATGTTTTTTAACTACTAGGACATGTAAAATTTAGAAGTACATGTCCAGCTGTTCTAATACACAGTACACCGCCTTCTGTTAAATGTAGTGTCTGCACTAGGGGTGACTTATATGCTTTAGGAAAGCTGTTTGGGAGCTGTAAAGACGATTGTCTTGGCAGATCGAAATGGCAGTTTAAAATTTCACACACAGGCTGCATTCTTGAAAAGCTAATCTAGTGAGTGGCACAATAAGTTTCATAGGCCCGACCGGTAGCATTTAATTTACATGCCCTGTGGTACTACAATACTAGGGATGTCTATATGAATTCAATGAGCTAATGTCGCTATGTTTAGATGAGAGAACAAAAGCACTTTAGCACTGGTTAGCAGTAGTAAAATGCACAGATAACTAAGGCCAACAAAAATGGGCTAAAAAAACAACGGGGTAAAGGCAAAGGTTTGGCGATAAATCTGCAAAGAAAGCCAAATCCAACAACCCAAAAACCATGACCTGTTACAATGTTGGCAGGCAGGGTTGGACCATCACAAACATGACGGATATCCGCTTCACTAAATTACAATCCCATATGCAATATGGCAAATGGAATATCTGTTACATTTGTGACAAAGTATCACATCTTCCAAGATTTCAATCAGACCCTAACCTTTTCAGCTTCCCTTCAGCCTATGCAGGACACACTATTCATAAACCCTGTTGCCAATCCTCTTGTCATAACCACAAACCAACCACCTCCACAAGCAAACTCCTGCACCTGAGGCACTATCACCAACTCATCCATCATCAACATCCCCAGTACAACCAACTCATTCACCTCCAATTGTACAGACACCACCTTACCCACCACCAAGCCATCAAACATTAAAAAAGGCATGCTTACAACAACATTAATCATCAGCATTGCATAGGAGGAGAAGCTCCAAAAAATCAATGAACATTTGTAAATATTCATTAACTTATTCTTAAGCCACTCACTGAAAGGTATACATTGTTTGTAAAATAATGTAAGTACCACATATGAAAAAAAACATGTGTAAATGTAAATGGAATGTTGTAACTTCTATGTGTGCTGCATAATGCAGCACACCTAGAAGTTGTCAAACGTATTTTTTTTTAAAGTAAGGGACACCTTCCTGCACATTAACATTCAGTGGCATTCTTGCTGTTTCCATGTGTGCTGCACAACGCAGCACACATGGAAAAAGCAAAAGTGAGGAGAATTTAAACATTTCTCCTTGTTGCGTCATGTTTTCCATGTAAATATGGGGCCGCGTTAACATCAATCGGTGTTACAGTGGAACACCCAGCACAACACCCATTGCCCTCCCCTTTCAGGCTAAGTATAGCATTAAAGGGGGCCTTATTCACGTTAAGTGACATTCCTATGACGATCAGAGCTTGTAAATATGCACCCCTTTAGTCAGTGTGGCTATGTGATTGCTGGTGTCCCTAGGACAGTGCAGTAGTGTTGATGTTTTTGAATCATATTAACACTCCAGTAGCACTATTCCCATATCCACATATCAATGCCAGTGCTCTAGTTTCCTTGTAACAGTGACTATCCACGTGATAGTGTTTTTGTGGCAGTTCTCCTGTCGGTGTCCACATGTCACTACACCATGGCTTGCTCTCCCAGTTTACCTGGGACAGTGTCCCTGTGTCATGCCACGGGGCTTGTGTTGTGTCCTAGTGCCACTATCTTAATGTCAACAGCCCTGTGTCAGGTTTTGCAGTGAAACTGCCCTGTAACATAGTCATGCCATTAGTTGCTGTGCCCCACATCAGCGTTCAGAGTCTGTCTGCCCTGCTCATATTGCTGCTCTTGTTTCATGGTTTCCTATGTCAATGGCCAATTGTTAATGGCAGTAAAATATGACATCACCCATTTCCTTGTGCCCCAGTGCCAGTGGCTCCTAGTTGGTATTACCGTATTTACTGTACCCATGCCAATGTCCCATGCCAGTGTTGGTTCTTTTGTGTCACTGTGTTTGCCTCAGTGTTAGTGTTAATGTCCCAAAGGATATCTTCATTTACCTATAAAGCAATTATACGGCTTAAAAACACAACGGTTTTATTAACAGTTGTGCCCCTGGGTACAAAAGGCATGGCCCCCTGCTATTTGAACTCCTAGGGCACGTTGGTATTGCTGAAGGGATTGCAGACACTTCTACAGGACCACCCTAGGTATCTTCCTTTCAAATGCAGGTCTGTTGCCTCCTGCACAGTGAAAGGTGGACTGGCAGTTTTAAACAGCTGGTTTGCCTTTCACTAATGAATTGTTCCCAGTGAGATGCAAGTTTGCATTACACTGAGAAAAGCAAGCCTTTATGATATGTGTGCAGTGACCCAGTTTGCACCGTGCACACCCTCTTAAGGTTTCTGCCCTGGGCCAGTGGAGGGCAGGGCCTCATATTTGCAATACAGATCCACATGATATAAATCTTGTCACAGAGCGATGAGTACTTTAGACAAAAGAACTTTAAAAACGTTGTGTAATTATTCTTTTTTTGCACATTCAGTTGCTGAAAGGGAATGGTGACACGTCAGACATCCGTTTAACTAATGCCTACATCACAGTCACTCCTACAGTATCACAATGAATCCGCACTTAACGACTAATGATGTAAATTTCAATGCATTGACATTTTCGTGATTCATTATTAGAAAATTGAAGGAAATGTGAATTATTTTTAAAAGTTCAGATTTCTAATTTGTTTCTGCATTTTGAATGTATTTATTGGTTAAGGTAGAGCTAACAGACATGAACTTTACCAAATAATTACTGGTATGGCTTGCCCGGCATGTGCTTTTGGTGGCACGGGGCAAGCTTAAAGAAATGAGTGCCAGTACTCTCAGGCCAACATAACAGTCACCTGCCCTGAATCATCTGGCAGGTGTTGAGCTCAGCTGTTTTTTCAAGTTGGTGAAATATGAACAGTTGCTGGAATCTGACCAAATAACCGACACTGAATATCACCAGTGATAAGCAGAAAAACTAAGGGGCATATTCACAAGGAGAATTAACTGCACTTTATCGCAGCCAAAGTCATGATACATTTACCCCACAATTCACAAGCAGGTGCCAACAGCCCACAGCAGCAGTTTTCCTGCAATAGCAGCCGCAAAAAACATTTCCACGAGGACCCCCAAAACTCTTGCGAATGAGATGCAGAGTAGGCATTCCCGTGCAAAAAGCCGCGACAACACGACACCTCAACCTTCACAACGACCAGCAAGATAGGTGATAAGAACACAAACACCTGCTCTGTCCTGGTGTAAAGTCGTACGGCAGCCTGCACCACAAAGGGGAGCCCAGCCCAGGGCATCATCGAAAGGGCAACAGATGCAGCTCAGACACCCAAGAGGGCCACAACACTCACCCCGCACACCCCCTTGACCACCACAGAGGCAGCGCAGATAAAGACAGCAGCCCCCCAGAAAATGCACCCGCCTCACAGGCCCAAAATCTGACAATCATCCCACGCTCCTGGCCATCATCGCCTAATAGGCCGACGGCACCAACACTGCAGACAACCAACATCCCACCCCACACCAAGCTGCTGGCTGTGCTAAACCTGTTGGCTCCTGACACACCCCAACAGACACCCTCCAAAGTCGGCGGAGTCTCACAGCCAGCAACATCAAAGTCCCCCACACCTGTCCTGGACATCACCATCACCCTGGCACCCCAGGCCCCATACGTCCAACACAATGCGCAGGAACTGCTGGAGGCCAAGCAAGGAACATACGCCATAGCCTGATGCATGCACGTGTTGGGGCCATCCACTGCACTCGTGTCCCACCTGTGCCCCTGGTGAAACAGCAACATGAAGCACATCAATGTGCAGGCAGCATCAGAACACTGTGGGACCTTCACCAATGTCGCCTCCAAATACACAGCAAGTGTGCATGATCCCTTCCCCCTCCGACAGTCCATCAGCAACCAGTCTTCCCAGGATGGCACCAAGGGAAATGCCCAGCCCCTTGGCAAATTCCCAATGAACACCCCACTCACCTCAACTTCACAACCATGCAATCCACAACTCTGTCATGCACACGTCATAAATTCAGAACCAACATGCACAACAACATGCCCACCCACCTGACACGATAGAACAACTAACAATGGCAACCTAGGCAGGCTGTGAACATGACCAATCAACGGCATGGAACGTCAGCCACACACAAGCCGAATGTGGGGAGAGGTGGCAACCAGGCATATGTGAAGGATGCAAAAGGACCATGGTTGGGAAAGTACACAATGCCAAGAGTTGCAGCCGAGTGCTAGACAGATCGCCGTATGCAGAACACACCCATATCCAGGGCAACATACACCTTTGGTGTATGAAGTGCAGTGGACACAATCATATCACCCCAGCCAGTGCGGGTCCTGGCAGAAATGTTGCCTGTTATACCCCAGGTAAGCGTGAGCAGAGTGGGATGGCCTGGCGTACACCAGGCCAGCGTGGGGTGTGAATAAAAAATCACGTAGCCCTGGGCGCGGTCCTCTTCTGGAAAGCCCAAAATCTCTGCCAGGGCAGTGCCTCCCACCTCGCCATGAGGCCTGCATACCCCGGCGCGCTGGCCACGAACCCATCAGGCCAGAACGTACGCAGCCAGGCCACACTGGTCTGCAACCAACACTGGTGTGTATCATGGAGGGCCCACCACGTGCCTGTGTAAGCTCCAAGCCTAAGGCCCGCAACCCTGCCAGCCTCTCAGACCATTGCTGGCCCCCTGATGCGGGCCCACATCACTCCTTCCTCATTGACATATTCTGCAGGCCTCCTCCATGGCACAGTGGGTCACATATGTGTAACTGTATCCTGGCTCCTTAATGGCAGTAACCCCAAATCTGGCTCAGCAGCCACAGCACCAGAACCCCCCAATCATTGAGGCATGGTTCCATTTGGGCATCTTGCGACATGTGGTGCCACTAACCTTGCTTAATGCCAGCTGGCGACAGGTGCTGCCACAAACCCTGGTCAATGCCAGCCGGCGTCACGTTCTGCCATAAACCCTGTTCAGCTCCAGTCAGCAACATGTGCTGCCACAAACCCTGTTCAACGCCAGCCGGCGACATGTCTCACATCCAGCACAAATCAGTGGACGCACGGAGAGGAGTAAGAGGAAGATGTGACTCAGTCTGGACGAAAGCCGGACCAAACACGTGATGCCACTGAACCTAAACTACGCATGCCGGTGGGGCCACCAACTTATGCCTGCAACACTCAGTAACTGGCCCATGCTGACCGCCTCCTCCGGCCTACACTGTGGTCCAGTAGGTCACAGAGTCATGATTCTGCAATGGCGGAGTACATATCAGTGTACCGGCATCATCGCAGACTGCATCCCCACTCAGCCCCGGTGCCACTAAGTCTGTTCCCCGACATTCATGGACACTCTCTGATCAAACTTTGGTGGCGTTTGAGTCTATGGACTAGGGGGCAGTTTACATCTTCATGTGGCTGATACAGAATTTGGTGGTGGCAACAACTCTGTTGCATTCCACTCCTCCATTTGCTGCTTCCAGGTAAAATCAAACCTTTCTGCATCTTGCCCTGGAGGACACCTTCCACTATCCCCCAAAACCCTCTGCAACATACACCTCGGACATTGACGGTGACCCGCTCAGATCGCAAGGCCCATCTGACTGCACCACAAGGCACCGTCCCATGGGTGGGTACCTGTGCTGGCCGCAGTGCATCCGGGGCCACTAACTCTGTGCTGGTCAGGTCCGGGACATCTTCTCAAGAGACATTGGCTGGCCCCTGAGGCGTAGGCCTTGGGGTCATCAATGCCATTCCTCTGTGGCCTTGCACTGTATGCTGCCTCCATGCCCAAATGCGTCCCTCCAGGGCTCACACAACAAAGCGAGTCCAGACCGGCCTGGACGACGCATCACTGCAGGAGGCACACACCACCGCCGCAAGGAACACCTCCAACCACCACCTGCCAGAGTTGAAACTGTGGTCCTGGCAGACTTATGGAGTTGCTCAAGCCTATCGTGGATGCCTTCATCAGGCTGATATCCATGCTCAGCACTCCAGGTGCCAGTGACTCAGTGCACCGCAGGTATATTGTCCATTGCGGATTGTGTTTTGTGCTGTGGAGCGGTTGCACAGGTATGTCAGCTGAAACAGGGTGGGGGCTCTGAGACGTTGATGGGAAAGATGATGCAGGTCTAACACACACCACTGCATCTGCATCAGAAATATGTCGAAGGGACACAATCTGAGACTTTTTCTTTGCATGAGCGCGCTCATCTCTAGTGTGCAAACCCCAGTGTACTGCAACTCACAGACACTTCTGTTTGCATGTAGGCTGTCCTCTGGACTTTCTCTGGCTCCCTCCATGTTGCTCAGCAGTGGACCCTGTATTGTATGTGTTTCTGTTTCCGTTACACTGGTGTCCAATGTTCAAGTGGTTGCCAGCACCAGACATTCAGTGCCGAATGGCTTACACTCACCCCACACATATCCAGCACAGGCGTCACAGTACATGTGGCCCTTCAATAAAGGGGCCGGGCACATGTCCCCTTAGCCAGTTCTACATGATATCTGTGTGTGTCCCTGTGGTCTTGTAGTATGCATGCGGGCCCTGGTCCCTACGACATTACATTGTGCTGTGTACATCAGATGCAGACATGTCACCGCAGGCTGCGGGTTGGAGCTTGGACACGTAGCTTAGTCATAACCCACTCAGTTAGTTAGGTGAGTGGCCGGGGCCGTCCTACGCAGAGCCAACATGGGTGCATGACTGCTATTTGAGCGCCCCTGGGCATGGTTCTCAATCAATCAATCAATCAATGCATTTATAAAGCGCGCTACATACCCGTGAGGGTCTCAAGGCGCTGGGGAGGGGTGGGGGGGGGGGGGCGCTACTGATCAAGGAGCCAAGTCTTGAGGAGTCTTCTGAAGGCCAACAGGTCCTGAGTCTGTCGTAGGCTGGTGGGGAGAGCGTTCCAGGTCTTGGCGGCGAGATAGGAGAAGGATCTGCTGCCGGCGGTGGTCTTCAGGATGCAGGGGACTGTGGCGAGGGCGAGGTTGGCTGAGCGGAGGCTTTGGGTGGGGGTGTGGAAGCTGAGTCGGTTGTTGAGGTATGTAGGTCCGATGTTGTGTAGTGCCTTGTGCGCCTGGATGAGGAGCTTGAAGGTGATCCTTTTGTTGACGGGGAGTCAGTGCAGGCTTCTCATGTGGGGTGTGATGTGGCTGCGTCGTGGGACATTGAGGATCAGTCATGCCGAGGCGTTCTGGATTCGTTGTAGTCATCTCAGGAGCTTGGTAGTTGTTCCTGAGTAGAGGGCGTTCCCGTAGTCGAGTCTGCTGGTGACGAGGGCCCGGGTGACGTTTTTTCTCGTGTCGGGAGGGATCCATTTGTAGATCCTGCGGAGCATTCGGAGAGTGTTGAAGCAGGACGCGGAGACAGAGTTGACTTGCCTGGTCATGGAGAGGGTGGAGTTATGGTCTGTGGGTTCCGGGGTTGTGCCTAGCGATGTGGGCCACCAGGTGTCGTCCCAGGCTGACGGGGTGGGTCCGAGGATGAGGACCTCCGTCTTGTCTGAATTCAGCTTCAGTCTGCTGTCCTTCATCCAGTCGGCTATGGCCTTCATTCCTCTGTGGAGGTTGGCTTCGGCGGTGTGGGGGTCTTCGGTGAGGGATATGATCAGCTGGGTTTCATCGGCGTAGGAGATGATGTTGAGGTTATGTTGTTGTGCGACGTGGGTGAGCAGTGCCATGTAGATGTGAACAGCGTCGGGCTGAGAGAGGATCCCTGTGGGACGCCTCAGATGATCTCTGTGGTTTTCGAGCGGAAGGGTGGGAGGCGGACGCTCTGGGTTCTGCTAGAGAGGAAGGATGTGGTCCAGGACAGGGCCTTCACTCGGATTCCGGCGTTGTGGAGGCGTGCTGATAGGGTGCAGTGGCAGACTGTGTCAAAGGCTGCTGATAGGTCCAGGAGGATGAGGGTGGCTGTTTCTCCTTTGTCCATCAGGATCCTGATGTTGTCAGTGGCGGCGATGAGGGCGGTCTCGGTGCTGTGGTTGCTGCGGAAACCGGATTAGGAAGGGTCCAGGATGCTGTTGTCTTCGAGGTAGCGGGTAAGCTGTTTGTTGCCAATTTTCTATATCACTTTTGCCGGGAACGGGAGCAGGGAGATGGGCCGGAAGTTCTTGAGGTCCTTGGGGTCCGCTTTGGGCTTCTTCAGAAGGGCGTGGATCTCTGCGTGCTTCCAGATTTCCAGGAAGGTTGCTGTCTCGGAGGAACTGTTGATAGTTTTCCAGAGGTGGGGCGCGATGGTTGTGCTTGCTTTGTTGAAGACGTGGTGAGGGCAGGGGTCGGATGGAGTTCATGGTTTTGATAGTGTCTTCGTCACTGACGTTGGACAAGGCGGCCAGGCGACTGGTGCGGGTGGTGGTCGTAGGGGTGGTGGACTCGGTGGTGGGTGCGGGGTTGTCGGAGTCGGTGGTGGGTGCGGGGTTGTCGGAGTTGAAGCTGTCGTGGATATCGGTGATCTTGCGGTGAAAGAAGGTGGCCAGTGAGTCACACAGGTGCTCTGAATATGCATCTGCATGTGTCTCTATGTCAGTGTGGTTCTCCTTGGTGGTGTGTGGGTGGGCCCTGAAGGGTGATGGACCCCTACGTATGTGTCCTGGTTCACATTCCCTGGGTTCGGCCCCCACCCACACCTGTTGGGCCTCCTCCTTTTGGTGTGCTGACAAAGTTTATTGGTGTGCCATGTGTGGGTGGGTGAAGTGTCATGAGCCAGCTGTGTTTGCGGGTGCTTCCTGATAAGTGGTGTGTTGCAGGCTCGGTGTTCCCCCCTGAGTAGCTTGGCTGGCCGGGTCCTGGTGAAGGGTTGCGTTAGATATTCATGGGCGGTTGCAGGGCATCACTGTGGGTGGACCTCACCGGCATCAATGATTTGTTGTATTCTATGCTCTGCTGAAGGTGTTGTGTGCCTCTCTGTGATGTGATGGGGAGGTGTGTTTTTACTTTGTGTTGACATATATGTTGGCGCATTGTGCTGGTTTGCATGCAAACTGTATGGCAATGTACATTGTGCCTGATTGGGTGGTCACGATTCTCCTGCGGGACAGTGTATATTTGGTCTACTTAACCGATGTGAGGTCGTACACATAGATTTCCATTTCACAGTTTCCGCCTCTGTCAGATGTAGCGAGCATGCTTCTGTGCATGTGCAGAGCCAGTTGTGTCCTCTGTTCGGCAGTGTTGGCTATGCACGTTGTTCCACATTGTTTTCAATGTGTGTGTGCTGTTTGGGCTACGTGTGTGTGCTACAGTGTGCCAAGGGGATCTGGGACATGATCCTGGGTGTTTCTGGGTGTGCAGGTTTCTACTCCTCGTTGTGCATGTATGCTATTATGCCCATCTTCCCCCACCCCCCAGTCCCTGTTCGGTGCACTCCCTGTTGATGTTGTGTCAGGTCCTCTCGATCTGTGTCCATACTCCCTACTCCGTCTCCACACTGTGGCCTGGGTTTCCTCCAGCTCCGCCGGTGGCGCTGGACAGCAACCTCCTGTCACTGCTGCTGCCTTCCTGTTAGAAGCGGGTTGGTGCCTGGTTTAGGTAGTCACATCCTGCGGCGCCCATTGGCCTCATGGATTGGCCTCCTCAGCACTGCAATCCAGGTGGTCTGCTAGTGGGTCAGTTGCTGGTAGTGTTCTGTCACCTCCGTGACGCTGGTCTTGTTTTCCTGCTGGTCGTTTTCTGCAACCCGTCTTCCTCTCCCTCTTCTCCTTGGCCTTCCCCTACCCCGTTGTCCCTTGCTGGTGGTCTGTGGGAGTTGTGGGGTTCGAGTTGGCCTCTGCGCTGGGTCCGGGTGCATCCATGTTGCTACGTGCTTTGGCTTGTTTCTGGTGTATTGTCTCTGTGGATTCTATGGTGCATTGTCCCGCCAGACGCGTGGGATTTGCAGGCCTGTGGCTGGTGTTCGCTACTTTTTTTGCCGCGGTTGGCCACATCGTATGATTTTTTGCGTTCACGTATCACATTTTTGCGGTGTGGTGTTGATTTTCATGCAGACATTTGACACGTTGTCTGGTGTCTATCACATCCTACTGCTGCGACGTGAATTCCACGTTGCCACAGGGTTATTGTCCCGCGATAGGCTACGATGTTGAAAGTTGCGTTATGCTACTCTTGCAGTAGTTATCACACGTTCTTGTGAATATACCCCTCAAACACAGTGCCTTATTGTTACTGCAATGACCTTTAATGTTGTTAATGAAAGTAAGAAATGTCTAATTGTGTTGAATTTTCAACAAGCATCTCCAATGCAATCGGTCTCGCCTTTGGGACCTTATATGTATTTAGCTGTGCAGCTTTTTAGCCTGGGTTCTGAAACATCTACTGTTCTTAAACATGGAGGGAAAGTAAGCACCAAACTGTGAGACACGCAAAGTATGGGAACACATGCAGAGAAATATTGCCTTTCTGAGGAAAATGGTATATACCAAGGCTCTGTTTTTAATATAAAAGCAGGGTCTTCGGTGGTCATTTCACTGAAAATACAAGATTTTAAAAAATAATATTGTTTACGGGTACTGGTGAAAGACATTTTCCATGGAATGGAATCTAGAGAATGCTAAAGTGATTCTAGTATTTTACTGACCTCTGTTGGTCATTTTCTATTAAGAAAGTGAAATAGAGGCAGTTGCAAGAAACATTAAAAAAAGTCCCTCAGCTGAAAGCAATACTGGTATTTTACTGACCTTTGCTGGTTGTTTTCTATTAAGACAGTTAAATAGAGGCAGTTGAACAGAAAAAAGTCACTAAGAGGAAGCAGACAAGCCTTAGGGCTGATCTCCAGAGCCTACAAGGTCCATACACCTAGAGGTCTCAAATGTTTGATCTAAAAAGCTACTCTCTTCTGTAACGATATGAATTGGAAATACCCATTGAGTTAGCTCTCACAAACACATTAAATTGAAAATTTAATTTTACAGAATTAAGAGTATGACACATTGCTGCATAGGTAAAATTGTATACGTGCAAACAAATCTGCCAGCAGCGCAGAGTGAAGTAACTTATTAAGACATTTAGCTCCAGATGTATCAAGCATTTTTCTGGTTGCAAACAGTCCTTTCTCAGTATCGGGCCCTTTGCGACTGGAAATATGTATTTTGGTCTGATCATTTCCAAATTGCCATTTAGTAACATGTTACTGAGTTGCAGTTTGGAATTGAGAAAACATACTGATTTGGTATAGGAAAGTCGCATGTTTTGGGCTTCCCTTTCTAATTCCAAAACGCAGTGGCGTAAGTAAAAATGTTTAGAGACCGAAATGTAGTTGCTAAACAGTCACATTTTACCACTTACTTCAAGTATGTGGTAACCCATTCACAAACTGGAACTAGTCCCCAATGGGACCTCTTCCCTTTTGTGAATGTTTGTAAAGGACACCTGAGAGACCTGCACTGGCTCCCCGTCAACAAAAGAATCACCTTCCGGCTCCTCACCCACGCACACAAAGCCCCTCACGATCAAGGCCCGAGCTACCTCAACAACCGAATCAACTTCTACGCTCCCAAACGCCACCTCCGATCTGCCAGCCACGCCCTCGCCGCCGTCCCACGCATCCGTAGAGCCACAACAGGAGGAAGGTCCTTCTCCTACCTGGCCGCCAAGACCTGGAACTCCCTCCCGGCCGACCTGCGCCTGACCCAAGACCACCTCTCCTTCAGGAAGAAGCTCAAGACCTGGCTGTTCGAGCAGTAACGGCACCCCCCCCCCTAAGCGCCTTGAGACCCTATGGGTAGGTAGTGCGCTCTATAAATGTCTTTGATTGATTGATTGATTGATTGACTTTCCTAAAAAGCAATCAGATGATTTCACAGAGCACTGCCTGCTCTTAAAAAATGAAACTTTTAATTTTTCTGTTTTTAAATGCAACCAATAGTCTATCAAGAAAAACAAGCTGCATTAAAAAAAATGCTTTATTTAAAAGCAATTGTAGATATGGTGGTGGTATTGACCCCAACAGGCCACCATCCATCTCTGTGATTTTAGCAATTCCTAATGGGTCTCACATTGTGATCCACCTCATTAATATTCATGAGGTAGGTCAATTTGAGACTGTTAGATTTGGGGGTCTCTAGTTGGCACAACTAGGTACTTGTGAAAAATAGGGCCCCTTGCCTCTAGTCAGGGTAAGGGGATAGATACACTCTTAAAATAACCCCTGCTCACCCCCTTGGTAGCTTGGCACGAGCAGACAGGCTTATCTCAGAGGCAGTGTGTAAAGCATTTGTAGAAACATACAATAATCAAATGACAACACTACAGACGGACACCACACAAGTTTTATATCAAAAATAAGTATTCTTTATATAGACTTATCACAAGACCACAAACAACAAAAATTAACAATACTGTACTTAAGATGGTAGTTTTAGCTTAGTTCTCTTTAGTTCTTAAAATGTAACACTTTGAGTCAATGTACCTTAAGATGCAACATGCAGGGAAACGAAAGTGTTGCAGGAAAGGTGATGCAGTAGTCCCCTACATGCAAGGACGGTGATGTGTTGAAGATCTGGTGCAAAGAAATAAAGATGGTGCTTTCTCCTGGATGCGACACGCTTCCCGATGATGCGGCGGCGTCTGCTGCAACGTCGATATTCTTCTCCGGCGATGCGAGATGCTTTACGTGATGCGAGCCTCAACAGATCCTTCGACACCCTTTCCAGTGATATGGCGGCATCTGCTGTGACGTTGATCCTCTCTCCTGGCAATGCAAATTGCTTCCTCAACGATGGGGGTCGTGACAGGCCCTACACCACGCTTCTCAGATATGCGGCGGCGTCTGATGCTGCATCGATCCTCTACTCCTGCGACATGCATCCCAGTGATGCGGCAGCGTATGCTGCAATGTCGATCCTCTTCTGTGGCAATGCAAGGTGCTTTGTGTTGTGAAGTGGCAGCAGCAGTTCGGCGACATGCTTCTTGTTCTTGAGTCGCGCTTCCAGTTCCTTGCAACACGCAAGTCCTCAAAAAGTCCAGCACAACTGTAGGCACTTCAGGAAGACTCTTGGGTAGCTGGTGGGTGAAGTCGGTTGCCCTGAGACTTCAGCAGAAGCAAGCTCTGTTCCAAGGTCTTGGATATCCTTCCAAGTTGAAATAAAGTACACAAAGTTCTCTTCATTTGGCAGTCGGGCAACCACTGCAGGCCAATCCCCCAAGCAGTACTTCAGCTTAGGGATAGTTTCTCCTCAGTCTCTCTGGTTCCACTCCTCAGCCAATGTTTTTTTTTGTTGTCCAAAAGTGATCTAAATTCTAGGTTCCCAATACTTATACCCCAAAATCCTTTGTCATCTGAGGCAGAGGGGCCTTTGCCTAGTCCAAACCAGTTCTGGAGCACTCTGTTTACATGACTCCTCCTTTCCTTTCACAGTGCAGGGCAGAAACATCAGACCCCCCACAGGAGGTGGAGCCAGCATTGTGGAGGAAAATCACATCCCTGGAGCACTCTGTAAACATGACTCCTTTCCTCCTTTCACGGTGCAGGGCAGACACATCAGCTGCACCACAGGAGGTGGAGCCAGCATTGCGGAGGGAAGGCACAGCCCTATTCTACTCAGGTCCCAGGTGCAACTTCTTCCTCCCATCTAGATGCAGATCTCTCTATTCATGACTATTCACGACTGGGCTGACTCATGCTGTCTCCTGGAATCCCCCAGCCCTGTCACTCAAACTCAAGACAAGGAATACACAACCTAGCAGAGGCAAGCTTGGATAGTTAGACAAGAAAATACCTACTTTCTAGAAAGTGGTATTTTCCAACACAGAATGTTAAAACCAACTCCACTAAAAGATGTATTTGATTATTCTGAGCTCAGGCATACTAAACTTGAATTTCTACCATGTTCCCCGAGTCAGTTAGGATTATAAGATGTAATAATCTAACTGCCCATTCTGGCCGAAGGAGAAGAGGTAGCCTTGCAATACTGAAAAACAAAAATGGCTGTAATTCACTATAAGGACATGCCACACACACCAGGGCATGTCCTACCTTATACTTAAAATGCACCCTTCCCTTGGGCATACTAGACGGGTGTCTGATATGAAGAAAAGGGAATGTTTAGGGACTGGCAAGTGGGTGCACTTGCCCAGTCAGAATGGAAGTACCAGACTGCACACAGGCTATGCAATGGCAGGCCTTAGACACCCTTTTACAGGCTGCTTCTGTGGGTGGCACAACCAGTGCTGCAAGCCCACTAGCAGCGTTTGGATTACCAGCCCTGGGCACTCTTGGTGCATGGTACTAGGGTCTGACAGGTAAACCAAACCAGCCAATTAAAGAATCAATAATCCATACATCGATTTACAATAGGGAGCATTTGTACTGTGGCACTGGACAGCAGTGGCACAGTGCCCAAAGCATCTAACATCAGCAAAAACACATGAGGCAACAGCAAAAATGGAAGGGAGAGCCATGCCATGGTGGCAGGTCTAACAGAGACCCACTAGGAATCGCTAACACACATTAGGAATAGCGATTACCTGATTAGAATTCAAAGAAAATTGTAATTATGACATTGCTATTGTCAAAAAGTTAACATGTGGCCCTTAGTCAAGCAACCTGTGTGCATGGGGAACTTGAAGGCTTCTCAAAATCTTTGTGATTTGAAGTTCATATATGAAACTCTGAAAGATAGCTTCTGACTGTTATGTGGTTGCACAATATAACAAAACTATAGCAACTAATGGTGGGGATAATCATATGGTCAACAAGCTACTAACACCAGAGCCAGTCTACATCCCAGAATTACGGAATAAAAGAAAGAACAGTAAAAGAGAAATACAGAAAGTCTGTTAGTCTCATGAATGCTAGTGGAAAAAGAGGTATGAAAAGATATGCACTCTATCAGCTGCACTCTCAAAGAAATTTCCATCTACCATGCTATCCATCTGGTGAATATTCTCGTGCACCGTACAACATGATGTCACCCTGTTGCATGCAATACAAATGCACCAAATCTGTATTTTGTAAAACAAAAACTATTTGGCTGACCTAAATTAAAGAGCTAAGTAATGTAGTTTGCTTAAAAGAGGCATGAATCAGCTTGTATTCTACGACATATCATGATGTACACTATCACAAATACCATATTATCCAAGGTAAATTGTTAATTTTCCCCAAAAAATATTACCAATTTTTGAACTTCATATTTACAGATGGCTCACACCTGCCCTGCAAAATGTTGTTTTTACTGGTACCCATGTTTTATTGTATTCACTAGGTTTCTATACAATACGATAAAAAGGACAATAATCACTGCCGAAGCAGATGTTCACTCTACTACAGCCTCAAAGCAGAAGCAAAACCTTGTAATTAAAGAAAAGAGAACATCATAGAAAAGACCAGCTTACTATTGCAATGGGTAAGCGCTTCCTCTTGAAAGGCAGACGTTCCGTTGATGGGTGGAGAGTGAGTAGTGCAAGTCGCAGCTCCAAGGTGCTCAGGAGGATGTTTTCAGTAGGAAGTCTATGAAGTCACACTGAAGGAAGCCAGTGAATGTGTGAAGGTACAGGTGGGAACTCTCTTACGTGACATTGATGGTTACATCAACAGCTGAATGTTTTAATCATGATTGGGCATGCCAATGCTGCCTCGTTTGCTTTCATATTTTTTTCAACAAAGGTGGATAAGGCATTGCAACATGTTGTTTAAGAACCTCGCCCTTCCTGAGGCTCCTCAGGGAGGGACTTTGTATTTCCAAGCGAGTCAGTTTCCAAACTATTTGGTCTTGAAGTATCAGTTAATGCTTTATGTAGTCTTTGAGAAGTCAGTACAGACGAGCCATTGATCTCTGGCAACATTCCTTCTTTTCTCCCTGAAGAAATGATTATTGTAATAATGTGTTTGTTTTCTATGATCGTTTAGTTGGGACTGGATGATGAATGATTAATGGTACACAAGCTAATGCTTGTTTTTTGAGTTGTGAAATTTAACAGGATGTTATTAGCTTAGAGAGCATAGAGGCATATTACCAAGGGCATTATCGCCGCATTAGCGGGACTTTTTCCCGCTAATGCGGCGATAATTTTATCGCCCTATTACCAAGCTGTCGCTAACACCAGTTAGCGACAGCTTGTAGGCGATAGCGGGCATTTAGGGGCCCACTTTGCATGTCAGCGATAATTATCGCTAATGACATGCAAAGTGGGCGAGCCAAGATGTTAGCGACTGAAAACAGTCGCTAACATCTCTAACTCCTATTAACAACTTTTGCAAATATTTGCGCTAAGCGCAAATATCTCCAAAAGCTAACGCCTGCTAAAAGCAGTTCTTAGCCATGTTATCCGATGGAAGGTGGATAACATGGCTAAGAGCATTGTCATGATAATGCATGAATATCGCTGATTTTTCAGCGATATTCATGCATTTCGCAGGATTTTTACCGCTTTTGAGATAAACCTTGATAATATCAAGGTATCTCAGCGGTAAAAATCCTCGCTGCTCGGTGATATTTTTTTCCCGCTAACCAAGCAATAGCGATAATTATCGCTATTGCTTGGTAATATGCCCCATAGTTATTACAAGATTGACCCTAATACACCAAACTTACAAAACATATAATATGACCCACCTGTGGATCAGGAGGTGTGAAGAGCCTGTTTAATCCTTTTCTACAAAAAAGTCAGATTGTATTCTTCACTTTGTGATTCAGGGGAGGCCATTTCAGGTTGGTCCATAAAGATAATACAGCTTAAAGTCTTAATAAATATGACTTGAATAGAGCACTAATCTCTCGAATGGGTATCCAGGCAATATTTTCATTTACGTCTATTTGTAGATTTTCTACTTCATGGAAGTTTGAAACTTCTTAAGGAATCCATGTGGAAAGCTGAGCTTAGCACAGGTTTCCCTGCAAATTCCTAGTGAAGTGAGTGATGTTCCTCTTGTGAACACATTTTCTCTGTAAAGAGTTGACTGTGGCAAAGAAAACTGCACAGGAGCACATGGAGATCCCAGTTCTCCATGCACATTGTTAACTTTTCCTTTCTCCACAGGGGAAATGATTTACCCTTGCAGCGAGCATCTTCTTCACACTAGGGAAAAGATAGTTATGCCAGGATTTAAATTGGCTTATACCTAATTGGCATATCTAACTTGCCTAATAATCCCTTGTAAATGGTGCAAAAACGAAACCAGGACCTGGAGGAAATACACCACATGTGGACTGCAGCACCTTTTGTGCCATTTACTTTACAGGCAGAGCAAACATTCCATCAGGCCTACCCTGTGTAACCCAAGTACTGTAGTGTATTATTTGGATGTAACCGCCCACAGGGTGGTTGGAAACATCTATTAATCACTGGAAGCTTGTGTGGCGAGCAGAAAAGTTCTGCAGCACTAGCTTCCATTGAAAAACTGATTTTTTCAAACATCCCTACACCGTGCGACAGGCACCATAGGTGCCCCGCAGGCCACAAAGCGGAGGGTAAGGAGTGCAGGAGCCGTGCTAGGGGCCCCCACTGTCGCTTCCCGGCAGCCTTTCCATGTCGGAAGGCTGACATGGAAAAGCTGTCTGAAACTGTCATGATTTATCCTTATGGCGGAGGCGCCAACATTAAGGCATTATGAGGGGTTTCCAACGCACCAGCATCGGTATAATCGGCGATGGGGGTTGGACTGCAACTGATGAGCCAATGGTGGCAGTACAACAGTCATCGAAAACGGGCCCAGAGTATTTAAAGTAGCAAATGAAGAATTTTTAAGTTGACATGTCCCTACAGTGATTAGCAATCACAAGCCATTTACATTGTAAGCAGGGCTGGCTTCCACACAAGAAGTAATGGGAAGTGTGAATAAATATTAATTCTACTATCTCTAGATTGGTGCCAGCTTGAGACAAGATTAATTGCCAGACTTAATGGTGAGCCCAAATTTGTAGTGAGTAGTAAAGAATATTATGTTTTAAAAGTTATGCTACTGTATGCTTATCTGCAGTAGTCCCCACCAGAAGTCTAAAGGGTATGAGCCCTGGTGAGGTCTGAAAACTGCTCCCAGAGAAGATACAATGGCTTTGGGATTGGGGGATGTTTTCCATTTCCCTGGTAGAAAATCTGTTGTGGTGTTCACAGGAGGGTATTTTACCTAAAAGTGACTTTCAATGTCAAAAACAAATGGTAGGGGCCACCTGGACAGGCCCCAGCATTTTTCTTTCTCTTCAGTCAAGCAACAATCCCTGTAAGGAAATGCTCCTACTAGAACTGGTTTGAATGGACCACAGAGGAAGGGATTAGTCATTGCTCTGCCCACACCACAAGCTGGACACACATGCTCTGCAAAAGGGGGGATGGACTACACATCTTGGTTTTTAGGAGTGAGGGAAACTCTGGGATTGTTTGCAATAGGAACCACTGCAAAAGTAGATAGTGTAACCTGTGAGCACTTTTACCCAATTTGTTAGGGAGGGGCCAGGAGTCACCCAAACACTGACCAGTGGGAGGCATAAGTGTGTTATCCCGAGGTAACAGCCGAAGCAACAGAGGTGCAGAAAGAAGCAAGAGAAGTGATGAAAGAGACAAGAAAGTTGCAGAAGCAATCAAAAGTAGTGCAGAAAGAGGCATCATAAGTGCTGAAAGGAGAAACAGAGGTGCAGAATGAAGCAAGAAAGGTGATGAAACAGACAAGAGAGTTGTGGAAAGAAAGAGAAAAAATGTGCAGAGAGAGGTAAGGCGGGTGCTGAACTATGCAAGAGAGGTGCCGAAAGAGACAAGTGAGCTGCATAAAGAAGTAAGAGGGGTGCAAAAAGAGGGAAGAGAAGTATAGAAAGAAGCAACATAGCTTCATAAAGAAGCAATGAAACTGTAGAAAGAGGCAGGCGAGGTACAGAAAGAGGCAAGAGAGGTGCAGAAACAGGCAGGAGAGGTGCAGAAAGAGGGAACACTGGTGCGGAAAGAGGCAAGAGAGACACAGAAAAGGGAAGGATAGTGCCGAAAGAGGCAAGAGGGATACAGAAAGAATCAAGTAAGTTCCAGAAAGCAGCAACAGTGTTGCATAAATAGGCAAGGCATGTGTATAACAAGTCAAGAGAGGTGTAATAACAAGCAACAGAGGTGGAGTAAGTAGGAAGAGGGGTATAGAAAGTAGAAGAGGGGTGCATAATGAAGCATATAGAGTTGTAGAAAGAAGCAAGAGAGGTGCAGAAAGAACCAACAGCGGTGCAGATAGAGGCAAGTGAAGTGCAGAAAGAGGCAAGAGAAGTGCAGAATGAAGCAACATAGGTGCAGAAAGAGGCACGTGAAGTACAGAAGAAAGAAGCAACAGAGGTGCAGAAAGAAGCAACAGAGGTGCAGAAAGAAGCAAGAGAGGTATAGAAAGAAGGGAGGTGCAGAAAACAGAAGAGATGTACAGAAAGAGACAACAGAAATGCAGAAAAAGATAAGAAGTGCACAAACATACAAGAGAAGTACACAACGAGAAAAGAGGTGTGCAGAGAGTGGACAGACAAGTGTAGAAAGAGGAAACAGGGGTACAGAAAGAAACAAGAGAGGTGCAGAAAGGAGCAAGAGAGGTGCAGAAAGGAGCAAGAGAAGTGCAGAAATAACAACAGTGATGCAGAAAGAGGCAAGAGAAGTCCAGAAAGACGCAGAAAGAAGCACAGCAGATGCTGATATAGGGAAGAGGGGTGCAGAGTGAGGCAGGGGGTTGCAGAAGAAAGACGAGAGATACAGAAAGATTCAAGAAAAGTTCAGAAAGAATCAACAGGGGCAAAAGGAGGCAGGAGGGTTGCAGAAAGAGGCAAGAGAATTGCACAAACAGGCAAGCAAGGTGCAAAAAATGGAACAGGGGTGCAGACAGAGGCAAGAGCGGTGTAGAAAGAGGTAAAAGGGGTGCAGAAATTTGAAGAGAGGTGCCAAAAGAATCAAGAGGAGTGCAGAAATAACCAACAGAGTTGTAGAAAGAGGTAAGAGGATTGCAGGCCTTTGACGTAGATGAACATTGCAATGTTCATCTACGTCAAAGGCCGTAGCTTGGGCCGCGCAGTCTAGACCGTCAAGGTCCGGGACAAACATCTTGATACCAAAGAGCATTTCGTATGGGGTCCGCCCACCCAGAGACCTTCTAGGGAGATTATTAAGAGCACGCTGCACGCCCTTGAGATGGGCCAACCAGTTTCTGCCAGTGCCTATAACTCGTGCTGTCAAAGATTGCTTTAAGTCATGGTTCATTCGTTCCACTACACTATTACCCTCAGGCCTGTATGGAGACGAAAATTTGACTTGGACCCCCAACGAAATCATAGCATCCTTATACGCCTTAGAGGCGAAAGCAGGACCCTGATCCGAATGGAAGGTGCCACAGGCAAAGATCCCTACAAAGACACGCAAATCTCTTATGACAGTCCGTGAATCAGCACTGCGATGGGGCCAGACCCATACAAAGCGTGTGCATGAATCAACTGCTACTAAGATGTACTTATACACAGTATCAGATGAAAAAGGACCGCAGTGATCCAAATAAACGCATCCTAGTGGTTTATTAGAAATGTACAACTGTGTCTGTGGCGGACGCGCAGCAGTCGAAGGCTTAATCTGCTGGCAAATGTCACATTGAAGTACATATTCGCGCGTCTGTTTGTACAGTCCCCGCCACCAGAAACGTTGTTGTAGCTGAGAGACAGTGGCCGAGACGCCCGCATGTGCAGACGCCACACCTTCATGCGCCGCTGTAATCAATGTAGCTCTGCGATCCGAGTTGGGAATCAACCGTTCCCCAACTGCAGGAATTTTCACATAAGGAACCTTATCGGGACTTAAGTGGTATGTGTACTTCGAAGGGAAACCCGTAGGTTATTTACCTCCCTTCTCAGTGGCAGCCACAGCCGCCAAGATGTCATCATCTATTTTATTTTTGGATCGTGTAACTGCTGCAACTAAATATTTCGATACCGCTGATTTCGCCGCTTCATCAGCAAGCGAGTTACCGACAGCGTGAACTCCAAAACGCTGATGGCCCAGAGTATGAATCACAAACACAAGTGGCAACTTCTCCTTAAGTTCAGCCACTCTGACCCAGATCATCTTATGTTTTATTGTGCTACCCTTGGAATCACGAAAGTCATTATGAATCCAAAAGAACAAGTTCTCATTGTAAGACTGGACACAGTAGTAAGAATCACTTACAATCAGAGTCGTCACACTAGGATCAGTGTACTCCAATGCAAGCATCAGAGCACGAAGTTCTGCTAATTGTGCGATGCAGTCCCCTAGTGTCTGCGTGTGCACAACACTGGACTTGAACTCATCGTTCACCATGGCTCCGACCACAATGGCGCATGCGGAAACGTAGGCATGTTCAGAGCCATGCGCAACCTGCGCCGAACCATCAGTGTAAATGATGCAATGGAAATCCTCCAAAGGTCGCATTGCTAAGGGAGCCGGATGAACAAATTCATACTGTAGATACTCCTGCGACCGTAATGAGGCGTCAAAAATAAACGTGACATCCTGGGACGTCAAGGATGCAGCCCATTGAATCCACCGAGGGGGCAAAGCTTTAGAATTTGGTACACTGGCTTTCGTAACTGCCTCCAAGGCAGGACACGGGGTAACAACCAACATGCGTTTTCCCTGCGACAGGGCACATTCTTTAAGAATTGCCATCTGTACAGCCGTTAAAACCTTCTCCACAGTGGAAAATTGCATTTCAGCCGAAGTGTACAAGTGTGACTTGTAAGCAATAAGTACTGTGTCTCCCTCATTAAAAGTTAGGTACGTGAAACCCACCATCACAGGGATAATCCTTATCACCAGGTTGGTCTGGTTATCAAGAGTCTGTAAGAATCTAGAAGCAAGCAGATCAGCTTGCAAAGATTGCAGTATAGCTGAATGCTCAGGCAGCCAGCATGATTTGGAAAAAGTAGGTTGTATCAAAGCATATAAAGGCTTGATATGCTGGGCATATTCCAGAATGTATGTCCTTCCGAAATTTAAGAAGCCCAGTAAAGATTGTAATTTTTTCAGTGTCGTTGGAGGGCGCAGTTGTGCGCATTTCTCCAGGAAGTGAGGAGCCAAACCTTTATCCTCATTGTTGAGCTCGTAGCCCAAAAACAACACTGTGTATTCTGCAATGTGCGATTTTGCAAAGTTAAATTTGTAACCCAAGTCTGCAAAGGTACAAATTATTCAGTTGACTCGACACAGATGCTCCCAAAGTTCGTCGTCTGTGAGATATATGTCATCCACATACGAGCATGCATCAGGGTCGATTCACTCCAAAAGAGAGACTATGCGGGAAGTAAAAATTCCAGGACTATTCTTATAGCCCATAGGCAAACGCCAAAGCTGTTATTTGACTCAGCCGCACGTAAAGGAGGTCCATTGGGAACTTAGACCTTCCAATCTATGGGCATAAAAACCATTAGAAATGTCAAGCGTGGTTTTAAACCGCTTACGCACAAAACTATTCACTAAGGCAGAGCCGTGAGTATTCTGTACTGCACAGTTACGGCAATGCAAGTTTAAATGCCGGTAATCCAACACCAAATGATACGAACCGTCCGGCTTGGTCACAGTAAAAAGAGGTTATTCATCGGTGACACACATGTTTCAATTACACCCTGATATTCCAATTGTTCAAGGATTGCCGCGACGGAAGCCTTGGCTTCACGTCGTATGGGATATTGAGGTTGAGGTTGTGGCTGAGACTGTAAAGGAATTTCTTGGCTCGGGGACAATTTATCCCAACCACATTGATTGCGGTACAAAGCCGGCGCCAGAGCCAGAGCCTACTCTTCTGCAAAATGCTGCGCATCCTCTTTCGAGACTGTGTTCGCGAAACTGGGGAGGATTACCTCCTCCCCTCGCTGTGCTGCGAGAACAAAAGGTGGGGGCCAGTCAACCTCAGAAATCAAAATGTCGTACGTAGACAAAATATTTTCCCAAAAGACCCCTTTTATGGATCGCTGTATGTCACCTTCGATTAACAGGACAATTTCAAAAAGTCTATCAGGGGGAGCAACTCTTGTATCAGCTGTTTCGATCACAACATAAATATCAGTCGCTGTCACCTTCAGTAGTGGACGCAGGGCCTCTCTCACAATGGTAATCTCCGCCGCGCTGTCCAGCAAGGTCAGAGCCCATGTCAGATTCCGAAGCAGCGTTCTCACTATCTGTGGCATATTGATGCGCTGTTAAAGCTGCGACTTTCTTCTTGGCAAACTGCGGTCTCTTCGGCGTTGAGCCGTCCTGCTTTCGTGCACCGTCTTTCTGGCGGGGCTGGTCACGTCCTTCCTGACCACCCCGACCCCTGCCGCCCCCTCCACCACCAGTCGTCGAGGCCGATGAGTCCTGAAAGGAACGAGGAGAGCATTGATCAGAAACCTGAAATCGATCAGGAGATTTAATCGTCGCACGATCGCGCAAGTCATAAGCACGTTCTGTTTGCGCAGGCAACGGAGACGCAGGGCGAGAAACCTGTGTTTGTTGTTGTTGCTGTTGCTTTCCCTGGTTTTGTTTCTTAGGCCAATTCTGTTTCTTGGACTTGGGCTGAACTTCTGTTTCCGAAGCTTGCCCTTGGGGTTGCTTTTTCTCTTTAACAGAAAAAGGCTTGAGACCCTTACTATTGCGACCCACGGTTTTATAAGCAGCCACAATAATCCTCGCTAACTGTCGGGGTTTCTCGGCCTCGGGAATCGCAGCCAAAGCATTAGCTACCTGAAAGTTCACTGCATCCCCCTTGACATTAGCAAGGACGAGATCGCAAACCACATCAAAGGTGCCACACAGGCACATACCCAACTCAACTGCAGATTCCGGTCCGTGATCATCTTGAACACGTTTAAGGACCGTAGGCAGGACAGCCATAGACGGAGTGCCGTAGCACCTCGCATAGACCGCCGCAAACGTCTGACCCCAGGTCTCACAGTCACCGAGTTCAGGGGCCAAACCTTTTGGCAAACTAAGTGTCAGAATCCTGTGTTTTTCACCAGGAGTCGTATTAGGAAATACAGATTCCAGCTGGTCAAATTTCTCGACAAGCCAGAAAGGAAAATCATCCTTATCCTGGGGTCGCCTGCCCATTACAGCATTGACCATTACGGGACTGAGTTTCAAACCACCCTGTCCGGCCGGAAGCGCCGCACCCCCCGGGGGCCCACCCGGAAGATTACGGCCAATATAGTGCACTAGGGGCCAGATGTAGGTAAATCCCATTTACCGATTTTGAAATACCGAATTATACCGATTCGGTATTTCAAAATCGGTAAATGGGATGTAGGTCCCAACATCTGGATATGTTACCGAATCCTTAAAAATTCGGTATTTACCGATTCGGTAAATACCGAATCGGTATTTGCTATAGAATCCTATGGGCCTTGAAGCCCATAGGATTCAATTCAAATACCGATTCGGTATTTACCGAATCGGTAAATACCGAATTCGTCAAGGGTGCAGGGGGTGTCACTTTGACACCCTCTAGCACCCCCAAAACGGGCATGTGTGCAATGTGGCACACAGACATGCCCTAAGGGCACGTCTGTCTGTCACATGGCACATGTGTACATGCACAGATGTGCATGTACACAGGAATCGGTATTTTACCATGGATTTGTATTCCATGGTGAAATACCGATTCTGTAAGCCATGTGCCAATGGAAAATTGGCTACCCACATAGCATTTTCAGTAATTTTACCGAATCGGTAAATATTACCGATTCGGTAATTATTACCGAATCGGTACTTATTACCGATTCGGTAATAATAACGATTCGGTAAAATTACTGAATATGTGCCCCTACATCTCCATAGCCCTTACCGATCGGAAACGGCCGAAAATCAGTATTTTCGGCCGATTCCGATCGGTAAAGGGCTACCTACATCTGGCCCTAAGGCTCTAATCACAGCAATAGAGACCACATGTAGTCTACGAAGTTCAGCTAGGTTACAATTGCCGTGTAGAGGATGAGGAGTAAAAATCCAGCCAAAACAGGCCAATTCGCGCCTGGAATGGACAAAGGACCTAACCTCGGAGCGGTCAAAGA
The DNA here is from genome assembly GCF_964263255.1 of Lissotriton vulgaris. Classification (NCBI taxonomy): domain Eukaryota; kingdom Metazoa; phylum Chordata; class Amphibia; order Caudata; family Salamandridae; genus Lissotriton; species Lissotriton vulgaris. The sequence goes on from NC_141695.1 coordinate 255,169,857, forward strand.
ATGGGGTAGGGCGCCACCAAACCAAACTCGATGCTGCCAAATATCAATAGGTACTTCCTGTGCCCTGTACGGGGTATATTCATTTGGTACAGCAGAGGGAGTGTAAGTGTAGAACACCCCAGAATTAGCGTCCACCGCCGGAAATGTCACCCACGAATAAGCAGTAAGCAGCATCCGCACTCACCACCATTATCACAGCCAAACCTTCCACGGGTACATTGTAAGTCAGCAAATGATTGCGCACCGCAATGCAACTATGCTGCGGAATGTCCACTGGATTGGCCATGACAGCACAGGAACGTAGAAAAACAAAGGAACGTAGAAAAACAAAGGAAACTTTGTAGCACAACTTCAAGGAAACTGTTTTAGTAAGATTCAAGCTTGAAAAGACCTATTTCACAAATAGGTAGGTTCTTTCCGACACCACCGTTTTCCGGAAACGACAGCGAAGGGGTTAAGGATTGAATGATATACTACTCGAGTGTCATGATATAAGACCAACAACGTATGGACGCTATGTAGCGGGAATTCCGTTCTCCTACAGAACAGTGCATAGAGATTTGGAACCTCAGTGAATTAGAATGGCCCAAAACTCACCTCAGTACCCAAAATCCCCTTACCGAGCTAGCTACAGTGTATCCTTGGTCATAACAAACTCCCAATGTTTAGACAGACCAGAACATGAACTTAGAATACCTCAGGTATCGTGGAACACATGAACACTCTTTCACTATATGAACATTTCAAACCAGAACGTGGAGTAAATGAGGACACATGCATATTTGAAATATTTATTTACTAATGCAGGGTTCTCAAACGCAGTATCTTATATAATACAAGCAAACATATTATAAGAAACAAAGTTATCAGCATAGTTATTAGTCTATAGAAAGTGAACGGTGACAGCATACTAAGATGCTGAAATGAATAGGAACTAACAACACCTATTTCTCACCCTCCCTAACTAGCATATTATATTATATCTATGAAGGTCTCTTTTGGGTTTTAGCAGGGCGGGCCCATACCTCAAAATCTCAGTGGCAGTGGATCACATAATCTTCCACCAGCTCTCTGCATGCGAAGCACCATCAAGTGTGTTACGTGTGCTCTAAACAAAGCAATATAAAACCTGCTAAAGCCAGTTTTTATCAGCAGCTGCATTTGTGTTATGTCTAGGAAGGTGCGAAGATCAGACCTCACAACAACACGGTGTCGAGTTGTCCTTGGAGGTTTCAGCACTCACTGTGCAGACAATGTTCCAAGAAAAGCTGATATCAGAGTAATAACATATTATTCTCATGTAAATCACAACGCTCTTCTAGGTTTAAAGCTAAAATAACAATTATGTATCGTGTGCAAAATGAAGCAAAAGGAAAAAGGGCATTTAAACATTTAATAAGCTCATGCTAACTTAACACAGTATATAGAAAAGCAGTAACTATATGACAGAAGGAGGCAAGAGAACTGCAGATTGAGGCAAGACATTCGCACAAATAGGCAAACAAGTTGCAGAAAGATAGAATAGGGATGCAGACAGAGGCAAGAGTGGTGTAGAAAGAGGGAAGAGGGGTGTAGAAATTTGCAAGAGAGGTGCCGAAAGAAGCAAGAGGAGTACAGAAATAACCAACAGAGGTGCAGAAAGAGGCAAGAGGAGTGCAGAAAGAGGCAATAGAAGTGCAAAAAGAAGCAACAGAGGTACAGAAATACACAAGAGAACTACAGAAAAAGGCAAGAGATGTGCAGAAAGAGGGACAAGGGGTGAAGAAAGAGGCAAGGGGTGCAGATGGAAGCAAGAGAAGTACAGAAAGTAACCAACAGCGGTGAAGAAAGAGGCAAGAAGGGTGCAGAAACAGGCAAGAAATATGGAAGAGGGGTACAGTAAGAGGCAAGAAAGATCTAGAAAAAAGCAACAGAGGTGCAGAAAGAAGCAAGGGAAGTGAAGAAGGAGACAAGAGCGTTACAGAGACAATCAAAGGAAGTACAGAAAGAGGCAAGAGAATTGCTGAAATAGGCAACAGAGGTACAGAAAGAAGTAATAGAAGTGATGAAACAGACTAGAGAGTTGCCGAAAGGCACAATAAAGGTGCAGTCAAAATGAAGAGAAGTACAGAAAGAAATGACAGAACAGCAGAAAGAGGCAAGAGAGCTGCAAAAGGAGGTAAGAGAGGTGCAGAAACAGCCAGGAGAGGTGCAGAAAAGGGAACAGGGGTGCAGAAAGAAGCAACAGATATGTGAAAAGAAGCAAGAGAAGTTCAGAAACAGGCAAGAGAGTTTGAAAAATAGGGAAAAGTAGCGCAGAAAGAGGCAAGAGAGTGACAGAAGGAGGGAAGGTGAGTGCAGAAAGAGGCAAGAGGGGTGCATAAAGAAGCAAGTAAGTTACAGATAGTAGCAAGAGGTGCAGAAAGAAGCAAGAGAGGTGCAGAAACAGGCAACAAAGGTAACAGGTGTGCAGGAGGAAGCAAGAGAAGTGCAGAAAGAAGACACATAAATGCAGAAAAAGCAAAGGATGTGCAGAAAGAAGCAAGAGGGTGCAGAAAGAAGCACAGGAACTGAAGGAAAAAGGCAAGTGAGGTGCAGAAACAGGCAAGAGAGGTGCTGTAACACTTGTTGTTGTTTTTGCATTTTGGTAACATTTGCAGACTATGCAGCAGATGATAGATTATGTGAAAATTGCTGAAAAATCAGTGCAGCCAAACAGTCTAAAATTCCAGTGGCCCTGCTCATACCTCCGAATAGGTCCAGACATGCTTCTCCGTGGTTCCTTCTTTTTTTGTCTCATTGAGTTCATAGTTTAGCTTCTATGAAAACTAGGAAGACCTGAGGTTACCACTCCACAACACAAACTACCATACCACATAATTACCCTCCATAACACATAGTCCCACTCTACATAATTCCTATACACTAAATATCACATACTTTATATCCACATAATTTCACTGCAAAGCATCCCACACAATTCCACTACACACAACGTACATCCACTCCGGTCCAAAAAACATTAGTAAAAAACATTTACAACACCAATAGCCCTATCTTTCACAAATGTCAAGTCAAGTCAAGTCAAGTCAAGTCAAGTCAAGTCAAAAAATTTGTATAGCGCGCTACATACCCAGAGGGTCTCAAGGCGCTTGAAGAAGGGTGGGGAGTTACTTGTCGAATATCCAAGTTTTGACCTATTACATTGCAAATACTTGTTTAACAAGTAGTCTCATTTGCAGAGCGGTGGAGAAATGGGGCTGGGCCTCTGACCAGCAGTCAGGAATTCTGCTGCATAGGACTTACAACAGGTACCATGAAGGGGGGAGCCACAAGGCCCCCATGTTCCCAGCCAGCTCCCCGCATCGTGAGTAAGCCTGGGTGGTAAAATCCGATCCGCTTGTGGCGTAGCGGGATTCTTTCCATGTTCGCTCTTTAAAATTGCGTTTTCGCGCATGCTGTAGTGACTTACTGGGATCCCAGTGTTCAGCGACAAGTGTTCCTATTAGATTGCGTGCGTCATGAGATTTTGGTAGCTGGCCGCACGATCCCGCGAGAGTGTGCGATCATGAACACCTCATTCGGACGCGCCATCAGACACTGCAAGAGTGTGCGATCGCGAATGCATCATTTGTATGTGCCATCGGACATTCGGCGGCAGTTTGGAGAGGCTTGCGATGTCGAACATGCAAAATTTGCAAACTGCAGAAGAATAATATCTCGAGCAGCATAAAACCTTCTCGAAAATTATGTTTTTGATGAAAAAAACTTCTCAGATTGACATATGGCTGTACTTTTTAGCGCAAGGAGTCCTTTTTAAGAAAAAGAAATTGAGAGAGGAAGGAAGTGCCCCAGAGTCTCCAACTTCCAGTTCCTGTTCAGCAGGCTCCTCCCCGTGCTTTGTCCATGTCCTGTTCACGTTTCATTTCCATTTGAAGCTGGAAGGATCTGCTTCATATTATATCATTGGATTAGAGGACTTTTGGATTTGAGATTTTACAAGTACGTTGGTGTTGTTTGTATGATTGAGGCATTGCATTTGCTGCAACTACAGAACTGTTGTACTTCTCATCATTTTTTAAACAATTTATTGTGGGTAGCCAGTAGGATCAGAGCTAGTCATGCGTGCATGATGAAACAACTGTTCCTTTGGTGTATGTTGAATTTTTTTTAAACATCATTTAGGCCATGGATGGCATTAGATTGAATTGAAACATGTGTTTTTAGGGGCATTTCACTTTTTTGGTGTGTGTTAAATAAATGTCTTTGTTGTTGTGTGTGTGGTGTGTTTGTTGTGTAACTTGCACAACTTGTTTAGCCCTGTGGATTTTTGTTTTTGCATTTTATTGCATAAAAAGCTGTGCCTACTTTGCCTAGCTATTATAGGCCTGTTTCAGTTCTTTGTTTTCCAGGCCTCCTGCTTGTTGCTTGTGACTGTGAGTGTCCATGTAGCTGGTGGCGATTTCTGGTGGTAGTTATAAGTGTGCTGCTTTTACCATATATGCCTGCATGTGTTTTCTTTGTTCCTTTTAGGCCTTGGTTTCTTGTTATTGTTGGCCTGGCCATGTGACTGGCGGCCATTTTGAAGCCAGGCAGTGTGCTTTTGCCATAGGCCTGCATTGCTTGTCTTCCCTTTAGTTTCTTGTTGTTGTGGGCCTATCCATGTGGCTGGAGGCCATTTTGAAAGCCAGGCAGAGCACTTTTGCTATAGGCCTGCAAGCTTGTGGCCTATCCTGTCAATAGGCCTTCCATTTAGTAGTCTCAGTGGTAGTCATGGGTGCATGAAACAACTGTTTCTGTGTGTTCTGTTGAATTTAAACACAATTTAGGGCATGGATGGCATTGGGTTGAATTGCAAAATGTGTTTTTTTGGGGGGCATTTAACTTTTTTGTTGTGTGTTAAATAAATGCCTTTGTCGTGTGTGTGTGTGTGGTGTGTTTGTTGTGTAACGTGCACACCTTGTTTAGCCCTGTGGATTTTTGTTTTTGTATTTTATTGCATCAAAAGCTCTGTTGTTTAGCATGCCTCCTTTGCCTGGCTATTATAGGTCTGTTTCAGTTCATTGTTTTCCAGGCCTCCTGCTTGTTGCTTGTTGTGACTGTGAGTGTTCATGTCGCTGGTAGCCAATTCTGATGGTGGTTATAAGTGTACTGCATTTGCATGTGCATGTGCTGCATGTGTTTTCTTTGTTCCTTTTTGGCCTAGGCTTCTTGTTGTTGTGGGACTGGCCATGTGGCTTGCCGCCATTTTGAAGCTAGGCAGTGTGCTTTTGCAATAGGCATGCATTATCTGACGACCCTTTAGTTTCTTGCTGTTCTGAGCCTGGCCATGTGGCTGGTGGCCATTTTGAAGGCAGGCAGTATGCTTTTGACATAGGCCTGCAAGCTTGTGGCCTAGTCTGCCAATAGGCATTTCATCGAATAGGCTCAGAGGTAGTCATGGGTGCATAAAACAACTGTTTCTGTGTGTTCCTTTGAATATCAACATCATTTATGGCATGGATGGCATTGGATTATATTGCAAAATGTGTTTTTTGGGGGGTTACTTCACTTTTTCGTATGTGTTAAATAAATGATGTCTTTGTTGTGTGTGTGTGTGATGTGTGTGTTGTGTAACTTGCACACCTTGTTTAGCCCTGTGGATTTTAGTTTTTGTATTTTATTGCATTAAAGCTGTGTTGTTTTGTATGTCTTATTTGCCTGGCTATTATAGGCCTGTTTCAGTTAATTGTTTTCCAGGCCTCCTGCTTGTTGCTTGTTGTGACTGTGAGTGTCCATGTGGCTGGTGGCCATTTCTGGTGGTAGTTGTAAGTGTGTTGCTTGTGCCATAGAGGCCTGCATGTGTTTTATTTGTTCCTTTTTTGCCTAGGCTTCCTGTTGTTGTGGGCCTGGCCATGTGACGTGCAGCCATTTTAAAGCCAGGCAAGGTGCTTTTGCCATAGGCACGCATTGGCTGTGAGTGTCCATGTGGCTGCTGGACATTTCTGCTGGTAGTTTAGTAGTGTGTAGTGTGCTGCTTTTGCCATATATGCCTACATGCCTTTCTCATGATCCTCTTGGTTTACTGCTTCCATCCCCTTTGGCAGCTCCCTGAATGACGTGATGAGCAAATTAATGCCAAATAGGTTCCACTTCCATTGCATTTGTATTTTTGTTTTGTTCTTCTTCTTTCCTAACCTTCCTGAGTGTACACTGTATACCATCAAAGCCCTTGTTGTCAAAGTCTCAGAAATGGCTACACTATTATGTTTTTTTATAACTTAAACTAAGTTAATAACATGTAATATTATAACACTAACAAGTGTGACCTCCACACACTAAGTTATATATTATATTTGTTTGTTTGTAAAAGTAGTAATTGAACCACAACAAAAAATGCAACATTTCACTGATGTTCTTCTCCTGGTTTCTTTGCTTTTAGGTGCACAAAAAGACAGAGGAGGTGGTGTCATCATCACCCGTTGTACTGCCAGACAGACATCCTGCAGTGCACCACGTCATGTCCACGTGTGACCACAGACATCTCTGCAACTTGCACACCTGCGTCCTACTGACTTCTGAAGGAAGAGAATGTCCCCAAAGAAAGGTTGCAGATCCTCCAGTACCAAGAAAGTTGCCAGTGAGAAGAAGGAACAGAAGAAGGAAGTGGCACTTACCAAAACTAGTGTGTCTGCCAAGATATTATTTGGGAAACAAAAAATGTCGCCTGCATCAGCTGTGTCCGGGGACCAAGCTGGGAGCAGCATCTCCGCATCAGTGGGCCCACTCCACCACACTAGGCCAAAGCCCAGGAGTGTCGCAGAGGTAGCCAGTCTACTATCGATCAGTGATGTTGTAATGTCATTAACGCAAAGTAGTACCCAATCAACGCAGGCGGAAACTCAGCAGATAAGTGGGCAACAACAGCTGCAACAACAGCCGCAACAACAGCCACCACAACAGCCACAACAGCCACAACAACAGCCGCAACAACAACCGCAACAACAGCCGCAACAACACCCCCCAATAGTAGTTGTTCCTCCTGAAGTAGGGGCAGTTCAGGAAGTCGAGATTCCTGCAGACAAAGAGGAGCAAGCCACTGTTTCAGAAGATCCATTGTCTTCCATGTCCCAAGCAAGGAAAAGGAGGGTTAGTCCATCAACTTCTTCTTCAATCCCGCTTCTGATGATCTAAGTGCCACTTGGAAGCCACCAGCTCCGTCTGAGAGTGATGCACCCCACAAGACAAGGCTAGTAAAAAGGAAGGCTCCAGAAAGCCTTAGAGTTATGGAAGTAGATGTAGAAGAGGGGGATGATTATGACAAGCCAGTCATCATGACCATCACTTTTGGCCCAGAGGGGATGGAGTCCAACATTATTTCGCTATCCAAAAAAGGGATGTAGCACGGATACCACCAAGACAGTTAACACAACCTCCGGCTTCCATATTTGCATTTGCTAAGGTCCAGCAGGGACCTACATCCAGCTCAACCACCACCTCAGTAGGTAGTGGTAATGTAAGTGCACAGAGTCAAATTCCACGCCCACCCTCCATTTCATCTGGCATTGAAAGTGGCTCCTCTAGCAGCGCCAGAAAGTTCACCTCCCCAGTTTGGGACTTTTTTCGGTTAGCAGTAAAGAGGAGACCATTGCTATATACTCAATTAGTCAACACTCTGTTAGACGGGGTAAGCTTGGTACAAAATATGGTACCGGAGGCCAAATAAGCCCTCTCAAAAACAACGCATGATCCAGTGGGAGGATCACCTACTTCGCTTTCAGGAAAAAAGTAGAACTGCACCAATTGCTGTTGGTGGGGATGAAGAAGTAGAAGAAGACATGATTGCGGTGGAAGGTGAACAAGAGGGAGACATTTCAAGCCCTGTCACCAGTAGTGTAGTGGTGCACCCCACATCCCCAGCAACTTCTTAGTGGTACCGTAGGAAGAAGAGTCAGACTCAGAGACAGACTGAGACACCAATGCAACCGAGTACTGCAATGAAAAAAACTGCTTTGTTGAGTCCAATTGGGTTCAAGAAGACAGCTGCCTTACAAAGGAAAATAATCCAGCCTACCATCTACAGCATGCTTAGGTCGGTGGGGCATTATGAACGCAACCACCCAACGGCACTTTTGTACAATGCAAAGCTGGCTAAAATGTTAGCGCTGGACCTTCTCCCTTTTTTTCTGGAAGGGGTGGGTTTCCTTGAATTTGTGTCTGCCATCTGCCCTAAAAGGAAGGTTCTCAGCCGGTCCTATTTCACCAGAGTCACAGCACACTGGATCTCTTTTGTGGGGGTTAGAGAAAAGGTATCTGAAGCAGGTGTTGTTGCCACTGCTGAGATTTGTCATGGTACTTGGAAACATGCAACTGTAGCTATGTTCGCTATGGAGAAATCTCATACTGCTGCAAATATTTTGGAAGAGTTAAACAGCAAGGTCTTTGAATGACTGCACCCAAGAGGGCTTAACATTGGTTTTGTTACCACGGATAATGACAGTAATGTACTTAAGGGCATGAAGGATGGTGCCTATTTCAGGGTCCCGTGTTTGGCGCACTGCATTAACATTATTGTTCAAGACTTAAAAAAAAAGAAACCATAGTCAGCAACTTACTGACCTCCTGCCAAAGAATATGCACACATTTCAGCCATTCTTTTAAAGACCGGAAGCAGCTGAGAATCATTCAATGTGACTATAGAATGCCAGTCAAAGCACTTATCCAGGAGGTGGCAACACGTTGGAACTCAACTTATTACATGGTTGACCGTCTGTTTGAGCAGTACAGACCAATCAATGAATATGTCATTGAAAGAGGGGATGCTACTGTGGAAGGCATGACCCTTCAGATGGACCAATGGAGCCTAGTTAAATGCCTGACAGAGATGTTTCTTCCTTTTGAGGTCTTCACACGTGAAGTCAGCCAGGAGGACTGTACTATGGGCCAAGCTATCCCATTGTTGCACATGCTAGAGCAACAGCTGAAGGAGGTGTGTGAAGCGTACATAGGTGTGGAGGAAAACAAATGAAGCATATGAGTTGGTGTAGAGATTATCCCATCGCTTATGTGAAAATACTAGGGTGCAAACTAAGATTGTGTCAGAAAAACATTACATTTGTGCCACAAATCTGGATCCATGCTACAGATCAGAACTAAACAGTAAGACATGAATTCCTTTTTCAGAACTGGATGTTGCCCAGCACACAGCTTAGATAGCTGAGGCCACCAGTGACTTAAAAAATGAATGGCTGGTAATTAAAGGCCCGCTTCTCAAACCCAGACCAAGTACTGCACCAGGGCATCTGGCGTCAGGTTCCACTTCAGAGCCTGAGGGCAGTGCTTTAGCCTCAGAGTGGTCACCAATACTATTGACAACAGCAAGCACCGGATCATCAGTCCCAGTAAAATCGGCACAGGATTGGTATTTACAGCAAGGGCTTGCTAGGTCCAGTGCTGATGCAAGGACAAAAGAGGCCAAACAAAGTGTAGCACCCCTGAACATTGAACAGACAGTCCAGGCCTATCTGGATGACCCAACAGAGGTCTATATTTATCAAACCCCATTGCGTATTGGTATGGAAGAAGGGGTCAATGGCCAGTGCTCAGTAGGCTGGCGATAAACTATCAGGCTTGCCCTGTCGCAAGAGACTCTTCTGAATGTGTTTTCAGTTCTCTGGTGCCATTGTAACTGTGAAAAGGACCAGTCTCTTACCCCAAAAACGAAAATGTGGAGAGGTTAACCATGATCAAAATGAATCAGCACTTTATACCACTGAATTACACAATACATGAATCAACGCAGGAAGATGAGGACAGTGACTTAGGTTATGGAAATAGTATGTTAGATGATTACCTACTTCTGGTTGCACCCCCAGAGCTTGAGGAGGAGCTATACTTTGCTGACAACTAGGCTTGAACTTCTTACTTTCTTCCTTCCTTCCTACCCCCACAAATCATTGACCGGCCTGACGCGCTCAGAGACGGTCGCTCCCCAAGCTTCCTGCTGTTTTTGGTATCGTTAACTGCTTCTCTGTGCCTCTCGCTAACTGCTGCCTGACATAACGCTAGAGCGTATTTAATTAATTATTTATAGCGCTTTTGTACTCCTCTAGCTGCCGCTTGTATCAACGCCTCACCACTCTTTTGCATCATCGAGTGTTCTTAACTAATAGTGCCTGCCTGCCAGCTGCCACGTGTAATAGCGCTTTACTATTTAGAAGCGTTGCCGAGTGTTTAGAGCCGCTGCTGACGATTTCCCAAATCTCACTATTATTATCAATCACTATTTACATTGTTGTGTGCAGGGCAAGTAGAGTATGCGCTGTTGTGGCTTTGACCCCATTTGACTGAGTTGGAACATCGATTTTTGTAGCGCTCGCTTCTCAGGGTGTATATTTCTATCACTTACTCGCTGTACCCCATCCTGTTGCCTGTTTAACTTTAGCCGCCATCTTGTTGTTGTTGTTGTGCCTTGGAGCCCGTCCCCTACGACCCGATCCCGCCTCCCAGCTGATCCTCCCTCCCACTGACCGTACAGCCTGGCCCCCACCTCCAGTAGCGCTGTGACCGGCCTGACGCGCTCAGAGACAGTCGCTACCCAAGCTTCCTGCTGTTTTTGGTATCGTTAACTGCATCTCTGTGCCTCTCGCTAACTGCTGCCTGACATAACGCTAGAGCGTATTTAATTAATTAATTATAGCGCTTTTGTACTCCTCTAGCTGCCGCTTGTATCAACGCCTCACCACTCTTTTGCATCATCGAGTGTTCTTAACTAATAGTGCCTGCCTGCCAGCTGCCACGTGTAATAGCGCTTTACTATTTAGAAGCTTTGCCGAGTGTTTGGAGCCGCTGCTGATGATTTCCCAAATCTCACTATTATTATCAATCACTATTTACATTGTTGTGCGCAGGGCAAGTAGAATACGCGCTGTTGTGGCTTTGACCCCATTTGACTGAGTTGGAACATCGATTTTTGTGGCGTTTGCTTCTCAGGGTGTTTATTTCTATCACTTACTCGCTGTACCCCATCCTGTTGCCTGTTTAACTTTAGCCGCCATCTTGTTGTTGTTGTTGTGCCTCGGAGCCCGTCCCCTACGACCCGATCCCGCCTCCCAGCTGATCCTCCCTCCCACTGACCGTACAGCCTGGCCCCCACCTCCAGTAGCGCTGTGATCGGCCTGACGCGCTCAGAGACGGTCGCTCCCCAAGCTTCCTGCTGTTTTTGGTATCGTTAACTGCTTCTCTGTGCCTCTCGCTAACTGCTGCCTGACATAACGCTAGAGCGTATTTAATTAATTAATTATAGCGCTTTTGTACTCCTCTAGCTGCCGCTTGTATCAACGCCTCACCACTCTTTTGCATCATCGAGTGTTCTTAACTAATAGTGCCTGCCTGCCAGCTGCCACGTGTAATAGTGCTTTACTATTTAGAAGCTTTGCCGAGTGTTTGGAGCCGCTGCTGACGATTTTCCAAATTTCACTATTATTATCAATCACTATTTACATTGTTGTGCGCAGGGCAAGTAGAATATGCGCTGTTTTGGCTTTGACCCCATTTGACTGAGTTGGAACATCGATTTTTGTAGCGCTCGCTTCTCAGGGATTTTAATTTATATCACTTAATCGCTATACACCATCCTGTTGCCTGTTTAACTTTAGCCGCCATCTTGTTGTTGTGGTTGTGCCTCGGAGCCCGTCCCCTACGACCCGATCCCGCCTCCCAGCTGATCCTCCCTCGCCCCTCCCCTCCCACCATTCATATATGACAGATGCCTTTGCGCGCAGCGTTCACGCGCAACGGACGCGCCCCATGCGCGCCGAAGGTGTGCCAAAGATAAGCCCGTCTACGCCCATCCGCGCCTGGACCGCACCCAGCGCCAGACCCCCTGGCCCCCGCCGTACCCAGCCCTCGAGATTCACATATGATGCCGCATCTCTCCACGCCCTCAACCCCGGACGCACTCCACAATGCTGCGAATCCACCCCAGGACGTACCCACGGTCCCTTCGCCTGCCACTCCTGCAAGTTCACCTGCTCCAGGACCCTCACCAAATCCACTTCCTCCAAACATAGCTCCGACTCTAACCACCTAAAGTGCATCCTGCTGAACACCCGATCGGTCCATAGACACGCAACTGAACTCTGGGACCTACTCGACACTGCATCACCGGACATCGCCTTCCATACAGAAACATGGATGAACACATCATCAGCACCCGACATCGCCATAGCCATACCGGACGCTTAGAAGATTACCCGTAAAGACCGCATCAATCAAACAGGAGGAGGGATCGCCATTATCCATAAGAACACCATCAAAATCACGACCAGCTCCGACGATAATCTTGCAACAGCCGAACATCTCCACTTTCAGATCCAAACCGACCCTAAGACCACACTTAGAGGCACCCTCATCTACAGGCCTCCAGGTACCCGCACTCAATTCAGCGATGACATCACGGACTTCATCAGCCCACATGCCCTCGCCTCCGAGAACTACATTCTATTAGGAGACTTCAACTACCACCTTCAAAACAAACACGACAGCAACACCACCACCCTTCTGGACAACCTGGCCCATCTCGGACTCAAACAACTTATTGACACCCCCACCCATATAGCCGGTCACACGCTCGACCCCATCTTCACCTCCAGCAAGCACATCTCCTTCGATCGCACCACAGCTCTCCACTGGACGGACCACAGCTGTGTTCACTTCAGCTACAAAACCATCCTGCCCCACAACTGCTCACAACCTATCCCTCGAAGAAACTGGAAGAAAATCACCTCCGAACAACTCCTCACATCACTCAACCAAAACCCTCCCACCCTCTCATCGGACCCAAACCAAGCGGCCACCAAGCTCAAACAATGGATCACCCACAGCGCTGACGAATTAGCACCCTTGAAAAAGCACCAGATCAAATCAGCCAGCAAAAAGGCTCCCTGGTTCAATGATGACCTTAAAAAATCCAAGAAGCTATGCCGCACCCTGGAGAAAACATGGAGAAAAAACCCAACTACCGACAACATGGCCACCCTCAAGGCAGCCACCCGCAAACACCACCAACTGATTCGATCCGCCAAGAAATCAGCATTCAAGGATCGTCGCGACAACAACACTCACAACAGCAAAGAACTTTTCAACATCGTCAAAGAATTCACCAACCCCACCGCAGCATCTAATGACCTAACTCCCTCCCAAGACCTCTGCGATGCGTTATCCTCCTTCTTCTACAACAAAATTGCCGACATTCACAACAGCTTCGAGAATACTCCCAGCATCCAACCCTCCCCACCCCCCTCAGATCCTACTCCGCCAACTAACAACCTTAGCGCCTGGAACCCAATCACCACTGAAGACACCATCCGCCTAATGAACTCAATCCACTCTGGATCGCCAAACGACCCCTGCCCCCACCACATCTTCAACAAAGCGGACTCCATCATCGCACCCCATCTCCAGGATGTCATCAACTGCTCGTTCAACTCTGCCACCTTTCCAGAAAGCTGGAAACACGCCAAACTCAGCGCCCTTCTGAAGAAACCCACAGCAGACCCCTCTGAACTCAAAAACTACCGACCCATATCCCTCCTCCCATTCCCGGCCAAAGTCATCGAGAAAGCCGTCAACAGCCAGCTCCCCGCCTTCCTTGAATCCAACAACTCCCTCGATCCATCCCAATCCGGATTTCGAGCCAAACACAGCACCAAAACCACCCTCATTGCAGCGACTGACGACATCCGAACACTACTGGACAACGGTGAAACAGTGGCCCTCATTCTACTCGACCTCTCCGCTGCTTTCGACACAGTCTGCCACAGCACCCTAATACAACGCCTCAGCAACATTGGCATACAAGGAAAAGCCATGGACTGGATCACCTCATTCCTCGCTGGGAGAACTCAAAGAGTCCGACTTCCCCCATTCAACTCTGAGGCCACTGAAGTCATCTGTGGCATACCACAAGGATCTTCACTCAGTCCCACCCGCTTCAACGTTTACATGAGTCCACTCGCCTCCATCGCGCGTCATCACAACCTTAACATCATCTCTTACGCCAACGACACCCAGTTAATCCTTTCCCTCATTAAAGACTCTAACACCGCCAAAAACAATCTTCACGAAGGCATGAAAGAAGTAGCCGAATGGATGAAACATAGCCGCCTAAAACTCAACTCAGACAAAATGGAGGTGCTCATCCTAGGATCTTCCCCCTCTGCTTGGGACGACTCTTGGTGGCCTTCCACTCTGGGCACAGCACCCACACCCACAGACCACGCACGTAACCTTGGCTTTATCCTAGACTCCTCTCTCTCGATGTCCAGACAAGTCAACGCAGTCTCATCTTCCTGCTTCAACGTACTTCGCATTCTCAAAAAGATCTTCCGTTGGATCCCCCTCGAGACAAGAAAAACTGTCACCCACGCACTGGTCACGAGTCGACTGGATTATGGTAACACACTATATGCCGGATTCACAGCAAAATTACAGAAAAAACTACAACGCATCCAAAACGCATCAGCGAGACTCATATTAGACATCCCTCGCCAAGATCACATCACTGGACACCTAAAAGACCTCCACTGGCTTCCCGTCAACAAAAGAATTACATTCCGCCTTCTCACCCACGCACACAAGGCCCTCTACAATCTAGGACCCGAATGCCTCAACACTCGACTGTCCTTCTACAAACCCACCCGCCAACTAAGATCGTCCAATCAAGCCCTCGCCGCTGTCCCGCGCATCCGAATATCCACCATGGGGGGCAGATCCTTCTCCTTCCTCGCTGCCAAGACCTGGAACTCACTCCCCACTCACCTCCGACTAACTCAAAACCACATCTCCTTCAGAAAAGAACTTAAAACCTGGCTATTCGACAAATAACGAACCCCTTCCCCAAGTGCCTTGAGACCCTTTGGGTGAGCAGTGCACTACACAAATGCCCGAACTTGAACATCGTATGTAAAGTATAAATATAATGTAATCCCCTAACAAAAATAAACAATGTAAAAAACACCACAACAACACCTGACCCACCCCTCTCCCTAACCCCAACCAATGTCCGAAATGAAAAATTCCAACCAATTGTCCATGTCCATACTCTCCAATGCCCAATTCCCACCCACCAAAAGAAGCAATAAAAAAGGGGCAATCCAACAGGGTCTCAACTCTCATCGGCAGGCTTGCTTCCCCAGGACATTAATACACTCCTCTAGGTGGGCCACGCGGCGCTTCAATTTCTGACAATTGCATCCATGGGGGTAAGCAATGCTGGATAAAGAAGTGCGGTGGGGGTGTCTGGTAGATGGCTTTGCCGTAACACTGGAGGGGCCTAGCTGGGGCCTGGGGCATTGGAGGAGGCTGCAGCTGCTGCCGCCGCCTGATCCTTCTCCTCCTCCGCCAGAACCCCAAGCCGCCGGTATTCAGTTTGTATGGCCTCCAGCTACTGGCGCCGGGCCACGGCTGCCAACTCCTTCCTGTCTGGTTTCCCTTTGGAAGGAGTAGCTATATCAAAAAGAAAAAACAAGACTATTGTAACAATACACTTCTAGCAAAACAGTAAGGCAAATTAGTTATACACATAGTGGCATAGTAGCACTAGCAAGCACAGTACATAACATGTGTGATATGTATGTATCCTCCCACTTCATCAGCCTCTAACATTTGTGGGAGTTTCAGGCATTCAACCACCAATGCATCTGATTCCTATCAGCCAACTATGCATGCATACCACATATCCTTCTCTGCCAGTCATAAATACATTTCGCCGTGATGAACCTTTTTGACAAATCCCCGAGGCGGGAGCTGTGGCCCCACTCTGCTCAGACATCTCTCTCTTCCTCCCCTTTCTATGACCCCTGCTCCTCGCACATCGCCCTTCCTGACTTCCTCCTCGCCATCCCGTAACGCAACTCCGCCATTGCCTTCTAAATATATCTCTTAAGATGACCACTGAAGAAACCGGGTTGATGCTCCCCCGCTGCTTTTCCCACTGCCATCCCGCATGGCTTGCCTCCGGCAAGACAGCTGGGACTACTTGGAGGTTCCGGGCAGAGGTAACAATCTACTACTTTGGACTTTGGAACAACGTCACTCTTGCACCCCGCCATTTTGTGACCATCTCTGAAGGTCAACCCTGTCCCGCTCTGCCATCTTGTGACCTGGTCCGTACGTCCGGCCCCACCCGGACTACTTTTTGATCTTCTTTCCTCTGCACTGAACTATGCATCGCCTAAGAATATTGCTGATACCTATGCTCCCCCCTCTCTTCTTTTTTACAAAAACATTTTTATACTCCTCATCTCACCGTGTCAAGTCTTTGTGGAACTTTACAACCATACTCGAAATCTGGGGGCCACCAGGCTGACCACATTTACTTGGGTCACCAGACCTCCTCCCCTTTAGTACCGGGGACATAGTGTAATCATGGGAGTATCCGAATTAGTCATAGGTCCCTTCCCCATCTTATGAGAGGATGCCAAATGATAAACGGCTTCTCCTCTGCCCTTTCGTATTCCAACCGGGCCATACTAAATGCTGATCTTAGCCAGTCCTCACTGCTCGGGGGAAGTTGATCCTTCCATCTCCTACATAGTTCTCTCCTTGCCAGCAATATCAAACATAGGAGGAGCCCTTTTTCCAAACTAGTAGCTGACTGAAAGAACATACCATCATCCCCAAAGATCACTAGGGAGGAATTAATTTTAATTACAGAGCTAAAAAGTCTTGACAGAGCCTGTCCTATCTCCGACCAAAATTGATCTAGCTCTTTACATTCAAAGAACATATGGATATCATTGGCCAACAGTTCTTGACATCTTGGGCATTTCGGTGGAGGTATAGGAGCAAATTTCCCGATTTTATAGGGAGTAGAGTCTATTCACCACAAAGAAGTGTTTTTTTTAAACACGCAGGCTTTATATGTTTATACAAAATCTTCAGAGATGGTTCTAACATATCCCCAGCCTGGATTTCCAGTGCGGAGTTGTTCCAGGACCCTTCTACCGGTGGTATCCCTGTGTCTTCTCCTTTTATTAGTTGTTGGTACCAAACTGAAATTTCTTTTGAAATCGGTGTAGGAGATTGAATACACCTTTCTACAACCTCATTATTCCCCATCTCCTCCCCTTCTGCTTAATGCCAGGACACTAGTTGGAGATATTTAAACCTTGAAAGATCTGTTCCAACCTTGGCTCTCAGATACTCCCATGGGTATATCCCATCCTCATCCGTTAACTCATCCCACTTCGTTATTCCAGCTCTTTGGATTGGTATAGCCAGGGCATCTTTAAGACAATCCGGGGTACTGGGTGAGTCCCAGATTGGAGATGAGGCTGAATAGTACCCAATTCCACATCCAACCCTCACCCTCTACCATGTCTCCAGGGCTGTTTTTAGAATCGTTAAACGGACCCTTTTAAAGTATCTTGGAGAGCCAAACTTATACATAAATTCATCGTTCCTCCCTGCTATTCTTACCATTTCCTGCAACAATTTACCCCAGGGTGAGTCATCTGGCCTAATGAGTAACGTACGAAGACTCTTAAACTGAAAAGCCACAACATAGAGGCTAATATCGGGGAGGGCTAACCGTTCCTTTAGTAATCTTCTTCTAAGTTTTTTCCATGATCAACGTGTCCCTTTATTCCCCCACACAAATCTCCCAATCTTACCCTGTATTCTTTTTACGTCCTTCTTGGAGAATAGTATCGGTATGGTAGAGAATAAGTAAGTGAGCTTAGGGAGAATAACCATTTTGACCAGGTTCACTTTCCCGTAAATTGTTAGTGGAAGATTTTTCCACCTGCTAAACATACGGTCTATTTCCTTAATGGTTCTATCCAAGTTTATTTTAGGAATCCAATCTAATTCCTTCACTATATAGATCCCCAGAAATCTAAACTACAAACTCTCCACTCCTACCCAATGATCTAGATTCCAGCACATAGTCTCCGTCTTGGAAGCATTCACCTTATAACCGGATAATGCCCCAAACTCTGCCGTCAGAACCTCTATCTTGGGTATGGCTGTAACTGGGTCTCTCGTGTACAAGATCAGATCATCTGCATACAGGGCCAATTTGGAAACATACTGTCCAGATTGGAAAGGTGCTATAGTGGTGTTGAGCCTTATTGCCTGCGCCAAAGGTTCAATATACAGATTGAACAGTAATGGCGAGATGGGGCACCCCTGCCTGGTTCCCTGTTAATATTAAATACTGAAGTTAGTGTTCCATTTAAGAGAATCCTGGCTGAGGCTGCCCTATAACAATTCTGAAGTGTGCTGATAAAAAGTGGCCCAAACCCCATTACTTCGAGGACAGCCCAGAGGTATTTCCAGCAGACTTTATCGAAACGCCTTGGCAGCGTCAAGAGCTATCACTGCCAGGGGTTCTGTCTTCTCCACAGCTAAATCGATGTTTCCGAGTAGAAGGCGCGTCTGATCCTCAATGTGCCTACCCGCCACAAAGCCCTTCTGGTCCTCATGGATCAACATAGGTATCAATTTGGCCAATCTCCCTGCCAAGATGCCCACAAAGATTTTATAGTCAACATTTAGCAGGGAGATTGGTCTATATGAATCTGCTATCTGGGGGTCCTTACCGGTCTTCAAAATCAAAACTATAATAGCTTCCCTCCAGGAATTTGGGACCCTACCCTTTAGAGAATATATTGTCATGTCGTGTATGCTCCCCCCACTCTTCTTATGTCAAGTCCGATTCCCCGATTATCCACATGTTTAATACTGTGATGCATATTGTGCAACACTGCATCTTTCTTTTGTTTCTTACCAATACCCTTGTTAGTACGCTGACTACCCTGGGTCTTTACAGCACCCACGGTGACCGTCCCTGTTGAGATTGCCTGTGCCTTCTCTGACCGTAATATGGTGGCCAATCTTTCCCCCGGGCCACATCTTCTCATTCCATCGCAATCATTGTTTCCAATGCTTCTGCGATCTCCTTATTCTGTCTATGCTCTTTCACACTTTTAACTTGCTTTTTATTGCTAAACCCCCCATTTTAGAACTTGAAGGTTTCTAAATTTGAACTAGCTACGTTCTGTTTGGCAGACTACACCTATTATTTTCTTGGCTTTTTCCCACTTTTTCTACGTTAGCTGCCCTTAGATGATAGGTGTCTGTACCAGCGTACCTACTCTCATTTCCCCCTCCACCCTACAGACCCTCAATAGCCTCCATGAATGTGCCCCTTGCCAAAGCACTCCTCTCCCTTTGTTGGGGAGGGATCCGGCATTCCTGCCCTGGAGTTTAGTTTAGTTTAATAGTTTATAGAGCGCTCACATCACCCTGGGGCATCACAGCGCTATCCAGATAGACGTACAGCCTAGAGGTAGAAAGGTAAAAAAGGTAGACTAGCCAAAGTTAAAACAGATACACTTTCAACTGTTTTCTAAAAACATTGTAACTTGTAGGGAGTCTCAGATTCCCCTCAGAGAGAGTCCACAGTGCTTAAGGATTCACACATAGAGGAATAGGCCTTAATCTGCCTTCCTTGAATGTGCCCCTTGCCAAAGCACTCCTCTCCCCTTGTTTTGGAGGTATCCAGCATTCCTGCCCTGGAGTCTCAGATCCCCCTCTGAGAGAGTCCACAGTGTTTAGGGATTCACACATAGCGAAATAGGCCTAAATTGGCCTCCCTTGAATGTGCCCCTTGCCAAAACACTCCTCTCCCCTTGTTGGGGAGGGATCCAGCATTCCTGACCTGGAGTCTCAGATTCCCCTCTGAGAGAGTCTACAGTGTTTAGGGATTCACACATAGCGGAATAGGCCTTAATCAGCCTCCCTTGAATGTGCCCCTTGCCAAAGCACTCCTCTCCCCTTGTTGGGGAGGGACCCAGCATTCCTGTCCTGGAGTCTTAGATTCCCCTCTGAGAGAGTCCACAGTGTTTAGGGATTCACACATAGCGGAATAGGCCTTAATCGGCCTCCATTGAATGCGTTCCTTGCCAAAGCACTCCTTTCCCCTAGTTGGGGAGGGATCCAGCATTCTTGGCCTAGAGTCTCTGAATCCCCTCTGAGAGAGTCCACAGTGTTTATGGATTGCCACATAGTGGAGGTTTTAGAAACGTTCCCATTATTGCTGGGAACCCAGTACTTCACACCTTGATAAGCGCTTTCTGAAATCTATTGATGATCTCCTCTAGGCTGATACCTTAACCCTCTGATGTACTTCAGCACCTGAGCTAACCTTTGGCCAATGACCTGTGGAGTTGCCCAACGCAGCCACTGAGGAGTTTGGCTCTGGTTCCCCCTTTTGGCCGTCACCTACCCATCCGATCATCAGACACTGTGTCTTTTCTCATCGCTCCTTTGTTTTTCCTACCTCCTCCCTCTCCTCTTTCCTCCTGCACTCTTTTTCCCACTCTTCTACTATCTTTCTCTCTTTCTCTCTTCCCTGAACCTCCCTCCTGTGAGTGCTTTTCCTTCCCCTTACCGGAGCCATGCCTTTGTAATTCTTGTTTCTCCAGTTACTATGTACCTCAAAATGTTGTAACTATGTAACTATGTTTTGGAATCAATGGTACCTCCTCATGTAAACCACTCTGATACCTCTGGTATGAGGATACAATAAGAGATATGGTGGAATGCCTCAGGATAAAATTAAAGCACGGTAAACATAAATCAGTAAATAATGCAAAATTATACCCCAGTAGTACCAACCATTGGTTCGATGATGAATGCCGGAAGGTAAAGGCCAGTATTAGAAAACAGGAGAGACGCCTAAGTGCTAACTATTGTGATGAAGCGGTGAAAGAACTTAAGAAACTAAAAATAAAATATATGGCCACTATTAGAGATAAAAAAAGAACCTTCAGGGACAAATGTTGGGGGAATTTACTTGAGACAATTGAAGAAAAGAATGTGAGAGGCTTTTGGAAGTTAGTTCAGGAATGTACGGGGAAAGTCTTAGGAACTCTACACTGCTCGGCACCAGAGGACAAGTGGGTGACCTACCTGGAAGAAATCTATGGTATATGGCCAGACAGGGCGGGAAGAATGGCCAATGATTGGCCTGGAATAAGGGAAGAAATTAAAGTACACTTCTCCCCAGATGCCATTAGAGGTATAATAAAGAGATTAAACTTAACACCGGCTGCAGGACCTGACAATTTACCAGCTATTATAATAAAAACGAACATAGATTGGTGGGCTGAGTTTCTTTCTAATATGTTCCAAGAGATCCTAAAAACAGGCAAGTTTCCAGATAATTGGAAAGGGGCAATTGTCAGGCCTATACATAAAAAAGGTGATGTAAACTCCCCAAAAAACTATCGTCCAATAAACCTATTGGATATAGGCGAAAAGGTCTTTTCTAAAGCAATTTTGGGTTTATTAAAGGATTGGGTGGATGATAAGCAGATAGTACCACCAGAACAGGGGGGTTTCAAAGAAGGCCACTCAACGGTTGACCACTGTTTTGCTCTTTGGTCCATTGCAAGGAAGTCGATCGATCAGGGGGGACAACTATTCTGCTGTTTCGTGGACTTCTGTGCAGCTTTCGATCTGGTGGACAGGGAGCAACTGTGGTCAACACTGGTAGGGTATGAAATACCGGGTGACCTGCTAGCCCTAATCCAAGCACTGCATACTGAAAATTGGGCACAGATAATTCTGGATAAGGAGGGAGGATTGACGAAGAGAATCCCAATTGGGAACGGCTTAAGGCAGGGGTGTGTACTTGCCCCCTTACTGTTCTCTCTGTTTTTAGCAGACCTACCCCAAAAATTGAGAGATTAGAGGGGCAAACCCAAAACTGGGAGGAAACCAGATATCGTGCCTCCTCTATGCTGATGATCTGGTAATCATGGATCAGACGGAGATAGGGCTCCAAAGAAAATTAAATTGATTCAAAGAATACTGTACTATCAACAAATTAGTAGTGAACATGGAGAAAACAAAAATTGTTTGCTTTGGTTGGAGGAAAACAAAGTTCTCTTGGTACTTGGGCACAGTATTGCTTGAGAGGGTAGCCGATTATAGATATCTGGGAATGTGGTTTTCTGGTACCCTGAAATGGTATACTCATTTACAAGCATTAAAAATGAGGGCTTTATCGTCCGTGAAAGGCTTAAAAAAGATTCAATAATAGCTATGGAGAAATTTTGGATAGACCGGTCCTGAAAGTCTATCAAGCAATGGTGCCCCCTCAATTCTTGTATGGAGCCGAAGTTATTTACTTAAGCGCTAAGACCTCCTGGGATAGAGAGGAGGGAAATATATTAAAAAGCCTATTTGTACTGCCTAAATCTTCTATGGTACAGGCGGCAAGAATTGAGTTGGGAATTACCTCGTGGGCGATAACTGCCTGTATGGCCCTTGTACGTTTTTGGCAGCGACTGGGAGCTGAAGAGTCCCTTAAAATTTCCCAGTGGGCCAAAATGGAAATTACCACGAGTGAGCTACCTTGGGCAAAAGAGTCTAGAGTATCAATAAGGAATGCCTACAGGGTGCTCGAACTGAAGGTCTGCCCGCTACAAGACCATATAATAATAGGTAAGAAAGAACTAAGGCTACAAGGAACCGATATGTCCCGTACTTATGACCGGGAGTACCTCTCACAAAAATGCTCGGCAGCCCATATGACATCAGCCTGGGAACTTGACCAACATTTTCCCTATGTAGATCGGCTACCAAGTCATAGCTTAAGGTGGGAAGTCCTAAAAATGAGAATTGGAATAAAGCCATGTTTCGCTAATAATGGAGCTCGAAATCAAATGATGGGATGTACAGGGAATTGCACTTGCACTTTAGGCACTACCTGCAATATTACTCACATTTTATTAGATTGTTTGTGGTTTTTATATATCCGAAAGGAGTTTTTATGCCCGATTTTTAAAAATTATAATATTACAAACAGGATGCAAGCCGCTAAATTGTTGATGGAAATGGGGAACTTAGATATAGCCTGTGCTTTAGAGAAATATATGAAAAAAGTTAAGGTGTTCCTCAACTGCACAGAGTAAGATCTAATAATATAAGTCTTCAATATTAAAGAAGTCTGAAACAATTAGTGTTCAAAATAGTAAGCGCTGCATGTTTAAGGAGGTGTTGTGTAGTATGAATTAAGTGATTTTATTAATTTAATTGTTATTTAATTGTTATAATACTCCGATTTTAAAAATGATAGTAATCATATGTATATCAAGAAGTATTATGCTTATTGATACCGCCGTGTTATGTATCTGTCGCTGTTTTTATTTTATCCTTTTTAGTAAGATAAGAGGTAAATTGTACTTTTATGGTTGTAACAAACCAAATAAAGTTTGTTTTTGACTGACTGACCTCTGGGTTTAGCCAGCACTATATACATCTTTTCAAATACAAAAATAAATAAAAAATTACATCTCACCCATCCTTCCTCCTTCCACCCTTCTTTCCCTTTTTGTTCAACCCATTTGTCAAGGTCATCTGATCTGACTTTTAGTCTTCTCCATAAAACTTTCACAGCTGAGTTGAAGTCAGATAGAAGAGGCCATTGGTTACTCAACACTCCCACGCTATTGCTATTGCTAATGCTAAGTAAAGGGTGTCTTCTTCAATCGTTCACAACAACTTAATACTTACTAAGTCTCAATACCACAATGTACACCCTTGCAGCGAGTACAATGTCAATAAGTAAGGAATATGACTTACCACTGCCCACCGCTCCTGCTGGCTCACCCCCTGCAACTCCTCCTGCTCCCCCAGTTGCTGCGTCGCAAACGCTGCTGGCCCTGGCACTGGAAAAAAAATTACACCTTTTTTCAGATGCCATTTACACCTCCCCCTATTTATTCTTTTTCACTAGCAAGATTAAAAAAAAGTTAATACATATATATACAACATACCTCGCTAGTACAAATCGGGTACTAGAGTAGAGTAGACACTAGTAGTGTTATATGTTCCCTTGGGTCATTCTAGTCTTTGCTAAGTTAGCCTGAACCATGCAACCACATATAGCTTTGTGTCTTTTATTTTTCCGTACGTTACCTCAGAGCTTCTCTTGTAAGACACCTTTGAGCCCTCATGAGCTCATACTGCTACTGTCTTAGCATGCTTACAAGGTCGAAAAACAAGCTATTTGTTATGAAGTTCTGGTTCTTAGTCCCTATTGCTTAGCCATATAAAATGCTACACTTTTTGGTATGACTGAGAAATGCTTGCAATATACTAACACGCACCATTTTGCTCATAACAGACGGAAGATTCGCTTCTATGAACCAGAGCTTTGCAGAGCTGATGATGTAACCAGTACTTCGAGGTTCTACTAAGGTGAGGGGTCCCCCAGAAATCTCTAAGAGATTTTCATATAAACTATATTCCTACCAAGGGGAGGGTCGTTCTTCCACCACTGTTCAGTTATCATGATTTCCCCTTTTGTCTTCTATGGACTTGTAGTTGTAAAAATGTTTATTTTTTTAATCTCATGCATTTTGCTGTTGGTGCTGGCTCATATACTGCATTATAGAACATTTTGAATTTACATAGACTCTATGGTATTTGGTGTGGACTTACATGAGTGAGTGAGCAAAAGAGTTTGCATTGCTTTCGTGACTCTGAGAGGTCTGGGGTGTTATGATCTGGGTTTTCTAATCATGGTCTAATCTTTGGGGGGTTTTGAGGAGCTAATGAGACACTATAGCTAGTCGGTCAGGGGATTGATGGTTCTGAGGTGTGAGGAAGGTCCAACCTCCCATCTCTAACGTCCAATTTTCTTGAGCATAGTTTTGTATGCGTAGAATCCCTACAACAGTAGTAGTATTTACTATCCTATCAAACATAGTAAAATATCTGGTTGGGCATTTTGTTGGTGGAAATTGTCCAAAAGCCTCAAGCTTAAGAAGACTAGAAGAGGACAACCCAAAGTACTGGACTCAGTGGCTAGAGCTGTTCATAAATCTGAGTTTTATTTAAAACCTTTTAAATAAAGAGTGGCCAACTGGGCAAGCTTTGGTACAGATAGACTAATAGCATAAAGTCATAGCAGAGGAAGTTAGAAGTAGGGATAACAAGAATTTAGAAACAGATACTCTAGAACGAAGAAATGTTGTTAAAAAATAGATTCAGAAACAGAAATAATAGTTCAGAAAAAATAAGGTGCAGTAAAAGTTGGGGAAATATAATTATTAATATTAACCACTGGCGGACATACTGGGACCAGCAGCAGAGCCCTCAGTAGAGGAGCGGTCCTGGCCCTGGGAGGCATCTGGTCCTTCTCCCGTCTTCTTGCCCCTGGGTGCTGATCATGTAAGATATAATAAAGAAAGCGATAAACATTAATGATGTGTGTGAAACAAATAAAATATTTTTAAAACACTCCAAAAACATTTTTGGAACAACATGTGCAGTTAAATTGACCTATCCAATCTGAGCAACTTGTATTATTGCGGGATTCACGGACTGTCAAGTTATTATTTATAAACACTAATCAATGGGTGGACCATTGTGATTCCATTATACTAACTACGCCTAAGTATCACCTGATCTAGCCCACCTATTCCATATGGGTCAATTGTTCACTAAGTCTGCGTTTCCATTTATTTATTCCTCAAAAAAGCATAGATGGAGGACACATGCATATATTTTTGCATACACCAAGCTGTTGGTTGGTTGCTGCTGATGTTCTGCTAGTGACAAGCCGATTACCACTCACAAAACAAACTACATAAGGGTCTACTAAGGACTGGGGTAAGCAGCACTCAGCAGCACAGGACGTGAAAGAGTATGCGTCATGCAGACCACTAAAAAATGACCTACTAATAAGTAACTAAACCTATCAATCCACCACTATCTCTTCTAAGTGGCAGGAGGACAAAGGAAGGACTAGAGTCTCTCTAGCATTACCTAACTTAAGTTCTCTAAAGTAAACTCTTACATAATCATGCCAAGCAAGCGCAAAGTTACAACCAAGTAAGATTAGTAGTGCTGAGCACCTGTGTTAGAACAATCACAGAAGATTTTTAAGTGTAATTTACCTGTACTGTAAGCAGCAGCATTCTTGCAGTTCGGAAAAAAAATACATTCACAATATACAGCACAAAGCAGAAGAACACAAAGTAGTAATATTAAATAGCTACTCACAAAGCCCTGGGACCTCCACTCCTCGCTGGTCCTGCAGGTCCTGCGCCCGGTCCAGGAATTGGACCACCGGTGCGTCAGCTGGGTATCGGTGCACCGGACACCAGAGCAGAGAAATACAGCCCGGCGCTCCTTTCCCCACCACTGGTGATGCTCCCGGAGCACGTACCCAGACCCAGGCCTTCTGCCTGCTACCAGGGTTAAGGGGAGGTGGCGCTGAACTAAAAAAAAGAAGTGCGGCTACCACTACCTCACTGAATAAGGCCAGTGGATGCACCCTTGTGGGCGCTGCCTTCTGCAGGGAAAGCGGTTGCGGCTGCAGCTGTTAGCAGCCTTGCCCTTGTCCTTTCCCATGCCCTCTCCCTTGGTCATGGGTCTGGGACTCGGTGGGTGGGGGTGGAAAAGAAAAGGGAGGAATTAGACAAGTAAGTAAAAGGCAGCAAGTTATAGAAAAAGAGTTAAAAAGTAGTGGAAATAGTAAAAAAAAAGTAGAAAAAATATAGAATCAGGACAATAGAGAAAGATAATAAATAAAAAAGATTTTTAAAAAAGTGTAAAGAAACAAAGGTTTGCAAAGATAGAGGGAGGATAGAAAATCAGGCCCAGAACCATAGCAATAGAGTGAAAAACAAGATGGCCATGCCCATTGCGACTGCATGGTCAAATTCACGCGATATTTCCCCCCCCCCGAACACGTAAAAAGCATCGCAAACACATAATGCGTGTTCCCGAACAGGAAATATTCATCGCGAACGGGCAGGAGCAGGCAATATGAGACCCGGAACAGGAAATAAGCATCATAAATGGGTAGGACAAATGAAAAACAATTAGAGATCTAATGGGCAAGTTAGCAAGATATTTCCCCATGGGCACGCAAAACCACATTGGGAACGGATGGGGCAAGCAATTCCACATGTTCCCGGAATTTACGTGTGCTCGCAGAGATTTTTTACTGTTTCATGGAACTTTGCATAATCTGACTACGCAAATTCCACCCACCCCTAATCCTGGGGAAGCCAGCATTGCTTTTGGGCAAATGGAGCTGCTCACTTGTAGCTTCCTTTGCCCAAAAGCAATTCTGATTCACTTTTTGGAAGCAAGAGCAGTTTTCCTGTTCTCACTTCCATGAAGCAAATCAGATGTTTGCTAAGGCAGGGAGGGAGCAGTGCTTCCCACCTGCCAGAGCAAACTGCAATGTCCCAGGGGTGGGTACCCTGGGACATTGCTGGAGCTGGCCCTGGGGGTTCCGGTCACCAGGGCCATGGAGGGCTCCACGAGGGAGGCCACATGGCCCGATCCCTCACATTTGAAGCCCCGCGGAGGTGGTGGTCCCCAGGGGTCCGCTACGGACCACCGCATTTTAATTAAACAATACCCCACAGAGGTGGTGGTCCCCGGGGCAGTGTGGGGGGCAGGAGCCCCAACTGCACTTAATTTTAATGATTGAAGTCCCAGGGAGGTGGCTGTCCCTGGGGATTGGTTGGGCCCACGAGGCCGCCCAACCCTAATTAAGCAATAACCAGGGAGGTGGTGGTCGCCGGCTCAGTGTGGGGGCAGGAGCCCACTAATGCTTTTTCATTTAACATAAGCCCCAGGAGGGGGCCATCCCTGGGGGCTGTTAGGACCTGCAAGGCCCCCAACACTAATTGAGAAATGCCCCAGAGAGGTGGTGGTCTCCAGGGCAGCATGGGGGCAGGACCCCCCAGGATGTTTGATTATTAAAAAGCCACAAGGAGGTGATGGTCTCCAGGGGTGCAGGAGCCTGCCCGGGCCCTACATGTCTTTTAAACATTGGCCCCAGGACCTGGACCACCCGGGGGCTAAATTGCAGGAGATTGCGCTTTGTTTTTATAAACAAAGTCGACAGGATTAGCTCACCCTATGCTCCTGGGGTCCGCTATGGACCCCCGTATTTGAGTTAATCAATGCCCTGGAGAGGTGGTGATCCCTGGGGCAGTGTGGCTGGGGCAGGATCCCCCACACATAATTTTTTTAATTAAAGCCCCTGGGAGGTGGCGGTCCCTGGGACTGTGGAGTGCCCAAGGCCCCTGCATTTCAACATTAAAGTCCAGGGGAGTTGGTGGTCCTCAGGGCTTGGGGGCCCACTAGTCCCCAACCCTAATTAAGCAATGCCCCAGGAGGTGGTGGTCCCCGGGTCAGTGTGGGGAGCAGGAGCCCCCCATGCTTTTCATTTGAATAAAACTTTATGAAGTGGGAGTCTCTGGGGCTTGTTGGGGCCCAAAAAGCCCCCAAACATTAATTAAGCAATGCCTCAGGAAGGTGGTGGTCCCCGGAGCAGCATAGGGAGCAGGAGCCCCCCAGGCTTTTTGATTATTAAAATGCCTTGGGGAGGTGGTGGTTCCCGGGGCTTCAGGAGCCCACACAGTCCCCACATGTATTTAAAATATTGCCCCAGGTACCCGGCTCACCCAAGGGCTAGATGAAACAAAATGCGGGAGACTGTGTTGCATTTTCTAAAAAAAGAATTATGCGAATCCTGCCAAAAATATACATAAAAATGCTTTTTTGGGCCCTGTGGGTCCCTGTGAGACCCCATGACCAGGCCTAGGGGGTCAGGGCATTTCTACCCTGCCCCCTTTTCTTGTTTTTTTATGCTTTGTTTACCTTTTTGCTTGTGACTCAGTTCAACCGAGTCACAAGATGGCTGCCAACACTTACTGGTTTGAAGTGTTGGGAGCCAATGAGTCAAGCTTGTGCTCGGTAGGGTTTGCAGATTCACTGTGGTCAGCAGATACTAATATATACATATTTTTTTCTTTATTTATTGCAAGAAAGAACATAGATACAATAATGAAATCGTCTCAGTTGTATATATGTGCATAATTCTCTGTACATATTATTGTCATTATAGAGAGAGAGAAGGAAAAAAACCAAATGATTACAACACAGATTTACAAAAAGGTCATAACAAAAAGATATAACATGTCGGTCTCGCGAAATATTTGTCTGTTTAGCTAGTGAATGTTCCCCATATTTTCTCCCTTCTTTTAGCGCTTTAGGGCCTCTTAATTTAGCCAAAGAGAGTTCCATAGTATGTATTTCATGAATGAGATACCACCATTCATTGACGCTAGGGGGTTCTTTCGAAATCCATGTCCACGTGATGGCCAATCTAGCACAAGCAAAAATGGTTGATAACAGATCTTTGTAGTTACTATTCGTGTCTTGTATATCCAACAAAACTAAATGAGCAGAAAGTGCAGGCATTGTTATATGCTTCCTGTTGAGAACGTCGATTATTCCCGACCAGAAAGTTGTAAGTTTTGGACACTCATAAAGCATATGCTCTATGCCTGCAGCTTCCAGATTGCATTTAGTGCGTTCATTGGAGATATTGCCAGAAGTCTAGCTAGAGATTCTTTCAGGCGTGTAATATATTTGGGTGACTGTCCTATAGAATTGTAGCCTCAAATTTGAAGACTGGACTACTCGGTTTATTTGTTTTAGTGAGCCCACAATCTGGCTGGGGTTGATGTTAATTCCTAGCCTGTTAGTCCATTTATCTGGACTAACAGGCTAGGAATTAACATTAATATTTTTTTTATATGAATCTCTAAGGAACTTATGAAAGGATTTACACCATTTAGAGATAAGAGTGCTTTCTAGACCAAAAGCAACATATTTGCCACATTTGGTGCATTTCCGTTCTGTTGTTCGGGCTGAAGGCTTGTCTAATGTTTCCTATGGAATTAACATGGAGAAAACATGTTTTGGAACCCCCCCCTTTTTTCTCGGCCTGCACTTGACGAATCACCATGAAACGTTTAAGACTGGAGGGCCCATTATTTTTGATAAATTTGAGAAGATTTGTCACAGAAATGTGAGGAAACTTTGCTTTTTTCTGACAGTTTGAGGTTTGCAAGGGATTCTGGCCAACAGAACTTGGTGGGAGCCAGACAAGTCACCCAATCCTGGATTTCCCAGGGCAACTAGTTTTAAAAAATGTATAGGTTTGCTAGGTTTCCCTAAGTGCCCGCAGAGCTGGGGTTCAAAATCTACAGCTAGGCACTTTGTCAAAAAAAGGGTCAGATTTCACTGTGAAAATGTGGGTGTTCACGTTGCTTTTTGGGCTGTTTCCTGTCGCAGGCACTACACCTACCCACACAAGTGAGGTACCATTTTTATTGGGAGACTTGGTGAGAACACAGAATTGTAGGGCAACTGTTATTACCTATTGACTTTCAATGCATTTCTGCCTTCCAATTGTACGACAATGTGTAAAAAAGAAGCCACTTAAAAAAAATTCCTATAATTCACATGCTGGTATGGGTACCCACAATTTCAGAGTTGTGCAAATACCTGCTCCTTTTAAACTCCATATTTTTTCCCATTTCAGAAATACATAGGTGTCTTTCATACCAATTTTTCCCTGTTTATATGTTCCCAAATTAAATACTATGTATCCGGTACACAATAAAAAAAATTACAAGAAACTGCTCAGTTATTGGCTCTGGGTTTGTTGGGTTGTTGGTTAACCTACAAGTTCTATATATCCCCACAACCAGAAGGGCTCACTGGATGCACCAGTATATTGATTTCAGTTACAGCTGAAAACAATGCCACAAATGAGTGTTTTTTTAACTCATTTTCAATTTTTCCTATTTTCAACTGTTAGTTTCTATAAAAAATGACCCCTTGCTGAATTCAATATTTTGTCTACTTTTGATGATTGTACAGCTTTCCAGGGTCCATTATTGCTTTTATAACCATTTTAACATTAACTGGAAGGAGGTTGAAAGCACAAAACAAGAGCAAAAATTGGCTATGTCCTAGTAAAATGGCAAAACTATGTAAAAAGTTTTGATTTTCTGACTAAAGCCTGTCAGTCCCTGGAAGCTTGGAAGATGGAGATTTCAGCACCACAAACCATTAGTTGATACTATTTACAGGGATAAAAACAGATGCTTTCATCTGCAGCCATTTTTTACAATTTGTTTTGCTAATTTCCGGATCCCCCTCCAGGGGAATCAACAAACCCTGGGCACCTTTAAAATCCCCATGGTGTTGGAAGAAAAGGACGCAAATTGGGCATGGATACCTTATGTGGTCAAAATGTTACAAGGACCTAAGAGTGAACTACCCAAATAGCCAAAAAATGCTCATCAGGGGGGGGGGGGGCAAGCAGCGATGGGGTTAACTGTTTGCCCATCATTTTGTTTATAGTTTCAATAATCTGCCTTCAATTCTGAACTATCAAATCCACAATACCAAAGTATATGATAGAAATAAGTCAAGGGGACCAACATTTTGGGCAGCAACCAGAAGCATGTGGAAGAATCCTGGTTATCTCATGTAAATTCATCAACATAAATTCAAGCCTCTGTTCCTACTTACTGACTTTACACCTTCTAACATATGGGGGAAATATTTATCTGGAAAAAAAACATCAGGATGCTTGTCTCCCACTGTCTTCTTAACTCTTCAGAAAGGACAGCACTATATAAGTCCCCGACTAATTTCATCCCAACTTCTCAACTCAGCATTGTATTGAACTGGACATCCTCCTGATGGGCCACCATCACAGACCTTAGGGGCAACTCAGCGGAATAATGCATTGTATTACCTGATAACTTCCCATACAGACTCCAACATTTTGCAATGTTACTTAGTGCATAAGATACTATGGCTACACTTTTCCCAATAGAACATCCAGCATATAATAGGGTTGATCAAAAGGCGGAAAGAAAACATATCAAGGAACTAAAAAGGATGCTATTTATGCAAATGTTAAGACACAACTAAAGCAAACAAGTAGCAAATCACACATTTGAGAACATGCTGTCTAATTAGTCTCAGTGTTTATTTTTCTTATAAAGGAAGCAGATTAACCTATAATCATGGAAATAAGAAAGAGTATTCTTATTAAGATTGACCCAAAATGGTTTAACCAGGATATGGGCGGCGATGGGTGGCTTTCCCTGAAGAAGGTAAGAAAGCATACCAATTGGTGATGGTACTCTTTTGTTCCTGTGTTCACTTCTACCAATCATGTGAGTATTATTATTAAGTACTCACAGAAAGGTTTTCTGAATCAGGCTCCATGTGAAACGAAACAAACCAATTGAAAAATGCTGATATGGTGGAAATCACCCCTTGTCCTGCTGCTTAATCATACATTCATTTACGGTTTATTATCATAGAGATCTCAGGGTATGATTTGGTGATTTTACACACAATGCAGCGATCAATGTATTCTCTGTTGTGTTGCTCAAAGAGGGGGTGGGGTTCAGATCATATCTATTGAAATTGGACTGCTGCTGCTGTCCTCCCTTGTGCTCTAGTGAGGCTGTCTTGCACACCATGATGTATAGTGAGTGTGCAATGTCTTGCATACATTTTGTACTGTGATCATACCCTTCATACCATTCCATGATACATTACTGTGCCTAGTCCAACTAACCAGGATCCCACAAATTGGATATGTCACTCTAACATA
The DNA here is from genome assembly GCF_964263255.1 of Lissotriton vulgaris. Classification (NCBI taxonomy): domain Eukaryota; kingdom Metazoa; phylum Chordata; class Amphibia; order Caudata; family Salamandridae; genus Lissotriton; species Lissotriton vulgaris. Next base: position 255,202,354 of record NC_141695.1, read on the forward strand.
CAAACAATATGTATTTTTTTTAGAAATGAGCACATTTGCTTTTCTATGAGTCATTGTTTTTTGATGCACAGCCGGGTTTGACTTTGTTAATAAATTGACATTTGCATGAAAACGGTAGGAGATTGCATGGATCTGCCTCAATAATTCTTTTTTTTTTGTATCACTTTGTGACGGGCCAAAGAAAATAGAACATTTAGGACTTGCTGTGAATCGTGGTTTTGACCATCAACACATTTCAATCACTCCTTTGAAAAACGTTCATACATCAGTCTCAGGGGTGGGAGGGGGACAGTGGATGCTAGAGATATTTATGTAATTTCCTTTTTACTGGGGAAAACAAATTGTCTAATTATAAGTTGCATCATAAGAGTAAATAACTGATTGCATTATACCTGTACATAAAAGATGACATTGCACTTATGAATCAACGACTGCACCCGATAGGTGAATCAACGATTGCTTCATATCTGTGAGTCAAATACTGCTAAATAATTGCTGGTGCTTAACTGCCTGTTTATTCAAGACCGCGTTTGAAACATATTTGGCAGTGTTCAACACCCTTGAATTCTAATCCCTCTGGCATTCTCGACATGGCTCTCAACATCAATGCCTCGCTAGGGGTGGGAGTCAGTTCGGCAAGAGATCTGTTTTGATTTCTTGTTAAAACCCATCAACATCCGCAAATTTCTCCTTCAACGCCTTGCTTTCCAGACCGTGATAAGTAATTATCCTTGGCAAGGTAGCTCACGGGTCGGGCTGTGTCAGTTAGTCCATTAAACCGCCGGTGATGGGAGGTCGCTGCCCTTGCGACCCCTATGGACCAGCCCCCACTGCCTCTAAAACACTTTTATTCCACATTGGTGACTCACAGTAGTCTCCTACCTGTTTTTGATTGGTGTTAGTACACATACTAGACCATGATGTATTTTAATCTGGGTTCAGTTTGTGGAACGAGTACGTTCTTGGCCTTAAACTAAGACCTTAAAAGATGGCAATTGTCTTGCTTCCTTCTTGTAACAATGGAAAAATTATATTTTTTTTGTTTTGTATATGTAAATTGATAGATGCCCTCTTTTCTTTTCAATTTGGGTTGAAGGGATTATTGTTCAGTCTTATTTGCACATGTCATAACAGTGGCTGCAGCTGAATGATAAACCTTTCCTGCAAATGCCATTGGTAAACGTTCTTACGACAGACAACTTAAGCTTCCCAATGCTTTAGATGAAACAGTTGTGGTTAGGTAGATGTTGCAATGTAATCACGAGTGAGAGCGCACATTCTAGCTTCATGGAGATTTTTGGACCTGACATTCATGGTGTTTACCCCCAACTTGTTGACTTGCTGGATCTTGCTTTTTGCTGACTTTGTTGTTGCTGGCTCTAGGACTCTGCACACTGTACCACAGATAACTAAAGTTAAAGTGCTTTGCTCTCTCCTTTAAATATGGTAAAATCATCTTAAACCCAATTAGCATATTTAATTTACTTGCAAGCTCCTAGCACAGTGGCACTACATTTCCCCAGGACCGGTAAATTAAAATCTACTACAGGGTTTACAGAACTAATTGTGCCACCAACTAAAGTATTTACAACAAGGGGTGGTGAGGGACAGAGTCTCTGAATTGAGCAGAAAACTCTCACCCAGTCAAGAGATCAGGGCTAGATCCAACACCGTTTTTTAGCTCACTGCACCATCCCAGTTTCAGAACCTGGCTGTATGCAAATTAGTCTGTTCCTGTCCCAGTGCATGATGGGAACAGGGCAAACCAAACTACAAAAGCCAATTCTTACACTGGGAAGGAAACAAGCTCCCGGGGACCGGTTTCTGGCATTACAGCCGTCTTCGGCCCGGTTTGCTTGAATCCTGATGGTGCAATGAGCAAGGGTCTCACATCTGAGAATACCCTTCCACGCTTAGGGTGGACAAAAATATTTACAACAAGGGGTGGTGAGGGACAGAGTCTCTGAATTGAGCAGAAAACTCTCACCCAGTCAAGAGATCAGGGCTAGATCCAACACCGTTTTTTAGCTCACTGCACCATCCCAGTTTCAGAACCTGGCTGTATGCAAATTAGTCTGTTCCTGTCCCAGTGCATGATGGGAACAGGGCAAACCAAACTACAAAAGCCAATTCTTACACTGGGAAGGAAACAAGCTCCCGGGGACCGGTTTCTGGCATTACAGCCGTCTTCGGCCCGGTTTGCTTGAATCCTGATGGTGCAATGAGCAAGGGTCTCACATCTGAGAATACCCTTCCACGCTTAGGGTGGACAAAAATATTTACAACAAGGGGTGGTGAGGGACAGAGTCTCTGAATTGAGCAGAAAACTCTCACCCAGTCAAGAGATCAGGGCTAGATCCAACACCGTTTTTTAGCTCACTGCACCATCCCAGTTTCAGAACCTGGCTGTATGCAAATTAGTCTGTTCCTGTCCCAGTGCATGATGGGAACAGGGCAAACCAAACTACAAAAGCCAATTCTTACACTGGGAAGGAAACAAGCTCCCGGGGACCGGTTTCTGGCATTACAGCCGTCTTCGGCCCGGTTTGCTTGAATCCTGATGGTGCAATGAGCAAGGGTCTCACATCTGAGAATACCCTTCCACGCTTAGGGTGGACAAAAATATTTACAACAAGGGGTGGTGAGGGACAGAGTCTCTGAATTGAGCAGAAAACTCTCACCCAGTCAAGAGATCAGGGCTAGATCCAACACCGTTTTTTAGCTCACTGCACCATCCCAGTTTCAGAACCTGGCTGTATGCAAATTAGTCTGTTCCTGTCCCAGTGCATGATGGGAACAGGGCAAACCAAACTACAAAAGCCAATTCTTACACTGGGAAGGAAACAAGCTCCCGGGGACCGGTTTCTGGCATTACAGCCGTCTTCGGCCAGGTTTGCTTGAATCCTGATGGTGCAATGAGCAAGGGTCTCACATCTGAGAATACCCTTCCACGCTTAGGGTGGACAAAAATATTTACAACAAGGGGTGGTGAGGGACAGAGTCTCTGAATTGAGCAGAAAACTCTCACCCAGTCAAGAGATCAGGGCTAGATCCAACACCGTTTTTTAGCTCACTGCACCATCCCAGTTTCAGAACCTGGCTGTATGCAAATTAGTCTGTTCCTGTCCCAGTGCATGATGGGAACAGGGCAAACCAAACTACAAAAGCCAATTCTTACACTGGGAAGGAAACAAGCTCCCGGGGACCGGTTTCTGGCATTACAGCCGTCTTCGGCCCGGTTTGCTTGAATCCTGATGGTGCAATGAGCAAGGGTCTCACATCTGAGAATACCCTTCCACGCTTAGGGTGGACAAAAATATTTACAACAAGGGGTGGTGAGGGACAGAGTCTCTGAATTGAGCAGAAAACTCTCACCCAGTCAAGAGATCAGGGCTAGATCCAACACCGTTTTTTAGCTCACTGCACCATCCCAGTTTCAGAACCTGGCTGTATGCAAATTAGTCTGTTCCTGTCCCAGTGCATGATGGGAACAGGGCAAACCAAACTACAAAAGCCAATTCTTACACTGGGAAGGAAACAAGCTCCCGGGGACCGGTTTCTGGCATTACAGCCGTCTTCGGCCCGGTTTGCTTGAATCCTGATGGTGCAATGAGCAAGGGTCTCACATCTGAGAATACCCTTCCACGCTTAGGGTGGACAAAAATATTTACAACAAGGGGTGGTGAGGGACAGAGTCTCTGAATTGAGCAGAAAACTCTCACCCAGTCAAGAGATCAGGGCTAGATCCAACACCGTTTTTTAGCTCACTGCACCATCCCAGTTTCAGAACCTGGCTGTATGCAAATTAGTCTGTTCCTGTCCCAGTGCATGATGGGAACAGGGCAAACCAAACTACAAAAGCCAATTCTTACACTGGGAAGGAAAGAAGCTCCCGGGGACCGGTTTCTGGCATTACAGCCGTCTTCGGCCCAGTTTGCTTGAATCCTGATGGTGCAATGAGCAAGGGTCTCACATCTGAGAATACCCTTCCACGCTTAGGGTGGACAAAAATATTTACAACAAGGGGTGGTGAGGGACAGAGTCTCTGAATTGAGCAGAAAACTCTCACCCAGTCAAGAGATCAGGGCTAGATCCAACACCGTTTTTTAGCTCACTGCACCATCCCAGTTTCAGAACCTGGCTGTATGCAAATTAGTCTGTTCCTGTCCCAGTGCATGATGGGAACAGGGCAAACCAAACTACAAAAGCCAATTCTTACACTGGGAAGGAAACAAGCTCCCGGGGACCGGTTTCTGGCATTACAGCCGTCTTCGGCCCGGTTTGCTTGAATCCTGATGGTGCAATGAGCAAGGGTCTCACATCTGAGAATACCCTTCCACGCTTAGGGTGGACAAAAATATTTACAACAAGGGGTGGTGAGGGACAGAGTCTCTGAATTGAGCAGAAAACTCTCACCCAGTCAAGAGATCAGGGCTAGATCCAACACCGTTTTTTAGCTCACTGCACCATCCCAGTTTCAGAACCTGGCTGTATGCAAATTAGTCTGTTCCTGTCCCCGTGCATGATGGGAACAGGGCAAACCAAACTACAAAAGCCAATTCTTACACTGGGAAGGAAACAAGCTCCCGGGGACCGGTTTCTGGCATTACAGCCGTCTTCGGCCCGGTTTGCTTGAATCCTGATGGTGCAATGAGCAAGGGTCTCACATCTGAGAATACCCTTCCACGCTTAGGGTGGACAAAAATATTTACAACAAGGGGTGGTGAGGGACAGAGTCTCTGAATTGAGCAGAAAACTCTCACCCAGTCAAGAGATCAGGGCTAGATCCAACACCGTTTTTTAGCTCACTGCACCATCCCAGTTTCAGAACCTGGCTGTATGCAAATTAGTCTGTTCCTGTCCCAGTGCATGATGGGAACAGGGCAAACCAAACTACAAAAGCCAATTCTTACACTGGGAAGGAAACAAGCTCCCGGGGACCGGTTTCTGGCATTACAGCCGTCTTCGGCCCGGTTTGCTTGAATCCTGATGGTGCAATGAGCAAGGGTCTCACATCTGAGAATACCCTTCCACGCTTAGGGTGGACAAAAATATTTACAACAAGGGGTGGTGAGGGACAGAGTCTCTGAATTGAGCAGAAAACTCTCACCCAGTCAAGAGATCAGGGCTAGATCCAACACCGTTTTTTAGCTCACTGCACCATCCCAGTTTCAGAACCTGGCTGTATGCAAATTAGTCTGTTCCTGTCCCAGTGCATGATGGGAACAGGGCAAACCAAACTACAAAAGCCAATTCTTACACTGGGAAGGAAACAAGCTCCCGGGGACCGGTTTCTGGCATTACAGCCGTCTTCGGCCCGGTTTGCTTGAATCCTGATGGTGCAATGAGCAAGGGTCTCACATCTGAGAATACCCTTCCACGCTTAGGGTGGACAAAAATATTTACAACAAGGGGTGGTGAGGGACAGAGTCTCTGAATTGAGCAGAAAACTCTCACCCAGTCAAGAGATCAGGGCTAGATCCAACACCGTTTTTTAGCTCACTGCACCATCCCAGTTTCAGAACCTGGCTGTATGCAAATTAGTCTGTTCCTGTCCCAGTGCATGATGGGAACAGGGCAAACCAAACTACAAAAGCCAATTCTTACACTGGGAAGGAAACAAGCTCCCGGGGACCGGTTTCTGGCATTACAGCCGTCTTCGGCCCGGTTTGCTTGAATCCTGATGGTGCAATGAGCAAGGGTCTCACATCTGAGAATACCCTTCCACGCTTAGGGTGGACAAAAATATTTACAACAAGGGGTGGTGAGGGACAGAGTCTCTGAATTGAGCAGAAAACTCTCACCCAGTCAAGAGATCAGGGCTAGATCCAACACCGTTTTTTAGCTCACTGCACCATCCCAGTTTCAGAACCTGGCTGTATGCAAATTAGTCTGTTCCTGTCCCAGTGCATGATGGGAACAGGGCAAACCAAACTACAAAAGCCAATTCTTACACTGGGAAGGAAACAAGCTCCCGGGGACCGGTTTCTGGCATTACAGCCGTCTTCGGCCCGGTTTGCTTGAATCCTGATGGTGCAATGAGCAAGGGTCTCACATCTGAGAATACCCTTCCACGCTTAGGGTGGACAAAAATATTTACAACAAGGGGTGGTGAGGGACAGAGTCTCTGAATTGAGCAGAAAACTCTCACCCAGTCAAGAGATCAGGGCTAGATCCAACACCGTTTTTTAGCTCACTGCACCATCCCAGTTTCAGAACCTGGCTGTATGCAAATTAGTCTGTTCCTGTCCCAGTGCATGATGGGAACAGGGCAAACCAAACTACAAAAGCCAATTCTTACACTGGGAAGGAAACAAGCTCCCGGGGACCGGTTTCTGGCATTACAGCCGTTTTCGGCCCAGTTTGCTTGAATCCTGATGGTGCAATGAGCAAGGGTCTCACATCTGAGAATACCCTTCCACGCTTAGGGTGGACAAAAATATTTACAACAAGGGGTGGTGAGGGACAGAGTCTCTGAATTGAGCAGAAAACTCTCACCCAGTCAAGAGATCAGGGCTAGATCCAACACCGTTTTTTAGCTCACTGCACCATCCCAGTTTCAGAACCTGGCTGTATGCAAATTAGTCTGTTCCTGTCCCAGTGCATGATGGGAACAGGGCAAACCAAACTACAAAAGCCAATTCTTACACTGGGAAGGAGACAAGCTCCCGGGGACCGGTTTCTGGCATTACAGCCGTCTTCGGCCCGGTTTGCTTGAATCCTGATGGTGCAATGAGCAAGGGTCTCACATCTGAGAATACCCTTCCACGCTTAGGGTGGAAATGCCAGAAACCGGTCCCCGGTAGCTTGTCTCCTTTCTGCTGAAGAATTGGCTTGGTAGTTTAGTCTGCCCTGTTCCCATGATGCACTGGGCCAGGGACAGACTGATTTGCATATAGCCAGGTTCTGAGCTGGGATGGGGCAGTGAGATAAATAACGGTGATGGATCAAGCCCTGATCTTTGGACTGGGTAAGAGTGGTCTGTTTAACTCAGACACTCTGTTCATCACCACCCCCCATTTTGTAAATCGTTTTTGGCCACTATAGGTGTGGCAGGGTATACTCAGACATGAGTCCCTTTCTCACTGCTCCATCAGGATTCAAGCAAGCCGGGCCGAAGAAGGCTGAAATGCCAGAAACCGGTCCCCGGTAGCTTGTCTCCTTTCTGGTGAAGAATTGGCTTGGTAGTTTAGTCTGCCCTGTTCCCATGATGCACTGGGCCAGGGACAGACTGATTTGCATATAGCCAGGTTCTGAGCTGGGATGGGGCAGTGAGATAAATAACGGTGATGGATCAAGCCCTGATCTTTGGACTGGGTAAGAGTGGTCTGTTTAACTCAGACACTCTGTTCATCACCACCCCCCATTTTGTAAACCAACTAAAGTAGCCCATTAAACATGCCTTAGGCCTGCCATTGCAGCCTATGTATGGTGTTTAAATGGAAAGGGGAGACCACTCGGTCACCCCGAACGTATGGGTGGGTGCCCCGATCCCCCGGTAAACCGTTGTGGGCGGGGGGCGTGTCCCGGCCGGTATGCCCAAAGCAGTGTGGCCGGAGCACGCCCCTACCGCCCAAAAAGGGTTGTCCTAAACACCCGCCTGGAAGTCCGTGTATCGAGGGGCGTGCTGGGGGCGCGGCCCCGCCCTCCCGCTGATAGATAAAACGTGCGGGAATCCAAGGAAGCGTCCTATTGTTCCTGCACTCTGAAGGCTGCACCACTCGTCGCTCGTGAGCCCTCAAGGGAACAAGGTGCAGTTTTTTGACCCACCCACCAGCCCCTGTTGCAAAATATTTTGAAATCAGTAAAATCGTATGTTGCTATTGGATTGTAATAAAACATTTGGAATCGTTGCTTTCAGCATGAATTGATGACAAAAGTATGCACGTAATTGAATACTGCTTATAGGCCTTTTTCGCCTTTGTAGAAATGTTCAGTAATGGATGTAATAAAGATTGTGCTGTGCTTTAGGAATTTTTTCCTTTGTAGCAATGTTGAAAACATTGGATTGATCAAGCGGTTACTAGAGAAGCATAGTTTTTCCTTCCCATAGTAGGTAATTAATTGTCGTATTTATTTAGTCTTTGGTCGGGCGGTAAGGTCATGATCGGTGAGCAGTGATTTCAAGGTCCCTAGGGGGGGCGCCACCCATTATGGATGGGAGCGCCCGGGGGGAGGCGGCCATTGGCCCCTCCCACGGGGGGGCGGCACCCACTACGGATGGGTCGCCCAGGGGGAGATGGCCATAGGCCCCTCCCAGGGGGAGACGGCTATATGCCCCTCCCCATAATTTCCCGGGGGCCGGATAGAGTGCGGGGAAAGGGGGGGAGTCCACGCTGTCCTTCTTACGGATACCTCGCACGGCAACTCGGACGACCTTAAGATGGCGTCGAGTGAAAGGGGGCCCCCACGACAAGGGAAGTTACAGATGGCGGCGAGGGTAAAGTCCTCTGCGCATGCGCCACTCACACGTGAGGGCGGAAGTTGAGGATAGGGATCTGACACCAGTTAAGACCTTGCCGTTGGCCCTTAATGTTAGGTTGTACAAATTCGAATGTAATGCATTTGTCATGATGTTAGACTCGGCTAGGAAATCTTTGTATTAGAGATTTATTAAGGTTAGCCAGAATACCTGTCTTCATCAAAATGTAATTGAAGTTGAATTTGTACATGATACATGAAACGTTTTAATTTAAAGTTTTACATTTTGTTTCATATTTTAATAAATACGGCCGGGGGGGTCGTGAGGCCCCCCCGCCTTCCAAAAGTTCAAATCTGTGTCTGCCTCCTCCCATGGGGATTGGTGTTGGAAGGGGTGGCGGGCATCCCGGACCATACTGCCAATTCGACCCGGAAAATAAACCTTTTGCCAGGCATAAGCCTTCCTTTTGAATACACATCCCTTCCTGTAGCTGAAAGCAGACATGACAGAGGTACTGAACGTTGGCAACAGTAGTAAAACATAGAATGACTTCTGGTGGCCATCAGACCTAGAACCCGCACCCACTCCAGATACCTTGAAATAATCATTGACAACAAAATCACCATGAATTCACACATCAACGCTGTCTCCACTGATTGCTTCCTCACTGTCCACAAGCTGCGTAAGATGTCTGAGTGGCTACCCCTACACACAAGGGGCACTGTGAAGCAAACCCTCATCACCAGACGACTTTATCATGTCAATGCCGTACATGTAGAAATCCCTGAACACCTTCTCAGAGACTTCAAGCCATAATTAATGCTGCAGCCATTCTTATCCTCAATCAATCAATCAATCAGACATTTGTAAAGTGCGCTACTTACCCGTGAGGGTCTCAAGGCTCTGTGGGGTGGGGAGCAGCTACTGATCTAACAGCCAGGTCTTGAGGAGTCTCCTGAAGGTCAGCAGGTCCTTGGTCAGTCGAAGATGGATGGGGAGGGTGATCCATGTCTTAGCGGCGAAGTGGGAGAAGGATCTGCTGCCGGTGGTTTTTAGGTGGATGCCTGGGACGGTGGAGAGGTCGGCGGAGCTGACGATGAATCAGCATCACACCCCAACTCAGGAAACTCCACTGGATCCCCGTACAAAGAGATGCCAATTCAAGCTGCTGACCCATGCACACATGGTTGTACACAAGCAAGGACCTACCTACATTAACCCCTGCCTGAACTTCCATCAACAATCAAGAGGATTAAGCTCCTCTTTCCTTTCACTTGCTCATACCCCCCTCATCTACCGAAGCAGAAGTGGAGGACGCTCCTTATCTACATTGCAACAAAGACATGGACTAGCCTTCCCACACTCCTCCAGAACATCACCTCACTTTTGGAATTCCGAACGGCTCTCAGGACTTGGCTGTTCGAATATGCTCCCGGGCCTGCAATCACCTGAATACTCAATTGGGTTATTAGCCGTGCTTTATAAATACTGATTGGTTGATGATTGATTGACTGATCTTCAGGGTAGGCCTGAAACAGCCCACAGGGCAGAGTGCAGTGTATTAAAAAAGTTGGACATGTACTTTTAACTTTTATATGTCCTGGTCGTGAATGACTCTTGAATTCATTTCTCACTACTGCAAGGCCTGTCTCTACCACAGGTTAACATTTGATTAACGTATTACATTTAATAAGTGATCACTTTCATTTGGGAGCAGGTAGGGATTTCGAGTTTAGTGTCTAAAGTACTGTAATTTGAAACCCACTTAATAATGGTAAAGCAGATTTTATGTTACAATTATTCATTTAGAAAGTTGTTATTTTTATAGGTGTTGGCAGGATGGGCCATCTCTGACTTGATGAGGGGGAGGAGCTGTCACCTACCACACTTTTTTTTATTTTACTTTTTTTTTTAAAGGAAATAAATACCTTGAGTTGTTAATCGAAATAAAACAAAAGAAATACAATGATCATATACGTATACCAATTCATGCCAATCTGTAATTAATCATATAACCATAATGTATATAAAATTAAACATTATAAATTATGGACAAATAAAATTGCAATAAGTATACAAAGTGCCGAATATTCGGTGAAGCCTGATTTAGAGCATCTGTTCTGTTCAGAAGCAAAACGCTATCTGATCTTTGCTGAAGCCAAGATTCATCATCCATTATATACATAACATATGCAACAAGCTATTAAATTGCACTTGTTATACTCAGAAATATCACAGTTTACTGAACACATCCTCCACTTTAAACATTATCCTAGATAAAGAAAGCGCTTTGAGTGCATGAACAGTCAAATGATAATTAAGTTGCAACCATACTACTGAAACATATTTTTAATTACTGAATGTTTTCTCAAAAAAGTACGTTAATTCTTGACGGAAAATTCCTTGTGCATAAAGTGCATTAGTGTATAGAAGGTAGACTACAGAATGTTGAGCAGATAAGGTACAACCAGATTCATAATTCTGTTTAATATTGCACAACCCACAATTTCCCTAGACCTGTGTTGGATGCTTTTTAAATGATGGTCTAAACTAGGAGCCCAATTTGCAATATTAATGAAGGTCCTTGGTAAATGGCAGAGCTTTAACACACACCAAGATCTTATTTCAGATCTTGCCAAATGGTGTTAAAGCTTTTGAGTCCCCCCACGTGCATTGCATATGCCTTCCCAAACCTCACAGTTTGAAACATTTAAATCTTCCAACCCTGGACTGTGCCATTGTTACACTCTTCCACACCTCTGACTATGTGAGTCAGAGGTGTGGCAATTATGGATACAAAGGGACAGTTTTGGGAAAGAATTCAGGCACTGGGACCCAGTGCACACTCAGTCAAAGTGCAACAGATATCGGGCAAAAGGTGGAAGACAGCCATGCAGAAAGGAGTACTTTCTCCCAATGTTTCTATCAGCTCATCAGCCCTGGGTATAGATTGAGCACTTTTCTTAGTGGCAGTATTGGGGCCTTTGTAGTCCACACAGAACTGTGTTTATTTCTTTCTACCCTGTGGGTGAGGTTTGGGGAATAAGACCACTCAGCTGGCCCAGGGACGCACAGAAGGTTCAATTATCTCTAACTCCAGAATCTTGCTTACTGCAGCTTTGATGCTCTCCTTAACTTGGTCAGACTGCTGATAGATCTTTGTTTTGACAGGCAAGTTGTCCTCAGTATCCACATCATGGGTACACAAGTTTATCTGTTCAGTGGATAAGGAGAAGAGCTCAACATATAGTAGCAGGAAAAGCCTGCAGTGTGCCTGAAGTTGGGCAGTGAGGGAAGTAGATAACTCCATCAACTGACCCATTATTGGGACTGTAAGAGAGGAGGCCAGCAAGAGGTTCACTCTCTGTCTCGTGATCCTCATCAGTAACCATCAGCATGGTCACATCAGTCCTTTCACAAAAAAGTTGCAGGCAGTTCACATGGATCAATCTTTTGGGTGCCCTGCAGGTGCCCATGTCCACCAGGTAGGTTACCTAATTTTTCTTTTCTAGGACAGGGCCAGGACCACTCCCTTTGCCTTAGAGCAGAGGTCTTCAAACCTTTGGATGCCGAGACCCTCCCCTGTCAAAATTTTGAGGTGTAAGCACCCCCTCCTGACAAAACTTTCTAAACCTATAGACAGGGCTACTGGAATTATGAGACAGTGAGAACCTAATTACACGACAGGCTTGACTAAATTGTGTGGGAAGAAAATGTAAATGATGTTATGTAATGCTGCGTATTTTAGGATAGCATTGCTTCAATATTTTGACATTTTTTACACACAGTAACACTGAGGAAAGATTTCCCCCCATGAGTACCCGTTTATAACCAAAATACATCAATTAACATCAGAAAGATGTCTATTTAATCTTTGTGAAGGGCCTCCCACTCCGCAGGAATATGTGCTGCCAAATAAGAAGCTCACCGGGCCCTGGTCGGGAGAAGCAGGGGTCCCTTAAAACCCTGGTAGTTTTGTGCAGAGTTAAGCAGTTTACCCATGCCACTTTCCCCTCACCCCCTCCCTTCCATCTCTCTCTCCTCTCCTAACCCCGGATCCCTCTCTCACTTTGCAGGCCATTTTCTTCCACCCATTTTTACAACTCCCGAACTCTCCCCATTCAACCTCTCACTTCACCTTTAATCACCTATTGCCATTCTGTCTTTTCACTGCTCTCAGCTCAAAAATTCTCTCGCATTTATCTCATGGCCTCTCTGGCCCAGTCGGCAAAAAATGTGAGGCATATCTTTACGTTAAGATCTTTGTGTAGTGAACTACAGGAGTAGTAGCAGTAATAGTATGAATGTGGAAACAAGTCCAAGTCTAATCATTACTTAAAAGATTTGGTGTAGCCCATGGTGCTGCTCATCCGATCTTGTTTATAGCTCAATGTCCTGGAAAAGCTGTGTATAATGCTTTATCTGTGGAGGAATGGAAATGATTACTGTTTGTAAGATTTCTGATGTCACAGGCTGTGTGCAAAATTTTCACAGAAAGTAGCCCACCTATGCGGTCTATGTACTAAAAAGGACTCCTCCAGAAATACTAAAGTTGACTTTTCTTAGTAAAGTCAAATGACTCTTCTGGCCATCACCCGCCGAACAATGCACCGACACCCTGACAGGGTCGGAATTATCACCAGTTGTGGGGTAAGTCACCCGTCCTAGAAATTTAGCCTATGCTATCTGTTCGTATGTAGTAAACTTAGTAGCCCGCCAGTCTACATTTTTCATTTGGAGCCACAAAGAGTTCTCCCCCTCTTCTTCCTCATTATAGGGATTTACTGCACTATCCATTAGGATTTAGGTATGTATAATGCATGCCTAGTTGTGGCTTGTAGCACTGATCGACTCCATCCCTTTAACATGGTTCTTTAAGGCAACAAATCATTGGATGATTTCACTCACAGGGGTTTTGGGTCTTCTCTCTTTTCCTTTGCCTTCTCACGCATCTAGGTGGCAATTTCATTTTCACGCAATAAGAGTGAACGTGTCATTAACACTATTGTGATTCATTTGTGTATTTTATCTTGAACTATCCTTATAAGAATAAGTGTATCGCAATGTGGGATAATTGTAATCATCTAAAGGAAATGTACAGAATCGTTTTAGAGCATCTTTTAATGTGAAAAAGAGAAAAGATTTCTCAGTCTTTGCATCTGGCGTTTGTGCCTTGTCACCGATAATTCTTTTCTCACACACACCAAATGTATTCTTTTGCACGATCACTGGAAAATCTCTTAAGCTTTCCCATGAAAGTGGAATGTGTGGTTTGATTACTTTGTCTGTAGTAATGTTTTAATATTTGTACTCTTGTATGGCTTTTACTCAATATCCATCTGGATTTGAGGTGTAACTGACATTCTGGCTAGAACAGTCAGTTAGATTGTCCTTTTGTTTTTCTCCAGCCCTGAAGATTTGGAGTGTATAGCACTCCAATGAAACACGTGTCGGCTGGCGCAATAAAAGCAACACGTCCAACGAAAATCAACTGCCCTTCTTCATTTTTCTTCTAGGAATACTAACAACATATTACTTGTTATTGATTTTTATGTGTGTGCACAGGTCTTGTCGCTGTAATTGTAGATGTATGCATAGCATAACATTGTCAAGGGGTTGCTAGGGTCACCCCTTTCCTAGTAGCATCACACCAGCAAACCTAGACCACTTACCTGGCCAATTATCCAGTGGAGCGGAACTATTCCCTCAGACTAAGCACCCTTGTCGTTGGTAGAAATATATTGTTTTATATGTAATATTAAGATAACGGATAAAATGTATAGTACGTATATGTATTTTTTTAAATATAGAAATTGCAATGGTTTTTATTAACTATGCAAATAAAAATGTACTTACTTACTTTACATTCTTAGGGAACTCTACCCTGGTAAATATACAAATGAGGGCTTTGGCTACTTCATGGGCTGTAGTAGTCCTAAGGGGAATTGCCTCAGGACACCTGGTAGCATGAGCCACTGCTTCCAGTATACATTTGTTTCCTGATGATGTGGAAGTTTCCAGTGCAGCCACTATGTCCACACCTACCCTTTCAAAAGGAACAACAACCACTGGTAGTGGCATTAAGTTGACCTCTGGGTGTCCACCTGTGTTGCCACTAGCTTGACAGGTTACACAGTAGCTGACAAAAACCTTAACTTTCTGGGACATGTTCGGCCCACAGAAATGTCTGACAAGCCTACTTCAGGTTTTGGTCTGGTCAAGATGCCCAGCTATAGGGGTGTCAAGGGCCATTGTGAAGTTAAATTCTCTAAAAGCTTGAGGCACTACCACACTCCTAGTGGGAAATACAAGGCGATAATGGACGGAGCAATGAAACCTTTCAGACACTCAAGCCCAGTCACTGATCTTGCTTGAATCCATCATTGTTCTTTAGCTCACTTCACCACCTCAGTTCAGGCCCTGCTTTAGGCAAATCAGTCTTGGCCCTGTGCCTCATGGGAACAGTTGAGCCCGAACTGCCAAGCCAGGTCTTCCCTGAACCAGAACAAGCATCCTAGGACCAGTTTCAGAGTAACACCACTTTTCAACAAGGCTAGCTTAAATTCAGTGGCAAAGTGAGCAAGGGACCCACATATGGGCATGCCCTGCCAACTTAGGGTGAACAAGGCAAATACAAAGAAATGATGGACAGAGCACTGAAACCTTTCAGACACTCACCCCCAGTCACAGATCTGGGTTGAATCCATAATTGTTTTTTAATCTCACTTTGCCACATAAATTCAGAGACAGCTATATGCAAATCAGTCTTGACCCAGTTGCCTCAGGGGAACAGTCCTGCCCGAATTGCAATGCCAGGTCTTCCCTGATCCAGAAACAAGAATGCGGAGACCGGTTTAGGAGAAATATCCCTCATCAGCCAAGCTAGCTTGAATCCTGTGGCAAAGTGAGCAAGGGACCTACTTCTGGGCACACCTTGCCAAATAAGGGCAAACAAAGCAAACACAAGAAGATGATTCCCGGAGCACTGAAACACTCAACCCCAGTCACAGATCTGGGTTGAATCATTCATCGTTCTTTACCTCACGTTGCAACCTCTGTTCAGACCCAGCTATATGCAAATCAGTCTTCACCCTGTGCATTAGGGGATCAGTCAAGCCTGAACTGCCAAGCCAGGTCTTCCCTGAACCAGAAGCAAGCATCATGGGACCGGTTTCAGAGTAACAAACCCCTTCAGCCAAGCTAGCTTGAATCCAGTGGCAAAGTGAGCAAAGGATCCGTGTCTGGGCATACCCTGCAAACTTAGGGAGAACAAAGCAAACACAAGGCCATGGTGGACAGAGCGCTGAATCTTTTCAGACACTCACCCCTGTCACAGATCTGGGATCAATCCATCATCGTTCTTTATGTCACTTTGCAACCTCAGTTCAGACCAAGCTATATGCAAATCAGTCTTGCCCCTGTGCCTCATGGGAACAGTCGAGCCCGAAATTCCAAGTCAGGTCTTCCCTGAACTGGAAACAAGAATCCAGGGACCGGTTTTCAGCGTAACACCCCTCTTCAGCCAGGCTAGCTTGAATCCAGTGGCAAAGTGAGCAAGGGACCCACATCTGGGCATACCTTACCAACATAGGGCAAACAAAGCAAACACAAGGAGATGATGGATGGAGCGCTGAAAGTTTTCAGACACTCAATCCCAGTCACAGATCTGGGTTTTATCCATCATTGTTCTACAGCTCATCCCACCACCTCAGTTCAGACATAGCTATATGCAAATCAGTCTTGACCCTGTGCCTCATGGGAGACATCCAGCCCAAACTGCCAAGACAGGTCTTCCCTGAACCAGAAACAAGCATGCGGAGACCGGTTTCGGGGTAACACCCCACATCAGCCAGGCTAGTTTGAATCCAGTGGCAAAGTGAGCAAGGGACCCACGTCTGGGCATACAATAACTGGGTCTGAACTAAGGTGGCGAAGTGAGCTAAAGAACGACAATGGATTCAACCTAGATGGGGAGAAGTAATAGTAGAACATTGGTATTATCAATTGAATTTGTCTTCTAAATATAAACCAATGGGCAAGAAATAACACATATCTCAAAATGCCCTTTAACCCAAAGGATAGCATGGGTAACTCCAAATTCAGAGTTTCACAAATTACCACAATTCCTATAACTTGTTATCATGGGTTTATTTGGATAATGTATCCATTTCCTACATATCCATCTTTTATCTATTGGATTCTACTGCATGAATTGCTGCAATGGAATAGGATATAGAATAGGAATAGAAATAGGAAAAAGTAGAAATTGTTGTTTTGATCGTTATTTCTTTGCCCCAAACACCGATTTACTAAAATATTATGTCATTACATCTCTAAGAACCTTAGAACCACAGGGATATGTAATGCTTACACATTGACATCATCAGCAGTGCATTGCGGGCGCGCGAGTTATAGTTCGCTGAACAAACTATAACAGGGGAATTTCAATGGTTTTGTATGAGTGAAATGTCCAGCTAACTATAACATGTTTGAAACCTATGTTTTTTCAGTGAATTTCGAAGGTTTTTTAAATGCTAATTCCTAACTATAACGTGGCTGAAACCTATGGTTTTTTCATTGAATTTCAAAGGTTTTGTAAATGATAATTTTGAAATGTATAAATTATTATATTTCTTTCTTTTTATACTAATTTCTTACATTTTTATTATAAATATTTACTTGTATTTTTTATTAAATTATATTTCATATTCTTAATGTAAAATAATAACAAAACTAAATCTCATTTTTTTTTATAAATTAAATTCTGTATAATTCCTTTTTCATAGTTTTCTTGTTAATCGCAACGTACACGTACAGTGATCGCACCACACTTTGTACGGTAAATCGTCTTCTGCGCGTAGCCGTGCACTCATTCCGGATACGCTTTGACCTTGCTCGTCACATCAACGCTTCTGCGTGACGTCATGTACGGCGCAAAAGTTTCTAATTGTTCAAAAACATATATTTATATATTTAATATACATAGTAGGGAAGACATTATCTGGGACAATCTTGAAAATAGTTTTGTTAAACTTTTAATACGCGATTATTAATTTTAAAAGCAATTACGCAAATCGCAGAGGTACGTCGTACTTACTAGCATCTTAAGAGCACCGTAAGAGCACTGTAAGCATACGCAAAGTCATGTGACCATAAAAGGAGAGTTTCGATTGGTTCATAATACTTCCTATTCCAACTGTTGAAAGACCCCTCTCATTTTGATCATCCTACTTGGACTTTGCCAGGAGAAACATCTATTCTGTGGAGCTGTAGTCTTTTAGAACCAAACTCTACAATGGCTGCTCTTTTTGAGACTTCATCAGTACATTCCTCTGAGGAAGATTTTGTTGCTGAGCCACGTCAGAAAAAGAGAAAAGAAGCTTTCATTTGGAAGTTTTTTTCATATCCGGAGGGACAGAAAAAGGTGAATGCGCCGAAAGTAACGTGCAAGATCTGTGAGGTTACACTTTCCAGGGGTGACCCCACTAAAAAGTACTCTTTCGGGACAGCCTCAATGGTTCGCCATGTCAAAAATTTGCATCCAAATAATTATGCAAGGATGGCAACACAAAGGTTCTAGGAGAACCCTCAACCTGCAGTTCCTTCTGCCTCAACTGCACCACCACCTCCTCCGAGCAGTCAGCATCCCATTATTGTGCTGCAGTTTGTGGATCTTACAATTCATTGTAAATTTTGCAGAGAACCCCTTTTTTGCAGTGAGCAGTCTATTGACCTCATTGTGAAGAGGAAAGAAGAGCACCGTTGCCCAAAACAATAATATATATATTTTTTTGTTTCCATTCCACAGTTTTTTTGTTTCCAGTTTCATTTTTTTGGTTTAAAAATAAACAACTAAAAACTTACTGGAAAAAATAAATAAAATAGAAAACTAAAAAGATAAAAAAAAACTGTTATTTTCAGAACTACCTCCACTGGCTTATGAAAGAACTATATTTCTATATTAGTGTGTAAAAGTTTGTCAGAATGAATGTGTAGTGCATAAATGAATGAATGAATTAGTAGTGTACGGTGAATGTGAAAGTGCAAAACTATAAGGGAGTGCTACAGCGTAAATGTATAAGGTGTTTACCTATAGTATACTGTAGTACCTCCGAAGCACTTCAATGTAACATATCCATATAAATATGTTACAAGTCTATGCTTCAATTTGCACTACTAGTGAAACTGCCTGGGTGAAAATGTATGTGTTAGGAGCGGATTTACAACCCACTTGTGACTCTTTTACACATCTTTTCCGTCACTTTTGTGATGCAGCGGTGGGGCAAAAGATGTGCCATGGTGTCTGATATTTACAATGTGATGCATATGGAAGGTGCATCACATTCTAAAGCCCTGCGCCAGAAAGAAGCTTTCCTGTGCAGAGAGGGGGGGGGGGGAGTGGAGGTGTTCTGGCATAGGAACGCCTCCTAAAAGTGACTGAGTAAAATCTATAAGATTCCATTCAGTCACTTTTGGAAAGGGGCGACCACTCGGTCCCCCCGAACGTATGGCAGAGTGCCTCGATCCCCCCGGGAAGCCATTTTTGGGCGGGAGGCGCGTCTCGGCTGGTATGCCCGAAGCGGCGTAGCCGGGGCGCGCTTTTTCCCGCCCTTGAGTGGGCTGGCCTAGACACTGACGCCGCCGGCCACGCCCTCGGGGCAGGCAGGGGCGGGTTTACGCCCGCCCTGAAGATGGATAAAAGGAGACGCAAGACCAGAAGACATCCTCTTGTTCCTGTGCTCTGAAGCTGCACCTCCTCGCTGCACGTGAGCTCGAGACGGAACGAAGAGCCAATTTTGAGCGTTTTAATCGTTCTTGTTTGTTTTTCAGTTACTTTGTTGGAGAATGCCGAAGAAGGTTGGAAAGCGCATGAATACCGACCAGATGCTGCGTGTTCTCATGAAGGAGATGTCCGAGCTAAAGAAGCGGGTGGACAAGAATGAGGAACGGGGTCCAAAACGTCCTTTGGCGGGAGCAGCCCCGGGAGGGAAAAACAAGAGGCCCAGGAGGGGGGCAGCGGGTGATGAGATCCCCGGTCCCAGTGCCCCGCTCGAGGCCCCAATTCCCGTGCCAGAGGAGGGGAATCCGATCACCCCCGTGTCCGAGGATGATATGCCGCCCGAGTTGGCAGCACAATTGGCAGCGTGGTTGGGTAAAGGTAACGAGGGCGCCACGGCTGTCGAAGCGCAGGCGCTGATAAAGCAATTGCGTGAGAAACGGGAAGCAGCCAAGGTGCCCGTGCCGGCTGCAGCAGGGGACAAGACACCAGGGACGATTGCGACCACAGAGGCAGCGTCGGGTGCAGGTAAGCGGCCATTGCCGATCGCGAGGGATGAGTCAACACCCTCTCGGAGAGAAAAGTTGGGGCAACATGTTCCTTTGGCAATTAAGGAAAAGATTTGGGCGGGGGAGTATGTGAACATTTTTTCATTGCTTGTTGATCATTATGAGGTGGAGCATGTAAAGAGTCAGAAGGATCTCATGCATCCGAGTGTTTGGCGCGCAAAAATGGCCGCCTTTAAAGTGAATGAGAATATCGGCAATTGGGGCAATGCCTGGGGAATCTTTACATCAATCTTGGGGGAACGTAGGCCTGAGTTGCTTTCCGAGTTCCCAATTTACCAATCACGAATCATGGGGTACTCGACATCGCACCAGGGTAATCATTGGTTTTGTTACGATAATATGTTCAGAAAAGAAAAGGAGCATAATAAAAGTTTGACCTGGGATTGTTATGATGCCTTGACTTGGGATAAAATGAAAGAGTCAGGAATGTTGAAAATGCCGTTGGTAGGAAGTAATGTGGGCGAATCCTCCCGACAATATGCGGGGACGCCTTTTCGATCAGGTTCGGGTGCCGACGATCACTCGAAACCTACCGGCAATACAGGAAGAAAGGGTTTCTGTTTTAATTACAACAGAGGTAAATGTACGAGACCGCAGGGATCGTGTAAATTCAAACATGAATGTAGTGGTTGTGGGTCGTCCCATCCTGAGGCCTCGTGCAGAGCCAGAACGGGTGATAACGGGGGGAGAGGAGGTGCCAAACAGGTCTAATATAGTCCGAGGGGCGCCTTTACCCACTCCCATTGATACCCTGGCAATGATTCCTTGGCTCAGTGACTACCCGGATCGTACTTCTGCTGGGGTGCTGCGAAACGGTTTTTCGTATGGTTTCCGCATCCCGGTAGGGGACTTTCAGGGTGTGGATAAGTGTAAAAATCAAATTTCCGTCTTGCAGCATACAACCGTAGTACAGGATAAGATCCGGAAAGAGGTGACTCGAGGTCGGGTCGCTGGCCCGTTTAGTGTACCCCCGGTCCAGAATTTTGTTTGTTCCCCCTTAGGGGTAGTCCCCAAGAAAGACCCTGGAGAGTTCCGACTAATTCATAATTTATCGGCTCCACAAGGTTTTTCCGTAAATGAGGCAATCGACCCAGAAGTGTGTTCGGTGCGGTACGCATCCTTTGATGAGGCCGTAGCCATTTTGAATCGCCTGGGGCCCGGGGCGCTGATGGCGAAGTCAGATATCGAGTCAGCGTTCCGATTGCTCCCGGTACACCCAGACGACCAGCGTCTCCTAGGTTTCATGTTTCAGGGTTGTTATTACATGGATAGGTGTATGCCAATGGGGTGTTCTATATCCTGTGCTTATTTCGAGAAATTCAGTAGTTTTCTACAATGGGTCTTCACAAAGAAAACGGGTTTCCAAGATGTAATGCACTACCTTGATGATTTCCTGTTTCTTGGGGCTGACGGGGGTCTTGAATGTGGCCGGGCCTTGGCCGAATTTTGTGTGTTGATGAAACAGTTTGGTGTGCCATTGGCGCCGGGTAAAACAGTGGGTCCTACGACTTGCCTCGAGTTTCTGGGGATCGAGTTGGACTCCATTGAGGGGTGTTTCCGTTTGCCAGCCGAGAAAGTGTTGAAGTTCAGGGCGGCGCTGCAACTGTGTATAAATGCATCAAAAGTTACGCTGCAACAATTACAGCAGGTGGTGGGACAGTTGAATTTTGCCCTGAGGGTAATACCAATGGCCCGCCCGTTTTCCCGTTCAATTGCCCAAGCGATGGTTGGCCTTAAAGAAGGCCATCATCGCACGAGACTATCAGCCGAGATCCGCCAGGACATGCGTATTTGGTTAGCATTTTTGGCGGATTTCAATGGTAGAATCGTCTGGAATAAACCAGCCGTGTCTTCTGAAGAGCTGGGGCTGTGGACAGATTCGGCGGGAAGCGTAGGTTTTGGCGCCATTTTCGGCACAAAATGGTCGGCACAAAGATGGCCGACATGGTGGCATGAGAATGGCCTGACGAGTAATATTGCTTTCCTCGAACTGTTTCCCATCTTGGTGGCCTTGAGAACATGGCCTGATGGGTTCAAGGATCACTCTGTCATATTTTGGTCTGACAATATGACCGTGGTCGAGTGCATCAATAGTCAGGCAGCACGTTGTAAACTGATCCTAAGACTGCTTAAAGAAATTGTTTTACTGTGTATGCAATTGAACGTGCTATTCAGAGCAAAACACGTTCCAGGGGTGTTGAATCAGGCGGCTGACGCACTGTCTCGTTTTCAAATGCAGGCTTTTTCGGGTTTCCTTCCCTCAGCGGACCCGGAGCCGGCACCATTTCCCGAAGCTCTCTGGTCTCTCGGTGCCCCGAACTTCGTCACCTCGTGGGAGAGAGTCTAGCACCAAGGACGAGGAAGGCATACGAAGGGGCGTTTAGGGCCTATTTAGCCTTTTTGGGGACTGTTAGAGAGCGACTTTGGGGTCACGAGGAATGGGTAGTGAATTTCCTGTTGTCCTTACGTAGGGCTGGGAAATCGGTGGCTACGGCCCAGAGGCATCGTGCTGCCATTTCCGTTGTTGCCAGAGCACACGCTATCCAAGACCCTACAGCGTCTTTCGTTGTGCAGAAAGCGCTGCGTGGGTGGCAACGCCTGGAGGGTCGCAGAGTGGATTTAAGGCGCCCGATAGGTTTGGATAGATTGTCCCAGTTGTTGGCTACACTCCCTGCCACATGTTCATCTCAGTTTGAGGCGGTGCTGTTCCGAGCCGCTTTTACGCTAGCATTTCACGGGGCAATGCGGGTAAGCGAACTAGTTGCGAGGAACAAACTGGATGTGGCGGGGGGTTTGTGCCAGGAACACGTTCAGATCAGGGGAGAAACAATGACTGTCTCCTTTGTAAGGTCCAAGACGGACCAAGATGGGTTGGGTGACTGCGTCATCATACGCAGGATTCCTGGGTCCTCCATATGTCCGGTAAAGTGTTTAGAGGATTACCTAGCACGAAGGGTGGCATCATGGGGGGGGACTTTGTTAAGACACGCGGACGCCACCCCACTGACGAAATTTCAGTTTCAGCGGGTGCTTGCGATGTCAATTGCCGCTGCGGGCTTGAACCCGGGCGATTTTGGGACCCATTCCTTTCGGATAGGGGCTGCTACGGAAGCTACAGCCAGGGGTCTTAATGTTGAACAAGTGAAACGAGTGGGGCGTTGGTCCTCCAATTGTTATAAAAGATACGTGCGGTTGCACATGTTGTGAAGCTGTAATTATGTACCCTGTACTCACGCTTCTTGTTTTTGTTTGGTTTCAGTTACGCAAGCCTACGAGGCGGGGCGGACTACGCAGTCGACCCTACACCGGGCCAGCGGTCAGACATCACCGGCTGTGAAAAAGGAGGTGTGGGTCGTGGGCCACTCATACGTGAGGCGTGCCGCAGACGTATTCAAAGCAGGTGACTTGGTTCACGTAGCTGGGGAATACGGGTACAGGATGTCCTTCCACGGAAGGGGCGGTCTCTGTATTGACCAGTTTCAAACATTCTTTGAGGATTTGTTAGGGCGGACAAGGTCACCGCCGTCTATAGTTATAGTACATGTTGGGGGCAATGATTTGGTCACCATCGGTAGACGACTACTCCTGGAGGCAATGCTTTCCACTGTAAGTTGGTTGGCAAGGAGAGTTCCGGGGTGTACGATTGCATGGTCCCATTTGATTCCACGAAAGGTGTGGCGGGGGGCTATCTCTATACCTGCTTTGAATCATTCCGTTAGAAAGCTTAACAATAAAGTGAGTAGGTTGTTCCGTTCCAGGACATTGCATTCTATTTCCCATGGCTGTATTAATGATGACAGGATGTATTCGGGGGATGGTGTGCATTTGTCTTGGGTGGGGAATGAGTTATTCCTAGGAGACTTCTTAGCATGGTTAAAATCTTTGAAACATGACCTTTAGGTAGGAGTTTTTGTGGGGAGTCCGGATAGCCGGTCAACTATCCGGCCTTGTGGCGGTAAGGTCATGATCGGTGAGCACTAATTGGAAGATCCCTATGAGTGGGCGTCACCCAACACGGATGGGAGCGCTCGGGGGAGGTGGCCTTTGGCCCCTCAACGGGGAGGCGGTCCCTTCTAAGGATGGGTCGCCGAAAGAAGAGGAAAGGCGGTCAAGGCCCCTTCCTGTGTAGGAGGGGGTACAGCCCCCTCCTGGGGAATTTCCCGGGGCCAGTGACATCTGCGACGGCAGATGCGGTAAGTTGTGTGGGGTTGGGGGGAGGTCTACGATACCTTCTAGATACCTCACACGAGTTCGAACGACCTTTAAATGGCGTCGAGTTGATAAAGTGCCCCCGTCAAGACAAGGGAAATTGTAGTAGTTGCACGTGAGTACGCCTCAGTGCGGTCGCCCCTCCCAAGTGGGGGGGGTATGTCTGGTTAGGGATCTTGACACCGGTTACGACCTTGCCGTTGGCCCTTAAACGTTAGGATGTACAATTTCAATATTTCAAGTAAATGTTTTGTAGGATGTTAGATCGGCTAGGAGAACCTCTGTATTAGAGAATCTGTTAAAGTTAGCCAAACATCGCAATGTGGTATGAAATTGTACATTAATGTTTAACCGTTTTAATTTTTTGTTTTAATAAATACGGCCGGGAGGGTCACTCCCTCCCACTTCCAAAAACTTCAAGAACTGTTTCCGGTTTCCCTCATTTGGGGATTGTGTTGAGAGGGGGTGGCGGGTATCTCAGCCATATGGAAAGGGGCGACCACTCGGTCCCCCCGAACGTATGGCAGAGTGCCTCGATCCCCCCGGGAAGCCATTTTTGGGCGGGAGGCGCGTCTCGGCTGGTATGCCCGAAGCGGCGTAGCCGGGGCGCGCTTTTTCCCGCCCTTGAGTGGGCTGGCCTAGACACTGACGCCGCCGGCCACGCCCTCGGGGCAGGCAGGGGCGGGTTTACGCCCGCCCTGAAGATGGATAAAAGGAGACGCAAGACCAGAAGACATCCTCTTGTTCCTGTGCTCTGAAGCTGCACCTCCTCGCTGCACGTGAGCTCGAGACGGAACGAAGAGCCAATTTTGACCCACCCACCAGCCCCTGAGGACAGCTAGTTTGTTTTAATAAAGTTGATCAGTTATTCTATTTCGTTTTCAGGTTGTTTTGGTGTTATGTTGATATTTAGTGTGTAATAAAGATTGGTGTAATTTTCAGGTTGTGTGATTAAAGAATTTCGGATTTAAGGTCCATTTAGTACAGGTTTTTTCGGTCATAGTGGCCAATGTAGTTTCATTTAAGTAGCATTTGTCGTATTTATTTCGGTCAGGCGGTAGGCGGTAAGGTCATGATCGGTGAGCACTAATTGGAAGATCCCTATGAGTGGGCGTCACCCAACACGGATGGGAGCGCTCGGGGGAGGTGGCCTTTGGCCCCTCAACGGGGAGGCGGTCCCTTCTAAGGATGGGTCGCCGAAAGAAGAGGAAAGGCGGTCAAGGCCCCTTCCTGTGTAGGAGGGGGTACAGCCCCCTCCTGGGGAATTTCCCGGGGCCAGTGACATCTGCGACGGCAGATGCGGTAAGTTGTGTGGGGTTGGGGGGAGGTCTACGATACCTTCTAGATACCTCACACGAGTTCGAACGACCTTTAAATGGCGTCGAGTTGATAAAGTGCCCCCGTCAAGACAAGGGAAATTGTAGTAGTTGCACGTGAGTACGCCTCAGTGCGGTCGCCCCTCCCAAGTGGGGGGGGTATGTCTGGTTAGGGATCTTGACACCGGTTACGACCTTGCCGTTGGCCCTTAAACGTTAGGATGTACAATTTCAATATTTCAAGTAAATGTTTTGTAGGATGTTAGATCGGCTAGGAGAACCTCTGTATTAGAGAATCTGTTAAAGTTAGCCAAACATCGCAATGTGGTATGAAATTGTACATTAATGTTTAACCGTTTTAATTTTTTGTTTTAATAAATACGGCCGGGAGGGTCACTCCCTCCCACTTCCAAAAACTTCAAGAACTGTTTCCGGTTTCCCTCATTTGGGGATTGTGTTGAGAGGGGGTGGCGGGTATCTCAGCCATATAGGCCTATGCTACATCAAAACCCTGCACCTGCTTGAAACAGGTGTAAGGATTGACACAGCATTGTGAGCATAGAACCCCAAGAGCATTGCTGGAGCTGCGTTGCGCTTGGAACGCAATTCAAGCAATTCACCACCTTCACAACACAAATACATCACATATCTATGCCGTGTGTGCTCTATAATACACCACATTGTACATACAGTGCATCCATTATGGTCATATCACAGTGCACAATAACTGGCATATCTCTGGGGATGTACCACTTATTGTACATCTGTTGATTACTGTTTGAATGTAGTGAATGGATTACTACACACTGATCAATGAGTCAATACAAAACTATAACAGGAATGACAGAGTGCTTGATGGAAGTGTAAAGATAAAGACTGAGGAATTCAAAATGTAAAAGGTAAATTTGCAGGTGCATAGAACAGTACATGCATAGTAAATAGGAGTTTGAAGCATTCCATATACTAAGGCCTACTTTGCTCAATAATTACTTGGCTACTGACTGCATGATTACAGTTCTGCAAAGAGAGTGCATGACTGAATTTATAGGAGCTTCAGTTTTACCACAGTACATATATAAGGAAATACTGCTGAATGGCTCACTACAGTATTGAAATAGTAGAGTGAGAGTGATTGTGAAAGTCTAATGATACAGACTGGGGAATTTAATGTATAAAAAACAAATGTGTAGCTACATAGAAGACTGCATGCATAGTCTATACAGATTTAAAGCAGTACATGGCCTAAGGCCTACTTTGCACCATGATTTCTTGAGTACTGACTGGATAATTACAGTTTTGCAAGGAGAGTGTCTGTCTGAATTTAAAAGAGCTTCATTTTTAGCACAGTGCATACATAAGGGCATTCTGCTGAATAGCTCACTACAATACTGAATCAGCAATCTCAAAGAGTTTGCTGGAAGTGTAAGAATATACACTGGATAATAAAAGCTATAAAAAACAAGTTTTCATGCATAGTGTATAGGAGTTTGAAGCAGTCCATGCCCTAAGGCCCACTTTGCACCATGACTACCTGGGTACTGGCTGAATTATTACAATTATGCAAGGAGAGTGTCTGGCAGAATGTATAGCAGCTTCACTTTTAGAACAGTGTATACATAAACACATACTGCTGAATGGCTCACCACAATACTAAAATAGCAGTATCAAAATGTTTGGAGGAAGATACAGACTGGGCAATTGAAAGTTTAAAAGCCAAGTTTGCAGGTGCAAAGAAAAGGGCATTTATTATTTATTAACCTTCCCAAAGCCCCAAGCGGCAGCACACATTTCTGAGGGTAGGATTACAATTTACAAATGCTAGCATTTTTTAAATTAAGAACAAATAAAATAACAAATATTAAACCTTTTTTTTTCTTCTAAAGATAACGATATTTTTGTATTTGTCTTCTATTTAGATGCTTTTAATCAGGAAAATGCAAAGACCACATTTTACCAAGTAACACTTTTTAAACTCTACAACGTATGTATATAATAATACCTTATACGTGATACTATCAAAATTGAAACCTTTACAGCTTCACAGTTTGTAACTTTTCCGAACACGTGCAGAAGAAAAACTGTTAAAACGTGAGCATGTGTAAACTGCAAAACGTGCCATCTAAATAGGCGGAGCCACATCTTCCTTCCATAGACTACTAAACAACCAAAAACTATATAAACCACACCTACTGTATAATTAGTTTCGTTTTCGCAAGTTATTTCTGAATCACCAATCTCTGTTGCAGGTTCTGTTTTCTAGCATCGGATTCTCTTTTTGCATCAACAAACATATTCCGGAGTTGTAAGTTGCTTCAATATGGCATAGGCATAGTACTTAGTTATACATTGTGGCTATTTGTCAATATTTAAACATTTATATGTAGAAAAAAATGTTATTGCATATTTTTCGCTTTTTCCCTGTAACGTCAGCAGCTTGTTTTTAGAAACAGATAGATTATAACAAATATTGCTTCTTTTCTGGTTCCTTTCACCTTATATGTAGTGACTTTTTATATTATAATATTGATACTGTACTTCGCTCGAGAGGTGTTGCTGACCCGTCGATGCAAACTCTAAACATTCACAATCTTACACTTGTTATCGTGTTTTCCCCTAGAGATCACATACTCTTAATATGTATATTATAACATTAACAGTCTTGGTGATCTTAGTGGAATTCACAATCCGTCGTCACAAACAGTAACGATAAGTAAGCAAAGTTACCGGCTTGCGGCTTTCAGTCTATTTTCCCCTTGTCATCATATGCTGTGAGAATATATACATATTATTATTCTCACCGTCATGATCTCAGAGGAGTTTATGACCCGTCGCCACGAAGATCAAAATTTTTCCCCTCCCGGGGAAAAGAAGTTCAGTAAATAATTACCGCTCAACAGTATTTCCTTATGGATGTTCTGTTAAATACACACTATATTTTCCTTTTCTTTTTATTGTAACAATGGTATCAATCGTTACATTATAATAGATTGTCCTATTGCTACAGAAGAGGAATGGGAGATTTTTCAGCGCCATCTGTAATATAATTATCAAATATTTATAAGTACTTGATCAGTTATTTTTATATATATTAAAATATAGCTATAATGCATACTTTGGTACTTTAAATATTTAATAAACCCTACATTTCTGAATATTCTTTTCTAATTTCTATTCTTATTTGCGATTCCTATTCACCTTCTCCCTAAAGAATATATAGGACCTGTACTATATATTATAAGAGTACCATTCTATATATTCTTTAGTGAGTATGTGATTTTTTAGCGGAACAGTCTGCAACCTGTACACACTACGACAGCACGTTTCTGAATTGTACAGAATACAAATTCGAAAAATAATAATGCATGCATTTCTATGTAATATGAAATAATTTATCTTTAACTGTTTTACTTGTTCTCTTGATCTGAGATAAGGTAGTGCGGGAGTGTTTGTTGTAGCACTTCTATTCTACTTTATCTAAAAGTAACTGATGCCCTCTTACATCAATAAGAATGTGGGGCAACACTTTTACAAACTGTAGCACAAAAAAGAAGTGTAAAGCCATGCTTAACTGATATTTTATGAAATTCCATTTTTAATTTTCACCCCTTTCATATACACAGCGACAGTTTCTGAAGAAAGTTTATTTGTATTTAAACCTAGACCGAATTTTTTGCTACCCAACCACACCTCCCCATCAGAAAAGTAAACACCACACTATAAGTAAATAGTACTCCTAAGAAGTATGTCACCTACAAACTTGATAAAAGAAATCAGCGCAAGGCACTGTCATTTTTCCGCTGTGATTTATACACCACACAGCAATTATATAAATGCCCCTTGAAACATATAAAAAAATTGTTTCCCTCATAATTCCTCCCCACCACCTTATGGGCACTGTACATAGTTAATAATGTTCCTAACCTGCCCTCTACTACTTTCTTTCCCCATACTCCTTTGGGAAATGCATCACAATATCACTGACAACAGTGAACTGTTCCCACCCAATAAGAAGCAAACTTGTGCTCAGAACACTTTAGCCAATAAAATGTCCATGTTGTTCCACAGACGAGCAAGGAATGACTGCTAAACCTTCTACTTTTAATACTTCACAGCCAATAAACATTAAACTTCATAAAGTCCAGCTTGGAGCATGTTACCCCAATACTCCCCGAACAGGAAGGAATCCCTAACAAAACTTTTCCACTGACTTCTTCTACGACTAACGGTTCCTATGAAAAAAATAAATGTAAATCTCCAGCACAGTAACTATTTCAATTAGCAACATTCTAGGCCCGATTCACAGAATGAACTTAAGACTTAATCCTAAACTTACCACTATTTTGGTAGTCACAGAATGCACTTACTACTTTTGGCATTCACAGAATCATTTTCTTGGAGAAATTTGCGAAGATTCGTCCACCGGCGCCAAAGTTATTCCGAATAGAATGTTGTGGATTTCCTATGGAAAGTAGGTCCTAACTATAACTACCTACTGGCGACCGGCAGTAGGTAATATGTATAAATGTATATATATATATATATATATATATATATATATATATATATATATATATATCTATTACCTACTGGCGGTCGCCAGTAGGTATATATAGTTAGGATTTTTTCTCTATGGGACTTTTGAAAATTCTATGTCTAATAACTTTGGCGTTTGTGGACGGAATCGGCTGAAATTTTCGGGAAAATGGCACATTTTGTTTCTGAGCAGCCCCTGAAAATTTGGGGGGGTTTGTCAAGGGGGGCAGAGAAAAAAGGGGGGTCCCAAAACGCGTTTTTAACATTGAGTTTTCCATAGGCCGTTTGGCCTAACTTTTAGCTCGAACGGCTGAATGGATTTGCACGAAACTTGGCAAAATTGTAGGGACTGTTAGCCCGATGTGCCTTTGCTGGGTCTCAATATATGTGCTCCAGTGGATTTTGAGAAATTAACGTTTTAAAAAACAGATATATCTGTGACAGCGTCCCGGATAGCGCTCCGGTCCGCGAACTTTTCGCGTAACGGAACTTTGCGTAGCGAAGCTGATTGGCTCTCCGGTGTCTGTCAACATTCTAAACAGTCCGGAGCGGCCGCCATCTTGTCTCTCGGTAGGATCGAGAGACAAGAGGAGGCCAAAACGAAGGGGCAAATGACCATAAGGGGGCATAGTAGATCCTCCCTGACCCCCTATGTTTGATGTGGAGGCTTTTTTTCGTGGGGTGTGCCCGGTACGCGCACCGGAAAGCGGTCTGAGGAGCGTACTATAAGGAAACAAGAATGATTGAGTTTTAACTTATTGTATGTTTATTGATTGTTCGTTTTGTTGTTTTTTTTGTTTATTTTTATTTACGTAGCAACATGTAGGTACCAATGCAGAGTCTAAAAATCAATAAACGCCGTCTCCTTTGTAGATATCTTGCAAGTTGTTTCTGAAGTTTTTGTGGTATATGGAATTCATACCATAGTCTGTCTGGAAAGCCGAAACAATATGGAGGTAGGAGATGATAAAGAGATGTTAAATACACATTGGAGATAATATAGTGGAAGAAAGGAAGTAACTATGAGCAAACTTAGTATGTAACACAAAAAAGTTGCACAGTATATTTAAAGTCTGACTTCACATTATAATCAATTTGCTACTAGTTTACAAAATACATATAAAAATGAATAATGTGTCAAACAATTTTTGAATTATGAAATAAAAATGTATTATTCTGATTCTTTTTCAAAATTTAAAAGAAATTCTAAAAATTCATTATCATTTTTTTTTTCATTTTCCAGTAGGAAATCTACTGCTTCCACACATTGCAGAAGTTCATTGTTCCGTGAATCATCATTGAATTCATGGTCAATTTCTGAATCTGTTTTGGTTCCTGCTTCAATTTCCAAGTTATTTTTCTGTTGTCCTTCCATTTTGTATGCTGAAAAATGAATTTTTAAAAAATATATCAGTACAGATAGGGCACTGTTGGGTTTAAGTACAGACAGGTAGTTTGGTTTTTTAAAAAGTGATTTTTTCGTTGGGCAGTGTATGGTATCAAACTGGAAGTAGAAATATGAAAAAAATTATCAAATAAACTCTTAGTCAATTCTGAATTATACAAGACAAGTCTAACTCCATCCATAACTAAAACAGAGAAGTCTATTTTATTCTATAAGTATTACAGAGTGATAGAATATAACTATCAGAAAATGTTTTCCTAATTAGCTTACAGTACAGAACATACTTCAGTTTTTAAAATAATATCTTACCTTTTAAATACAACTTGAAGTTATCAGTTGAAATGTAGTGGATATGCACTTCAAGAAGTAGTAGTCAAAATGGCTGTGTTTCTCTCTCTTTCTTTATATATATTCAGGTACATAACCAATCAAATGTCATGATATAATAGTAGAAATTGAAAGTAATATTTTAATTGGTTGTCAATTCCAACACTTCTGATATGTTTTGTGAAGTAATTTAGCTCAGGGATTTTAGAGAGTTCTACATGCTAAATGGCTAAATGGAATTCCAACCAAATTTGTGAAAATGGTAGGGATTGGTATGTAGTATGAGCTAATGTTTAATTGGTGAAAGTGTCTCCAGTGGTTTTTTTGTAAATTACTTTCCCACCTTTTTTGAGCGAGTGCTTGTCAGTGCGTGTCCCGGTACGCGAACCTGCAGCATTACGGGAGTCCTCCATATTGTGTTTCGGTAGAATTGAGATGCAAGATGGAGGGTAAATAATGTTCAGAATGGGTAGAAGGGGGTACTTTAGACGTATCCTGACCCCCTAGGTTTTCTGAGGGTGGCTGAGGAGGCTCATATATGTCGAGAAAAAAAATTGAACTGATCGAATTGGTAGTCTACAGTGTTTCTGGATGTTTCAGACTGAAGCTGGCGTCAGCATGAGAGCACCCCGTGGCTACGTCGTGGCCATTCCGCGAGCAATCATGGCAGTCTCTCGCCACCGGAAGTCTGCGGGAGTCGGGGGCCCCGGTGACTTTTGTAAAATCTTCAAGGCTGAGGGGACGCTTTTGGGAATGGGGTCCATGCCCTAGCAGTCAAGCGTCCGAGTTCCAAGGTGTCCCAGGGCCATTTTAGTGGGCCAGGCCTAAATCTGAAGAGCCGGCCGCCATTTTGAGAGTTCTGTTGCAGCCGCCTATCGCTGCACCGCAAGAGTGGGCGCAATTCAAGTGGATGGTGGGCGAGACGCTGTAGCCGCAAGAGCGGGCGCAACTCAGCTGGTTGCGTGAAGCGCTGGGGTGTACCTGAGAAACCTCCACCTGGGGAGGTGGGGGAGGCTCGTTCGCGCCGCCTCTCCCTTCTAGTGCATCCCACGCCGTCTCCTGGTGCAGGAATATGTGATGGTCGGACTAGGGCACCGCAGGACGTGTCTTCAGGTCAAACGGATTGTGGGACAATGTTCAGAATGGAAGAGTCATCAAAAGGCAAAAAGTTCCGCTTGACCCCGGGAGCCGGCCGCCTATGTCGGGGCGATCTCAGGCCACACCAGGGCAACAAGACTTGGGGAGGGGGTCGGCGCGATCACACCGCCCCTCGGGGGCCTCCATCAAGCGGTTCAGGGAGGCACCGCATCACATTGATTTCCAATGCAGTCAGGTCCACAAACAGCCCCCACTTACTTTGAGAATAGTGAAGCTGCAGCAGGTGCAAATAAACTTCAGACAGTGTTACAAGCGCTGCTCGGAACCCTCAACTATGGCACCCAACATCCAGGACTTATGCCATTTGTGCAAGGCAGTGACATCGAAGCAACTCAGGGACCAAGGAACATACCATATCCAGAGTCCTTCCCACAGCGTCTGCCTTCCTTCTTACCTAGTTATGGTTCTTTCACTCCCACTCCAGGCTTTTAGTCTGTGGATGGAAAACCATGAATCTACACTCACGTATGAAAATCTTACTATTGATGCTTGACTGAGGCCAAGGAGATCAGAGTGCATGAGTCTCATGCTCGATCGATTGAGCTAGCCGGATCAGGCAACAAAAAGGTGGTGATGGGGGTGGCGGCATCAGCAAGGCATCCTCACACACAACTTGTCGGACATCAGCTCTGCATGTACTGGGGACGAGTCTTGGCGCATGGTGTCGTCCCCGGGCAATTTGCACAACGGTCCTCCACTCCTAGGCCGCCAGCTATGCTACCTCGACAGGAACAGTGATGGATGTTGCAGCAGGCTGCCATGTAAATAGTTATTTAATAAAACGTTTTACCCTGTTACTTTGCTGGTGTGTTGTATATATTTATAATATTTGCATAAGGTTTGTCGTTATTTTGGGCGGGGTGGGCGGCGGAGCCGAGCTGTCTTGCAGCCATCATGGTGTCAAGCTCAGTTCATCTCACTAGTTTCGTATTTCTCATGAGGGGTTGTTCCTAATGTTTCTATTTTAGCGAGGTCAAAAAGAGATCCCATTAGTGGCGTACTGATTTTGCTCGATTCCTTTTGTTTTTTTAAGCGATTTTTCACTATCTGCAAAGACTAAACAGAGTATTGCGACTCTGTGCTTGTTTGTAAATAGAGAATGAACCAAAGAGAACCAATTCTAAAACAGTAAATGCTTGGATAACAATCAATCAAATGGAGAGGGAAGCAGGCACGACGGGTTACAACGGGGGCAAAGGCTTACGTTACCTACCCTTCACTATCTGCAAAGAGAGAATACTCCTAAAAGAAAAGAGGAGGGGGGTAAGGGGGGGGGCAGCGTTCAAAGCACATCAGCGTGCATAAATACGAAAATGTTTTTACCTACCACGTACTTGACATTTTACAGCTTTTGATATTTGCTATTAAAAAACCATTGAAATTCACTGAAAAAACCATAGGTTATAGACCATATATAGTTAGGAATTAGCATTTACAAAACCTTGAAAATTCACTGAAAAAACCATAGGTTATAGACCATATATAGTTAGGGATTAGCATTTACAAAACCTTAATTTACTCGCACAAAACCATTGAAATTCGCATATATAGTTAGTTGCAATAACTATATATCGCGCACCCGCAATCCACTGCTGATGATGTCACATATTACATCATTCATGACATGGTCAGTGACATCACTGATGACATCTCAAATGACATCACTGATGACATCTCAAATGACATCACTGATGACATCACTGATGACATCTCAAATGACATCACTGATGACATCACTGATGACATCTCATTTGACATTACTGATCACATCACTGATAATATCATTCATGTGATAATACGATGAACCTCTTCAGACTCTAATATAACCTTAGATACAATCAGTGTAAACAGACACTCACAGACTGTCACTCATCCATGGAGTTACTCACACACCTAGTCAGTCATGCAAAGAATCAATCACACGTCCATTTCCTCAACTATACAGTTATACACACCTTACTTATTCAAACATATACTAACACATACTTACTCTCTTATACTATCCCTGATACAAGTTTACAATGATCCATACAGCCACTCACACATTCACTGGCTCTTATGCACAGTTATTTATATATGTCAACTCTCACATGTACTGTGTTTTACATATGTACTTACTTTGACATGTAGCACTGAGATATCCATTCACTCACCAATACACGCATGCACACAGTCAACCGCCCATACAGCTGATTCGACATGCACTTTTGAACCCATACATCTAGTGAATCAACTGCTCACACATCTATGCACAGAGTCACACACCTCCGAGTTACCCACACACACACACTCACTCTCCCATACAAATATTTTGGCAACCAAACAATAACCCATATAGTTACTCATATAGCTACTGATCAACACATGCAGCAGTTTACAGAACAACAGATATAATGATGCACAAATTAAGACAGTTTAGTCACTAACCCATGCACTCAGTGAGACACATTAAATCACTCACTCATACAGTCAGTCATGCACCTACTAAATCCTTCATCCAGACACTTATACATCCACTCATTCTTCAATATGTAAGACATATTTTAACTTTACAGAAACATACAGTCACTGGATGATGTCATCAGTGATGTCATCAGTGATGTCACTGACCATGTCATGAATGATGTAATATGTGACATCATCAGCAGTGGATTGCGGGTGCGCAATATATAGTTATTGCAACTAACTATATATGCGAATTTCAATGGTTTTGTGTGAGTAAATTAAGGTTTTGTAAATGCTAATCCCTAACTATATATGGTCTATAACCTATGTTTTTTTCAGTGAATTTTCAAGGTTTTGTAAAAGCCAATTCCTAACTATATATGGTCTATAACCTATGGTTTTTTCAGTGAATATATATATATATTTTTTCAGTGAATATATATATATATATATATATATATATTCACTGAAAAAACCATAGGTTTTAGCCCATATATAGTTAGGGATTAGCATTTACAAAACCTTAATTTACTCGCACAAAACCATAGAAATTCGCATATATAGTTAGATGCAATAACTATATATCGCGCACCCGCAACCCACTGCTGATGATGTCACATATTACATCATTCATGACATGGTCAGTGACATCACTGATGACATCTCAAATGACATCACTGATGACATCTCAAATGACATCACTGATGACATCACTGATGACATCTCAAATGACATCACTGATGACATCACTGATGACATCTCATTTGACATTACTGATCACATCACTGATAATATCATTCATGTGATAATACGATGAACCTCTTCAGACTCTAATATAACCTTAGATACAATCAGTGTAAACAGACACTCACAGACTGTCACTCATCCATGGAGTTACTCACACACCTAGTCAGTCATGCAAAGAATCAATCACACGTCCATTTCCTCAACTATACAATTATACACACCTTACTTATTCAAACATATACTAACACATACTTACTCTCTTATACAATCCCTGATACAAGTTTACAATGATCCATACAGCCACTCACACATTCACTGGCTCTTATGCACAGTTATTTATATATGTCAACTCTCACATGTACTGTGTTTTACATATGTACTTACTTTGACATGTAGCACTGAGATATCCATTCACTCACCAATACACTCATGCACACAGTCAACCGCCCATACAGCTGATTCGACATGCACTTTTGAACCCATACATCTAGTGAATCAACTGCTCACACATCTATGCACAGAGTCACACACCTCCCAGTTACCCACACACACACACTCACTCTCCCATACAAATATTTTGGCAACCAAACAATAACCCATATAGTTACTCATATAGCTACTGATCAACACATGCAGCAGTTTACAGAACAACAGATATAATGATGCACAAATTAAGACAGTTTAGTCACTAACCCATGCACTCAGTGAGACACATTATATCACTCACTCATACAGTCAGTCATGCACCTACTAAATCCTTCATCCAGACACTTATACATCCACTCATTCTTCAATATGTAAGACATATTTTAACTTTACAGAAACATACAGTCACTGGATGATGTCATCAGTGATGTCATCAGTGATGTCACTGACCATGTCATGAATGATGTAATATGTGACATCATCAGCAGTGGATTGCGGGTGCGCAATATATAGTTATTGCAACTAACTATATATGCAAATTTCAATGGTTTTGTGTGAGTAAATTAAGGTTTTGTAAATGCTAATCCCTAACTATATATGGTCTATAACCTATGTTTTTTTCAGTGAATTTTCAAGGTTTTGTAAAAGCCAATTCCTAACTATATATGGTCTATAACCTATGGTTTTTTCAGTGAATATATATATATATATATATATATATATATATATATATATATATATATATTCACTGAAAAAACCATAGGTTTTAGCCCATATATAGTTAGGGATTAGCATTTACAAAACCTTAATTTACTCGCACAAAACCATAGAAATTCGCATATATAGTTAGATGCAATAACTATATATCGCGCACCCGCAACCCACTGCTGATGATGTCACATATTACATCATTCATGACATGGTCAGTGACATCACTGATGACATCACTGATGACATCTCAAATGACATCACTGATGACATCTCAAATGACATCACTGATGACATCAGTGATGACATCCCAAATGACATCACTGATAAAATCACTGATAACATCTCATTTGTCATTACTGATCACATCACTGATGATATCATTCATGTGATAATACGATCAACCTCTTCAGACTCTAATATAACCTTAGATACAATCAGTGTAAACAGACTCTCACAGACTGTCACTCATCCATGGAGTTACTCACACACCTAGTCAGTCATGCAAAGAATCAATCACACCTCCATTTCCTCAACTATACAGTTATACACACCTTACTTAATCAAACATATACTAACACATATTTACTCTCTTATACAATCCCTGATACAAGTTCACAATGATCCATACAGCCAC
The DNA here is from genome assembly GCF_964263255.1 of Lissotriton vulgaris. Taxonomy (NCBI): domain Eukaryota; kingdom Metazoa; phylum Chordata; class Amphibia; order Caudata; family Salamandridae; genus Lissotriton; species Lissotriton vulgaris. Next base: position 255,240,033 of record NC_141695.1, read on the forward strand.
TCACACATTCACTGGCTCTTATGCACAGTTATTTATATATGTCAACTCTTACATGTACTGTGTTTTACATATGTACTTACTTTGACATGTAGCACTGAGAAATCCAATCACTCACCAATGCACTCATGCAGATAGTCAACCGCCCATACAGCTGTTTCCACATGCACTTTTGAACCCATACATCTACTGAATCAACTGCTCACACATCTATGCACAGAGTCACACACCTCCCAGCCACCCCCACACACACACTCACTCTCCCATACAAATATTTGGGCAACCAATCAATAACCCATATAGTTACTCGTATAGCTACTGATCAACACATGCAGCAGTTTACAGAACTACAGAAATAATGATGCACAAATTAAGACAGTTAAGTCACTAACCCATGCACTCAGTGAGACACATTTAATCATTCCCTCATACAGTCAGTCATGCACCTACTAAATCCTTCATCCGAACACTTATACATCCACTCATTCTTCAATATGTAAGACATATTTTAACTTTACAGAAACATACAGTCACTGGATGTTGTCATTTGAGATGTCATCAGTGATGTCATCAGTGATGTCATTTGAGATGTCATCAGTGATGTCATTTGAGATGTCATCAGTGATGTCATCAGTGATGTCACTGACCATGTCATGAATGATGTAATATGTGACATCATCAGCAGTGGGTTGCGGGTGCGCGATATATAGTTATTGCATCTAACTATATATGCGAATTTCTATGGTTTTGTGCGAGTAAATTAAGGTTTTGTAAATGCTAATCCCTAACTATATATGGGCTAAAACCTATGGTTTTTTCAGTGAATTTCAATGGTTTTTTAATAGCAAATATCAAAAGCTGTCAAATGTCAAGTACGTGATAGGTAAAAACATTTTCGTGTTTATGCACGCTGATGTGCTTTGAACGCTGCCCCCCCCCCTCTTTTCTCTTAGTAGTACTCTCTCTTTGCAGATAGTGAAGGGTAGTTAACGCAGGCCTTTGCCCCCGTTGTAATCCATCGTGCCTGCTTGTCTCTCCATTTGATTGATTGTTATCCAAGCATTTACTGTTTTAGAATTGATTCTCTTTGGTTCATTCTCTATTTACAAACAAGCACAGAGTCGCAATACTCTGTTTAGTCTTTGCAGATAGTGAAAAATCGTGTAAAAAAACAAAAGTAATCGAGCAAAATCAGTAGGCCACTAATGGGATCTCTTTTTGACCTCGCTAAAATAGAAACATTAGGAACAACCCTTCATGAGAAATACGAAACTAGTGAGATGAACTGAGCTCCACACCATGATGGCTGCAAGAAAGCTCGGCTCCGCCACCCACCCCGCCCAAAATAACGATAAACTCTATGCAAATATTATAAATATATACAACACACCAGCAAAGTAACAGGGTAAAACATTTTATTAAATAACTATTTACATAACTATTTTATACTTTTTGTTGCCTGATCCGGCTAGCTCAATCGATCGAGCATGAAACTCATGCACTCTGATAGCAAGCGTTGCTGCTGATGCTATGCAGACAAAAACTGGTTTTCAGTTTGTACATTCTTCAAGATTTTTCCATCCAAGGCTGGTTGAGAGTTTGTTGAACGATGGCTTCAGATTTTCAACATACGGTGTGGTGGCGCGGACTGGGAGGGGGCGCTTGGCTCCTGCCCCCTCCCCAAGTCGTGTTGCCCTGGTGTGGCCTAAGATCGCCCCCGACATAGGCGGCCGGCTCCCGGGGTCCAGCAGAACTTTTTGCCTTTTGATGACTCTTCCATTCTTGACCTTGTCCCACAATCCGTTTGACATGAAGACACGCTGTAGTGGGGCGCCCCTTTACCGTTTCAGTTGCCATTCCGCCCGCTTTTGCTACACTGTGCCTCTTCCGCCATTCAGCTGTTTACCGCCCGCTCTTGCGACTACAGCGTCTCGCTCACCATGTAGTTGAGTTGCTCCCGCTCTTGCGATGCAGCAATAGGCGGCTGCCACAGGACTCTCAAAATGGCGGCCGGCTCTTCAGATTTGGGCGTGGTCCACTAAAATGGCCCTGGGACACCTTGGAACTCGGACGCTTGTCTGTTAGGGCTTGGGCCCCATTCTCGAAAGCGTCCCCTGAGCCTTGAAGATTCTACGAAAGTCTTGGGGGCCCCCGACTCCCGCAGGCTTCTGGTGGGGAGCGGCTGCCATGATTGCTCGTGGAATGGCCACGACTGAGCTACGAGATGGTGGTGCTCTCATGCGGACACCAGCTTCAGTCTGAAACATCCAGAAACACTGTAGACTACCAATTTGATCAGTTCCGGTAGCGCCCCAACGTGACCCGGTAGAGAAGAACTTGCCCTCCCCTCTTTGACTGATGGTTCTTGTTGCCTGTCCCTTCTGTTGTCATTTAACAGAACTTTTTAGACTGCTGAAAGGGGTTGTGTTCCGACCGCTGGTTGGTGGAGACATTTTGACTATATTCTGGACCTACGTTGTCGCGTAATGCGTTATATGACACGCCGCGTTAGCGCACCCGGAAGTGCTCCGGTGCACGAAGCGCAGCTTCCCGGAAGCGATCCGGGGCGCGGCACGCAGCGCGTAACGTAAGCATAACAGGTCATGTGACTTGTTAATAAAACTTTTCATTGGTTCATTTTACTTTTGTTATTCTAATGATGAAAGGCTTGCTCATATGACCTAAAAATTACGCTTTTTATTGCTTTCGAACATTATTTTTTCTTAAACATATATGTTATAATGTTCCAGGCTAATGTACTTTCCCGGAAAATTTACAACTGTCCTGCAAGTAAAATATATTCCTTTTTCTAGAAAAAGGGCATTTCTTCGTCCCATGACGGAGCCGTTGAGCAAAAGATGCTCGGCCTGCTGTCTTAGTCGCCGATACGCCTGAATATCAGATTCTTATCGATCACTTTATGTTGCAGGAGTAGAAAACACAACAGCCCTTGACCATTTATCTTTACTGCGTTCCTGCGTATTATACCTTTTATCCGTCATGTAATTGGACTGCTTTATTTCACTTGCCTTTTACCGATTCGAAAACAGTGACTAAAATTAAAAACTTTACCAATGTAAATACTACTACCATGTTTTGTTTTAAAAACCTTTATTGTGAAAATGTCAGTATACAAATACGGGCCTATAACCACGTGGGCCGGCCACGGAGCAAACTGGAATCGTATATGATGAGGAGACATTTACACTGTAGGAACGTAACGAGCGGGCCATTAGGTTGCAAGAACTAAGGTGTCTAACAGTTGCGGAATCGGTGGACGTACATTTTGTAATTAAAATACCACAGGGCCACTTACAATAAAATTATCTAGATATACATTTGCGGGCAAGTACCATGGGTGACGTTAATTCGAACTTTCAATAGTACAGTAATCAATAACACATCAGAACTTAATATCAATAGGGATGTCGAAATATTCAATCAATTCTCGTCCCCGCCCGCCATGTGCTTCAAAACTGCATACGTATCTCGTGATATCAAGGTTGTGCAACCAGTACACAACAAGGAGTTACGAGTCCCATTTATACCGGCGCCATTTTGGGCGAGGCCGGGCAGGTCCAGGATATTGTCAAAATGTCTCCACCAACCAGCGGTCGGACCAGAACCCCTTTCGGCAGTCAAAAAAGGTTCAGTTAAATGACAACAGAAGAGATAGGCAACAAGAACCATCAGTCAAAAGAGGGGAGGGCAAGATCTGAAGCCATTGTTCTACAAACTCTCAACCAGCCTTGGATGGAAAAATCCTGAAGAATGTACAAACTGAAAACCAGTTTTTGTCTGTATAGCATCAGCAGCAACGCTTGAGTCAGCTTTGTGTGAAGCTGCCATTTTGATTCAATCAATAGCGTCCCCCTGCACACATTCAGGGACCTGGTCGTGTCTTCAGGTCAAACGGATTGTGGGACAAGATGCAGAAAGGAAAAGGAAAAAAGTTCCGCCGGACCCCGGGAGCCGGCCGCCTATGTCATGGGCGATCTTTGGCCACACCAGGGCAATAGTGAAGCTGCAGCAGGTGCAAATAAGCTTCAGACAGTGTTACAAGCGCTGCTCAGAACTCTCAACTATGACACCACCTCCGTGCCATCCGGATCTTGGCGCCTTGTGCTGGTTCCGGCCTATTCACACATCGGTCCGCTACTGACACCACCTCACAGGCCAACGGGGCACCCCACGCCGACTTTCGGCGCAGCATTGTAGGATGGCCACACCAGTGCGGCAACTTGCTAGACACCACCTCGGTGCCATCCAGATCTCGGCGCGTTGTGCTGCCTTCGGCCTCCTGTAGCCGCAAGTGCAGACGCATCTCAGCTGGATAGCGAGTGAAACACCAAGTGGCGCCCCACTGCAGCCGAGGAGCCTCCATCTTGGGGGCGACGCACAACACCTCGGTGCCATCCAGATCTCGGCGCATTGTGCTGCCTTCGGCCTACTGTAGCCGCAAGTGCGGACGCAACTCAGCTGGATAGTGAGTGAAACACCAAGGGGCGCCCCACTGCAGCCGAGGAGCCTCCATCTTGGGGGCGACGCACAGCATCACATTGCTTTCCAATGCAGTCAGATCCTCAAACAGCCCCCACTGACTGACGCGACCTCACAGGCCAACGGGGCGCCCCACGCCGACTTTCGGCGCAGCATTGTAGGATGGCCACACCAGTGCGGCAACTTGCTGGACACCACCTCGGTGCCATCCGGATCTTGGCGCGTTGTGCTGCCTTCGGCCTATTCGCACATCGGTCCGCTACTGACGCCGCCTCACGTGCCAACGGATTTTCTACGCTTTTTATAGCCCTATGCCGCATAACAGGTCATGTGACTTGTTTATAAAACTTTTCATTGGTTCATTTTACTTTTGGTTTCCTAATGATGGAAGGCTTGATCATATGACCTAAAAATAACACTTTTCATTGGATTAAAACATTTTTTTTTCCCAAACGATGAAAGCCCCACCTTGTTTCTGGATGTTTCAGACTGAAGCTGGCGTCAGCATGAGAGCACCACCATCTCGTGGCTCCGTCGTGGTCATTCCGCGAGCAATCATGGCAGCCGCTCCCCACCGGAAGCCTGCAGGAGTCGGGGGCCCCCAAGACTTTTGTAAAATCTTCAAGGCTCAGGGGACGCTTTCGAGAATGGGGTCCAAGACCTAGCAGACAAGCGTCCGAGTTCCAAGGTGTCCCAGGGCCATTTTAGTGGACCAGGCCCAAATCCGAAGAGCCGTCCGCCATTTTAAGAGTCCTGTGGCAGCCGCCTATCGCTGCACCGCAAGAGTGGGCGCAACTCAACTACATGGTGAGCGAGACGCTGTAGTCGCAAGAGCGTGCGGTAAACAGCTGAATGGCGGAAGAGGCACAGTGTAGCAAAAGCGGGCGGAATGGCAACTGAAACGGTAAAGGGGCGCCCCAGTACAGCAGACGAGCCTCCACCTGGGGAGGCCCGTTCACGCCGCCTCCCCCCCCCCCCCCCCCGGGCGCCCCACGCCGTTTTTCGGAGCAGCATTGTAGGATGCCAAAACCAGTGCGGCAACTTACTGGACATCACCTGGGTGCCATCCACATCTCAGCGCATTCTGCTGCCTTGGGACTATTCGCACAACAGACCGCTACTGACGAGGCCTCCCCCCGCACCCCTGGGACGCCCCACGCCATTTTTCGGAGCTGCATTGTAGGATACCAAAAACCAGTGCGGCACCCAGGTAACATCACCTGGGTGCCGTCCAGAACTCAGCACGTTGTGCTGCCTTGGGACTATTTGCACAAAACACAGCTACTGACCATTGTTGCTTCTTTTTTCAAAAAAATGTTTAAATGTATTTACTGTTTTTGTTGCGTTCTATATATTTATAAGTTATTAAAGTGTTATAATCCTACTACTTTGTTGGAGTGCTATATATTTTTAATGTGACACATAATTGTAAAAACTTTGATGTACAAAGAGGCATCCCTGGAATCTTCCGCTTCAGGCTCGGACCCACACACCCTCACAGTGAGAATCCCCTCCCCAAGCACAATACAGGATGGTTATCAGATAGTAGGAATGCGTGTGGTGTGACGGATCTCATCGGGTGGGGGCCTTGATCTACTGTAACTCCTTTGAAGAGGGGTGATTCTCTACAGCTGGGGCCATAAACTACATCTGCAGGGCTAGGTGATAGCCTGGGACTGGCCTGGACAATCGGACACAGAGGAAGAGGAGTGTCAGAGGGTGCGGTAGTGAATAGGGTGAAAGGGAGGTGTCGGGCGGGCACAGAGTGTGATTCTCAGAGAAGAACAGCTCAGATGGGAGGAGGTTTCTGGCCCATGCATGAGAGAGAGAGCGGGGGTGACCAGTGCGTGGGAGAGATGCTTGCGAGGGTGGGGAGCCATGCTGAGGATCGGCGGCGTGCAGAGAGTGGGTCTGGTCAAGGCATCTAAAATGGCTGCCGTGCTCAACAAAAGTGTGGCATTGCAAAAAAGGCAAGATGGTGCAGACAATATTTATCAATAAGGATTAATTTATAACAATTATTTTTAACAAAATATTTACTCGCAGTGACAAAATGGCGGTCAACAGTTCCTGATTTCCATCGAATCGAACGTTAACAGACGTCACGCAGCAAAAAAAAAAAAAACGCTCACGCACAGCCGCTGGAAGACATGTATCAACATATATGAGCCTCCTCAGCCACCCTCAGAAAACATAAGGGGTCAGGATACGTCTCCCGTACCCCCTTATACCTAGTAATTTAATTAAATCGAAACACAAAATGGCGAATTCACATTTCGCTACCAGTTTGCGACCCGGTTCGCGAACCGAGAAGCGCTTCTACCGCGAAAAATCACATTTTTATTATTTGCCGCACGGGACCCTTTAATAACCCCAACATCATTCCTAGGGGGTCAAGAGGGGTCTACCTTGCCCCCTTTCATTAAATTCCCCCTTCGTTTTTCTCCTCCTCTTGTCTCTCGATCCTACCGAGAGACAAGATGGCGGCCGCACCGGACTGTTTAGAATGTTGACAGACACCGGAGAGCCAATCAGCTTCGCTACGCAAAGCCCCATTACGCGAAAAGTACGTGATCTGGAGCGCTATCTGGGACGCTGTCACAGATATATCTGTTTTTTTAAACGTTAATTTCTCAAAATCCACTGGAGCACATATATTGAGACCCAGCAAAGGCACATCGGGCTGACAGTCCCTATAATTTTGCCAAGTTTCGTGTAAATCCATTCAGCCGTTCGAGCTAAAAGTGAGGCCAAAGGCCCAATGGAAAAATGAATGGGAAAAACGCGTTTTGGGACCCCCCTTTTTTCTCGGCCCCCCCTTGACGGAACCCCCCCAAATTTTCAGGGGCTGCTCAGAAACAAAATGTGCCATTTTCCTGAAAATTTCAGCCGATTCCGTCCACAAACGCAAAAGTTATTAGACATAGAATTTTCAAAAGTTCCATAGAGAAAAAATCCTAACTATATATACCTACTGGCGACCGCCAGTAGGTAATATATATATATATATATATATATATGATATATAGATATATATATATACTAGCAGCCTGACCCGACGTTGTCCGGGTATGAATTGCTGCCGGCCAGTAGTATATTGTTTTGTAGGATTTCGTTTTGATAGCATTTCTTATCTGTGACAGGCCTGTAAAACGCTCCAATTCACAGTGCACTGCTGATGCACTTAAGAGTGCGCGTTCAGTAGTGTGTGAACTCGAGTTTCCCTACTTTATTTTTCCTTGCAATATTATATAGCGCGAACTCGACAACATGGCATGAGCACAATTTACATTACAGAAGAACACATTCATTTGTGGTAGGCACGGGGAGACAAAGCGATTTGCCTGGAATCACAGGATGTTGAGCTGATGCCGAGATTCGAACGTAGCTCCCCAGCTCTAAAGTTCGCAATTCTAAAACTTGTGGCGGGAGGTGTCTCTAAAAATGTATGTCGGTGCTGGCCATCAATGAGAGAGACCTGTGCATTTTTCAAATGGGTGGTGAAAAAATATGAGTATGTTGCTGGAGATGTGGGCCACCGTGCCACCAATGTACTTACCGGGGGAGGGTAAACACCCATTATTCCGCAACTTTCTTTCCGCATACCATAACTCAGCATACTTTCATTAGGAAAGTACCATGACACCGCAATGCCATTATAACGCAGGGCATTACATTTTATATGCTTTTACCACGCATACATTTACAATGACATTCGTTGTAAATGCATGAATGGTAAAAGCATGTTCTTTTTTAATGTTTGGATAAGGTAATTATGGGTATAGGGGTATCTGTTTTGGGGTACTGAGGTATAAGTTTTGGGGTGTTTGGGTATTTTAAGGGTTCAGATATAGTTTTGGGTTATGGGGTACAGGGGTAGTTTTAGGGATTGGTATGGGTTTTGGGGTACAGGGGTATTTTTAGGGTTCAGGGCTAGGTTTGGGTTTTGGGGTATAGGGGTATTTTTAGGGTTCAGGGGTAGGTTTGGGTTTTGGGGTACAGGGGTATTTTAAGGGTTCAGGGCTAGGTTTGGGTTTTGGGGTACAGGGGTATTTTTAGGGTTCAGAGCTAGGTTTGGGTTTTGCGGTACAAGGGTATTTTTAGAGTTCAGGGGTAGGTTTGGGTTTTGGGGTACAGGGGTATTTTAAGGGTTCAGGGCTAGGTTTGGGTTTTGGGGTACAGGGGTATTTTAGGGTTGAGGGGTAGGTTTGGGTTTTGGGGTACAGGGGTACTTTTAGGGTTCAGGGCTAGGTTTGGGTTTTGGGGTACAGGGGTATTTTTAGGGTTCAGGGGTAGGTTTGGGTTTTGAGGTACAGGGGTATCTATAGGGTTCAGGGCTAGGTTTAGGTTTTGGGGTACAGGGGTATTTTTAGGGTTTAGGGATAGGTTTGGGTTTTGGGGCACAGGGTATATTTATAGGGTTAAGATGGGTTAGTGTTTAAGGGTGTTGAGGTATTTTAGGGGTAAGGGTGGGATATGATTATGGGGTGCAAGGCTATTTAAAGGGAGCAGGGTGGGATTAGTTTTTAGGGTGTAAAGGGTAATAAAATAAAATAATAAATACAAATATTATAAATAATGCAATTTAAAAGAATAAATGTTTTAACTAAATTAAAAACAATATATATATATACATATATATATATATATATATATATATATATATATATTCACTGAAAAAACCATAGGTTATAGACCATATATAGTTAGGGATTAGCATTTACAAAACCTTATTTTACTCGCACAAAACCATTGAAATTCCATATATAGTTAGTTGCACTAACTATATATCGCGCACCCGCAATCCATTGCTAATGATGTCACATATTACATCATTCATGACATGGTCAGTGACATCACTGATGACATCTCAAATGACATCACTGATGACATCACTGACATCTCATTTGACATTACTGATCACATCACTGATGATATCATTTATGTGATAATACAATGAACATCTTCAGACTCTAATATAACCTTAGATACAATCAGTATAAACAGACACTCACAGACTGTCACTTATCCATGGAGTTACTCACACACCTACTCAGTCATGCAAAAGATTAATCACACCTCCATTTCCTCAACTATACAGTTATACACACCTTACTTATTCAAACATATACTAACACATATTTACTCTCTTATACAATCCCTGATACAAGTTCACAATGATCGATACAGCCACTCTCACATTCACTAGCTCTTATGTTCAGTTATTTATATATGTCAACTCTCACATGGACTGTGTTTTACATATGTACTTACTTTGACATGTAGCACTGAGATATCCATTCACTCACCAATACACTCATGCAGTCAGTCGACCGCCCATACAGCTGTTTCCACATGCACTTTTGAACCCATACATTTAGTTAATCAACTGCTCACACATCTATGCACAGAGTCATACACCTCCCAGCCACCCACACACATACTCAGTCTCCCATACAAATACTTGGGCAACCATTCAATAACCCATATAGTTACTCATATAGCTACTGATTTAAACATGCAGCAGTTTACAGAACAACATATATAATGATTGCCAAATTAAGACAGTTTAGTCACTAACCCATGCACTCAGTGAGACACATTTAATCACTCACTCATACAGTCAGTCATGCACCTACTAAATCCTTCATCCAGACACTTATACATCCACTCATTCTTCAATATGTAAGACATATTTTAACTTTACAGAAACATACAGTCACTGGGTGTTGTCATCAGTGATGTCATCAGTGATGTCATTTGAGATGTCATCAGTGATGTCATCAGTGATGTCACTGACCATGTCATGAATGATGTAATATGTGACATCATTAGCAATGGATTGCGGGTGCGCGATATATAGTTAGTGCAACTAACTATATATGGAATTTCAATGGTTTTGTGCGAGTAAAATAAGGTTTTGTAAATGCTAATCCCTAACTATATATGGTCTATAACCTATGGTTTTTTCAGTGAATTTTCAAGGTTTTGTAAATGCAAATTCCTAACTATATATGGTCTATAACCTATGGTTTTTTCAGTGAATTTCATTGGTTTTTTAAAAGCTAATATCTATAGCTGTAAAATATATTCTTAATTACGTGACGTATCACTTAGCCCGTGAGACGCCTCATGATGCATCGCATAACCGTGACGTATCGTCTCTGCAGCGCAAACCAAACCCGTAACGTAAGCGCGCCAGAGCACGCTTAAAGATATATATATATTTTTTTTACCTTAATTAGACAAAATCCACACGTGCACATATCACAAACGTTCCAAAAAAAAACAATATGTCGGACTCCCATTACGCTGCCAGTTAGCTGCCCGGTTAACGTACCGGAAAGCACCTCTACCGCGAAAAATCGCAATATTTTTTTCTTTTGCCCCGCGGGCAACTTTAATAGCCCCCTCATCAATCCTAGGGGTTCACCTTACCCCTTTCCTTCATTTACACCTTTTTTTTTCCACCTCTTGTCTCTCGATCTCCAGACTGTTTACAATGTTAACAGCCAATCAGCTACTCCTCAGACTCCCGTTACGCTGCCGGTTAGCTGCCCGGTTAGCTGCCCGGTTCGCGTACCGGGACGCGTCTCTACGGCGAAAAAATCTGAATTTTTTTAAAAAATTTTTTTTGCCCCGCGTGGCTCTATAATATCCCCCTCATCAATCCTAGGGGGTCAGAAGGGGTCTACCTTGCCCCCTTTCCTTCATTTCCCCCTTTGTTTTGGCCTCCTCTTGTCTCTCGATCCTACCGAGAGACAAGATGGCGGCCGCTCCGGACTGTTTACAATGTTGACAGCCAATCAGCTACTCCTCAGACTCCCGTTACGCTGCCGGTTAGCTGCCCGGTTAGCTGCCCGGTTAGCTGCCCGGTTAGCTGCCCGGTTCGCGTACCGGGACGCGTACCGGGACGCGTCTCTACGGCGAAAAAATCGGAATTTTTAAAAAAAAAAAATTTTGCCCCGCGTGGCTCTATAATATCCCCCTCATCAATCCTAGGGGGTCAGAAGGGGTCTACCTTGCCCCCTTTCCTTTATTTCCCCCTTTGTTTTGGCCTCCTCTTGTCTCTCGATCCTACCGAGAGACAAGATGGCGGCCGCTCCGGACTGTTTAGAATGTTGACAGACACCAGAGAGCCAATCAGCTTCGCATCGCAAAGTTCCGATACGCGAAAAGTACGCGAACCGGAGCGCTGCCCGGAGCGCTGTTACAGATATATATCTTGTTTAAAACGTTAATTTCTCAAAATTCACTGAAGCACATATATTGAGACCTAGCAAAGGCACATCGGGCTAACAGTCCCTACAATTTTGCCAAGTTTCGTGCAAATCCATTCAGCCGTTCGGGCTAAAAGTGAGTCCAACCGCCCTATGGAAAAATGAATGGGAAAAACGTGTTTTGGGACTCCCCTTTTTTCTCGGCCCCCCCTTGAAGAACCCCCCCCAAATTTTCAGGGGCTGCTCAGAAACAAAATGTGCCATTTTCCTGAAAATTTCAGCCAATTCCGTCCACAAACGCCAAAGTTATTAGACATAGAATTTTCAGAAATCCCATAGGGAAAAAATCCTAACTATATATACCTACTGGCTATCGCCAGTAGGTAATATATATATATATATATATATATATCCCAAGGTAACGGCGTTCCTCACAAGCACTCGGGTGAAGGACGACACAACAAACCACAGGGTTTCCAAGACAGTAGATTTATTCCTTCATAAATCTCGTGACGCGTTTCGCACTCCAGATAGCACGCCATTTTGAGAGTCACCACTTCTCTGACCCCAAAAAACTCACCTATTTTGTGCTGGAACAGGTTAACATTGGCCCTAGAGGAGGTAACCGATTGTTAAAATTAAGGCAATTAGAATCCAAATATATTATCAGCCTATGCACTCGTTACCCCAAAGGGCATAATATGGATGAGGAATACAATGTACACCTACAAGAATGAAATGTGTAATGTTATGATCTTGGTATGATTATACTGTAATTGTAAATTTCAATGTGCAATTTGAACCTCAAATTATCATTATTTACAATAGTATTCTCCTCTTCCCCTTCCCTATCTTTTTTCTTCTATCTATCTACAGATACCCTAACGAGGGAGATGACAGAAATGAATGACATGATTAATCTAAATCTGTGCTGTGGCTTTCCTCTCTTCTCCTCATCCAAATTCGAAAGTATAATTATCATTTAAACCATTGTATGCACCAATGTCATCGATTTTACACGTTGTATGTTATATCACCCGGATGGGTACATAAACACCCGACATCATACTATACCAGCGTGGGACGATACTATGGTTCCTTGGCAGGTTCCCTTGAGGTACTAGGTCCGTTCCACTAACCAGGATGGACATCCAGACGTTGAAGCAGCTATCTATAGATACAGTTGTGCACTTCACAAGAGAACTCCCTATCTCCCTATCTCACTAACCAGAGGGATAAATAACCTGCAATCTCGTTAATCGTGACCAGAGTGTACATAACCACGAACACTCGGCACAGACGATCTTGTTTACCACCGCGTAGCCATGACTACTGTCTAAGCATGACGCGCAACTGGGAGGAGTCTCGATACAGGACCTCAATCGGTGATCCCCTCTAACGCATTCCAACTTATTTGGATACTCGTTACTTCAGAACCTCACCATTTGCCATTACCCGCTCTGCTGGTAACTAGTCTCCATGCCTCTTAACAAATTGTTCGATACATAATTTCGAACACAAGATCAGTGCAACATAAAATCACATAGAAAAACTGTTGTGATTATTAACAACAGTGATTCACCAGGAGACAGCTAATAATCTAACTAGCACTGGTTTATTACTTATACATATGGGATTTATACCATTCTAATATGGCCACCTAATTTATCATACTTGTAGGACCCTCTGATATCAATAGTCCTTTGTTGATGTTTGTTATATGTAACTAACATAAATAATGTGTATGACTTGGTGCAACTTGTGTGATCAAGCACTCTCTGGAGTGCGAAACGCGTCACGAGATTTATGAAGGAATAAATCTACTGTCTTGGAAACCCTGTGGTTTGTTGTGTCGTCCTTCACCCGAGTGCTCGTGAGGAACGCCGTTACCTTGGGATATTGATTTCCGGCTGCTCCGCCGGTTCGAGCCACACCCACGAAGGCGAAGGGTTGCAGTAGGAGCTTTGTTGTGTGAATATATATATATTACCTACTGGCGGTCGCCAGTAGGTATATATAGTTAGGATTTTTTCTCTATGGGATTTTTGAAAATTCTATGTCTAATAACTTTGGCGTTTGTGGACGGAATTGGCTGAAATTTTCAGGAAAATGGAACATTTTGTTTCTGAGCAGCCCCTGACAATTTGGGGGGGTTTCATCAAGGGGGGGCCGAGAAAAAAGGGGAGTCCCAAAACACGTGTTTCCCATGTTAATTTCCATAGGGCGGTTGGCCTCACTTTTAGCTCGAACGGCTGAATGGATTTGCACGAAACTTGGCAAAATTGTAGGGACTGTTAGCCCGATGTGCCTTTGCTAGGTCTCAATATATGTGCTCCAGTGGATTTTGAGTAATTTAGGTTCAAAAAAAGATATATATCTGGGCGGAGCCTAACCACACATCTGATCTGATTGGCTGTCAGCACTTCATCCAAGAAGTGTTGGCAGCCATCTTGGGACCAATATACATGATAGCACCTCATTAAAAAGCATTGTAGTTAAGAGAGGGTTTTAGGACTTTAGTTACATTATAAATCATTTGTTGGTGGTACCATACTCGTTTTAGGAATTGTGGTGGGTTCTAAGGTGATTTTACCATGTGAAAAAACCTTCTGCTGTGATATCATCAATATTGTTTGAAAGAAAACTAATATCTCATGATTTTCCCACAGTGGTTTGGAAGGGGATCTATAAGCTAAACTGAAAGCATATTTTCTGTAAATTCACATTATCTTTCTCAGTCATGTGAAAATGAAGTCTGACATTCTCAGTAAAACATGTACATCCAACAAGGACAGAGACTGTCAGTTGATTCCTTTGTGTTCTACTGCAGCCTCCTAGAGTGTTCTAAAGAACAACTAGAGCGCTAACAGTCCTACTTATTACAAAGGTATGGCACACCTGAAGCCATCTTGATTGGAATAAAGTGGTAACTCTTAAAACATTTAATTTAAAAAGAAACAACATGAGGGGGTATATTTTGCCATAGAAAGTATGATTAGTGCTGCAGAATGAAAAATTAGGGCACATTTTGAGTGACTTCTCAAATCCTTTTCTATTTCATTAAAACATTCTGACATGCAGTCTCCCAAAATGGCCACCAGAGACAAAAGAGCCCAAATGTAGCCCAAATATCACCCAGATGTAGCCCAAGTATAGCCCAATGACAGAATGTCCCAGAGTGTTCTAAAGAACAACTAGAGCGCTAACAGTCCTACTTATTACAAAGGTATAGCACACCTGGAGCCATCGTGATGGGAATAAAGTGGTAACTCTTAAAACATTTAATTTAAAAAGGAACAAAATGAGGGGGTATATTATGCAATAGAAGGTATTATTAGTGCTGCAGAAAGAAAAATGAGGGCACATTTTGAGTGACTTTTCAAATCCTCTTCTATTTCATTAAAAAATTCTGACATACAGTCTCCCAAAATGGCCACCAGAGACAAAAGAGCCCAAATGTAGCCCAAATATCACCCAGATGTAGCCCAAGTATAGCCCAATGACAGAATGTCCCAGAGTGTTCTAAAGAACAACTAGAGCGCTAACAGTCCTACTTATTACAAAGGTATGGCACACCTGAAGCCATCTTGATTGGAATAAAGTGGTAACTCTTAAAACATTTAATTTAAAAAGAAACAACATGAGGGGGTATATTTTGCCATAGAAAGTATGATTAGTGCTGCAGAATGAAAAATTAGGGCACATTTTGAGTGACTTCTCAAATCCTTTTCTATTTCATTAAAACATTCTGACATGCAGTCTCCCAAAATGGCCACCAGAGACAAAAGAGCCCAAATGTAGCCCAAATATCACCCAGATGTAGCCCAAGTATAGCCCAATGACAGAATGTCCCAGAGTGTTCTAAAGAACAACTAGAGCGCTAACAGTCCTACTTATTACAAAGGTATAGCACACCTGGAGCCATCGTGATGGGAATAAAGTGGTAACTCTTAAAACATTTAATTTAAAAAGGAACAAAATGAGGGGGTATATTATGCAATAGAAGGTATTATTAGTGCTGCAGAAAGAAAAATTAGGGCACATTTTGAGTGACTTTTCAAATCCTCTTCTATTTCATTAAAATTTCTGACATGCAGTCTCCCAAAATGGCCACCAGAGACAAAAGAGCCCAAATGTAGCCCAAATATCACCCAGATGTAGCCCAAGTATAGCCCAATGACAGAATGTCCCAGAGTGTTCTAAAGAACAACTAGAGCGCTAACAGTCCTACTTATTACAAAGGTATGGCACACCTGAAGCCATCTTGATTGGAATAAAGTGGTAACTCTTAAAACATTTAATTTAAAAAGGAACAAAATGAGGGGGTATATTTTGCCATAGAAAGTATGATTAGTGCTTCAGAAAGAAAAATTAGGGATCATTTTGAGTGACTTCTCAAACCCTCTTCTATTTCATTAAAAAAATTCTGACATGCAGACTGAAACATGCACTTTGAATACCAGCAGCAGACGTCCCTGGTGAGCAGTAGCTTTACTACAGTGATCTAATGTGCAACTAGAGTGCTAACATTCAGAATTTATGGCAAATGTGTGACACATCTGAATGCCTTCTTGATGGAACCAAAGTAAACAAGCATTGAAAATGCAATAGGTCTCGCCCTCGTTTAAGTTAAAGCCATTCTGTTTGTAATGAGGTGGCTTTTTAGCTTTGCTTTTATTAGTGTTTTTTCAACTGTCATGTAAATAACATGCATCTGTATGCATATAAGTATGTGTATGCATGCATTTATGTTTGTATTTATATAGATATACAGACGATATATGTTTATATATGTATGTATATATATATATATTCACTGAAAAAACCATAGGTTATAGACCATATATAGTTAGGAATTAGCATTTACAAAACCTTGAAAATTCACTGAAAAAACCATAGGTTATAGACCATATATAGTTAGGAATTAGCATTTACAAAACCTTGAAAATTCACTGAAAAAACCATAGGTTATAGACCATACATAGTTAGGAATTCGCATTTACAAAACCTTATTTTACTCACACAAAACCATTGAAATTCCATATATAGTTAGTTGCACTAACTATATATCGCGCACCCGCAATCCACTGCTGATGATGTCACATATTACATCATTCATGACATGGTCAGTGACATCACTGATGACATCACTGATGACATCTCAAATGACATCACTGATGACAATATCCAGTGACTGTATGTTTCTGTAAAGTTAAAATATGTCTTACATATTGAAGAATGAGTGGATGTATAAGTGTCTGGATGAAGGATTTAGTAGGTGCATGACTGACTGTATGAGTGAGTGATTAAATGTGTCTCACTGAGTGCATGGGTTAGTGACTAAACTGTCTTAATTTGTGCATCATTATGTCTGTTGTTCTGTAAACTGTTGCATGTGTTGATAAGTAGCTATATGAGTAACTATATGGGTTATTGATTGGTTGCCCAAGTATTTGTATGGGAGACTGAGTGTGTGTGTGGGTGGCTGGGAGGTGTATGACTCTGTGCATAGATGTGTGAGCAGTTGATTCACTAGATGTATGGTTTCAAAAGTGCATGTGGAAACAGCTGTATGGGCGGTTGACTGTGTGCATGAGTGTATTGGTGAGTGAATGGATATCTCAGTGCTACATGTCAAAGTAAGTACATATGTAAAACACAGTACATGTGAGAGTTGACATATATAAATAACTGTGCATAAGAGCCAGTGAATGTGTGAGTGGCTGTATGGATCATTGCGAACTTGTATCAGGGATTGTATAAGAGAGTAAATATGTGTTAGTATATGTTTGAATAAGTAAAGTTTGTATAACTGTATAGTTGAGGAAATGGAGGTGTGATTGATTCTTTGCATGACTGACTAGGTGTGTGAGTAACTCCATGGATGAGTGACAGTCTGTGAGTGTCTGTTTACACTGATTGTATCTAAGGTTATATTAGAGTCTGAAGAGGTTCATCGTATTATCACATGAATGATATCATCAGTGATGTAATCAGTAATGTCAAATGAGATGTCATCAGTGATGTCATTTGAGATGTCATCAGTGATGTCATTTGAGATGTCATCAGTGATGTCATCAGTGATGTCACTGACCATGTCATGAATGATGTAATATGTGACATCATCAGCAGTGGATTGCGGGTGCGCGATATATAGTTAGTGCAACTAACTATATATGGAATTTCAATGGTTTTGTGTGAGTAAAATAAGGTTTTGTAAATGCGAATTCCTAACTATATATGGTCTATAACCTATGGTTTTTTCAGTGAATTTTCAAGGTTTTGTAAATGCTAATTCCTAACTATATATGGTCTATAACCTATGGTTTTTTCAGTGAATATAATATATATATATATATATATATATATATATACACATATATACAAACATATATTTGATGTTTTAATAATGTACTTTTACAATGTATACGACTTTACCACACATGCATTTGCGTTATAATGGCATGCGTGATAAAGTCATATGCGTTGTAAAAGCTTTGGAAATTATGTCTTTGCGGAGTAATAGTCCTGCGTTATAAAAATTGCGGAGTGATGGTATGCAGGATGTTGGTTTGCGGAATATCATCACATATTCCCGGTGGAGGGATAGTCCCTTTCTTGCTATTTCCGTGGAGGCGGGCCTTGTGTCCGGATGTGCGTGGCGCGAGGCCTGTGCACAACAGAAGTGGAAAATCTCCAGTGTGCGCTTCAGGCGTCACCGGAAGTTAAGGCGAGATTACATTTCCAGCACAATGGCCCCTGTTTGCGCTCCTTCCGGCCCTTGGGAATAGCGCCATGCCTGCCCTCCATTCAGTAAAGCAGGTTCACATCACTGGGAGCGCGGGGCAAGCACACCCGGAGCTGGAATGTACAGAACCTGGGAAGAAAAAACAATGAAATATTGGGCACAACGCTCGCTTTTTTTTCTGTAATCCCGCGCCCCGCACACGCCCACGCCCCCAGCACACGCCCACAGCACACGATATGAGACATGGCATGAAGGGCGGAACGTACCACACGCCCCCAGAGTTTGTCACGCCCCTAGCACACGCCCACAGCACAATGCAGACACGCCCACAAGGGACTACTTTGCTGGCATGGTTCTTTTACCTTTTAAATGTATATGGTGGGTGTCTGCATAACTTATGTCCTTCTGCTGCAACTGCCCTTTCCAACGCTGTATTGGGTGTTGTGATTGGTGCTGTGGTTCCTGAGATTACCCGCCTCAAAGGTTTGGGCTCTCTCTTTATTATATTAGTATAGATATATATATATCCAAGAAAGGATTGACTCAAACAGATAGATTCACCAAAGAACAAAAATATATTTCCCCTACAACGTTTCAGCTTCCGCCTTCCTCAGGTAGTACAAGATGGTTTGCTCAGTGGCTGCACAGATGAAACAGCTGAATTTTCAAAAAGCATCATGAGTGAAGATTCCATTTTGAATGTGGAATCAAAGCAGTCCTGACAGCTCTTGAGATATGCAGTAATCAGGTTGTGTTCTCAGTAATGTTTAGTCCATCTGGATGCAGTGATTTTAAACGGTACATCTAGAGGTTTTCCTTGGAGTCCAGTAGCTCTTCCCTTGAAATATGTTTCACGGGGAACATTTTCAAATCTGATAGTGAATGATCCACAAGGTTAAAATGATTGGCTACAGGCTGGTCAATGTTCTTATTAATTATTGTGGATTTGTGGTTCCTGAATTGTATACGAAGGTCATTCACTGTTTGGCCTACATATTGTTTTTTCCAGCTTTGCCGTTGGCACTGAATCACATTAATAATGCATGTTCAGCGACATGTAAGATGCTGTCTTATTGTCTAGATCCTTCTCGTAACAGAACTAGTTACTGATGATGTTTGTAAAGGATATTCACACGTGATGCACCTTTTAGAGTCACAGCAATGAACCCCTGCATTTGTTACAGCTTGCTTGAGGTAATCTCTCACAATAAGAGATTGTAAATTTGGATCTCGACAGTAAGCAATGACTGGTGGGTTTGGAAAAGTCTTTTGCACTTTTTCACAAGTGGACAGTAAGGGAAATATTTTTTGCATTATATTTCTGTAGTTGGGAGCTGAATTATGATAGTCAACTTCAAATGGAGTTCTGTCACTTTTGTTACTACTGTTGGTATTCCAAAAAAGTGCTTCTCTAGGTAACTGCAAAGACTTGTCAATTTGTTGCTGTATGATATGCAGAGGATAGCCTTACCTATTAAATAATGTAGCAACCTCCTGTAGATGGTCTTTACAGATGTTCTCATTGCTGCAGATATATCTTATTCTGCAGGGTTGGCAGTAGATGATGCTCAGTTTAGTGTGGTGTGGGTGACATAAAGTCCAGTTTAGTTCAAATGAGCATCTGTAGGCTTTTGGTACAGATCTGTTGTAATTTTGTGTTCATGAATGGTCTGTAGCATATCCAGAAAAGGGAGATGATGCTTCTGTTTAGTATTGCTGCTGGTAAATTTGATGGTAGGATGGATATTGTTGATATAAGCTGTAAATTGTTCCAATGTTCTACTTCCTGAATTCCATATTATAAATATGTCATCAATGTATCGTAGCCATACCAGTGGTTTTTTGCTAGAAGTAGCAAGTATACAGTTCTCTAGTTTGCCCATGAAGATATTTGCATTGGATGGAGCCATCTGAGAGCCCATGGAAGGCCATTGTATCGGCATATAGTGTTTTCCATTGAACGTAACATTGTTGTATTTAAGGATAACTCTTGTAAAGTTGGTAAGCACTTTTGTTGATGGATTGTTCACAGTTCTTTTATTAAGAGCTTCAGATAATGTAATACGCCCATCCTATGTGATATATTGCTGTATAATGATGAAACAACAAATGTAACCAGAAGTGTATCATCATCAAATGTGAAGGTTTGGTTTAATTTTTCTAAAATCTGAAGGAATTGACTGGTATCTTTAACAAATGATGGAAATTCCTGTACAAAGGGCTGGAGGTGCAGGTTCTCAAATAAAGACAGTCTCTCCGTGGCTGTGTCATTGTCAGTGATGAAGGGACGGCCATGATTGTTCATTTTGAGAATTTTGGGAAGCAAACACAATCTCCCAGGTCTTGGTTTGGGATGAACAAGCATATCTGCTGTTGTTTCATCAATGAGCTCCTGTACCTTACAACCGTGTTCTTAATTTCTTTGTTCAAGTTTTCTTTGAGATCAGTTTCTAAAGGTTTGTAAGTGTTGTTATCCATTAGTTGTCTCATTCCTTCCTCAATATAACCACTTACTTTCATGGTAACAACTGCACCACCTTTTTCTGGTAGTTTTATAATGACATCCATTCTCTGTTGAAGGAGGTGGAGAGCTTTTCTTTCTTCTCGGGTTATCGAAATCCTTTTAGGTGTTGATTCCTTGATGAGTTTGTTGATGGATAAAATGGATGTATTAAGAACAGGATTTCTACCACATTGAGGAGTCCATTATTTGGGATGGTGGAACTTCTTAAATGGATCTGGAAGGTAGCTGGGCAGACCAACATTAGAAATATTATAAAAGTATTCTGCAAGTCTGCATCTTCTCTCAAAGGTTTTTAGGTCTCTCATCATCTTAGCTTTATTATGGTCCTTCGGTACAGGACAGAAATAGAGGCCTTTGCTCAAGAGTTTCAATTCACCTGTTGACAGGAGCCCTTCAGTCAAGTCAATAACTGGGTCGGATGTCTGGAAGGGTTGTAGCTGGCTTATGCTAGGCAGCCTTATTTTGTCTTATAAATCTTCTATTCTTTTTATGCTGTTTACTCACAGGGCTTTCACTGATAAGAACATCTCCAAAAACAGAATGATTTATGAAGTGGTGAGTTGGAAGAGGAGGTATATGAAATCTTAACATATCTCTTTTTAGTTTAGCAGTTTTAATTTCAATAGCATTCCTGGCTGTCATCTTTTTTACTTCTGCAGTCTTCTGTAGTAAATGTGCCACTTTATAGTCACTTCTGTTCTTTAAAAGTTCCAGTTTGTAGCTTGAATTTAAGCATCTGTATTTTTTGAATGATTACTTTAATAGATACTAATAGTAGGGCCATTGATGAGTTATGCAATAAAATATATTCCATGTAGCGGTCCGTTCACAACTAATTAGTTCAAAAGGTGTCTCAGACTTAATATCCAACCCCATAGGATAGATGTTATGTTTTTTATAGATTTGCAAATGTGCTATTGTAAATTGGTACTTACTGTTTTTTTTCCTCGATGAACAGCGCATATGTAGGATGCTGATTTGTTCTTGACATGGTGGTTGCTTCTGGCTTGAGCGTCGAATCCAGTGAGGATACAGGTTTGTCATCCCAAAAACAGTATACTTGAAGATGAAGGATCACAAGAAAACAACAGCCAGCCAGGACAACAATCTGGATCCCACAGGATACAATGAGTCACTTCTTTCTTGGATATTTTATTTGTTTGTGATGCATGAAATTGATTTTGTAGTACATGGAGTGTCGAAGCATTATTTGATGAGTGGTGTTTTGATATAGATTTACACATAACTCATGCTGTGAGGTAACAATAACTCACGCACTTGCCAAAATGTGCTAATTACCCCACATATCACATCAGTAATGACATCTCCTATGACATCATAGATAATAATATCACTGCAACACGTGCAGAGAAGTTATTGATGTGAAAACTATGCATGTCGGGAGCAAACGTTGCAGTTACCTGTGAGGACAAGTTATGGTTACTTGAGTGAATATATATATATATATACATATATATATATATATATATATTTTTTTTTTATGGTTCATCTCATGATTTAATGAGCAGAACCATGAGATATGTTCCATTTTCCAAATGAATTGGCACTTAACTAGCAGTGACCCAGGTCCTAGGATACATAATAGACAACTATTGACATTCCATAGAGCAAGATCAATGAGATGGAATTGGTCAATAACAGGGATTAAACAGCTAGAGACATGGCTTAGTGGGAGCAAATGGTTTAGACAATGCCATAAATGCAAAGCATGCAAATATGGAGTTAACACAATGGAGGTGCCTCTGACATTCTCAGACACCGAATGGCATATATTAACCCCTTCGCCGCGGGGCTAATTCCCCCGCTGGGCGGGGAGGAGGGGTCCGCGCACGGCGCCGCAGTGCTGATGACGAGCCCAGGCTCGTCATGCAGCACGGTGCTCGTGTGCTCATGACGAGCCTGGGCTCGTCATGAACCCGCCCGCGCAATGAAACGCTCAGCACAGCGGGGGAATTAGCCCCGCGTGTGAGCGTTCCACGGCTCATGACGAGCCCAGGCTCGTCATGAGCACACGAGCACCGTGCTGCATGACGAGCCTGGGCTCGTCATCAGCACTGAAGGGGTTAAAACCCCTTACTTGCAGGTGTGAGTTTGCCATATATGCACTAAGGTGTACATGTCATAAGTTGTACATAGGAAGCAACATCTAATGTGTGTATCAGCACATACTGCGACACATCAGACCCATCAAATCCAAGGATCACACTTATCCAGTGGCAAAGCACTTCGAACAGGCACATAATTGTGATATTAACAACTTAAAATATTTTGTGCTTGATCAAGTGCCTGTAAGACCAAGAGGATGCAATAGAGAGTGGCATTATAGGCAATTAGAATCCAGATACATCTTGAGATTTAATTCAAAAATTCCTAATGGACTCAATACCGAAGAGGATCTGCCTGTCCATCTGTAATACCCTTGCGGAAATGGGTATAGGGAGTATCATCTTGCTATTCCAAACTTTTCTCATTCAGCTTTCCATCCTTATCCAGCGATATTAGGTATGATTTATTTCTTGAACTAATCCAGTCCATAAATGCTGATTTATATGTATATCTGTTTCCACACCTGGAGCTTGTTTGTTTTTGTTGTCTGTTTTTGTTGTTTTGTTTTAAGAGCACAAAGTTGAAATAACATTTCAATTTAGGTGTTTATGAACATCTGACAACAATTGGGTACAATGAGCATGTCCCCTCTACTCTGCATTGGGGCTATTAACATTTATGCAAAAAGGGGAAATGCAAAATTAATTTGCCAATGCGACCCCCCTAGGAGAGCTCCTGGCTCTTTGTTGAGTAACCCAGCATTGCTATGTTTTTGTGTGGAACTACAAATCATGCCTTTGCTTAGTTATGAATGGTAACAGAAAGCATCTGTCACTTTAAATTCAATACTGCACTGTTATTTTAATTTCGAAGGGTCCAGGAACATGTATAAATGCAATCAAAATGGCAACCACAGAATGTTTGACAAAGGCAGCTGCGGCTGCTGAAACACTTTACCTGTTTGTTGGGTGCCAATAAAAGTATTATTTTGCAAACCCAAGCATGCTGGTTTCTGTCTGGATTTTGAGGCAGGTGAGTGGAGATATATATATAGCTATAAATGTATGCGCATGTATATAAATAAATACATACTAATATTATTTTAAAGCAAGCAGCATAATTTCAAGGAATGGTAAGTGAATGAGTGCTAATGCCTAACCTAACCTGCCTAATCTACCTAAAATTTAACATTGATCACATATGTTATATAAACCAGGAACTGGGTGTGAAGAAACAGTATGTTATCAAAAAATTGCATTGTTCACTTTCCTGGTAAACATCACCACTACTTTCTTGTTGATTGTCATAATACGTATTATCCATTTTGTATTGAATAGGATAGGGTTCTGTTTTTTAAAATAAACCTGTAAAATATATCCCTTGTGTCCTAGTGTACTTGAGTGTGCCTTATTAATATAAAAAGGTTTTTGAGTTGCATTATCTCATAGGGTCAATCGGTACCAAGACATCATCTCACTCAAACACAGCTCAGAGGGTTGCAGAGATGTTGCAGTCCAAATTGCTTTTTTTTCATGCATTCATAAAGTCTTTAGTACCGGGGGCAGTCAGGTAAGCCTGTTTCCAGGCCACTTTCTGGACGATATATCAAGAGCACCAATGCCATAATTATAGCAACAGGCATTCTGGTTCCTAGTGAATGAATTCAGGCACCCTGTAGTTTCCTGGACCTGACAATTGCATGCTAGTGTTCTTCATTCATCATACCTGGTTGGTGGCTTCTCCAAGCATTCACTGCGCTTTCTACACGTAGATGGCCATTATGATCCTTCTCAACCTACCTGGCAAGACGTTCTCCCAAACTGCTGTAGATTGGTGGGACTTTATGTTATACCCTCAGGGAATCACAGCAGAGAGTGTGCTCTGGTCCTGTATCAAATGCCAGGCTTGAGGCTGCCTGCTGTATAAGAGAAGATGGTTTGCAGAATGCCACTAGTGGTCTCACCAAGTTAATCTATAAATGTGTACACCAGAAAGGAAAATCAGGCTGGAAACCCTCACATAGAGTATTTTACTAGCCTTTTGTTTGCTGATCTTCTCTTCGCTGCACAGGCTAGGACCCCTATTGCTCAAATTGTCATTTAGTGGTTCTTGCTAAATCAGAGAGCAAAACCCTGTGGCACAGTAGCAGTTTGCTCTCCGATTTACCAACCATTTTATTACTTATAATAATAACATAACCAAAGTTTTTTCACTTGTTATTGTGTCTATCACCTGTGTATAGCAGGTAACTGCTGTGCAAAGGCCTAGTGAGAGCAATTTGTAACAGGTGCTATTGTAATCATGAGGTTGAGGATATTGTGCTATGCTTTCCACTATGTGTGGCCACTTACAGAACATCCTACTTCAGCATTTGCCAAACCGTGGGTCACGACTCACAGGTGGTTGATGAGCCTATTTTTGGTGGGTCTGGAAATCTGAACCATAAAGATGTTGTTAAATTCTGTCACATATGCCGGTGGGTTCAAAGACATGGGTCAAATATCAGAGTTTGTCTTCTGACACATTGCTACTCATTCTTCTAACATGGGGTTTAGTGTTTATTTTTTCTCTCTAACTGTAAGTGAGAGGAGTTATTAGGGTGAAATATGGGACAGTCTTGCTGAAGTACAGGAAGAGTGAAAGGATAAGCAGCAAGATGTCATTTATTTTGAAAAATACAAAAAATGTAAATACCTGTAAATTAAATGAGTGATTTCAGCAGTTAGGAAAGCAAAAATGAAGAACTTTTTTGTAATTTAGAAGTGTGCATGAATCAGAGATTTTAAATGGATTGAATCAAATCAAGACACTGTACATGATGCACAAATTATAAATATTCACAGAAACCTGATTTCCACACATTATTATTTATTTGCTATATAGTTTTATCAGTAAAACTGCCTGTTCAAAATGTCTTTAAATGTGAGAGAGTTATCACGTGATGCTTTAGCTAGCTTAAAAAATTGCCCCTCTTTTGGTCCATCAAAGGAAAGTGGGATAATGATTTTTTCTTCTAAAAATGAGGCCATCGTTGTAAAAGGTTGGGGAAGCAATGCCCTAGATGACTGCAAACATCAAGCCCTTGGTGCATCCAACATTAAACTACATTTTCTGGTTGTTTTGTTGAATCAAGGTTATGTTTGAAAACAATGGCCAGATTGGAAGGCTGTTGACTTTCTTTAAACATCTCAGAATTACAAGTCCTAAACATTTGATGCATTTTCACCAGCGAATACATTACCATTCCCAAGATGGCACATTAATGTCTCCTAATCATAGATATTGAATTGCCTCCTGATGGATTGGGGCACTTGTTGGCCGGTTCTAAAAGCCCAGGGATTCCTCTGTCACAAGCCCCAGGAAGTCCCCAAAGTTAAATGTGTAGTGTAGTTCCTATATTCCCAATAGGCTCTGCGCATTGGAATAATATAAACGATAGTTTAGACGTAGGACTTAGGTCGACTAGGTCTCTATTGAATATGTTAGACTTAATTGTGTGTGCCAGCTAGCTCAGAGGTCACTAGAAACTTTCTCGAATACACAAGAAGGGATTAGCTTCTGACAACCATATAACATGACAACTGTGTTCCACCTGAAATAAGGAATATGTCCAGAGTCGCGGAAACAATAGATAGCCATTTCACCCAGTCAATTGTGCATGCTTCGTTTCACCAGGAGTGCAGAGAAATAGAGAGATGGGCGTTTTCAATAAAAGTGGTTATTTATTGAGCAGTCTTCTTTCTCATGCAAGAGAAGTGAATTGCCACAATTGCAATACTTGTCATAAAGTAAAGTGCGTACAGTAAAATGAGTATTATGAAATAATACTGTAAAGCATTTATATGGTTTCTAACCCATAAGATACTTAAAATCGATAAAATACATAAAATGATAAAATAATGACTAAACGTACTCAACTGGTGTTTCTAAGATACGCCTACCCCGGTGTACCTAACCTAACCCTAGTACGTGGGAAGGAGTAGATGAGTTATAGTTTTTGCCAAGAATCTGAATCAAGAATTCTCTAAGGGTCTAATCAGCTCTGTACCTTGGGTATAGAATGAAGGAGGTCTTGTATCTCTCTCTCAGGACTCGATCTCCCAGCAACCCGCGAGGGTGACAGGGAAACACTGGAGCTGGATTTCTCGGCAGGAGAAAAGACAGTGTCTCTCTCAGTGCATCAGCAGGGAGGGTCGGCTTCCTTCGGCACTCGCATCAGCAGGGGGTCGGGCAAGTAGATAGCCGATCTGCTCCAAACCACCGTGTCTTGGTTAAGGCAGATGTTGGTATATTTATACCTGGAAGGTGCCGAGTTTAACGTAAGGTTGGACATAAGACGTCACTAAGAACTCGCAGTTCTTTCAGGACTCCAGGAGTTCTAGGACAAATCAAATACCAAAGCTGGGGGAATTCCCGGGCTGCTGGAGGCTTGGTTTGTGTAAGAACGCGTTGTGCTTTCTAGGAGTCCATAGGAGTAGCCTTGCCGTATTTGGACTGTATTGGATATGACTTAATATGGATATGATTCTTATGCCTTTATAAGGATATGATTTGATATAACCACATAAGGGCATACATCGGGAATGTTTTAAATAGGGTCCTAGATACGTTCACAACAATTGCAGCACACATAGGAAAGCTTCAAGAGCAATAGTTCAAGTTCAAGTTCAAAAATTTGTATAGCGCACTACTCACCCAGAGGGTCTCAAGGCACTTGAAAGAGGGGACGGTACTTTACTTATCGAATATCCAAGTTTTTAGTTGCTTTCTGAAGGAGAGGTGGTTCTGTGGAAGGTGGAGGTGGGTGGGGAGAGAATTCCAAGTTTTGGCCGCTAAGAAGGAGAAGGATCTACTCCCATGGTTGATCTGTTGATGCGCGGAATTGAGGCGAGGGCTTGATTGGACGATCGTAGTTGTCGGGTGGGGGTGTAAAAGGACAGGCGCGTGTTGAGGCATTTGGGTCCTAGGTCGTAGAGGGCTTTGTGTGCGTGGGTGAGGAGACGGAACGTTATTCTCTTGTTGACGGGGAGCCAGTGGAGGTCTTTCAGGTGACCGGAAATGTGATCTTGGCGGGGGATGTCTAGTATGAGTCTGGCTGAGGCGTTTTGGATGCGTTGGAGTTTTTTCTGTAGTTTAGCTGTGGTTCCGGCGTAAAGGGTGTTTCCGTAATCCAGTCGGCTTGTGACCAGTGCGTGGGTGACCGTTTTTCTTGTTTCGGTGGGGATCCAACAGAAGATTTTTTTGAGCATGTGTAGGATGTTGAAGCATGATGATGAGACGGCGTTGACTTGTCTGGTCATCGAGAAGGAGGAGTCCAGGATGAAGCCCAGGTTACGTGCGTGGTCAGTTGGTATGGGTGCAGTTCCCAGGGCCAGTGGCCACCAGGAGTCGTCCCAAGCAGAGGGGGATGATCCTAAGATGAGGACTTCCGTTTTGTCCGAGTTCAGTTTTAAACGTCTGTTCTTCATCCACTCGGCTACATCTTTCATTCCTTTGTGTAAGTTGGTTTTGGCGGTGTTTGGGTCTTTGGTGAGGGAGAGGATCAGCTGGGTGTCGTCTGCATAGGAGATGATGTTGAGGTTGTGTTGGTGCACGGTGGATACGAGGTGACTCATGTATACGTTGAAGAGGGTGGGACTGAGTGATGATCCTTGTGGTACGCCGCAGATGACTTCGGTGGCCTCTGATCTAAAGGGGGAGGCGGACTCTCTGGGTTCTTCCGGCGAGCAACAAGATGATCCAGTCCAATGCTTTCACTTGTATTCCGACGTTGCTGAGGCGTTGTATGAGGGTGCTATGACAGACTGTGTTGAAGGCTGCGGAGAGGTCAAGTAGGATGAGGGCAACTGTTTCTCCATTGTCCAGTAGTGTTCGAATGTCGTCTGTTGCTGCAATGAGGGCGGTCTCAGTGTTGTGTTTGGCTCGGAAGCCGGACTGTGAGGGGTCGAGGGATTTGTTGGATTCGAGGAAGCTGATTGTTGACGGCTTTCTCAATTACTTTGGCAGGGAATGGGAGGAGCGAGATGGGGCGGTAGTTCTTAAGTTCATTGGGGTCTGCTGTGGGTTTCTTCAGAAGGGCGCTGAGTTCGGCATGTTTCCAGCTTTCTGGGAAGGTAGCGGAGTTGAGGGAGCAGTTGATGACGTCTCGGAGATGGGGTGCGATGATGGAGTCTGCTTTGTTGAAGATGTGGTGGGGACATGGGTCGGTTGGCGATCCTGAGTGGATGGAGTTCATCAGGCGGATGGTGTCTTCAGTGGTGATTGGGTTCCAGGCTCAAAGGTTGATAGAAGGGGGTTTTGGTTCGGAGGTGGGTGGAGCGGATTGGTCTCCGGACTGGTTTTCAAAGCTGTTATGTATGTCGGCGATTTTGTTGTGGAAGAATGAGGCTAGGGAGTCGCAGAGGTCTTGGGAGGGAGTGATGTCGTTGGTGCCGGCGGTGGGGGTGGGTAAATTCTTTGACGATGTTGAATAGTTCCTTGCTGTTGTGGGCGTTGTTGTCAAGTCGATCCTTGAATGCTGATTTCTTGATGGATTGGATCAGTTGGTGGTGTTTGCGGGTGGCGTTCTTAAAGGTGGTCAGGTTGTCAGTAGTTGGGTTTTTTCTCCAGGCTTTCTCGAGGGTGGGACAGAACTTCTTGGATTTCTTAAGGTCATCGTTGAACCAGGGGGCTTTTTTGCTACCTTGCTTGATTTGATGGTTTTTCAAGGGTGCTAGTTCGTCGGCGCTGTGGGTGATCCATTGTGTGAGGTTGGTGGCTGCTTGGTTTGGGTCCAATGATTTGGTAGGAGGGTTTTGGTGGAGCGATGTGAAGAGCTGGTCGGTGGTAATTTTGTTCCAGTTTCTTCGGGGAACTGGTTGTGGGAGGTTGTGGGTTGTGGTCTTTTTGTAGTTGAAGTGAACGCAGCTGTGGTCCGTCCAATGGAGAGCTGTGGTGTGGTTGAAGGAGATGTGCTTGCTGGAGGTGAAGATTGGGTCGAGTGTGTGTCCGGTATAGTGGGTGGGGGTATCAACAAGTTGTTCGAGTCCGAGGTTGGCCAGGTTGTCCAGGAGGGTGTCGGTGTTGCTGTCGTTTTTCTTTTCCAGGTGGAAGTTGAGGTCTCCCAGTAGAATGTAGTCCTCGGAGGGGAGGGCGTGTGGGCTGATGAAGTCGGTGATGTCTTCGCTGAATTGTTTGCGGGGTCCTGGTGGCCTGTAGATGAGGGTGCCTCTGAGTGTGGTCTTGGGGTCGGTGTGGATCTGGAAGTGAAGGTGTTCGGCGGTAGCGAGGTTGTCATCGGAACTGGTCATGATGCGGATGGTGTTCTTATGGACGATGGTGATGCCTCCTCCTGTTTGGTTGCTGAGGTCCTTTCGGATGATCTTGTAGCCGTCCGGGATGGCTATGGCGATGTCGGGAGCTGATGAGGCGTTCATCAAGGTTTCTGTAAGGAAGGCGACGTCCGGCGATGTAGTCAAGTCAAGTCAAATGATCTTTATTCGGAAGTCAAAAGCATCCATAAAAGTACACACAGGTTAAGTTAAAAAGATACATTAAAATAATTGATAAAATTTATCCAATACAATGTACAGTTGATCATACATGAAATAACATTAAAAGGTTGCATACATGCATACAAAATAGTCCTTTTCAAATGCAGAAGATAGCTATTTATGCAACATCCAATGTGCAAAAGGCAATTTTGTGCAAAAATGAGCAATGTGCAAATATTCTGTGAAGCAGTCCCCAAACGGTCGTAACTGAACGACCAAGGTAGCTACATATTTAAACGCCAATGAAAAATACAATACTCAGGTGTGCAAAAGAGCTAATGTACAAAAATGCAATGTGCAAATGTTCTTCAGGCGGATTCCATAGTTGCACGAGAGCGAACACTAGCTTTAAGAAAACTGCTCACAATAAATATCACCTCATCAGAGGACATCCTTCGAAAAGTTTTCATTGCCTGATTCAAGTCCCTAAGCCCGTGTCTACAACAGTACGGTTTTAGGTATTGACAAGTATAAAGTTTGTAAAAACCACAGAAGAAAAAATAATGTATCAAACTTTGTTTGCTGCCCACGGAACAAGGACAATCCAACAGTTCCAGATGTTTATTATAACCAAGGGGGAAGCTTAATAGGTTTACAATGCTTCCGTCCCGGAAGCGGAACAGAAGGCTCATATTCCACCTGCCTATTGTGGTGAGCAGATATCTTTGTGGTAAAACTGGGGAACCGTTATCAGGCTCGACTAAGGAAAAATATTTAGCAATGGAAGATTTGGGGTGTTCGGATCTTGCCCGCTCCTCCCCATATAATTCATATAGTGCTCTTTTAACTATATTTTTATGAGAGCAGTGGGTAATGTTAGGGGAGCTAAACAAAAGGCCCTGACCCACACTAAACAAGCTTTCCTCGACTGCTTTTAGCCAAGGTACATGGTGAGACCTCTCACTTTGTAAGCAGTCGGTTAATATACTGCGGGTTAAGTGGGCCTGGGGATTTAGCCAAATTTTGAGCCAAAAGATAGCAGGTCTTGAGCGGATGAAATCCTCTATGTATGGAAGTTTGATCTCGTTATGGCAAATAAATGTTGGAGCACAAAAGACTACCCCCAATATTTTTCTGCAAAACCTATTTTCCTCAGTCTGGATATGTGTGCAATTAGAATATCCTCACAATTCTGCCCCATAGGTTCCCGTGGGTTGGCATTGGGTGCGGTAGATCTTTAAAAGTGAGTTGATAATGTCAGCCTGTTTAGGTTGCCGAAGGGAGAGAATCGAATTGATGGATTTACTGATTTTGTTTCTCCCATAGGACACATGGGGTTGCCAAGAGCCCGTATTAGAAAATAGCAGTCCTAAGTATGGAAAAGTGTTTGTGCATTTAAGGCTGTTATCCCCTGTTTTAATTGCAGTTATATTGTATTTTTTGGGCCCGCAATTCATAATAAAAGATTTTTTATAGTTTGTAGTTAGGCCCAAATCTGCCATAAAATTAACAAAACCAGAGATTAGGATACGTAGGGCGTTAGGTGTGCGGCCTATTAACACCGCGTCATCCGCGTACAACAACGCAGGGATGGGGTTGCCGTTTATGATTGGAACATCGTCAGTTAAAGTGCACAGATTGCTACTCAGCCCATTAATGTACAAGATAAAAAGCAGGGGGCGAGCACACAGCCCTGTCTGACCCCCCTGCCGATTAAAATGTCATTCGAAATCACACCCTCATTATTAATGCGCACTCTAGCCTTCAAATCCCGGTGCAGGTATGAAAGAAAGTAAACTAGGGAATCATCCAAACCATAACTAAGCAAAAGTGACCACAAATTCGAACGGTTAACAAAATCAAAGGCTGAACTTAAATCCATAAAACCAAGGTACAAAGGGGATTTTTTTACAATGGTGTACTTTGCCATTAACAGATTCAAGTTCAGGCATTGTTCGACAGTGCCCACGTGGCTTCTGAAGCCGAGCTGGCAGTGGTCTAGTATATTATTGTCCTCGGCCCAGCTCCTCATCCTGTTAAAAATTACCCGCCCTAGAACCTTCAGTGTGTTGTCAATTAGTGATATTGGGCGGTAACAGCCGGGATCTTGTCTGTCGCCTTTTTTAAATATTGGAACAATAACACTATTTGACCAAGATTCAGGAATAGAATTATCGGATAAGTTATTAAATAAATTGCATACCAGGGGGGCCCAAATATTGATTTCAGATTTAATTTGATCTATTGATAGGCCATCCGGGCCGGGTGCTTTATTCCCTGCGCTTTCAACTATAGCTTCCTCAACCTCTGATATCCAGGGGTGTAGCAGGCATGACATGGGAGATACTGTCTGTGGGGGGCCCTTGTGCGGCATAGATTTTGGAAAAATGCTTGACCCACGCATCCCCCGTTATATTACAATTAATAGCTGTAATGTTGGAACCAAAGGATCTTAGGGACTTGACCTCTCTCCAGAACCCTGTAGTGTCTTTCAAGGCCGCAGACCGGACCAGAGAGTCCCAATGGTCCCTAACTAGGGCCTCAGAACGTATGCGTACAGCGGTTTTATATATTGTTCTTAGGTCTTTTACAAGTATCGGGTCCCTAGGTTTAGATTTCAGGGCTTCCCTTAACTCTCTATTGGCCCTAGAACAAGAAGAGTCGAACCAACGAGGGCCGCAATTCTTGTTGGTACGGGCTGGTTTCGAGGATTCCCTTTTAATTGCCAAACAGAGATCGCTAAAAGAATTAACGACATCAAGTCCAGATCTATCGAGGGTCAAACAGTTCTCCATTAATGTGGGATTTTTGTTAATAACTCTAGCTAGAATGCCTTTATTATCGGCCCCTTTCCAAACGACTCTTAATCTATCAGTAGATGCTTCCAAAAATTGCGCCCCCATTTCTATTCTGACTTCATCTTTGTTGTTTTTACCAGGATTATTTAGATGTATTATAATTGGATAGTGGTCGCTATAGATGGAACAAGCGACCTCTGCTTTTAAGATGATATCACTTAGAGAAGGTGAAATAAACATATAATCTATGGTGGAAGAACACCCTTGACCAATGTAAGTAGGAGTCGCCGTGTTATTTCCTCCCGTGCCTGCAATTTCCAGGACATTCACTAAATCTCGGGGCGCTAGGTGATCCCTCAATTCCTCACCATTTCTACAAGGGTGATCATTACGATACATATGAGCATTAAAATCACCTCCAATACAAATTTCATCGAAAGTTCCATATTTCTGCCCGACTATTACATCATCGATAAAATTAAACAATATTAAAAAATTATTATCGGGATGGGACACAAAATCATTGTTATAAAAAGTAATTAAACATAATTTTAACCTGTTTGTGTATTTCACAGCCATAAAACATTTCTCATGAGTCTGGATCAGTTTAGTTTCTACACCAGCTGTAATTTTGGCCCAGATAGAAAGGCCCCCGCTAGAACGACCCATAGGGGGACCCGGTACAGTTTGATTATGGCAGCTGAATCCTTCTAATAGAAGTGAAGTTGTACACCAGGTTTCTTGTAACATGAGTATATCACAATTATTGTTTACCCAATTTGACCATTCTTTGATTCTCAATTTCGATTTAAGACCCGCTATGTTCCAACTCACAATAGCTAGGTTACAACCCTGTGAGGTAGTACTTGAATTACCGGATGATTGATTAACTACAGTGATTGGAAGAAGTGGACGGGTATGTGGTGGTAAATCTTGATTGGGTACCTGGGGTGAAGGATCAGCGGCCATAATATCACAGTCGGTAACTAATGGTCAGTTTAACATGTCTAATTCAGAGAGGGGTGCAAACCTATTATGCAGATTAAGGGGAAAGAACGCTGGGCGCAGTTGCCTTTGTGGAGGTCTATAGAAGTAGCTTAGGGGTAATAAGGTAACAACAGTGGAGATGCCAGGGCGAATATTATTTCTATTAAGCAAAAATCTAACTGTGCCAGGGTTCTTGAAGTTGAGGACTATGCAGTCACCATCAATATCTTTAAATAAGGGCCCTACCCATGACACCCTGCGGGCTGACAGGATTTCATTGGAGATGTCATAACCAACACTGTTGTGCTGTTAGCCAATCAATACATTTATTGTGTAATTGGACCCATGATTCTCCCTGTCCCTCCCTTAATGGTGGTATGCCTGCTAAAACCAAAACGAAGGGGCAGGCATCTGGGGGTAGATGAAGAGGAGGTCCTTGATGTTTGATGGGCCTACTATCTCTTGACAATCCCACATGCATGTTACCATCGGGAGTGGACCCCACCGCTGCGCTCGTCAGAATGGAGCCACCGTTCTGGTTGTCAATACTAGGTCTAACAGTGGGTGGCAATGGTGTAATTACTGGTATGGGCGTGGGTTTGGGTGGTAAATTACCTACAACTTTGTTGTTCCCAGCATTATTACCTTTAGTTTGAGTAATGGGCGGTGCATTAGGTGGTTGTTGTCCGCCAGTACTTAGCCCCCCAACAGGTTTTAGACCACTACACGACGCTGCAGGCCTCCCACATGATACAGTACGACTAATTGATTCCAATTCTTTCAATAAGCGATCACCCCTTATTTGATCTAAGGTAACAGTCCCCTTTCTTTTTACCTCCTCATTTTTTACCAAATGTTCTAATCTGTCCAGTCTTTTAAAAACATTATTAAACTGTTTAGTCATTTGACTCTCCAATCTTTTAAAAATAGTATCTACTATAGTGTTTATGAGATTCCCGTTTTGCTTCGATAAACTATTATTGTCTCCTGTTGGAACAGTCTGTGTCCATATTGTATTCTGGTTTCCAATGGGATTCATAGGGGTAGCGGTAGAATTGTCACCTGTATCCGCCAAATCCTTATCGCTGACGTGGACAGTATCTGCCCCTGTAGATTGGTGTTTTTGCTTGTTCCACAGGCTCTGTGGCGTAGGTTGATTCCTGTGGTTTAGCGGTTGTTTCCTTTTATTGACACTAGGTTTAGATGCGCCTCTCTTGCGCTTTTCCCCACCCAGTTTATTACTACCTTCCAAAGGCCCACTAGCATTGTCATCCACCTGGGAGTCAATTATTATTGGGGGATCATCCCCCTCTGGCGGAGGCATAGTGGGTGTAGGCGCTAGGGTAGGTTTAGCAATCAAGACCGTTGGGGATAGGGGAATAATATGGTTCATTTGCGAAGGTGATGGCCTTAGAGAAATGTTCGAACAGCTCAGGGACATTCTCCTTTCCGTGTCTGCGATTTCATTGGATACCAAGTTAAAAGCATTTTCCAACAATGACTCGAATGTGGGTGGGGGGAATGGGAAGTCATCTATGACAGCTGTCTTAGGTATAGCTTCCATGGTATTTGATTCTGCACTCACCAAATCCGTAGCATTAAAGTGGTGGCCCGCCCGGCCACTGAGGGCCACAGAGGGCCCGCCCTTTGCCCGGGCTTAGCCCCGGGCGCTCCCACGGGCGCGACTCGCGGGGCGAGAGGTGCTCCTCTGCTTTATCGCGCCTCCGGGCGCTCTGCACCTGGGGCTTGTAGTTCTGTCCTCTCGGCGGTGGCGGCGGTGGCGGCGAGGGTGCTGGCTCACGTTGCTGTGCGTTGCTGTGCTCCTACACTGGAGCGGTTCGAAGTGCCTGGCGCAGCTTTGCCGTTTCCCTCACGGCTGGGTAAGTCCTGAAATTGTCCCCGGCGATGTAGTGTCGAGTAGGTTCCAAAGGTCAATGGCGTGTCTGTGGATTGAACGGATGTGGAGTAGGATGCATTTCAGATGGTTAGTGTTTGAGCTTTGTTTGGAGTTAGTGGATTTGGTGTGAGTCCTGATGCTGTCGAACTTGCAGGAGCGGCAGGTGAAGAGTCCATGGATGTGTCCTGGGGCGGCTTAGTAGCAGGTCGGGAATCGGCCGGGGTTAAGTGCTGAGAGGGTAGCGGCGTCGTACGTTATGCGGGTGGAGTGGATTTTGCGGGGAACAGGGGGTCTGGCGCTGGGCGCGGTCCAGGCGCGGACGGGCATAGACGAGCTTACCTTTGGCGCGCCTTTGACGCGCATAGGGCGTGACCGCTGCGTGTGAACGCTGCACGCAGATGCATCTGTTATATGTGGATAGTGGAGGGGGAGGGGCGGGGGAGGAGCAGCTGGGAGGCGGGAGTGGGGTTGGGGGATGGGCTGGGAGGCAAACAAACACAAAATGGCAGCAGAAAGAAAAGCGAAACCAGGCTAAGCAAATACTCAGGCAATGCGATATAGCGCTACGATATAGCGCTATGATGTGGCACAATTTAAATGCAGGCAGTGTTACAGTTCAGCGCAGTGCTACGATACCAATCTGGCACGATATGAAGGCAAGCAATGTAGCAGTCCAGCGCTATGAGATCAGGGAGCGTGGGGAGCGACCACCTCTGCAGGAGTCAGGATGGTCACAGCGCTAGGGAAGGCAGGACGATTCCTATGCTATCTGTGGGAGGGAGGAGCAGCTGGGAGGCAGGAGCAGGGTGGAGGGACGGGCTAGGAGGCAAACAAACACAAAATGGCAGCAGAAACAAAAGCGAAACCAGGCTAAGCAAATACTCAGGCAAGGCGATATAGCGCTACGATATAGCGCTATGATGAGGCACAATTTAAATGCAGGCAGTGTTACAGTTCAGCGCAGCGCTACGATACCAATCTGGCACGATATGAAGGCAAGCAATGTAGCAGTCCAGCGCTATGAGATCAGGGAGCGTGGGGAGCGACCACCTCTGCAGGAGTCAGGATGTGGGATGGGGTACAGAAAGGTAGAAGGGAGAAGGAGAGAGGATGGCCAGATATAAAGAGAGAGAGTAGGAGGAGAGGAAGGTACAGAGCTCGTTTGAGCATTTTTGCCAGGGCTGCTTAGTTCTCCAGTCCAGCCAAGGAGGCAGGATACCCACCGAGCTGGCTTCTACATCTATGTCAAACACTACGCACTGCAAGAGCAACCCACAGTGTCCTGCAGCACCTCGTTGAATACACTGATGTTCCCCATGGGCATCTGTCAATACTGTTGATTTTCTGCTGCCCAGGCAATAACTTTTTCTTGTGAGCTGAGCTTCCATAACTGCTGCCCCTGCTGCACCTATCCCGCTCCAACTAGGACCTGTTGTGTTTCAAAGACGTTTGCACTTCTGATGCCTACAATGCTTTATAGTCTGTTAAACACACTTAGGGGCAGATATATGACAGAAGTTACATTGCTCTTGCAGCTCACAACCTGGTAAAAAGTTGACACAATTTCAAAATGAGATTAATAAAGCCACGCAAGGCGACCTTGTGTTTCCCTAAGTGGCTCCATTAAGATGGAGTAATGCAACAAATCCAACAACTTGCCACTGTTAGATTTAATACAAATATTACAGAAAACAAATATCACTTTCTTCTTTGTGAGACAAATTCCATCATTCCAGCAGTCCTTTTCTGATTCGCCAGCCTCTGCCAAGCTGTTCTATACTGTCTTAATGAGATTTAAAGTGGCCTGCGCAGAGACAAAGCGCATTATGTAGGTGGAGAATGCTGCTCTTCAGTTGCAGAGCAAAAGGCAGGATGGGGTTAGAGTAGCCAAACTGCTCTTCAAAGAGCGAATTACAGTTTAGGGCAGCACAGGCTTGCCCATACATCCTGCACCCCCAGCCAAACAGGAGCACCTGTTATTAGTTTACAAGGGAGGTTGGAAGAAGCATATTTTTGGGAAACCTAGAAAGACCACCTAGCCAGACCAGTGGGATGACTTTGCCAGATCTTAACCTCCAGAAGAAAGGTTCTCCATTTTGTATTCAAAAAGAATATTGCTTTCTGGGTCAACAATAATCCACACTTTGGAAAAAGTGGCCATACCTGAGGGGGGCACTCTGCACCTCATTGGACAGGGGAGTCCCCCCTACTTGTCACCCAAGAACACTGAATAAATATGTGAGAGCTGTCAAATAATTTAGATCTCTTCCTGGAATAATCAAGAGAAGGACTGCACTGCTGGAACTCCTGGTCTACACCCCAAGAGGATTGTACTCATAAGGACTGCACCTGCTGCACACTTTGGAACTACAGCCCTAACAACTTTGCTTTGCTTCAAATGGATTGAGGAGGCAATCCCTGAAAGCAGCATGTAC
Organism: Lissotriton vulgaris; assembly: GCF_964263255.1. Lineage (NCBI taxonomy): Eukaryota > Metazoa > Chordata > Amphibia > Caudata > Salamandridae > Lissotriton > Lissotriton vulgaris. The sequence continues at coordinate 255,278,678 of NC_141695.1, forward strand.
AAAAGAGATGCAAGAGATCCCTGCCTGAAACTAAAGAAGAAGGATTGCCATGCTTGAACCCTGGCCCGCACCAAGAGGAATGACTGTGCCTTTGGGAACTATAGCTCTTAAGACATTCCTGTTCTTCAATAAGTGAAGGAGTGGACTCCCTGAAAGAAAAAGGGTAAAACAGCTCCACCTGCATCGTTTTCACCAAGATGAACCCAGCTAGATGGCGTCCAGGGGACTTTTAGGGATACAGCAGGTACATTCTGGGTAATGTAGTTACAATATCCCAAGGAGCGACTTAGAGCTTATGGAACCTTGCATTTGTTTAGGGACACTTTTCTGCATCAACAGACACTTCTGGAAGTAAGTGTAAAGAAGGGTTGACTTTATCCCAATCCAGCTTGACCTTTTTAACCTTCTGAGTGCTATTTTTTTCTAAGACATAGTTTAGCTTTTAATCTTTAGAAATGCATACCTCTGCTTCTGCACATTGGATTTTTTGTTGTTCCAGTCTCATTTTAATAATACATTTTTACATTTTTTATTGTGTTTTGTGTCTTACTTATTGAACATATTGTTTTTTTAAATACTTTACACATCTTTCTCCTATGTTAACCGGTTCGATGCTGATGACGGAACCGCTCCGTCATCAGCTTTTCCGCAGTGCGCTGTGCTGATGACGGAGCGGTTCCGTTATGGCCTGGCCACCGCGCCTGCGCGGCGCTGATTTCGCGCCTGAGCGGCGCTGATTTTGCGCCTGCGTGACGCGTTCTATTAGGCGGGCGGGGCCATGACGGAACCGCTCCGTCACGAGCACAGCGCAACCGTGGCTGGTGACGGAGCGGTTCTGTCACCAGTATGCGGCTGCCGTGCGGCCGCCCCGCCCGTTTAGCGCTGCGGCGGAATAGCCGCCACAGCGATGTGTTTAAACCTGTGTCTCGTTGCTAGTTACAAAGGGTAGAGTGTGGAACAATTAATTGAAATCTTGACTGGGTCTTATATTGTGATTGTGGCATTATTACTAATGGTAGGTCCCTACCTACACTATTAATAAACCACCTTCAATCAGAAATTAATTCTCATTCCAAGACCTAATGTGAGGGCACATTTCACGGTAAACAATCATGCAAAATGCTGAAGCTGTCATTTTGAGAAATATTATGCAATTTTTCATGAATGTGTGTACATTTTGCATTATTTCAGCTAAAGAAATGACATCAATTTCACCCAGGAAACACATGCCTGAGCTTCCTGGCACATGCCTCCTGTCACCCTTCTGCCTGCAGTCTGCTCATGATCAGAAAGATGCTGGACTGAATCAAGTAACTGCAACAAATTATTGTAACGCACTTTTAGTTTATATCACCGTCATATGAACAGCCAAATGATTCACAACACACACCCCATGTGATAGTGCTGCGCTTTTTTTGGATGAGCTTTGAGGAAACATCATCTATACACCTTGGGCTCATATTCCTGATGCTGTACCTAGGCGATGCATCAAGTGCCTTACTCGAGTTCCAAATTGCGGGCGCTATGTGGTCTCAGAGGAGCACAACATTCTTTTCTTCCTTTTTCTCCAATTAAACTGACAGAATAACGTATTTCCTGGTGTCGTAGGGACAACGACTTGCGGGTGCGAGATAATATGTGCTCCCCGACAAGAGATGCTTATGCAGACGCAATGGCAAGAGACACAGCACACGAAGCATATTGACACAGCTTCCACATTCCCAGCTGTTACCTGTGCTGGCTCTGCCATTTCAAAATGGGCGGATCTTGCGTGTATGAGGATTCATGCGCGCTGAATAATACATCTTCCGTGGTAGATCTTAACACTTATCTTTAGCTTTACGCAGGCGTGCGGAATAGCATTCCTAACATTTGCATGTTGGCGCGTAAAGCGGGATATAGAGCTTTGGCAACGCGGCAGGTGTTAACACTTATCTGCAGCTTCGCGCATGCGCGCGATATAGCATCTTCAACATGAGCATGTCAGCGCGTGGTGCGCGTTATAGAGCATTGTTAACGCGCTTGCGCGGAAGATCAGTGTTCCGAATGTGAGCACGCCTGAAACGGCTCATGAACAAACCGGGACCTTACGAGCACCAGCTGGATTGATTTAGCTGATCCGAATTCAATCAGGGCAAGTATTTAAGCAGCTCTCCCTCCCCCTGCTGTCACCTCCCAGACTGCTCGCAGTCTGGTTTGGAGCACCGACAGACAGGTAAGGAGGAGAGAGGGATTATGCTTGTATGTTGCTGCATCCTCTGAGTATTTTCCTTTTTCCCTGTTTTGCGTAGATTCTAATGACCTTGCAGGGAGGGGAGGGTTTTTGGTTTATACCACCAATGATTTGTACTTCCCTTAGATGCCTGTACCCATATTTCTAATATTTTTTTTATATATTCTCAAGGAGCTCCTGGGTTGTACTTAGACTATAGGTTCCTCCTGAAAACACTAGTATTGCCTTACTGGGGAGGTCCTCTTGAGAGCTGGAAGTGCCATGGAGGTCATATAAGTTTTCCTGCTTTTCTACTCTATCAGGAGCTGAGTGTTTTTTAGTCTTTGATTTTAGGTTTATGATATTGTTTAACACTGATGTAAGGTATTCTGGCAGAGGAGTATCAGTAAGCAACTTCTTTGTCTCACTTTACATGTAAACAGAGCGGGGCTTCCTTCTCCGAGCAGTCAGCCTGGTGAGGTGAGGTTTTCCTCCCACATAAAGCTGGGCAAGTGAAGAATAGTGTTTTAGAATTCAATGATGTTTTGCACTTACATGAAACCACGATTTGGGTTTTTGTAATTGGTAGTGCATAATTTTGCACTACAGAACGATTACTGTTGATGCTGCGTTGTGTAAAGTATTTTCAATAGTTTGACCTTTGCATCATTTTATTTTTAGGAAAGAAGAGGTAGCTCCTACCTGCAAGCACGTACATTGCGTGTCTGGTAGGGTGGCAAGTGCCACAGATTTACAAATATATTCTTATTCTATTTTTGTTGACACAGTATTAATGCACAAGTTGTATTTTTTCCTGCAGTAGCTTGTACTAGTTTAGCATCTAGGTCCTGAAGAAAGCTGGGTCAGTTGACCAGCACGGCTGAAACATGTCGACCGCATTAGCCTTAGCCAGGAGATAGTTATTATTTCTCACACTATCAGGTTATTTTAAGTATGACACTTGGACAATCCTCAATAAACATATTTTTTGCCCAAGTAGCCATTTTTAATTTCTCACCCACTAGAGCACTGCACTTCACTGGAGTTCACATGGTTTGACCATCCACCTTGGCAAGAGCCTTCCAGGAGCACAAGGTCAGGTACCCAGCAGGGCAAGGTGGCTCAGGGCTGTGGTCCTAGCTTTAGATCTCCTTGAGCTCCAGATGACAAATTTCCGCCAGTAAGGGTGGGCCGATGGCCTCTTTACTTTAGCCAGGTGGCGGGCAAACTATTTGAATTGGGTCCTTACATTTCTGCAGCACACAGTATCTTCTGTTCCCCAAAAATGACTGAGCATCTCCTATTAGTTGTATAGACTGTGATTGGGGAGTGGAGTTGTTTCAGTCTTCAGTCAATTCCCCTGAGACCCTTATTTACATTGTTTTTTCAACATTTCTAACCTTCCCATCACGTACTTCACAGTCTTCCAAATCATCATCGGCAATATCCCAATGCAAGACATCATCCTCAACATACTTACCACATCCACCAGGAATCTCCCCATCGCCCACACCTCCATCATAATACTCCCATTGGATACCATCACTGCGCACTGCGCCCTGTTCCGTAAAAGAGGAATCCGCTCCAGAAACCTCTTCCGCTTTCCCCTCCCCAAAAACCGCCGTTGGGGCAGCCCGCAACAGAGTCCCCTGCCCGCTCACGTGAAATGGCGGCATCGTCCCCTCCAAACTTATTATTCACATCAGCTTGCCGCACAAGCAGCGTTTGAAGAGAAACTTGCTCCCCAACAACCTCATCCCCAATACCAATAGAGCTAGTACGAAACAGGGAGACTCTCCCCTTTGTGCCAAACAGACCACCAGCCTTACTTACCTTCCGACATCGTGACAGTCTCTGTTGAAACAACTCAGGGTCCCCTGGACGCGACTCGATTGACGATGAGACTTGAACTTTGCATGGTCCGCACATGACTCCTGCAAAATACTGAGAGAAACAGATTGCCCCAACCCACCCCTCTCAGTTGTGACTTAAACATGTGCAACATCCTCAAATCGTAATTCTCCCCCCAACAAAACTGCCAATTCCACCTAGAATCTCCCCATCTCCCACACCTCCATCGTAATACTTCCGTAAAAGAAGAATCTGCTCCAGAAACCTCTTCCGCTCTCCCCTCCCCAAAAAAACGCCGTTGGGGCAGCCCGCAACAGATTGGCCCAACCCATCCCCCCCCTCCATGTTATCATTAGAGACATCCAAAAGAAGGTCATCATCATGTCCAACATAAACACCACAGCCCCTAGGCAACTTGCCAGCACCAATTCCACCAGCGTATGAATGCCCTTGGATAACTTTGCGGCGCACCGCACCTCACATTCCAGAAGAGAAAATCCGCTCCAGATCCCCTGCCAGTGCCCTCCACCCCAGACAGAAAATGCCTCCTGCTCAGCCCGTAACTGAGTCCTGCCAGCCGAGGACCGACGCACTGTAGCTGTATCCGTGCCGCCGTAGCCGCTCAAGCCAGACTGCACCGTACTGAGACACCCACAAACCCCCACCGCAGTAGTGGAAACAACTGCGCAGGAATCGCCACTTGGAGCAGGCTCCCAAACAAGGACACCGCAGCATGCAGAGAGGCAGGCCCAACCACCTTGTGTCCCAAAGGAAAAGAAGCGTACCTCAGTGGCAACACACCCCCATGCCCCACAAACAAGCCGACGGCGAAACAAGACGAACCAAGGGCCCCAGGCCGAACCTGCTGGAAGAGGGGGACAGCACAGAACCCCTTCCAAGTAATCGTAGAGACGTAGTGAAAACCTGGCCAGCCCTACTACACACCGGAGAAGCAGGGGAACGAGGTGGGGCCATTGTACCCTCAACCATACCGATGTGACGCTCAGAGTATATCCATTCGTATCCCCTCCCTATGTATATAGAGAACTCTAAGCAGTAGAATATGCAGTAGCCCTCTGTACTCTACAATTCTGAAGTAACCCGTAGGGTATACCCATGCGTATCACATCCCACGTACACAGAGATAACTATAAGCACCAGTTTCCCCATTGTGCGACCCTACAGCCTGCACCCGCACCAGTTCCCTCTATGCATCCCCCATGCAACGCACGCAAAACGTAAGGTCATATATTTAGGTAGCTAGACAACCATTCACGCGTTTCCAGAAAGCGCAAACCCCACCCGGGGGCGCCAGAGCGATCCCCAAAAAGAACAGACTGATACATGAGGAGAACATTACCCATGAACAGATTACAAAAGCAGACGATAAGTAACATGATAGAAAAACGACAATTGCGAGAGAAGAAAATACATGTGTAGCAAAAGCGCCAGGAGGAAAAAATGACGTGTGCAGGTTAAAAAAGAAACAAAGAACAAGTAGAGGTAGAATATCGCAATTCAAGCTAAACAACCCAGACACAAGCATCAACGTAACGTAGGCAAGGGGTGCACCTGTGCAAGTATCAAAGGCAAACCAAATGGAGAGGAAGCATACTGTGTGAACAAGGGGAAAGAGGTGCGTGATGCAAAGCACTCCGACATCCCAGAGGAAAGAAACCCGCACCACACAAACCGCAGCACTGAAAACAGAGAGAAGAAAATAAACAGCCGATCGAGGGCTGCTCCAATAAGCAGGTAACTCCCCCGCCTCCAGAAGCTGAACGGTGAACCCCATGCCAAACTCCCCGCCCGCACCCGAGCAGCCCAACCAAAGGACCTCCCCCGGCTGCCACTAGGCGCACCCCCACAGACCCACGCCCCAGGGGGGGCAGAACGTACCTGCACAGGAGCACCCAGGAGAAGGAGGGGGGGCCACCATCCGACGGTGGGGGGGGGCTCAGCAGACCCCATCCAGCCGCACAAGGGGCAGGGCGGCTGCGCCGTTCTCTCTGCCCAGATGCGGTGACAAAGAGGCCGGCGACGCCATATCTACGCCTCCAGCCGCAGTCCGGAAAGGGCGCCCACGCCCGACCCCCGCCGCACCAGAACTGCAGGGTAGAGAAAGTCCTCGTGTCCCGTGCCACTGAGGACCCGAATGGCCCGCCGTACCACTGCAGACTCCTCCACGGCACCACAAACTGGTGAGGGATGCAGCATTAAGCCACAGAAACGAACCTCTCCGCCCGCCTCCCTAGTTCGCAGTCAACCCTTGCCTCGCGCTGACCCTAATTTCCCCACCTGTCCCTCACTACTCAGGACCCCACCTGTCGTGGCCATCTCCTCACGCGAACCTACCCGGGGAGAACCCGGCTCGCGCACGGCTCTCCCCAGGTCCCCCCTTTGAAGATGCTGGTTAACAACAATTGACTCCAGCTGTACATAACTTGTTAATTTAAATTTGTTATTTCTTCAATTAATATAAATATTTGCACGCCGTCGAGGACATTTCTTTTCAAGTAACAGATGAGCTGACATTTTTTATTTTACATTTCCATTAGAACACAATAACTTTCACTGTGTAGTCTCTTGCTTTCTGCTTCAGTAAACAAATCAGCTGAATATATTCACTGTCTACTCTTGCTGCTGCTTTATTTAAAAAGTATTTTCCACCCGATACTCCTCATATCATAACTTCTTGTTTTCTGCCAGTTTAAAAAATAATTCTGCTGAATATTTTACGGTGACTGCTCTTTCTGCCTGTTTAAGTTAACAATTCAATGTCAATAATAACGCTTTGAGCGCAAAATAACAGTCTCAGTTTCTGATAGAATAGAAAAATAGAATTGATATCTCTTACCAGCTGGCAGATTGTAGGTTGCTTAGAAGAAAAATATTGACAATTTTTACCGAGTTTGTAATTCAACTCCTATTTCGTGTTGTTGTCAGATTGCAACATAAGCAGACCTTGTTCAACGAATTGGGTTCTTGTTTCCCTTCAGTTTAGGAAAATCTATCTTCCTCCAACCAATATGTTCCTGCTCTTGTCTGGTCAAGAAGTAATCGTCGCCAAATTTGTTATGATGAATAAACAGGTTACACCAAGGAACATCTTCAAGTAGATTTATTCTTGAGAGGAAGAACCTAAACAACTTCTTGCCAGACATAGCTGGACTAACTGCTGACTGATGCCACTGGCATGACATCAACATAGAACCCTTAAGGCATCATAAGGATGCAACATTCTAAGCAGTGAAACAAATGAGTAAAGGTAAAGTAATAAAGAACAGAGCATAAAGTATAACAGAGAGGAAGATTAATAAACAAATTTCACTTGTTTTTAATATTTGAAATTACATTTGAATTGATAAAAAATGTCTCAAACATTCACTGGCTAGCTCCACCGTGATTACACAAATACCTCTATCTACGGCCTGTAGACCCTGCGCGGCCTGCAGGACACCTGGTGTGGGAGATACGAGGAGACTGCAGACACTTGAGATCGCAGGGGCGCTCTATGTGGCGTGTGTGCCAGAGCGACAGAAGGCCCTATTTATTGTCCTGATGTCTCTATGCCCCGATGTCATTCCGCTCTGTGAGTCAGAACTGCTTGACCTGAACGTTCAACCAACGGAACGAAGACAAACGCGTTAAATAATTCACAATGTGCTTCTTAGAGAAGACTTGTCACGCAAGGCGGATAATGTCCACTTCATAGGTAGGTCCACAGGAATTATGCGAAAGGTGAGGACAACATATTGGCTCAATTACTCGTCAAGAAATGCAAATTATGCAGCTTCTTTTGTGAAAGAATAACTTTATTAGTTAGTCATTTTTACACATACTAACGCGGCCCGGGCATAACGTTCACCTCATTAGTACTCATTTAACACCCAAGTAGAGCAGTAAGCCACGCGAAGGAGACAAGGCAACTTTTGCGAAGGGCCTTTCAGTTTTCAGCATCGATTCGTTACGTTTGCAGAATATCTCGCAGACGATCGATTGCATGCCAATTGTGACAGATCCATACCAAGGCAACACATATTGTTCTACCCACTCAAGTAGCTTCTTGTCCCATGTCTGCGAACAGCCTGTATGCAGGTTTAAACTGCCACATCAACTTGGCAATTAAACCTTTTGTCAAGTCTAAAACTCCCATTAACACATATAAGTCACCCCTAGAATAGGCCCTTACCAGCCCACAGAACGGAGTGCAATTATTTAAAAAGTTGGATGTGTAGTTTTAAGTTTTACATGTCCTGGGAATAAAAAAGAAACAAATACTTTGTAAACTACTGTGGAGCCTACTTCCCCCATAGGATAATATGTTGTAACCTTATTACATTTAATAAGTGATAACTTTTGCTTGTGTGTTTTGCTGTTCGCCCTATGTGGGAAGGGTATGCCCAGACGTGGGTCCAGTGCTCACTACGCCACAGGAGTCAAGCTACCCTGGCTGATGACGGCTGATAGCCAAAAATCGGACCTAGGATGCTTGATATCGGTCCAGGGAAGACATGGCTTGGCAGTTCGGGCTAGGCTGTTCCCATGAGGCACAGGGTCAAGACTGATTTGCCATCATTTTGTTTGTTTTATTATTTGAGTCCCTCCAAGAAGAAAAACAGAAATCCTGAAGTTTTTGGTTTCTTTGTGACTGCAAACAGGCCTGTTTATGCCAAGATCTTGCTGTCCATGCCAACCACCAATGAGAAGTTCCAGTGATTCCTACTCTTGGTGTTAGAGCAGCCACTAGAAATGAGGGGCAACAAGAAATATGCACTTTGCCCAACACCATCAACCACCAAAGCAAATCCCCAGCAACAGCCATCTGCAATACCTGGCAGAATAATAAAGTTGCAGTGACAACCTACCATGATGCCGAGCCCAGAGTTCCATAAGTCTTTAGGTTTTTAGGCGTTATACTTACCATACATCTTTTAAATTGCATGTTTCCGGTTTTACTGGTTGGATTTTTGTCATTTTGGTGTCAAATCATTCATTAAATTGTACTACAGTTTTCCAAATTGGTGTAGGATTTTACTTAACTCATATTTTTACTTTATTACTGCTTGAGTGCTGCATACATACTTTACGAGTGCAATTTTGATTTCTTATTAATCTACTTTTTGCAAATCATTTTCTGGTTGTTTTGTTGAATCAAGGTTATGTTTGAAAACAATGGCTAGATTGGAAGGCTGTTGACTTTCTTTAAACATCTCAGAATTACAAGTCCTAAACATTTGATGCATTTTCACCAGCGAATACATTACCGTTCTCAAGATGGAACATTAATGTCTCCTTATCATAGATATTGAATTGCCTCCTGATGGATTGGGGCACGCATAGGAAAGCTTCAAGAGCAAGTGGATGTGGGATGGGGTACAGAAAGGTAGAAGGGAGAAGGAGAGAGGATGGCCAGATATAAAGAGAGAGAGTTGGAGGAGAGGAAGGAGAGATCTTGTTTGAGCATTTTTGCCAGGGCTGCTTAGTTCTCCAGTCCAGCCCTGGAGGCAGGATACCCATGGAGCTGGCTTCTACATCGATGTCAATACTGTTGATTTTCTGCTGCCCAGGCAATAGCTTTTTCTTGTGAGCTGAGCTTCCATAACTGCTGTCCATGCTGCACCTACCCCGCTCCAACTAGGACCTGTTGTGTTTCAAAGATGTTTGCAAATCTGATACCTACAATGCTTTATAGTCTGTTGAACACACTTAGGGGCAGATATATGACAGAAGTTACATTGTTTTTGCAGCTCACAACATGGTACAAGTGTGACACAATTTCAAAATGAGATTTATAAAGCCACGCAAGGCGACCGTGTGTTTCCCTGAGTGGCTCCATTAGGATGGAGTAACGCAACTCAGAGCAAGTCGCTGAATTTGATAACTCTGCCCTGGGAAAGCACTCCAAGGGTGTTGCATGGGTGTTACCACAGAACTCCAGTGGTTTTTAAGCATTCCTAGAATTACTAGAACTGGTATACCTAGGAATGCGCCAAAGGTGCCCCAGGGGTAGGGTGCCTTGTAACTGTAATCATCAATAATAAAACAGGGAAAACTGCCAATTTCATTTTTCCCATTGGAGCACAATTGCTCCATAGGGTAACATGGTAATACTCTAATAAAGTATCACTATTGGTTGGACTGGGCAAAAAAATGTATTCAAGGACTTAAAAGAGTAGTTATGATAATTCCAACAACTTGCCACTGTTAGATTTAATACATCTGTTACAGAAAAAAAGATCTATCACTTTCTTCTTTGTGATACAAATTCCATCCTTCCAGCAGTCCTTTTCGGATAGGCCAGCCTCTGCCAAGCTGTTCCAAACTGTCTTAATGAGATTTAAAGTGGCTTGCGCAGGGACAAAGGACATTATGTGGGTGGAGAATGCAGCTCTTCAGTTGCAGAGCAAAAGGCAGTATGGGGTTAGAGTAGCCAAACTGGTCTTCAAAGAGCGATATACAGTTTAGGGCAGCACAGGCTTGTCCACACATCCTGCACCCCCAGCCAAACAGGAGCACATGTTATTAGTTTACGAGGGAGGTTGGAAGAAGCATATTTTTGGGAAACCTAACCAGACCACTTAGCCAGACTAGTGGAAGGACTTTGCCATATCTGAACCTCCAGAAGAAAGGTTCTCCATTTTGTATTCTAAAAGAATATTGCTTTCTGGGTCAACAATAATTCACACTTTGGAAAAAGTGGCCATACCTGAAGGGGGCACTCTGCACCTCATTGGACAGGGGAGTCCCCCCTGCTTGTCACTCAAGAACACTGAATAAATATGCGAGAGCTGTCAAACAACTTAGATCTCTTCCTGGAATAATCAAGAGAAGGACTGCACTGTTGGAACTCCTGGTCTACGTCCCAAGAGGACTGTACTCATAAGGACTGCACCTGCTGCACACTTTGGAACTATGGCCCTAACAACTTTGCTTTGCTTCAAATGGAATGAGGATGGAATCCCTGCAAGCAGCAGGTACAAAAGAGATGCAAGAGATCCCTGCCTGAAACTAAAGAAGAAGGATTGCCATGCCTGAACCCTGGCCCACACCAAGTGGACTGCTCTCCAAATGACTTTGCCTTTGGGAACTATAGCTCTTAAGACATTCCTGTTCTTCGATAAGTGAAGGAGTGGACTCCCTGAAAGAAATAGGGTGAAATAGCTCCACCTGCATCGTTTTCACCAAGGAGAACCCAGCTAGATGGCGTCCAGGGGACTTTTAGGGATACAGCAGGTACATTCTGGGTAATGTAGTTCCAATATCCCAAGGAGCGACTTAGAGCTTATGGAACCTTGCTTTTGTTTGGGGACACTTTTCTGCATCAACAGACCATTCTGGAAGTAAGTGTAAAGAAGGGTTGACTTAATCCCAATCCAAGAATGACCTTTTTAAACCTTCTGAGTGCTATTTTTTTCTAAGAAGAAGTTTAGTTTTTAATCTTTAGAAATGCATACCTCTGCTTCTGCACATTGGATTTTGTGTTGCTCCAGTCTCATTTTAATCATAAAAATGTTTAATTTTTATTGTGTTTTGTGTTTTACTTATTGAACATATTGATTTTTTAAATACTTTACACACCTTTCTCCTATGTTAAACCTGTGTCTCGTTGCTAGATACAAAGGGTTGAGTGTGGACCAATTTATTGAAACCTAGACTGGGTCATATATTGTGATTGTGGCATTATTACTAATGGTAGGTCCCTACCTACACTGATTAATAAACCACCTTCAAATAGAAATTAATTCTAATTCCAAGACTTAATGTGAGGGCACATTTCATGATAAACAATAATGCAAATTGCTGAAGCTGTCATCCATACCAAGGCAACACATATTGTTCTACCCACTCAAGTAGCTTCTTGTCCCATGTCTGCCGACAGCCTGTATGCAGTTTTAAACTGCCACATCAACTTGGCAATTAACCCTTTTGTCAAGTCTAAAACTCCCATTAACACATATAAGTCACCCCTAGAATAGGCCCTTACCAGCCCACAGAAGGGACTGCAATTATTTAAAATGTTGGATGTGTAGTTTTAAGTTTTACATGTCCTGGGAATAAAAAAGAAACAAATACTTTGTAAACTACTGTGGAGCCTACTTCTCCCATAGGATAATATGTTGTCACCTTATTAAATTTAATAAGTGATAACTTTTGCTTGTGTGTTTTGCTGTTCGCCCTCTGTGGGAAGGGTATGCCAAGACGTGGGTCCCGTGCTCACTACGCCACAGGAGTCAAGCTACCCTGGCTGATGACGGCTGATAGCCAAAAATCGGACCTAGGATGCTTGATATTGGTCCAAGGAAGACATGGCTTGGCAGTTCGGGCTAGGCTGTTCCCATGAGGCACAGGGTCAAGACTGATTTGCATATGGCCATGCCTGAACTGGGGGGCGTGGTGAGCAAATTAACGATGGATTAAATCCAGATCTGTGACTGGATGTGAATGTTTTGCAAATGTGCAACATTCCATCCATCATCTTGTTTGTTTTATTATTTGAGTCCCTCCAAGAAGAAAAACAGAAATCCTGAAGTTTTTGGTTTCTTTGTGACTGCAAACAGGCCTGTTTATGCCAAGATCTTGCTGTCCATGCCAACCACCAATGAGAAGTTCCAGTGATCCCTACTCTTGGTGTTAGAGCAGCCACTAGAAATGAGGGGCAACAAGAAATATGCACTTTGCCCAACACCATCAACCCCCAAAGCAAATCCCCAGCAACAGCCATCTGCAATACCTGGCAGAATATTAAAGTTGCAGTGACAACCTACCATGATGCCGAGCCCAGAGTTCCATAAGTCTTGTGTCTTTAGGCGCTATACTTACCATACATCTTTTAAATTGCATGTTTCCGGTTTTGCTGGTTGGATTTTTGTCATTTTGGTGTCAAATCGTTCATTAAATTGTACTACAGTTTTCCAAATTGGTGTAGGATTTTACTTAACTCATATTTTTACTTTATTACTGCTTGAGTGCTGCATACATACTTTACGAGTGCAATTTTGATTTCTTAATAATCTACTTTTTGCAAATCTATTCATACATTACAGCATTCAAAATCGAAAAACATTAGCACATGGTACACAAACATTTATACAATGGTTGATTCCCTCAAAAAATTCTTCTTTTATTGAGCTGATTTTTAGTCCATTAGATCAAAAAAAATTCCAGAAATGATTGACAAAATGTAAAATGTGAGCTTCTTGTTGGCAATGCTCAGGTCCCAATGCATTCAGGGCGTTCTGCTCTGCCCTTCGTCAGGTGGAATCTACAATGAAAATCAACATAAATGACTGGATGTTTTGACATGGTTATTCAAAAACTAGAGATGACAGTTCGAATAGAGGGAGTACACCAAGCCCCCTTGACTGAAATTGAGAACACAGGTTGAAGAGTATCATATCTAGATGAAAAGATCAAACAGAAACAACACTAAAGTTGACAGTGCTGGAAAAAACAGATAATGGGAAAATGCTATTAGCCATCATTAGTGCTGAGTCCGTCAGAAGTGCGAAAAAGATGATAGGTGTATTCTAACTACCATTCCATGAATTGGTGCTCGTATTAGACAACAATGGTAATTTCAACCATACCTCAGAAGCTCATATAAAGCAACAAGGTCAAAAGAACGCCAACATTACGTCGCACAACAAGTGACGATTGGAAATGTCAAGTTTTACCAAAGTGAGCTTGGCTGTTAGTGATGTGTTACTAGGGTCCACAGGCGACCACACTGTCACAGTGCTGTCAGTAATCTCTGTAATAACAAGAATAGTGTAAACCTATGTTCGAGAATCTGGCAAAACACCCTATTCACAAAAACTAAAAAAACATAAAATGCTCACCAGCTTATGGAATGGCTTGACAAAAGAACCTGGAGTGAGAGTATACGACCTGCTGCAGGGGCTCACAACTGTGAAGGAACTTGCCATTGCTGTAAATAAAAATAAAAACTAACACTAGATCACATATGAGTATTGACATGAGCTGAGTCTCACCCAAAAATAAACCAATTTGAAGAATCAGACTTAATCCCGTAACGGGACTGTCGGCAGAACAAAATAAATGACAACCGCGCTTTAACTAAGCGTTAACCAAATATAAACTGAAGTAAAAAACCGTTGTGTTGCTATATTATCACTGGCGAGAGAGATATCGTACTGCTACCTATGTCCCACTATCTCTCAACCCAAGAAGGGAACCCGTAACTTAGCCCATGAAGACAGCAAGCGTCTCTCCTGAATCACGCATCCGGGGAAACTTTATGAACCCAAAGTTTAGACAGCAAACACAAACCGCAGTGACCTACGGTCCTAAATACGGAAATGAAACGTGAAGCGACATTGACTGCGTATTGGCAATGTGATATCGACAGTGAAAACATACTACCGAAATGTAGTTAAAAGCCGATACCTCGTGTATAATCAAAATTAATAAAAGCTGTGCGGGGATTAGCTTTCCTGTGTGTATAGCCAGGATTTAAAGAACTAAGAAAAGAAAAAAAAGAGAAAAAGAAGAAAAAGAAGAGTTACACCAATGTATCAATGAGTGAAGATATGTAAAGTTGCTCTGACCCAACACCCTCCCGGAGAAATATAAAAGTTGTGGTCAATATAGTGAAAAAGAATATCAATAAGGATTAGTGTACTGTGGCATGTCAAAAACATGTAAAAAACAATGGGTCCCAGGGGGACTTGGCACAATCCGATGTCCCCCTGGGAAAATTTGCGCAGTGGAACAATACACTTAGCGCGATTGGTCAAGGGTAGGATAGGGGAGGGCTTAGTGGGTATTGTGGGGAGTGGGGAGGGAGTGGCGTCACTGTGAAGGCGGGAGCGGTGTGGCGCAGATTTGTTTGTATTTAGTGTTCATTTTATTTTACTTTATTTTTTATTTTTAAAAAAAATAAAATTAATCTGTCACGTTAGGACAGTCGTTACAGTTATCCATTCTTGTTTTACGATTCTTTTTAGGTGCACTGTTGGGGGGCTAGGATAGTCTAGAGCGGGCTTATCCTTTCCCTCTGGATGTTGGGGGAGGTTAGGGGTAAAATGGCAAAGGGGAAAAAAGAATGAAGAGAAAAACAATGGTTCTGAAATGTACATTTTGGGATTTGCAATTGATAAGTTGTTGGGAAAGTTGTGGTTTTAAAGTCATTATTTGGAAATGCTTTGGGGAAATGTAACAATGTGTTCATTTCTGTAGCAATAAATGCAAAGAATTGGATTTCTGTTTTTGACTGTCTTAAAAAAAGTGACCTTTTATGCTAGTAAAGAGATAAGTGTGTATTGTTCTTATTGCGCCATCCATATATGTACAGCTGAATACCAAGAATTCAGACCTAAAACCTCATTTATTTCCCCGATGTCTCACAATGAGATAGACTCTTATGAAACCTTAGTAAACAAAGACATTTTGAAAATGTCATTGGCTTCTCCCAAACATAGCAATTTGTCCAGATCAGACAAAACTGCTTTGAAGTCTCTTTGCAATAACAAAACCATTTATTTGACTCTTGCCGATGAAGAGGGAGCTTGGATTATTATGGACCGCAGCTTCTATAAGTGTAAAGTTGAAATGATACTTCAAGATGAAACAACTTATATACCACTTAGTCAGGTCCCACAGAAAAGTGTCAGAACACCTTACTAAAAATTATGGAGCAGGCCAAAGCGTTAGCTTGGATCTCAGACAAAACTCAGGAATTCTTAGGGATCAAGTATCCCAGGCGAAGGTGCACAAGTCACCAAATGATCCCCAATTAAGACCTATTGTGTCGGGTTTGCATAAACCATTGGAACATTACTAGATACTTTCTTTAAGCCTATTGTACTGTCTGGCAGTACATACTTACAGGATACTACTCATCAACTTAAACCTCATAACACGAGGGGTTGAGATTTGACTATGCACCATTGATGTACCTGCCCCCTACACCACAATTCCCCATTCTGAGGGAATTAAAGCTGTAGAATGGACTCTCTTAAAACAGGATGAAATGCAAGCTGATAATGTTTTTTTACTTCAACTCCTTCAATTTGCCCTGTTCCACAGTTAATTCACGGGTTAGCCAGTCGACCCCAGCCGACCGAATCGCGTCTCCCAATAGGAGCTCCTGATCTGGGAGATCTGGTTGGCCTGTCCAGTCGACCCCAGACAGGTGCCTTCGGCCCCGGTCTGGGAGCTCCGGACGGCTCATCCAGTCGACCCCAGTTGAGTATCCCAGTTTCTAGCTTGGGAGCTCCGGACTTTCTCTCCAGTCGACCCCAACTAAAATGTTTTCCTCGTCCCTCTTTTGAGGAATTCTGCAGTTTGGCAAACACGGTGTCCTCTGGCTCTCCGCGTGATCCACTACCTCCCAGATTTTGGAAGGCTTTTCAGGCGGAACTTTTTCAACCTTTGTATTCCATCTGCCTCCAGTCTCTGGAGTTGGCATCTGTCCCCGAGTGTTGGAAGCTAGCAGTAGTGTCACCTCTGCTCAAGAAACCAATGCTGGACCCGACCTGTCTTTCCAACTATAGGCCAATTTCCTTGCTCCCTTTTCCTATTAAGATCATGGAAAAATGGGTGACCCGCTCGCTCTCAGGTTTCCTGGAAAACATCGGTTGGTTCGACGAGGCACAGTTTGGCTTCCGCCCCGGGCACGGGATGGAGTCCGCGCTGGTAACCGTATTGGACAACCTTTGTTCGCGTGTCGACAGTGGTCGGGCAGCCTTTTTAGTGCTGCTCGACATGTCGGCCGCGTTCGATACGGTCTGCCACCGGACCCTTATCAGGAGACTGGAAGAGTGTGGGGTCACAGAGGGTGCAAGAGACTGGCTCATATCCTATCTTGGCAGTCGGCAACAGTTGGTCTCGCTCCCTCCATTTTGTTCTGAGCCAAGGAAAGTAGGGCAGGGGGTCCCACAGGGCTCGGCCATCAGCCCAATACTTTTTAATCTGTACCTCCGCCCCTTGGTCCAGCATATAAAATCTTTTGGTGTCTCGGCTTTTAATTACGCCGATGACACCCAGCTGGTCTTTTCCCTGGAGGGCAACAATGCGGTCTCGCTGGAGACATTCCATCGCTGCATGGCAGCCACAGCGGACTTGCTACGGGCCAACTCCTTACAATTTAACAGACGGAGGTCCTCTACTGTTCCATAGATCGGACCTCGCGCGCACTTCCAGAGAACTTTTGGCCTGCCTCCTTCCCCGAGCCAGTATCGGCTGCGGTATCTGCTCGCAACTTGGGGGTGATCTTCGGCCCAAATTTACAGCTTGACATGCACGTCAATAAAACCACGTCTACGTGCATGATGCTGTTACGCATGTTGCGTAAAGTTCTGCCCCTTCGCCCCGCCCAAGCCAGGCCGGAAGTAGTTTGCGGTACCATACTAATTCGCGTAGACTATTGTAATGCGCTACTTCTAGAGGCCCCAAAAAATCTGGTGGGGAAGTTACAACGGGTGCAGAATATGGCCGCCAAGTTGGCTCTCTCACGCCCTAGGTCTAGTTCTTCTACCCTAGCCTTGAGAGAGCTACACTGGCTCCCGGTACATCTGAGAGTGCTGTACAAAGCCGCTTGTTTGGTGTTTAAGGCAGTACATCAACTGGGCCCGATACCTCTGCAGAACATGTTCACCTGGTACTCTGCCCCGCGACTTCTCCGTTCCTCTTCGGCGCATTTGCTGGTAGTCGCGAGGTTTCAGAGAGTCAGGATGGGTGGCTGCTCATTCAGTGTTGCAGTGGCCAAACTTTGGAACTCCTTGCCACTCTCCTTGAGAAGCCACAGAGACTATCTTCCGTTCAGGAAAGTGTTAAAAACGCACTTGTTTCCTAAAATTGTTGTGTAAGTGAACAGTGCCACCGCTCAAGTTCAAGCGCCAGGATGCCCTTTGGGTGACAGGACTGCGCTTTATAAATACACTAAATAAATAAATAAATAAATACATTAATTCAGGTGGCAAAATAGATTTTTTTCTACAAACCAATGGTACGTCCATGGGCTTTTCTGGAGCCCCGAGCTACGTGAATATCTATATGATGCAATTTGAACAGACACACATTCCATCTGACTCTGATTGGTCTGATCATTTTATCTTATACAGGAGATATATTCATGATATACGCATAGTGTTGCAGGGAACCAAGCTAGCTCATCAATATTTTGAACATCCTGAATACTAAACACCCGAGAATTCAGTTCACATGTACACTTGGTCGGCAACAAATAGCTTATCTGGATGTCTCCACTGAGCCATCTGATACCAAAATTCCCATGTCTGTTTTTAAGAAACCCACGGACCATATGAACTCTCTTCTTTTTTACAGTTTTCACCCTTTATCATTAAAATATCACTTACCTTACTCCCAGTTTCTGCGGGTGAAATGCATCACTTCACACCAAGAGAAACTTGCAAGTTCCATGCAAGATACAAGAAATAGATACCTCTCCAGACGTTATCGCAAAAGAAATAGTTGATGCCGCTGAAGCAAGAGCAAATGAAATACTAAGAGAGAAATTACTCAATAGGCAAGGTAAACCACCACTTAACAGAAAGGTCTTATGTCGACTTACTCCATCTCCTCAGCAGCTATTAAACAAGCTGTTTTTAAAATGTGGAATTTATTACAATTAGAGCCTGATTTGCATGGAATTTTCATTATCCCTCCCATCTTTGCTTACAAGCACTCACAGAATTTGGAAGACATTCTGAACCAGGAAGGGCCTGACACTAACACACAACACAAAGGCATGCGTCTATGCTTTAATTGTTCACATTGCAACAATGTATTGTCCGGTAATCTCATTCATCACCCATGGTCTGGTAAAAAGATCAATTTAAAATTCACAGCCGACTGTAATAGCCACTTTGTGATTTACATGATTCAATGCCCATGTGCCTTTCACGATATAGGAAAAATGGAAAGATCCTTTTGCACAAGAATACCGAACACAAAAGTCGCATTCACACCAAGACAAGCACGTCTCCCTTGGCAGCTATTGGCATCTTTTTAATCATTCCATTACTCATCTACGATTCACAGTTGTAGACGTTGTGCCAATCGGGAAACATCATTTACTACGAAGGCATCCCCACGCATAACGTTTACCACGGTACACTTACCACGCAAACGTTTTTTCAACGTGGGTGCCTTCCACGACCGTCTTTACCACGAAAGTACGTTCAGCGTGGGTTGGGGGGAGACGTGGTATTCCGTCCAGTCGTGCTGGGGGGGCTGTGGGAGGGTTGGGAGGGGGGCTAGGGGGTCTGGGGGGGCTGGGGGGGTCTCCCCCCCAAAAAATAACAACAATTAAGGAGCGAGTTAGATAAAAAAAAAAAACGCTCTGTGGTATTAATGAAGTACAAGGAAAGAGCCTCCCCCAAAGACGTGCAGTGTACGTCAAAAAAGAAGTCCTTTTTTTATTTTGGAAGACGTGTTTTGACGCTTGTTTCCATGGTAGATGGAAGTAAGGGCTGCTGGAGAAAGACGTGCAGGTAAGACGTGGTACAATCCTTCGTTGTATATTCCAGCGTGGTAAAGCCACTTGCGATGTAAAATTCGCGTGGTTATGCCATGCGTGGAACTTGAAATCGTTGAAAAATCATATATTCGTGCCAATCAGAGCTGACAGAGACATGTCCAAGGTACTCTCTCAACGAGAATCATTTTGAACTAGGCATTTGAACTCCATGGTACTAGGGGGTTTAAATGACAAGATTGAATTGTGCTTCTTTTTATAATCTTGTTGCCTATGTCAATCATACACTATATGTCTAGTTCACTAGGTGCATTGTTGACTCCTCTCATATTAACATTTTCAGCCTTCCGTTGCACAATGTGTCTCTTGTTATGTGGGAATGTTCAATGTCTTGCATTTATGCAACTTTATTTATGTGTTTGTACATACGGTTGTTTTTTAGTGTGTGATTTATCGTTCGGTCACTTTATGTATCATGTTTATGTGGTAATACATGCATTACTTGTATGCAAATGATTCAGCCTTTGTGGCACTTTATGTATGATGTATTCGTAAACTGATTCCATTAGCCGTTCATCAGTTCATGTTCGGCAACTATGCGCAACTGTTGCTTCTGCATAGTGATGTTCATTATACTGCTGTTAATTTCTGAGACATTCAGTGGACATTTGTTAGGTAAATATATGTATTGTTTTTTACATTTTTGAGACATGTCACAATATACTAATCCTTATTGATATTATTTTTCACTATACTGACCACAACTTTTATATTTCTCCCGAAGGGTGTTGGTGCTGCACAACTTTACATATTTTCACTCAATGATACACTGTTGCAGCTCTTCTTTTTCTTCTTTTTCTCTTTTTTTTCTTTTCTTATTTCTTTAAATCCTGGCAATTAGCACAGAAAAGCTACTCTACGCGCAGCTTTTAATTAACCTTGATCCGATTCGAGGTATCCGCTTTCAAGCCCGTGTCGGTAGTATGTTTTCAGTGTCGATATCACGTTTCATTTATTTAGGACCGCAGTTCACTGCGGTTCGTGTTTGCTGTCTAAACTTTGGGTTCGTAAAGTTTCCCTGGAGGCGTAATTCAGGTGAGGCACTTGCTGTCTTCGTGGGCTAAGTTATGAGTTCCCTCCTTTGGTTCCGAGATGGTGGGACGTAGGCAGCTGGTCGATATTTCTGCCACCAGTGATAATATAGGAGAACTATGTTTTTTTACTTCAGTTTATATTTGGTTCACGCTTAGCATCTGAAGTGATACAGATAACCAGTGCTTGTCATTTATTTTGTTCTGCCGAAAGACCAGTTAGGGGATTACGTCTGATTCTTCAACTTGGTTTATTTTTGGTTTAGACTCAGCTCATGTTAATACTCGTATGTGGTCTGGTGTACGTTACTATTTTAGCATTGGCACTTTCATTGACAGTTGTGAGCCCCTGCAGCGGGTCGTATACTCTCACTCCAGATTCTTTTGTCAAGCCATTCCATATGCTGGAGAGCATTTTATGTTTTTTGAGTTTTTGTGATAAGGGTGTTTTGCCAGATTCTTGAACATAGGTTTACACTATTTGTTTTATTACAGAGATTACTGACAGCACTGTGACAGTGTGGTCACCTGTAGACCATGGTAACACAGCACTAGCAGCCTAGCTCACCATGGAAAAACTCAATGTTTCCAAACCTCACTTGTCGCGCCGCTTGATGTTGGCGTTCTTTTGACCTTGTTGCTTTATATGACCTTCTGATGTACGGTTGAAATTACCATTGTTGTATTATTTGAGCACCAATTCAAGGAATGGTTGTTAGAATACACCTATCATCTTTTTCTCACTTCTGACGCACTCAGCACTGGTGATGGCTATTAGCACTTTCCCTTATTCTGTTTTTTTCCAGCACTGTCAACTTTAATTTTGTTTGTTTTTCATATTTTCATCTAGATATGATACTCTTCATCCTGTGTTCGTACTGGCATCTCTAGTTTCTCAATAACCATGTTAAAACATCCAGTCATTATGCTGGTTTGCATTGTGTATTTTCCCTGACAAAGGGTGGAGCAGAACACCTGAAATGCACTGGGAACTGAGCATTGCAACAAGAAACTCACATTTGAAATGTTGTCAATAATTTTTGGAAGTTTTTTAGATCTGATGGACTTAAAATAAGATCAATAAAAGAAGAATGTTTATGGGCAATCAACCATTGTATACATGTTTGTGTACCATGTGTTAATGTTTTTCGATGTTGAATGTTGTAATGTATGATTAAATGTGCAAACAGTAGGGGGTGGGCTGTACCATCTCTCCAAGTGCACACAAAATAGATATATTTAGAGGATCCTTTTCATAATTTAGTTAATGTTTTTGTTTAATTGAGTGCATACCTAGCTGTCTTCATTCACTAGCATAAATACTGTAGACATTACCTCTAAGTTACATCTGACTAATTTGTAACAAGGTACTAGAGGGTTAAGCACAAGTTAATTTGGTGACTTTTGTTGTTAAACCTGAAGGATGACGGCTGTTGCTTGAGAAGAGCTCACATCTCCCTAACCCATCCACCCAGTTTCTCATATTGGTGTGCAGCAGTGGGATTCAGTACTCGTGTTGATAGATGCTAAAATCCCAGATAAATAAATTTGATACAAAATGCGACCTTTTTTTACATTCTCCTTAGTTTTGGATTGGCTATATATTCCAAATGTACCTTTTTCCCACCTCCTTTTTGCTACAATTGAGACAGATACTCAAGATTGATGACTTCAGCAAGGCTGAGCTGCAGACACTCTGCAAGGAGAGGGGGATGATTGTAGGAAATAAGGCCACAATTTTGGACCTCCAGATAACCTTCCATGCAAAGAAAAAGTTCAAGAGTGCGCAGTCTACCCTAGAGGAACTTGATGATAACAACCAGGAGGAGGAGGAAATGGATTATGAGGAGGCGCAGGGTCTGTCAAGCAACCATTAGCAGCAGTACGGCCAGAGAAAAAGGAAGAATAGATGGTTGCAGAAATGGAGCGCCATGCCAATCCAGGGACTGGAGTGTCCTCCAATAGTCTGTGCCAGGAAGACTGGAAGACTGATAGAGCAATCAAGTGGCACATAGCCAAGTTTAGAATGGAGGTGGCTTTGGAGTGGGCTGGTTAAAGAGACTGAAGGTTGTGCCAGCAACAGGATCCAGCAGCAGTTGTGGCAGAGGTCCAATGCCCTAGGGGGAGAGGTGGCGGCTTGCATACCCCAAGAGCCGGGGACCAGACATGCATTGGCAGATGGTATACATCCCAATACATAATAAACAACTCACTAAGCACGTGGAGCAGAACCTTCCTCAAAACACCTCCCAGTCCAGATTGTACAGCAATTGCAACACTGAGACTCCCCTGATGAATGTCCCTGACAAAATCTGGGCCTTCCTCAACTGAGGAGATACAGTGACCCTGAACCTCTCAGCAGCACTCAACACTGTATCCCACCATATGTTGATCGAAAGGCAGCACAACATCGGCATCTAAGGCGTCGCTCCCAAATGGATCACCGCCTTCCTAACTAGGAGAACACAGAAAGTCTCTATACCTGCTTTCATCTCTTACCCAAGGATATAATTTCATACAGTGATGACACTCAGCGTATCCTCTCCCTCTCCAAGGACTCCACCACCAGAAACAGCTTTAACAGGTGCATGACAAGAATCCACAACTGGATGAGAGACTACTGCCTGAAGCTCAACAATGACGAAGCAGAAGTTCTAATTTTCAACATCATCACCACTCCCTGAAATGCTTTCTGATGGCCATCAGAAATAGGAAGGGGACCCACCCTGTAGGACCATGCCAGAAACCTCAACTTCATCCTAGACAGCAATCTGACGAAGTAGTCCCAAACCAATGCAGTCTCCAATGCCTACTTCTCCACTCTGTGCATGTTACAAAATAATCTTCAAATTGCTATCTCTGAGCACAAGATGCAACGTCACACAAGCCCTCATCAATAGCTGACTGGTCTACAGCAAAGCTCTCCACTGGGGGATTGGTGCACACTTCTTCCATAGATTACAGACCATTGAGAATGGTACTTATCCTTGACCTCTGCAGACGGACCCAAATCACCCTTCAATTCAAAGATCTCCATTGGCTCCTAGTACAAAAGAGATGGCAATTCATGATGCAGACCCATGCTTACAAGGCGCTACACAACCAAGTACCCACCTACATTAACCACCACCTGAACTTCCAATCAGACAGACAAGTAAATCATACAGACAACTACACTGTAAAATACATTGAATGGTCACTACCGGAAGCTCTGGACCTCCCCTTCTCTACTGGAATTCTGTAAGGGGCTCAAAACTTAGCTATCTTGTCTGTGGGGAGGTTTCTGTCACAGAGGCATATATATAATCACATGTAGGTATATATTTGTGCAGTAAATGTGAGATGGACAAGGGAAAGTGACAGATAAATAACCCTGGGTATAGTTTGCATAGCAGCACTACACGTAGCTTCACGTAGTATACTTTGAACTTCACGTAGTACACGTAGACTGCGTAGCGTAGCTAATGACACTGTGTACTTGTCTGCACTGTGAAAAAATTACAAATGGCATCCTGCACAGTGCCAGTTATGATAAAATAAGTATCTTTATTTTTACATGCTAAAGAGATATAGTACTTTCCCAAAAGTGAAACTGATAAATTAGCAAGCAGTGAGAGAGGTGATGGTTTTGGGATCCTCCCTAACCTAGGGGGAGTCCCAAACACATGCCTTGAAAACAAAAAAAGCAAATCTTATTGAATGATTTGGTGGTGGTCCCATCCTCCTAGGACTGCCCCAAGCACAGGTATTGCCCAAAAAAAACATTCCCAACCAAAGGCTCTGTAAAACATTATGGGATGAGATTTAGCAGTGGGCAATGAATATTATCTAGTATCCAATACCAAAATAATCCTACAAAGAGCTGCAGTTCAACTGGTGGTTACTAGATGTCCCTCACGAGTCAAATGCAAATGCTTGATGAAATGGTTTCAATGGTTTTGCATTTGACTCATGAGGGACATCTGTTGATGACTAGTGGAACTGCATCTTGATGTAAGAATAATTTCAATGCTTTGCATTTGACTCGTGAGGGGCATCTAGTAAAGACTAGGTGAACTGCAACTCTTTGTAGAAATATTTTGATATCGGATACTATAATATTATCTGCCCTTTGCTAATCTCGTCCCTTAATGCTTTGTAGGGAGTATGGTTGGGATTGTTATTTTGCCAAATACTGTGCTTGGGGTGGTCCTACGAGGATGGGACCACCACTAAAGTTCAACAAAATGTGCTTTTTATTTATGCTCTTTGTGTTCAAAGCATCTGCTTGGTCCTCCCCTAGTTTAGGGGGGAACCCCAAAATCATCAGCTCTCTCATTGCCCAATGTTTTCATTGAAAAAGTTAACTTTTGTGAAATGGTTATATGTTTTTAAGCATGTAAAATTGCTTTTTCAAAACATCTGAGGATGTTGTTGATTTAGCTGCTACGCTATGTGACTAAGCGCAGTTTTTGTGCTGTACTACGTGCAATTTACAAAGTGCGAATTAGCACAAACTTTGCATGTTCCATTAGTGTAGCATAGTATTATGCCCAGGGTTACTGATTAATGGGAAATATATGCTATACATTTAAAGGAGGTTATTAATGTTAAAGAGGATTATAGGGTGGGTAAACCACAAGTACATTGCAGGCATTAACATGCAATGTCTTTACCACACATTTATTACCACACACATTTTTACCATGTATAGGTCTTAACTAGGCCTGGGTGGTAAATTCCGTTCTGCTTGCGGAATTTGCGGAATTTGCGGAATTTGGGTAATTTCAGGTTCCGCGGATAAAGCGAAATCGCCCAAAATTCTGCGTTCCCCTACTTCGCAACATTTTTTGCTTGTTTGCATTCTCAAATGCGTGTTTGCAAGTTATTTTCCCCCGGGCACGCAAACAGCAATTTCGAACAGTACAAAAGCATTGTGAACAAGCATTTTCGCGTGTTCATGGAATTTCTGCGTGTTTGCGGGGATTGTTTACTGTTTCGCGGAGATTTGAATAACGTGATTATGCAAATTCCGCCCACCCCTAGTCCTAACCAAACATTTGGTCGCTAGTATAAAGTTATAGTTAGGACCTAGTTTCCATAGATAAATCTTTTTTTGTTGTGGCTAATAACTTTGATGCTGTTTGATGAATCAGCATGACATTCTTAAAAGTGGTATGACACTCACTTCAGCTGCTGTTTTGAAAGTTTTTGGGTCATTCATCGAGTGGGGGCCAAGAAAAAGGATGGGTCCCTAAAAGCGTTTTCTCCATGCAATCTTCAACAGGGATTTTAGAAATTACTACATCCCAAACCGCTGAACGGATTTAAACCAAATTTGGTAGAAATGTAGATCTTCGTGCAGAGAGTGACCTTTTTGTAATTTGTTGAAATCCTGTTCAGCGATCCTCTGTGAACCTGTCAAATCTCAAAATGAGATCGGATTGGCTGTCAGCACTTCAACCAGGAAGTGTTGGCAGCCATCCTGGGACGTGAACTCTGCAGAGTCTTAAGAAAAAAGATTTTTTAAATAAGACTAGTGGGCAGGGTAGGAATTCCATGACCCATAGGCATGGTGTTTGGTCTTAAAGGCCAAAAATATTTTTGTTCTTTCAAATTTGACCATGATTTCAAGGAGTAACCATTCGCCATAAACGAAAAACAAAACAAGCTCTGCCTGAGGGACAATATACTGATTTATTAGGGGGATTGGTGCAAGTGGCCCTCCTCCCTAAGCTCTTTATTGCCACAGGTACCCCATCCTCCGTGGCACAACCATGTTAAAGAAAGGGAGGGGGGATGTAGCCTCCTCCCGGGCTGATTACTGCCCTGGGGGCCTATTCCCCAGGGCCAGGTGTTCAATAGAATTTGGAGTGGGGCATCCATCCTAGGGCCATTTCTTGAGATGTGGTCATGCAATTAAAAATGAGAAGAGGCCCTGCATCCCCCTATGGAGCCATTGATGATCCTGGGTATAACCCACCCTGCTGTAAGTATGGGCGAATTTTGCAAATTCACAGTACGCAAATTCGCGGGAAAGCGCACTCGCGGTTCGCAAAATACACAAACTTTCGTGAGATTGCAGATTTTTTATTTTTGCGAGTTCGCAAGATCTTTTTCACCGCAGCTACCGCGAAGTTACCAATGCGGTCGTACATTGGCGCGGCCATCTTGTTTTTCACTGTTCGCGTTGCATATTTCCGTTTCTGGTCACGAGTTTCATGCTCACATTGGGCATTTCCTGTTCCGGGTTGCAGTTGCGTGTTCGCGTCCATTTTTGCGTGCTCACAATTAAAATATCATGCAAACTTACCCACGTGGTTGCAATGGATGCTGCCATCTTGTTTTTCATGCATTGATAGGGTTCTGGGCATACCTTTACTATCCTGCTTCAATTTCTGTAATCCTTTGTTTGTTTGAACTTTTTTTTAATCTTTTTTACTCATTGTCTATCTCTCTATCTTTGTACATCTATATTTTGTGTTTTTTTCTACTTTTTGTTGCTTTAATAACTACTTTTTTAACTCTCTTTTCTTGTATTTACTTTTTCCCTATTCCTTCCTATTTTTCCTTCAACCCAGGACCATGGCAAAGGGAGCCGGCAAGAACTCCAAGGGGAAGAGTCCCGCACCTCGAATCTGGCACCCTTGTGGGCGTTTAAGGGGGGGCGTCTGTAAGTCCCAGGGAGATCTTCAGTGCAGTGGACGTGGCCGCACTTGTCTTCTTTTTGCAGCGCCACCTCCCCAAGACCATTGCAGCAGGCGGCAGGCCAGGTACCAGGTACGGCCTCCAGGAGCGTTGCCAGCTATTGGGTAAGGTGCGCCTTGCCATGTAGTCAGGGAGTCAGGGGTCCGGCGCACCTACAACCAGGTGACGCACTGTTGGTCCGACATACTGGACCGGGAACAAGTCCTGCTGGACCTGCTTGGCATTGAGATTCCTGGGCTTGGTGAGTACTAGTAGCTATTTATTAACTACTTTGTTTGCTTCTGCTCTGTGTTATATTCCAAATATATGTTTTTTCCGAAGAGCAAGAATGCTGCCGATTACATTGCAGGTAAATTATGTTTCAAAAGCTTGCAGGTGCCCGCCTGCTCAGTGGCGGTGCTACTATGCTCACTTGTTTTCAATTTTGTGCTCATTTGGCCTGTGTGATTATGTATGAGTGTACTTTACAGAACTGTGTAATGCTAGAGACTAGAGACTCAAGCCCAGTCCTTCCTTTGTACTCCTGCCACTAAGAAGAGATAGTGGTGGTGTATTGATAGGTTGAGTATATTATGACTTGTTATTTAGTAGGACTTTTTTAGTGGTCTGCAATAATGATGGACTGTGTTTGTCACTCTGCGTGCTGCTGAGTGCTGCCAGTCCTAGTAGAACCTTTTTGTAGTTGGTTTAGTGAGTTACATAACTTTCCAAGTAGACGGTCCGCGAACCCAGCAATACTAATATCCTAGTAGACCACATCAGATAGGTCAAAACATTTAGTGGAATTGTTGTTTATTTCCCCAAAATAACTTTTTATTGTTTTTTTTGAAATGTTTGATTTCGTTGACAACAATCATCCATGTTTATGTCTTTCTTTCATGTACATCAGCACCTCCCAGGGACAAGAGGACAGAGGTAGCGGTGCCGGCGGAGTAGGAAGGCCAGGATCAGTCCACTGAGAGCTCTTCTGCTGGCCCCAGTAATTTTTCCTGTTAATATTAATAATTATACTTCCCTAACTTTTACAGCACCTATTTATTCCAAATGTTTAACATATTTCTATTTTATCCTAAATCGTCTTTGATCTTTTTGTAGACTGTTTCTAAATTCTTATCCTGCCTCTACGATGACTCTCTCTTTGCTACTACTATTGTTATTATTAGTCTGTCTGTGTACCTAGCTAAGCTTGCACAGTTGGAAAAAGGTGTTAAACACAACTCCTATTCAGCATTAGCTCTAGGCACTGAGTGCAGTCCTCTGGGTTGTCCATAATGTCTATTATAGTCTTCTTAATGTTTATGCTTTGACAATTCCCAACAATAAACTGTCAATGGCCACCAAGAATAAGATACTAGTTTACTTTTTGATTAGACAGGAGGACATACTACTACTGTTGCAGGGACTATTCTGCACATACAGAACTATGGACAAGAAATAGGGCATTGGTGATAATAGGCGCTGTTAGACGTTCCACATACCTCATTCATAACAGAAGTTGAACCCCCAATCTCCTAACTGACTAGCTAGTGTGTCAGAGTCATTATTTAGCTCCCGAATGCAGCGATGATCCCCAATGATTATACATCCCAGAACATGACTACGGAGTCAGAGTCCCGACCTCCCAGAGTCACGGAATCATGCTTGCAAATTGCAAACACTTTCGCTCACTCACTCATGACAAAAAAACTAAGAGTCTATATAAGTTTTAAAGCTTTTACCAAAGGTAAAACAACTAGCTCTGTGTGTACTCTTTATATTAATTTTCAATTGTGCATTATATAAAAACATTTATTAAAATCAACTTCATAGAAGAGAAAAGGTGAACTCATGAAAACTGAACAGTGGCTGATTTACACATTAAGTGTGGGAGACCATTCACCTTGTTGGAACTTAAAGTACTGGTGGTGATGATGATGAGTAACATATTGCTCTTGTTCATAGAAGGGAATCTTCTGTCTGTTATGAGAAAAATGGTGCAAGTTATGAGTCACACCACATAGTTTAACATCAAAACCGAGTGTTCAAACACACGTCAGCCATGATAGTATTAGATAAACAAATCGTCCGTTTTCTAGTTTGTTTACTCGCCGAGGTACATGTCACGTGATCACGTAACCATAGAGGTTTAAGTATAGAGCGACGCACGCCAAACACACACACGAACCCGGAAGGGAGAAGGAATCGCGGTGAACGCGGGAGAGCAAATACACCCGGTAAGAGGCTAACAGCAAATGTAGACGTATAGAATGTGAACGCGGATTTTAAACGCGTTATAGTGAAATTCTGACAGCGTGGATTATTTGAACACTTGGCTTACTTACTTTTTAGATGCACATGGCTCAAGATCATTAGAGAGAAGGTCAGTGATAAATCCCAGTGAAGGGTTGTTCACGCATGCTTGCACCTTCGTTGTGTGAAAAGTAAAATACGTATCAATAGACAACAGTCACGTTTTTTTATCACAGGGATATAAGGTTGATGAATTAAAGACAGACATTGATTGGTTATGTTTTAGGTATATAACAATGAAAGATGATTGTGAGATTGTACCGACATATTGTTATTCTTTCAGAACGAAGTCCCCTGAGGAAGGGCATTTAGTGCTTGAAATGCATTGGGCAAATGTACATGTAATATGAAATGACTACGTAAAAAATGAAGGTAATGATGAAATAATTACCTAAAGAGGATAAATCAAAAAAGGAAACAATAAAAAGACAATTCCATGAACAATATGTTATGAAATTTGTTTTACACTATCAGAGAGTGCTGTGTGAAAGTGAAGCTTGGGGCCCAAGCAACGCGTGTTCGAATCTATTAATACCTCCCATGCTCAGAGGGAGTATCACATCCAGCACCAACCACATTATTAAAACTAAA
Source organism: Lissotriton vulgaris (assembly GCF_964263255.1). Taxonomy (NCBI): domain Eukaryota; kingdom Metazoa; phylum Chordata; class Amphibia; order Caudata; family Salamandridae; genus Lissotriton; species Lissotriton vulgaris. The sequence goes on from NC_141695.1 coordinate 255,308,862, forward strand.
CGAACTTAATAAACATCAGAATAAACAAAGGAGTGCAGAACCACACCCACAGAGGTTGTTTCGCAAGTTAAAAAGCAAGCATTCATCAGTTGTGCCAAAAAGTGTAGCATGTTATGGCTAAGCATAAATTAAAACACCCTCCCCTTCCGAAAGTGCAATTTTTAGTTTAGACTAGAGAGTCATGAATAATTACATTTGTTTATGTAGTAACATTATTTTTCATTCCTAGACAAAATAGGGAGTGGTGTATATGGCATCTTTAAATATGAAATGTTTTTTCTAGGCGGAACACCATCAGCACAGACAACCACCAGTGCCGGGGCCAGCGCGGAGGTGGTCACTCCAGGGGCGGATGCGGTACCAGCAGGAACTGCTGTTGGTGATGCCTTGGTAGTGGCGGGCAGTGGTAAGCTATTATATTCCTTACTTATTGAGATTGCAGAGTAGGCTCGCTGCAGGGGTGTGTATGTTGTACAGTACAAGTACACTTTACTGTTAAGAAGACTTACAAATTTTGAACACATTTTTTGTCAACCAGATGGAAGACAGGCACCCTTGACTTCGCATTAGCAATAGCATTAGCGGCGGGAGTTGACAAGTAACCAATGGCCTCCTCTAAATTTGACTTCAACTCAGCTGTGAAGGACGAGCAAGTTAAATTAATGACTGGCAAAGAATGATACGTGTTTTTGAATTCAGGCAACGGTGGCTGGGAATCCGATGCATGGCCGGTTGAAGACTGAAGCAAGGATGGGTGGAAGGAGAAAGAAAAGAGGACTGCCTGGGTGGGTGAAACAGAAACTGTATGTGTGCGCTATATATCCTTTGGGTCAAATTCAAATGCAAGTCAAGCACGAATGCATAGGTGATGGTTTACAAAATAAATAAAAAGCGTGTTTATCGGTGAGAAAAAGTAAGGTTTTTCCAGTTGAAACACTAAGAAGAATGATTAACATTTCCTTTAAATGGATGGATGGCTGGATGGTATCCTCCTCCTAGGTAGCATAGGTGTATGTAGAGTAGACAGAGTAGACCGTCACTGGATGAAGAGTGTTAGTTTGAAGAGCATGTAACACTGCACGTCCGTGCCAGAGTAGCAAAGCCGAGGAAAGTAAAAGTTGTAATTTTTAAGAATACTTCCTTGACTAACAGTAGTTTGCAAGCACAGCATATATTATGTATCTATATTGTACAGTTCACATTATCAAGTCAAGTCACAAGTGCCTTCCTCTGACGATTACGGGGACCTCTCACTACCTATGTTAATAATTTTTTTTCAACTCTGTCATTCATGTGTGGCCTATCGGTGTTCATTCAATCAATAAAAACATGGCACCTAAAGTCATCCCTTATACAAGCAAATATCATGTGAAGGGATATATGATCATATTTTCTTCTTCATTTTCCTTTTGTAGTAGTCTGGGGCAGGGCAGGGTGAAAGTTAAATTAATTGAGCAGTAACCCTTGTTGTAACAGAGTATGGCCAGTGCCACCCGTAATAGAAAAGTAAGAGCTTCCCCACCTGCATGTACTGGTAACAGTAACGCGAGTCTGCGTCATCATGGCTTGCGTCTGTTTTTCTTGCTTGGGTGCAAGCTGACGGCGCTGGCATTATGCCGGCTTCCAGAAGTTTACGTACACTGAGTGTAATGTAGTGAGTCCATAGTGCTAGAAGAATTCCTGAAACTCTCACTAATGTTAGAGCAGAGGCTGACAAAGTGGGAGGTTAGATAGATACATGCCACAAATGTTATGTACTGTGCTTGCAAGTCGTTAGTGCTACTGTGACATAACTTTCTATTGAATTATTTTGTGTTAATCTTAAAGAGTATTGGTTACAGTATTTTCTTCTTCATAAAGATACTCCTTCTAAACCATTGAGGAAGGAGTTGGCTATCCAGGCCAGGTGCCGGAATTTTGGTGGCTGGTGGATCAGAAGGAGGAGGCGTCTCAGTCAACAACAACAGCTTCATCCTCCTCCTCCACTGCCCCTGGGTCATCCAGCCAGCACAATCCTCCAGCGGTACGGTGCCGTGGTCCGGCACCCACCGGCTGCTGCCGAGCAGCGCAAACAAAAACAGCTGCCCCCCACAGTACATGCAAGGCGCGTGTGCACCGCCTAACCCTGCGAGTGGCCTACCTGGAGCAGGAGGTGGAGAGGCAGAAAGTCCTGCTCAAGGCCCTCCGGAAAGAGCTGCGGGACAACCTGGCCACAGGAGACCGCCGGCCAAAGTCGAGACTGTCCTTTGCCCCTTTTTTAAAGACTTTTGGGGGGTGGGAATTGGGTGTTGGGGTTTTTTAACTTTTGGGGACATTTATTTTATGGACATTGATTGGGGTTAGGGAGGGGGTTGAGTGGGGTCTTGTGGGATAGTTTGTTTTTGTTAGGGTTCAAATAAATATTTCTTTTCCACTTAAACATAGCATACGTGTTTTTACTGTTTTGTGGGAGAGGCGGGGGGGTTAACTGTACGTTTGTTTTCCTGAAACTTAACTGGCCGGTTAATTCAAATTGTCTAAGTAATTGCCTGAATTTGTACAAAAGTGTCACTGACAGAGTTAGTGAATTTAATTGTCCTACTACTTTACAAGTACTACCGTCAGTCTCTCCTCTCCTCCTACTCCATTATTCTTCCTCCTCCAAAATGCTTATCTTACCTGTGATTCGTGTTTGAGAATAGGGCTATGCACAGGGCTGGCTGCTTGGCAAATGGAGATTAAGGTTGGCTATGGAATCCTGGACGGATGAAATGGCATAGTTGTGGTGGTAGTAGTAGTGGTACACAATGGCAGTAGCAGCATATGAAAAAAAAAGGAAATGAGACATTGAGTGGCCTATGAGGAGCATTAGAACAGCACGATAGTACAGTACACAAGAACAGTGCCATACATTTTAGCCTAAGCAATGCTAAAGTATTCAATCAAAAGTTAACTACTAGTTGCGTGGATTATGGCTAATACAAGAACTACTACTGAAGAACACAGCAGCGTAAGCTTTAGTCACGTGTAGGAGGATGTTGTTGATGATGAATCCACTCGATGGCAGACATGAAATTCTGAATTGATTTGCAAATACTCATGGGTGTGTGTCAAGCAGAATAAGAATATATCTTCAGATTCCTTGTCCTGCCTTGAAAATCATTTTCTGTTGCTTTTGACCTTATCCTCCGCAGCAAGCGTGTGGAATTATTGGTTTCATTAAGTCACACCTCAATGTAAACCACACAGCCCGGGGGAAGAGTGTTAGGGTTTGAAAAATGGATGGGTATGTGTTTTTTGGTGAAAGTTTTTGCTAGAGAGAAAAAAAAATACAGTACACATGGAAAAACTACAAATGAAGAAAAACAAATCTTTGGATACGAAGATATCCATAAATCTTTTAAGGTACATAAAGGAAGTGCATGCATGAAGTTGTTTGCTAAATGGATGGTTAGGTTACTGAAAAGTAGTACTTACTACAACTTACTTACTTGTACTAAACAATTAAACAGTAGAGGGCTGCAGTAATTACGCAATTTCACTTGCCTATCTGCCCTCAGAGAGAATAAATACTTAGTAGTACATTACATCAGTTTTAAAAATAGCAAAGAAACTTATCAAGTAGCTGTAGGGATGAATTTGAAGCAGAGAGCAAATGCATATAGTCGCACCCATAGAAGTTCACAACAATAACATTATTTAAAAGATAAGGACAATTGAAGTGGATACTGTAACTGTATTTTGTAGTTGTCCTGGTCAAATTGGGATGTTGCATGCATCCAGATATTCCTCTTATTTGCGGTACTCCTCCATTCCATCGGCAGCTCTGTCGATCAATCTTGGTGACCACACTGTTCACTGCCTGCCTGGCGGATGCGGGAATTGCGGATTACTATGGTAAGCCTGAGTTCATGTTTTTTGCATCGTACAGGGTAAGTGCCGGCCTGTAATTGTTGATGGAAAAACAGAAAGGGATATTAAAACACCCCGGAGGAAAAATATAAGGTATGGTGTGTAGTGCAAAAATAACACTTTCACTTTTAGAGGCGACAGTATTACATACATTCATCATTTCTATAGTGCCTACTCTGATTCTCTGTTTCCAGGATAATAATTAGCACACAGCAGGCCAGGGCCATGCAGACGGTCAAGGTAGGCACCACTGAGTGAACTAACCTCCATGTAGAATACCTCTTTGACACAGACAGACTGTTTACCTGTTTGCCACTCACGAAATGGCCATAGTTCTTCCGTAAATGGAAGATGATGATCCACCTATCCCAGTGAGTGACTGTGAAGACATTATGTAACTTTATTCATCATGACTCATCATCATCATGGTATTGGCAAACTCAATGTTGTTCATGCAGTCACAGTCTACACACAGTGAGTCCAAGGACATTTTCCATATTAAAAAATGCAACGTAGTGGCACCTGCAGGTAGAAGTACAATTTGTATTAAACAAGGTAAACAGAGTAGACTTGAGTTACATTTAGTGTGTAAAAGATTAAATAATAACAGAACACTTAGGATTCATTTCATGCACAACAAACAAACAGCAATTGCTTTCATCAGAGCCAGATAGCCAGTGTTGTCCACTGCATGCCATCTCATCATCCATTACCTGTTCCACTTTTTGTCAGCATCTTATTCTTAAGTGAAGGGCCACAGGGCAGCCTCTCGTGTCAATTTCAGAAGTAACAGTCAGCATAGTCAGTCATTCCTGTCCCACTTCTTTTGAGGGGACTCGTCTACGAAGTGACAGTTTCTTGATTCTGCGTAATCTGGCCATCTGAATTGAGGGAAATTGATGGGGGGAGTCTGGAGGAGGAGGATAGAGGAGCATGACTGAGTTATGAACTTGTGAACTTCAGGAATGCAAACAGTGGCACCTTCAATATGACAATAAGACGGCTGATGGATTTGTTGTGAGTAAAGTTTTGTTGTGCTAAAAGTTGCAAAACAAAGAAAGACCAAGAAATAAAAGTGAATTAGGATGGAAAAATCAAAAATAAGTATTTCAAGCCTAGGTGTCATGGAAGTAGAGCTCGTCCTCAAACTCTGTGAATTGAACCGGGAGTAGGTCAGCTAACAGAGAAGAACTTCCGTCACCTAAGTCGGTGTTCTCTTCTTCCTGCGTGGATTCACATATTTTGTAATCTGGTGGTATGAAGTGCAGATTCATCTTGATCATTGTTAACCTCTACACATTATTGGGAGAGAGTCGGGTCTTTTTGAAGTTACAATGGCACCAGCAGCACCGAAAACAAGTTCAGAAGACAGGCTTTCGAGTGGGCAAGCCAAATAATTTTTAGCCAGCTTGGTGATCAGCGACCATTGAGGCCTTTTCCCATACTAATACACCAATGGGTTCTGATCAAAGAAGACATCTGTTGGGTCATCCAGATAGGCCTTCACCATCCACTCAAGGTCCTCCAGGGGTGCTCCACTTTGCGTACCATTCGTTGCCTTTGCATCAACACTGGAACAAGCAAACCCTTGATGAGTTATCCAATCCGCTTCTCACAATATCATGGCTGGGCCTGGTGTAGGTGATGATATGGTAGCTAGCGTCAGTACCAGCTCTGAGGGAAAGTTACTGCCTTCGGCCACAGAAGTGGACCTTGACGCCGGATGGCCTGCTGCTTCAGTAGTACTTGTGGTGGTTCTTTCAATTTCCTGCGGCTCTTTTTCGTACCGAGTTGTAGTAGCAAGCCTCAGCCAGGCCTACCAGTCCAAGGGATTCACCCATCTCTGCTCAGAGTCCTTAGACCAATAAAAAGAAGTTGGCACAGAAACTGGAATAGAAATGACAGAGTTTACTAAACCTCATGAGGTAGAACTACATTCACACAACACCCTTCGGTAGTGTATGAGGTAGCACACTGATTGGAAGGAGCTTGGTCCTTTTATACCCACACAGGGGCTCAGAAGAAGGCGGTACAAGGTACGGAATGCTGGTTTCAAATACATACAAGGTCATACAGAGAGTGTGCTAGCAACAAGTGGGAAGGGCTGACAGTAAGCTAATTCTGGTGGACACATCCTGACAGTTAGAAGTTAGGGACAGCTGTAAGCTCTACTGGGCATGTGCAAAGCAGAAGAGGATAAATATATCTAGTCTCTAGGCACATTTCAAGAGCAGTTAACAGGAAGGTAGGACAGAGCACATGGTGAGCACATGGCAAACAAAATGGCTGCCAGAAATACAAAATAGATTCCGCAAAATGGACAAGATAGTCTCTAAATACAAGATGTCTTCCGCTAATGCTTAATCTAATCGCTGCTAAATTACAACAGGCGACCCTTTCAGCATCAGCTGAAGACATTCGTCTATCTAGGGTAATCTAGATCTGTATCCTGTACATTGATGTTCATCATCTCAGTAATTTCATAGTTTAGCATTTGTTGTTCTTTTGCAATATTTCTTTTGGCAGGTGTACAAGCAGTGATGCACATGGAGCAAAGCATAGGACCACATTGCACACAAGTACAGCATGTAAATAGTATCACCAGTAGTATACATAGAATAGTCAGTAGTTTCCAGCCCCAAGTAAGAATGAGTGTCCGTATCTAGTTTGAAAATGTCCATGTACCAGTCTCTGGGTGAATTTCTGCAGCAAACTTATGTAGTTTAGGGATTGCATCATAAACTGAGGGTGAGTGATCAGGTAAAAAGACGCAACAACTGCTACCGATGATGCGACATGCGCTTTCTCGATCAGCCAAAATCACGTCTAATACCATCCTATTTTGAAATGCTACAGTTCTTGCAATCTGCAGTTCCTCTGTAATGTTCCCAAGTGCCATAGCTGTCTGATTGGTGACAGCTTCCACAACACGAGTTAATCGCCCTATCGTTCTGCTATTCAATGCAGCACCCACAAAAAAGAACAAACCCAAATTGAAATCAACATATTGTTGCAAAGTGGTGTCTGTCTGGTCATCTTCATCTGTACTTATTGTTCGTTTGTATTTATTTTTAGAAATATCATTGTACAACTTCAGGTCAAGGTGATATGATGCAGGTGCTAAAAACACAGGGGGTAACAAAAATGATATGTAACATACCCCTGACCATCCAAGAGGTAATTGATAATTAAGTATGGGTGAAATGTGCGAATTCACGGTCCACGAATTAGTGCGAAATGGCAAAAAAAATCAGCAAGTTCGCAGATTTTCCCCGGAACTTGTGGATTTTTGTGCCTTTTGCACAAATATGTGACCACGTGTGCTTGTAACTTTTCCAGCGCACCAATAGGCACCGAGGTCCCTTGAGTGAGCTGGCCATTATAGTGGGGACGGGCAGGAAGACGTTTCATACCGCTAGTGTGTGGTGGACGGGGCCAAATGGGTGGGGCTTCTATGCTAGTTCACACGCATCTTCTTTATAAAGGGTCAGAGACCTAGCAGAGCAGCAGATGAGGAGAAAGCAGCCTCCTGGTCACAGGAGCTGAACGGGGATGGCGCTCGGGAAACTCATGGATGCAAAAATACGTTTGGCACAGGACCCCAGAATCCTTCAGATGTCCAAGATAGCTCGCTGCGCGTGTTGATACAAAGCCCTTCTGATGTTGCTCAGTGGGTTCAGGCGCATGCAGCTGCTGCTGCTGGACAATGTCCCATCTCATACTAAACTGCCTCGTACAGGCATATGCTGGCGCTGGGCAGTAGGGAGCAGTGGCATGCGGTGCTCCATGCCTGGTACATGCGCATACAGGTGCCGGGGGGACACGAGTTTATTGGTGCTGTGTAGCAAGTTATGACTTTACATTTTGACTGCACCAGACGGTAGTACCACCTACACGGATCAGGAGCATCCATGCACCAGACTTCATAGTGCAACAGCATAATGGTGCTGTGCGGTGTGGGTAAATATGTACTGGGGGAGGGGAGCACTTAGCACAATGTGTGCTCACACCCAGAGGGCTCACAGGCAATTGAGCACAAATGATTTTCACACTAAGAGGGCTCCGGGGCACTTTAGCAGCACGAGGGCTCACACCCACTGGGCCCCGGGGCAGTTCAGTAGCGCATGGGCTCACAACCCCTGGGCAGCTCAGCAGCGCAGGGCTCACACCCACAGGGCTCCCGGGCAGTTTAGCAGTGCCACCCTCTGGTTCATCACTGCCACCCACTGGTTCATCACTGCCACCCTCTGGTTCACCACTGCCAACCTCTGGTTCATCACTGCCACCCTCTGGTTAACCACTTCCACCCTCTGGTTCACTACTGTCACCCTCTGGTTCACCACTGTCACCCTCTGGTTCATCACTGTCACCCTCTGGTTCATCACTGCCACCCTCTGGTTCACCACCGCCACCCCCTGGTTCATCACTGTCACCCTCTGGTTCATCACTGCCACCCTCTGGGTGATCACTCCACCCTCTGGTTCACCACTGCCACCATCTGGTTCATCACTGCCACCCTCTGGTTCATCACTGTCACGCTCCGTTTCTTTACTGCCACCCTCTGCTTCACCACTGTCACCCTCTGGTTCATCACTGCCACCCTCTGGTTCACAACTGCCACCCTCTGGTTCATCACTGTCACCCTCTGGTTCATCGCTGTCACCCTCTGGTTCACCACTGCCACCCTCTGGTTCATCACTGTCACCCTCTAGTTCATCACTGCCACCCTCTGCTTCATCACAGCACCCTCTGGTTCACCACTGCCACCCTCTGGTTCACCACTGCCAATCTCTGGTTCATCACTGCCACCCTCTGGTTCATCACTGCCACCCTCTGGTTCACCACTGCAACCCCCTGGTTCATCACTGCCACCCTCTGGTTCATCACTGCCACCCTCTGGTTCGCCACTGCCACCCACTGGTTCATCACTGCCATCCTCTGGTTCATCACTGCCACCCTGTGGTTCACCACTGCCACCCTCTGGATCATCCCTGCCACCCTCTGGCTCATCACTGCCACCCTCTGGTTTGCCACTGCCACCCTCTGGTTCACCACTGCCACCCTCTGGATCATCACCTTCACCTTTTGGTTCATCACTGCGACCCTCTGGTTCACCACTGCCACCCTCTGGTTCATCACTGCCACCCTCTGATTCATCACAGCACACTCTGGTTCACCACTGTAACCCTCTGGTTCATCACTGTCACCCTCTGGTTCATCACTGCTACCCTCAGGTTCACCACCGCCACCCGCTGGTTCATCACTGTCACCCTCTGGTTCATCACTGCCACCCTCTGGGTGATCACTCCACCCTCTTGTTCACCACTGCCACCCTTTGGTTCATCACTGCCACCCTCTGGTTCATCACTGTCACCCTCTGGTTCTTTACTACCACCCTCTGGTTCACCACTATCACCCTCTGGTTCATCACTGCCACCCTCTGGTTCACAATTGCCACCCTCTGTTTCATCACAGCACCCTCTGGTTCACCACTGCCACCCTCTGGTTCACCAGTGCCAATCTCTGGTTCATCACTGCCACCCTCTGGTTCATCACTGCCACCCTCTGGTTCGCCACTGCCACCCCCTTGTTCATCACTGCCACCCTCTGGTTCATCACTGCCACCCTCTGGTTCGCCACTGCCACCCACTGGTTCATCACTGCCATCCTCTGGTTCATCACTGCCCCCCTGTGGTTCACCACTGCCACCCTCTGGATCATCACTGCCACCCTCTTGCTCATCACTGCCACCCTCTGGTTCGCCACTGCCACCCTCTGGATCATCACTGTCACCCTTTGGTTCATCACTGCCACCCTCTGGTTCACCACTGCCACCCTCTGGTTCATCACTGCCACACTCTGATTCATCACAGCACACTCTGGTTCACCAATGTAACCCTCTGGTTCATCACTGTCACCCTCTGGTTCATCACTGCCACCCTCTGGGTGATCACTCCACCCTCTCGTTCACCACTGCCACCCTCTGGTTCATCACTGCCACCCTCTGGTTCATCACTGTCACCGTCTGGTTCTTTACTGCCACCCTTTGGTTCACCACTATCACCCTCTGGTTCATCACTGCCACCCTCTGGTTCACAACTGCCACCCTCTAGTTCATCACTGTCACCCTCTGGTTCATCACTGCCATCCTCTGGTTCATCACTGCCATCCTCTGGTTCACCACTGCCACCCTCTGGTTCATCACTGTCACCCTCTAGTTCATCACTGCCACTCTCTGGTTCTTCACAGCACCCTCTGGTTCACCAATGCCACCCTCTGGTTCACCACTGCCAATCTCTGGTTCATCACTGCCACACTCTGGTTCATCACTGCCACCCTCTGGTTCACCCCTGCCACCCTCTGGTTCATCACTGCCACCCTCTGATTCGTCACAGCACACTCTGGTTCACCACTGCCACCCTCTGGTTCACCACTGCCACCCTCTGGTTCACCCCTGCCACCCACTGGTTCATCACTGCCATCCTCTGGTTCATCACTGCCACCCTCTGGTTCACCACTGCCCCCCTCTGGATCATCACTGCCAACCTCTGGTTCATCACTGCCACCCTCAGGTTCATCACTGCCACCATCGGGTTCAGCACAGCACCCTCTGGTTCACCACAGCCATCCTCTGGTTCACCACTGTCACCCTCTGGTTCACCACTGCAAAGTAATATGAGGTGCTAACAGTGTCAATACATATCCTGTCAGGCGGGCACTAGTTAGGTGTTGCATTCTGGTCCCCTTCTCCGCTCAGAGTCCTTAGACCAATAAAAAGAAGTTGGCACAGAAACTAGAATAGAAAAGACAGAGTTTATTAAACCTCATGAGTTGGAACTACATTCACACAACACCCTTCGGTAGTGTATGAGGTAGCACACTGACTGGAAGGAGCTTGGTCCTTTTATACCCACACAGGGGCTCAAAAGAAGGCGATACATGGTACATAATGCTGGTTTCAAATACATACAAGGTCATACAGAGAGTGTGCTAGCAACAAGTGGGAAGGGCTGACAGTAAGCTAATTCTGGTGGACACATCCTGACAGTAACAAGTTAGGGACAGCTGTAAGCTCTACTGGGCATGTGCAAAGCATAAGAGGATAAATATATCTCGTCTCTAGGCAGATTTCAAGAGCAGTTAACAGGAAGGTAGGACAGAGCACATGGTGAGCACATGGCAAACAAAATTGCTGCCAGAAAGACAAAATGGATTCTGCAAAATGGACAAGATAGTCTCTAAATACAAGATGTCTTCCGCTGATGCTTAATCTAATCGCTGCTAAATTACAACAGAGTGGCTGACAGAGCTAGCCAATGTTTGTACTTGGAAACATCTGCTTCAGAAAAAGGAATGAATGTATTGCTGGCCAGTGCCTTTTTGTACCTTGGATCCAGAACAGTGGCAAACATGTAATGTTGTTCTGAATGTATTGCTTTAAGCCTTGCATTGTCAACTTGGCGGCTTAATAAGCTCTCCGCCAACTGATATGCGTCTTGTTTTTCAGCATCAACTCAGAACATTGAAGACACCGCCTTCAGTTGGTGCTCTAGCATGCGCAGCAATGGGATACCTTTTCCCAAAGTGCAGTCCTCCCTGCTAACTTCAGGCGTGAAGACCTCAAAAGGACGTAGCATGTCTGTCAGGCTTTTAACTAGGTCCCATTCCTCCACCTCATGTCTTTCATAGAAGCACCCCAAGCATGAAAGACATACTCATTGATTACCAAGTACTGCTCAAACAGACGCTCAAGCATGCAGAAAAATGAGTTCCAACGTGTTGCCACCTCCTGGATGAGTCCTCTGACTGGCACTCTACGGTCACGTTGAATGATCTTCAGCTGCTTCTGGGCCTTAAAAGAATGGCTGAAATGTGTGCAGATGCTTCGGCAGGTGTTCAGGAACTTGCTGACTGTGTTTTCTTTTTTCAAGAAATCTTGAACAATAATGTTAATGCTATGGGCCAAACACGGCACTCTGAAATAGCCACCATCAGCCATGGCCTTAACTATATTACTGCCATTATGCGTGGAAACATAACCAATCATGCACCTTCTTGGCTGCAGCCATTCAAAGACCTTAATGTTAAACTCCTCCAAAATGTTTACTGCAGTATGAGATTTCTCCATGGCAAACCTGGCTACTATTGCATGTTCCCGAGTAGCTTGAAAAATTGTGACACTGTCAACACCTGGAGGCAAAAGAGACCCAGTGTGCAGTGATGCACATGTAATCAATGGCTTGGCAACTGGTCCACATGTCTGTTGTCAGGTGTATAGTGTGAACAGCACTCTTCTGCAAAGCTGCCCCAATCACGTTCAGTACAGCTTGATGTAGTGCTTGAACGCAGCTCTGGCAAAATAGGACAGGCTAGGAACCTTCCATTTAGAGCAGACTGAATCCACAAATTCTAGAAAACCCACCCCTTCCATGAAAGAAAAAGGGAGAAGGACCAGTGCTAACATTTTAGACAGCATTGCATTATACAGACGTGCTGTTGGGTGGTTGCTTTCCAATGGCGCCTGCGACCAAAACATGCTTTTAATGGTGGTCTGGACTGTTTTCATATGTGATGATGATCCAGACTTCTTCAACCCAGTTAGGCTCATTGATGTACTTTTTCACAGTGGTGTCTCTACCAGACTATTACTATGCCACCTAGATGTTGCTGGGGTAGAGGGTGTGGGTGCTACCACTGCAGTGATGCTGCCAGGGGTACTGTGTGTATGAGAAAAAATGTCTCTCGCTTCTTCACCTCCCCCCTTCACGATCGGCTCCTCGTCATCAGATGCAATATCAATGGCTACATTTGGATTTCTACTTGTGGCTTTCCGGATGTTACTTTGGTGCGCCTCCCACTGGATGCTGTGGTGTTTTTGGAGATGACCTCTCTGGCCTCCGGAACCATAGTTGGTACCAAGCATACCCCGACTTACTACTTGCTTACAAATCAATTAAATAACTTGGGTTTCCACCTTTTTGCTAACTCTAAAGAAGTCCCAAACTGGGGAGTTGAGATTTCTGGTGGTGGTGAAGGTGCCACTTTCAATGCCAGATGAAGTGGAGGATGGGCATTGCAGAATTTGACACTGTTGTGTGCTTACAGCACCACTACTTGAGGTAATGGAGGTCGAGCTGGATGGAGGTCCCTTCTGGTCCTTCTGAATAGAAAATATGGAAGCTGTAGGTCGTGTTGGTGTAGTAGTTACCTTTGTTTGTGGTGGTACCAGTGCCACGACACCCACATCCCTCTCAGCATTTCAGAATAGCGTAAAAATGTCTGTCTGCTGCATGCCCGCTGGTGCTGGAGTGATGACTGTGATGACTGGGTCGTCATCGTCAGACTCTCCATCAGCAGCAGAATACACCACTTATTCTTCTTCTTCTTCATCACCCATAACTGAAAGCCTTGCAGGAACCTTCCTTTTCCCTAGCTTTGTCGGCTCATGGCGTGCCTCCCTCTCAGACTGAATTGGTGGGTGTCAATCAAGATCTAGATCATCAGAAGGAAGGGGGCTTGAACAAGAATTTGAACAAGCTCTCCTTTTCCTTGCTGGGGATCTGGAAGACAATGTATCATCACGAGTGGCTTGCTCAGCTGATACCTCCTCTGCATGAATCTCGATTTCCTGTTGTGCCGCTACTTCTAGAGGAACAAGTAATGTGGGCAGTTGTGACTCTCCTTGTGCCTCTCATTGCGCCTCTCCTTGCACCTGTCCTTGTGCCTCTCCTTGTGCCTCTCCTTGCTCCTCTCCTTGTGCCTCTCCTTGTTGCATCTGTGGTTGTCGATGCGGCTGTGCTTGAACACTCATCAGATGAGTTACACCCTGCGTTGAATGGATGCTACTTTGCGATGAGTCAACGCCAACTGGTCGATGGAGAAAGAGCAATGAAAGTGGCTGCCTCTGCGGCACTCATGGGCTTGGACCTAACTTGGCTTGGTGGCACTGAGACCAATGAAGTGGAGGTGCTGCTCCCAGCTTTGTCCCCAGCGGACACCGCTGCTGCAGGCGTAGTTTTATTTTCCCAAAAAGTGGCGGTCGGCACACCAGTCTCCTTGGGCCTGGGTTTAGCTGACTCAGGCCCACAGGATCTCTAAGAGTTCACCTCTTGGAGGGAAGGGTGCATAGGCCCTGTTCCTGCAGTGGAGAACAATGAAAGGGTAGTTTCTGTGTGGAGCTACTACTGGGGAAAGGAGCTGTAGGATGTCTGAAGAGCCACTCTCAGTGTTACTCCCTGGCACTGCCAGTGTGGTAGTGAGGCCGGTCTGAGGTCCTATCAGGGAACAGGTGTTCTGACCGGGTTTTTGTTCCCTTTTTGAGTGAAGGTAACTTTAGCCTACTATCATTCAAATAGAGGGATTAGAGCCTTAGATTTGGCCTATTTACAAGGTGCTCGACATAATTCCCTATTCTTTTCTATATTCTAGGGCTTATAAGTTTATGTTAGGGGATAGATTCCTTAGTATTAGTATTATTCCGTCCTTTTGTAAGGTTACTAGTATATTCCTGATAGAGTTATTCATCGTTATGCTTACTTCGGGCCTTGTAGGCCTCGAACAGGAGAGACTCCATCTTTCTTTCTGCCTCGGCTGCTTGAGATGCTTTTAGGTCAAATGTAATGTTTTAGTTATAAGGTGTTGTTCGCTTGGAGAGAACCGGCTTGAGCTGACTCTTATCGAAAGACTGTATTTTTCTTTGTTTCGAAAACATAACATCAGGCCGGCCGGCTGAGAACGTGTCCTTGGCACAGGGTGGTACAAGAATTTGGTGGGCGGCAGGTTACTGGCTGGAAATTTCCATACATGAACAAGGTTCTATATTAGCGAAAGTACAGAGAGGAGGAGAGTTCATTCAGTCAGTTAGCAGACGGCAGCTAGTCGTTAGCATTATTGCACTTAATCAACTTAAAGCAGACAGTCGCCATTTTGAAGTCCGAAAAGACCGAAGGCTGATAATCTCTCAGAAAGATTGAAGTAACTTTAGTTGGAGCAGCTGGTGAGCTTTGATACTGAGATCAGAGCATGCAGAGTGAAGAAGTTAGTGGAGCGAACGAATATTAGAACCGCAGTAACAGATTTATAAGATCGAAGTCAGAAGGTGAAGATAGTTCGTGATCGAGAGGAGAGAGGAGTAGTACAGAACAACGAGAGTGAGATAGACGAAACAGAGAACAAGAGGGAGGTTCCAGTGACTAGGAGGGGAGCAGAGGAGACAGAGCATAGCAGTGCAGACGTGTATCCGTGACTGCAGGGGTGATCCTAAGATGAGCCAAGGCACAGACGAGAAGGGAACCCAGATGACAACTGAGTCCAGACTTCGTACTCATAAGGTGAGGTCGACCCTTTCTTATTAGCGTGCACACACATTCTAATTCTTTCCTTTGCTTTTCAGGCTATATGTTATATTGCAGTATTATATTGTTGTTATAATTTGTTATTGTGTAATAAAGGGACCCCAGTTCTTAGTGAACCATTGTGTAACTGTTATTTGTATGGTAAAGTTAACCTTTCTTCTAGTCAGATGCTGGTATGTGGACGGATGCGTTTCCCGTCCGGGTAAGTGATAACTGAGCAAGGGAGCAGGGAGCACATAAATGAGATAATAACCTTTGCATACCATAATTTGGCCATTCTTGTGTGAGAGGATCGAACTGTCTATCTATCATATAATATGTGAGATATACCCAGTAGTATATAGTGAAACTTCCCAACAGAGAGAGAGAGAGTTAAAGATATCAATAGGACAGTAATCGAGAGCACCGGGGGGATACTGTGTGTATCGTCACCTGATTGTGACGGAAGCGTGAGCACCGGGAGGATACGGTGTGTATACCCACAGGATTGAGGCTAGAGAGAGAGAGAGAGAGCACCTGGAGGATACGGTGTGTATACCCACAGGATTGTGCCTTGTGTGAACACTGATTGTGGTCAGTGTGTAATGGTAAGTAATCAGAACTGCCCCCTTCACTATGAGTAGGAGGGTAGCATAGTCTGGGCCTAGTTGCCACGATGACTATAAGGTATGAGTGTGGTGTAGAATATGGAATTCCGTAGCAATTAGTGATTGTTTCTAGTAATCCCTATGGATTTGGTGGTGCTTTGGATGATCTAAGCTTGTATATTGCTAATTTCCCATCCCCAGGTAGGTACCCAGTTACCATGGTAAGTAGGTCCTGAGGAGGGAGGTGGTTACGTTTCGGCCGGGTTGGTGGTGTCTTGGTGAGCTGATTCTATCTGGTCCGAAAATCCGGTCGTTACACCAGGCCAGGAGCCAAAGGTGTTTCTCTGTAAGGGAGAACACAAGTGGTTGTACTTTCTTAAGGGAAGACAGTCATCGTGAAAGGATGTTGGCATCTGAATGACCTCAGCGGCAGGCTGAGATTGAGGGTCTGGTGAGTTTTAAACATGGGCTGAAAATTCGTTCCGCTGGCGTAATTTGCGGATTTTCCGCAATTTCGCGATCCACGAATCTCGCAAAATCGCGGTAAAATCCGCGAATCAGCGGGGACGAATTTTCAGTCAAGCACTTACAGGGTTACAGCAGCAGGTGCAAAAGTTGAAACTAATTTTTTGTAACCTTTTACAAAAGTGTTACAAAGAAATTAACCTCAACTTGGGCACCTGCGGCTGTAAGCCTGTAAGTGCTTCCTGGCGCCTCGTTGCCTACTTGCAACTATTCTCTAACCCTGTTCTGACCCTTGAAGCAGAGTCAGAGAATAGTTACAAGTCGGCAATAAGGGGCCTGTCACGAAAATTAAACCTCAACAGGAAGCACTGACAGATATAAAAACAAGCATTTGCAATGCAATAGGTCTCGCATTAGAAAAGTTTGAGCTATTGGTCTTGTAAATGACAATTTTTTTAACTTATGTGTTGGTTTTGAAAATAGCTAAATTAATAGCTTTGTCATTTAAGATGCCAATAGTTATAGCTTTTGCAAATGTGAAACCTATAGCATTTGTAATGCAACATGTTTTGTATTTACGTGACTTAGCTGTATTGATATTACAAATTACAATGGCTTTGAATTTTTTTTAAATAATTAATACTTAAATAAAAGTGATTTTAATTTATAATGGTAATAGTTTAAACTTTTGTAAATAACTTTTGTGAAGATTATGTTCAGTGTATTTTATTGTGACGAAAATCCAAGAACAGAAGTGAAATATTAACATCTTTTTGTGACATTTGTAATAAAGTTTGAAACATTCAGAGAACATATTTGAACCAGTTGTTGTTGAATGGTTGCGCAGATTGATGCTGGGGTGGTGCTGAGTGGTGCTGTGTTGGTGCTGAGTGGTGCTTTGTTGATGCTGAGTGGTGCTGATTGATACTTGGATAGTGCTGAGTGATGCTGGGGTGGTGCTGAGTGGTGCTGTGGTGGTGCCGAGTGATGCTGTGGTAGTGCTGAGTGATGCTGCTGTGGTGCTGAGTGGTGCTGTGGTGGTGCTGAGTGATAATGTGGTGGTGCTGAGTGATGCTATTGTGGTGCTGAGTGATGCTGTGGTAGCGCTGAGTGGTGCTGTGGTGGTGCTGATCGGTGCTTTGGTGGTGCAGAGGGATGCTGTGGTGGTGCTGAGTGATGCTGTGGTGGTGATGAGTGGTGCTGTGGTGGTGCTGAGTGATAATGTGGTGGCACTGAGTGATGCTGTGGTCACGCTGAGTGATGCTGTGGTGGCGCTGAGTGGTGCTGTGGTGGTGCTGAGTGGTGCTGTGGTGGTGCTGAGTGATGCTGTGGTGGGGCTGAGTGGTGCTGTGGTGGTGCTGAGTGATAATGTGGTGGCACTGAGTGATGCTGTGGTCGCGCTGAGTGATGCTGTGGTGGTGCTGAGTGGTGCTGTGGTGGTGCTGAGTGATGCTGTGGTGGTGCTGAGTGGTGCTGTGGTGGTGCTGAGTGATTCTGTGGTGGTGCTGTCTAATGCTGTGGTGGTGCTGAGTGGTGCTGTGGTGGTGATGAGTGATAATGTGGTGGTGCTGAATGATGCTGTGGTGGTGCTGAGTGATGCTGTTGTGGTGCTGAGTGGTGCTGTGGTGGTGCTGAGTGATAATGTGGTAGTGCTGAGTGATAATGAGGTGGTGCTGAATGATGCTGGGGTAGCGCTGAGTGATGATGTGGTGATGCAGAGGGCAGAAAGGGACATAAAGCAGTCTAACAAAGGGCAGAAGGGCAGAAAAACAAGGGAAAAACGAGTCTAACAGAGGGCAGAAGAGCACAAAAAACAGTCTAACAGAGGACAGAAGGGCAGAAAAAAAGGGAAAAACGAGTCTAACAGAGGGCAGAAGGGCACAAAAAACAAGTCTAACGGGGCAAAAAGGCACAAAAACGAGTCTAACAGAGGATAGAAGGGCACAAAAAATGAGTCTAACAGAGGGCAGAAGGGCACAAAAACAAGGGAATAACAGAGGGCAGAAGGGCACAAAAAACAAGTCTAACATATGGCAGAAGGGCACAAAAACAATGAAAAATTGAGTCTAACAGAGGGCAGCAGGGCACAAAAAACGAGTCTAACAGGGGGCAGAAGGGCAGAAAAACAAGGGAAAAACGAGTCTAACAGAGGGCAGAGGGGAAGAAAAACATGGGAAAAACGAGTCTAACAGAGGGCAGAAGGGCCCAAAAAACGAGTCTAACAGGGGGGCAGAATGAATCCTGCCCTGCGTGTTTGTCCACGAAGATGCCACCCTTTTGTTCAATACCTCTACTCAACTGGAGTACTTTCTACGGTCTAATCAGTAAGTGCTCCCTCGTTGGCTGAATGTATAGGGGCAGATTTACAATAACTGGCGCATCCCCTGGGGTAGGCAGTAGTGCATGGACCAAGTCTTTCTGTGGGGTCTCTTGAATTTAAACATCATTTAGGGCATGGATGGCATTGGATTGAGGTGATTGTTTGAGTGTATTTCGATGTTTTGGTGTTCCTTTTGGCCTAGCCTTCTTGTAGTTGTTGTAGGCCTAGCCATGTGGGTGGGGGTTGGCAGTTTTTGCAATAGGCCGGCAAGCTTGCGGGCCAGTAGGCCTAGGGTTATGAATGGGTGCATGAAACAACTCTCTCTGTGTGGTCTCTCTTCTATTCATTTTAACATCCATTTTTGATTAAAATTGCAATTTTTATTTTGGGTCTTTCCGTTTTTGGGTGTGTTGTGTTAATAATAATAAATGCTTAGTTGCAATAGTATTAATTGAAGCACGACATATGCAACATTTATTTAACTGATGTCCCTCTAGCTTCTTTGCTTTTAGGTGCACAAAGACTGAGAACCAGGAATCATCCTCATCATCATCACTTGTTGCAGTGCCAGGAAGAAGTCCTGCTGCGGTGTGTGCACAACGTCACGTGACATCATGTGTGGCACAGACAACTCTGCAATTCGTGCAACTGCGTCCTGCTGTTGTGACATCTGAAGAAGATGGGCCCAAATAAAGGTAGCTGTAGCTCCTCTACCAAGAAAGTTGCCAGTGCCACTGCCATTAAGAAGGAGCAGAAGAAGCAAGTGGCGCCACTTATCAAGGAGACTGGTGTGCCAACCGCCACTTTTTCGGGTAAAAAAAACTACGCCTGCAGCAGCTGTGTCTGCCGGGGACCAAGCTGGGAGCAGCAAATCCGCTTCATTGGTCTCAGTGCCACCACGCCAAATTAGGCCCAAGCCCTTGAGTGCCGCAGAGGCAGACACTTTAATTGCTCTTTCACCATCGGCAAGTGATGTTGGCGTCGACTCATCGCAAAGTAGCATCCAATCAACGCAGGGTGTAACTCATCTGACGAGTGTTTAACCACAGCCGCAACGACAACCACAGGTGCAACAAGGAGAGGCGCAAGGAGAGGCGCAAGGAGAGGCGCAAGAAGAGGTGCCAGGAGAGGCACAAGGAGAGGAGCAAGGAGAGGCGCAAGGAGAGGCGTAATAAGAGGCGCAAGGAGAGGCACAAGGAGAGACACAAGGTGAGCCATAACTGTCCACAATACTTGTTCCTCCAGAAGTAGCAGCACATCAGAAAATCGAGATTCATGCGGAGGAGGTATCAGCCGAGCAAGCCGCTCCTGATGATCCATTGTCTTCCAGATCCCCAGCAAGGAAAAGGAGGGCTAGTACAACTACTTCTTCAAGCCCCCTTCCTTCTGATGATCTAGATCTTGATTGGCACCCACCAATTCAGTCTGTGAGGGAGGCACACCATGAGCCGACAAAGGTAGGGAAAAGGAAGGTTCCTGCAAGGCTTTCAGTTATGGGTGTTGACGAAGAAGAAGTAGAAGTGGTGTATTCTGCTGCTGATAAAGAGTCTGACGATGACAACCGAGTCATCACAGTCGTCACTCCAGCCCCAGCTGGCATGCAGCAGACAGACATTTTTACCATATCCCGAAATGCTGCGTGGGATGTGGGCGGCGTGGCACTTGTACCACCACCAACACATGTAACTACTACATTAACACGACCTACAGCTTCCATATTTTCTCTTCAGAAGGGCCAGCAGGATCCTCCATCCAGCTCTATTACCTCAAGTAGTGGTGCTGTAATTGCACATCAGAGTCAAAATCCGCCGAGCACATCCTCCACTTCATCTGGCATTGAAAGTGGCACCAAAACCTAGGGCATAAGGGTAAAGCACAGAGGTTTCTAAGCACAATTTCTTTTTTGTTAAATCCGTTTTTAGCCAATTCTGCATTGGACACTATGAGAATTTGGCCTGGCATATGCTGTCCACTAGTTACAGTGGGCACCTTGCACCAGTTCAGACAACCCCTTTGAGGTGATAAGTTAAACACAACCTTATTTGAAAGTTATCCCAGTGGTAGCTATAAAAAGAGCAGCCTTCAGGCTAAGTCTTGAAGGAATGCAAAGCAGCTTGTTTTACCAGTCTATAGTCTCTGGAATGGCTACATGAAAAAAGAACCACACCAGGTATGTTTATAAAATATATGTTTTTATTACTAAACACACCCTACTAGTCTCTTTATGAGGCTAGAGGTCAAAGCACATATGTTATACTTAATATATCACAGTAAATTAGCACAATATACGTTAAGCCCTGGGGGCGAACCAAACCATATATTTAGAAAGTGGTATAAGAACCACAACTTGACTAGACACAAGGCCTAGAGCCTGTAGAATCGCTGAGACCACAAGGAAAGAACCAAGGTAGTGAAACAGGGGACAGACGGAGGACGCGTGCAGTGTGAGAACACAGCCGCGAATCGCCGTTATATTCTATGGGGAAAGTCGCAGTTGGAAGTTTAAAGATTAAGGACACTTAATAGAGGACTTTGAGCAAACCCCTTTAGACCTAAGGGGTTCTATGGCCAACACCCACAGGAGCACTAGAGTACTCGAGTTACCTCACCCAGGGAATCCAGGTGCATAGGTGTCTTTTGGTGTCGGGAATCGTCGTTGATTTCAATGGCGATCTGCTACAAAGTGCTGCTGCCGTCGAGGAGGAAAGTGTCCGGAGGGATCCTAGCCTAGAGCGAAGAAGTGAAGAACCTGAAAGCAGAGGGGACAGAGTCTGGATCACTTTCCAGTGACCAGGGGCACAATAGATGAATGCCCACCTATGTCGGGTGCTTCAGGTGCGAGGATGGGAAGTTTGACTCTTCAGCCATGAGGACCAGGAGGCATTGACGATGACCAGGAGCTGTATTCGAGCTGTCGCATGAAGGATGCGGAGTGCTTCAGTGTTGGTGCTCGTATTAGACACAACAAGCCTTCGCAACAGCAACCCATGCAGGAAGAGGAAAGATGCTTCGTTGCGGACCAGCAAGGTCCTGGGGACTCCCCAAGTGATGGAGAGTGGGGCACTTCCATAGAAACCAGGAAAGGCCAAGGATAGTCAGATTTGTCTTTTCTAGGACCCACCAGTCAACGGACCAGGTATCGCAAAGGTAGCTTGAGTGAAAACACAAAGGGCCGGCTCACGGAACACTCATGGAGTGTAGGCCAGCAATCTTTGGAGGAAAAGGTGTTTGGCCTCAAGGAACATTGTGAAGTCAATGCACTTGGAAAGAGGGGTGGTTATATCCATTTCCTTTGTCCAGTTTCACGCCAGAGCAGGGGCTGATAACCGGTTTGAACTGGCCTATGCACAGGGACACCAAATGTGCCCCCAGTGCAGACTTCAAAGCACTCTGGAGGGTACCCACCCACACCCAATACACTAAAGCCTGTCTGGGAGGTGGTTACACCTTCCTGTGACAGGAAACCTATTGTCCAGGCATCCCCTGCCGGGGTTTCTCCCAGTAGTAGGAGACCAGACTTGTGTCTGTGGCTGTGGAATCCATTTTGTGATGACAGGGCTCTTTTAAACTGGTATGTCTCTCCCTCTAGAAGGGTGGACTCATACCCCCACAGCCAAAACTGACGGGGGTATGAATCCAAAGAGTTTGACACCAAACATGACATGTTTCCTTGCAGCCATTCCAAAGTTTGCATTTACCATGAGGTTATAATGCACTTAAGAGTATATGGTCTGGCTGAATCACAGAACAGCCCCTGAGAATAGATTCCAAAGGCTGCAGAGGGGCCCTGTTTATGCATGGGCACCCTCTCACACAAAACCCAGCACCCTGCCTTCAGGATTGATAAGGTCTGCCATAGGGGTGCCTGATAGTTTTATATGTGTAGTGATATAAGGTAAATATAGATAACCTATATCTAAGTAAGGGATGCATGCACCACTTTACCTGTGCTGCAGTAGCAGTCCTATAGTGTCATTTTTGAAGGCTTCCCAGGGGGTGGCACAATACATGCTGCAGCCCCTGACAGGCCTCTGTGGTACCTATGCCCTTGGATCCTAAGGTACCATATACTAGGGACTCATAGGGGTACCCCAGTAACCAAACTGGTGTGTACCTAAAGTGCATGGAATCAATTTAGAGAGAAAGCAGCTAGGCTGGGGTCCTTGATAGCAGGGCCCCTGCCGGACTAAAGTAAAAAAAAAAGTGAAACATCAGCAAAAAGTGGGGGTAACCATAGAAGAAGATCCTACTCTACTACACAACCCCCCTGCCCCCCAAATGCAGTGACATTAAACTAACCTTGACCAGTTGAGTCTTCATGTTCTTAGTGGAAATATCTGGAGAGTCCATATGCATGGGCATGGTTACTCCCAGGTCTATGTTCCACTGTATAGTCCATCCCCTGTAGGGAAATGGACCACCTCAAAAGTTTGGAGTTTTCACCCTTTATATGTTTTACCTACAAGAGGCCATATGGCCTGTCTAAACAGTGAAGTGAGTGCCAAACAGTTATGCCTCAGCTTCTTCAGAGCCCAAACCACAGCAAAGGGCTCCCTCTCAATAGCTGACCAACGTTTCTCTCTAGGGGTCAGCCTTCTGCTAATAAAAACTACTGGCTGGTCCTGACCATCATCATTCAATTGTGATAACACAGCCCCTACCACCAACTCAGATGCATCAGTTTGGACAATTAATTATTTTGAGTAGTTAGGACTTTACAGAATGGGAGCATTGCATATGGCCTGGTTCAGGCCATCAAATGCCTTTTCACAGTTAACTGTCCACTGAACTTTCTTTGGCATTCTGTTGGAAGTTAAGTCATTCATGGGGGTCACAATAGATCCTTACCCCTTGACAAATCTTCTGTAGTACCCAGTCAGGCCCAGGAAAGCCCTGACCTGAGTCTGGGTAGTTGGAGCAACCCAGTCCACGATGGTCTGGATTTTGCTCTACAATGGTTGAACCTTGCCTCCACCCACAAAGCCAGTTTGGTTTGGAGGAAATACTGAGTGTTCGTTAGCCAAGACCCAAGTGAGTTGAGCAGAGTCCCAGCGAAGTACTTTGCTTCGTTATCAATAAGGGCGACCAGTCGGTAGTCACTTGGAGATTTTTTGTCCCCACCTTTGAATATAGGTGCAAGAATTGAACCTTGCCATGAGGGCGGAATGATTTTCTTTTGTAAGATGGAGGTGAGGAGTTGAAAAAAGCTTGGAGGCCCAGAAGGCCGGATCCTCCTTGAACAAAGCTGGGGGAATGCCTCCAGGGCCTAGAGTTCCATCTCTCCGACCCGTCTTAATCTGTTTTTCAATTTGGTGCTCCTGGACAAGGCTTTGTTCGAAGCTGCTTGGGTGATTTAGCCTCACTTGCTTATCAAGTAAGTTGTCTTGGCAGGGAGATTCGTCCATGGTTGGCAATTTAATTGGTTGCGCAGGTGGCAGAACCATCACATTTGGAGCTTTGAAGCCCTCTTCTCCAGATCGCAGGTCAGCTGAGTTTTCTTGTTGATCATTGAAGTGTGTGAGCAAGAAGCAAAACTACTCATACTCCAGTAGGTTAGATGAAGCAGCTTTTGGGGCGTTCCCTCAAAGACTGTTGATGGTACGCCAGAACCTCGCAGAGTTATTCGATTTGATGTCTTGATGTAATTTTGCCCAAAATGAATTCCAGTGTTGGTCTCTTTTTAATGTCTTCAGGTGTTTACGGGCTTCTCTCAATTGAAATATTGTTGGAGGGTCCATTGGCTTTATTTTTAATTTCTGTCATAACTGGTTCATTGTTCTTTTTGCTGATTATATAGCTGGATTCCCAGAGGTCGGCTGATTCGACCCATTTGGTTTTGAGTGCAGTATTGGTTTTGCATATCTATCTGTCAATTTTGTAGCAAATGTCGTCCAGTTCACAATGTAACCATTGGTTGACCTACTGGTACTCTCAAAAATTTATTTTGCCTCCGTAGTTACCTGCTGTAGGTTATTGACCGAGCACTTGATTTGTTTTAGGTTGATCGTATAGCTTGTGAAAGCTTGATCCCTTGCCTCGGTGTGTTGCACTAGACTAGTGCTGATCGATATTTCTTGAGGGCTGTGATTACTTTCAGCTCTGTTGCCAAAGCCAAACCCTAAAATGTGCTGCAGGAGTGAAAGGCTGACAAAGGTGTAGTCGATTAAAGATGCCCCATTTTTCGATAAGTATGAGGGGCCCGCTGGCTTGTCAGGAAGAAAGCGCCCATTGAGAGCTCGAAGACCAAGAATCTCCAGGCTTCTTTGTAAGGAGCGGCCCTTCGGGTCGTCCTTGTGCCATCCTGGAAGGTCCTGCGGTGGTATAGCCCAGACGCTTTCCTGTACTTTGATAAACTAATTTTTCTGTAGGTCAGACATTAGCCACATGTTGAAGTCACCTGATTAAATTATGTCTGTATTCGCAAAACCAGATTTCGTCCTTGGCACTGACTCAGTCACCTCATCAGAGAAGGATTGTCTAGAGGCTGAATTTGGGTGGACATAAGCGTTCATTAGAGTGATGGTCCTGGGCTGGCCTTTGTGTGTGATGAATGATATTCCTACCGACTGGAGAAAGTGGCTCGTACGGTCCCTAGAGGCGATTGCACTGCCTCTTCCTGAAGATTTCAATTTCAAGGCTGGGATAAAATGTGTTTTGAACCCTTCTATGTGCTGCTGCTCCACAAGCCATGTCTCTTGAAGTAGTATTATCTCAAACGATCGTAAACAGGAGATTATTGCTGTGTCCCCCAGTTTACTTGGTAGCCCGTTGATATTCCAAGAGCAAATCCTTAACGGGCGGATGTCATAACCTATTTGGTTTTTATGATGTCAACGAAGCAGCCGGGTTGTATTGAGGGAGCCTGCCTGCCAAGACCATGTTCCAGCCTCTTCCTGGTCACTTTTGAGCGTGGTCTGATCCTCTCTTACCTTTGATGTTTTTAAGACGGAAGAGGGAGTTGCATCACGGGCATTCCTCAAAACTGAATAGATAGCCCTTTAGTGTAAGATTTAAATGTTTTTGTACTGGTATTTGCTGCTTGGAATGTAACCCATGAATAAAATAGCTCTGTTCTGTTTGATATGCGCGCCTCAATCACGAAAACTACTAAACCACCACTAAATGATAAACCATGCTCAAGCAGTTTCAGGCTAACTGCATTTCTAACATTCGGTGCAATTTGTATTGCATCTGCATCTTCCTTCTCAGAGAGGGGGAGTGCTTTTTGCAGTTGGTCTAACTCCTCGTTAGCCATAGTTTTTAGAACACTAAATAACTTTTCAAGGGAAGCAAGATACAATGTTTATGCTCAATTTCAGGAACAATGTTTCATTCAAGCTTGAAGAACCAACAGCCAATAAATAGTATTTTTTGCCTACTCAGCTGGGGCGGAGTTTGTGCCCACCTACTCCAGACGTGTCTGGTGTTTTAGGAGTAGGGGTCTCTGAGAATATCACGACTGAACTACTCAGATTCTACTGTTAAATAAGTATCCAACCAACGTTGACAGTTCCATGTCGTGTAGTTCCTATATACTCTATACAGGATCTGCATGTTTGGATAACATAAACTGTGGGATTGGTTGCAGACTGATTCTGTGTACCCCCACGGGATATGGTAGCCTGTCTGTATCGGCTAGCTCAAAGTGCAAATAGAGACTCCTCTTATCAAGGAGAGAATAGTTCTTGGCAACCTCAGAACATGACAACCCTGAGCCCTCAGAATCGTGGAAAGAATATACTACCTTTCGCTCAGTCACTCATGCTTACTTAGTTTTTCTCAGAGATCCACAGAATAAACAAACTTGCCATTTGTCAATAAAGACTTATTAAACAGTTGTTATTCTAATATAGAATAGATGAGCTGCAACAACCATTAGACAGTAGCACAGATATATAATGAGAAGCACTAAGAAAGTAAATATATGATATTGCTCTACCATTTTGCATCAGGCCACAAAGGACCCTGGACTCTGCTCCTTAACCCAGCCAAGCTGGGGAAGGCCCACCAAGGCCAAGGGCATAGGACAGAGCACGGGATGGGAGCACCCGGCTAGAGATCTTGGGCCCGGACGGCCAAGGGAGGGCTGCCCAAGACTGATGGAGCCCGTCTTGGGCACTTTGCCAAGCGGCAGACTAGAGGAGGGAGCCCTGGGCAGTGGGGAGGTATTGTCCGGTCCTCGTCCATCTGGTCCCCCTGAGAACTGCCAGCTGGGAGAAGTTCCGGCATGCCATGTCCCTAGTAATCTGGAGGAAAGCTACCCTTCTTTCTGCTAACCTTTGCGTCCGAGTAATAGAGGGGACCTAGGGCATGGGGTGCCTAACCTCCTGGAACCCGGGCTGGGATCGGAGAGATGGGCAAGCCATCAATGGGACTTCCAGGCCAGCTCGGCCAGCTGGTCGCCTCATTGGAAAGCATTGAGCGTGACTAGGTGGCCGAGGGTAAAGGTGCGACCAGATGGCTGGGCCAGAGGTACGTCAACCTTCCTGCCCTGAGCCTTCACCAGAAGGCTCCTGCCTGCCCATGTAGGGCTCAGGGTCTCTGAGTCTCAGGGGCTCAGAGACCCAAACTGGGCTTCAGGCCCAGGGCTGAGAATGGGGGTCTCCAGTGGACCTCTGACCTAGGCCCATGGCAGAGCTTAACCCATCCCTGGGCCTGCCCATCAGTCCCAGGCCAGGCCATATGGGGAGCCCTCCACTGGTCTGCATTGGGCCACTAAGGGCAACGGCCTCTGCTCCTTAACCCAGCCAAGCTGGGGAAGGCCTGCCTGGGCCCAGGGTGTGGGATGGAGCCCAGGTTTGGAGCACCAGGCCATAACTCTTGGGCCCAGACACCCAGGGGAGGACTGTCCAGGACCAATAGAGCCTGTTCCAGGCACTTTGCAGCATGGCGGGCCAGAGGAGGGAGCCCCGAGCAGTAGGGAGGTGTTGCCCTGGCCTAGCCCATCTTCTCCCTGGCTGAAAATCGCCAGCCCGGGAGCGGTACCAGGATACCCTGTACGTAGTAATCCAGAGGAAAGCTACCCTTTTTCTGGTAACCTGTGCACACCGATTGATGGAGGGGACCCAGGGCACGGGGGTACCTGACCTCCTGGATCCCTGGTTGGGATATGAGTGGCGGGTGATCCTCATCGGTACTTCCAGGCCGGCCCAGCCATCCCACCAAAATTAAAATTACCCCCCAAAAAATCCCTGGTGTCTAGTGGGCTTTCTACCTCCCCGGTGGGGCAGATTGGGGACTACTGCCCCCATCTGCCCCCCTGTGGGACAGAAAAGCTGTACTTTTGGTTCTGGGCAACCCCAAACCTAATTGAAATTGCTGCAAAACAAAATTCCTGGCGTCCACTGGGCTTTCTGCCCCCCCAGGAGGGCAAATTGGGGGCTACTGTCGGCATAAAGACTGAATTTGGCAAATATTTTTTGGGGATAGCAAACGCCCTTGCCCAAGCGGGTGCTCCCCCTCCCTGGTTTCTAGTGGTAGATCCCTGCTTGGGGATCACCCTCCTGGGGAGGGATACCATTGGAAAGGGGAGATTCTCCCCTTTCCCATGATACCTCTCCTGTCTTTCTACCTGCTCAGGGGGCTGAGATAGCCCCCTGAGCACATTGAAAGTGAAAGTGTCATTTCATAGAAACCAGGGGGGTCTCGGGAGTTGGGAAATCTCTTCCCCAGCTCCCGAGGCGTTGGCAAAGAAAAATAAATCCCTCTGGTGCCTGCACCAGAAGGGTTTCTGATGCCATGTGACAGGACGGCAGGGATCAGTCCTGCGCACAGGAGCACCGATGGGGACGACGGCTCATGGCCGTCGTGCGCACTGAAAGGGTGACATTTGCGTCGTACCTGTATTCTGCATCTGTTGCAGTGAGAGAATTAGCCCATTGTATCCATCTCGGATGTAAGGCTTTAGTGTTAGGAACTCTTGCCTTTGTCGCAGCCTCTAAGGCTGGAACTGGAGTCACTACTATTATTTGTTTCCCTGAGGCAGTGCTCTTTATCTCACTACAGCAGTCTGTTCTAATGTCAGAATCTTTTCTGTAGATGCAAAGCACATCTCAGCATTTGTGTACAAATGTGATTTGTATGCAATTGTTACTGTTTCACCTTCATTATATGCTACATAGGTGTACCCTGATTGCCCACCCACTACTGACGTCTCTGGTGTTTTATGAGTAGGGGTCTCTGAGAATAGCACAACTGAACTACTCAGATTCTACTGTTAAATAAGTATCTAACCAATGTTGGCAGCGTCATGTCATGTAGTTCCTATATACCCTATCCAGGATTTACACATTTGGATAACATAAACTGTGGGATTGATGGCAGACTGATTCTGTGTACCCACACCGGATATGGTAGCGTCTCTGTATCAGCTAGCTCACAGTGCCACTAGAGTCTCCTCTTATCGGGGTGAGAATAGTTCTTGGCAACCTCAGAACATGACAACCCTGATCCCTCAGAATTGTGGAAACAATATACTACCTTTCACTCAGTCACTCATGCTTACTTAGTTTGCCTCAGAGATAAACAGAATAAACATACTTGCCATTTGTGAATAAAGATTTATTAAACAGTTGGTATTCTAGTGTAGAATAGATGAGCTGTAACAACCATAAGACAGTAGCAGAGAAAAATTATTAGAAGTACAAAGAAAGTAAATAGAAGATATAGGTCTACCATTTTGCGTCGGGCCACCAAGGACCCTGGTCTTTGCTCCTGACCCAGCCAAGCTGGGGAAGGTCTCCCGGGCCCAGGGCATAGGACGGAGCCCGGGATTGGAGCACCCGGCCAGAGCTCTTAGTCCCTAAAGGCCAAGGGAGGACTGCCCAAGACTGAAAGAGCCCATCCCGGTCACTTTGCCGAGGTGGCCGACAGGAGGAGGGAGTCCTGGGCATTGGGTAGGTGTTTCCCGGGCCTAGGCCATCTGGTCCCTGCTGAGAACTGCCAGGTAAGAGCATTTCCGGCATACCATGTCCCTAGTAATCTGGAGGAAAGCTACTCTTCTTTCTGCTAACCTGTGCATAACTAGTGGTGGAGAAGACCCAAGGCACGGGGATGCCTGACCTCCTGGAACCCTGGCTGTGATCGGAGGAATGGGTGAGCCCTCACTGGGACTTCCAGGCCAGCTCGGCCATCTGGTCGCCCCATTGGAAATCAGTGAGTGCGACCAGATGGCTGAGTGAAAAGGTGCAACCAGATGGCTGGGCCAGAAGGACACCAATCTTCCTGCCCTGAGCCTTCACCAGAGGGCTCCTGCCTGCCCATGCAGGGCTTTGGGTCTCTGCGTCCTTTGGGGTCTCTGCATCCCAGGGGCTAAGAGAACCGAGCTGGGTCTCATGCCCGGGGCTTTGAATGGGGGTCCCCAGTGGACCTCTGACCCAGGCCCATAGTGGAGCTTAACCCATCCCTAGGCCTGCCCATCAGTCCTGTGTCAAGAATGAATGAATGAATGAATGAATGAATGAATGAATTTGGGATTTGTATAGCGCATGGCTGCCCGGAAGCGTCCCAGCGCTGAGATTGTAGACCAACAACTGAGGGTAGAGGCTGAGGGGGAAGAGAAAAGGTTATTGTGGGAAAAGGTGAGTTTTGAGAAGTTTTCGGAATTTCATATGATTAGGTTGAGAGCGGAGTTGGATTGGGAGAGAGTTCCAGAGTGTTGCGGCGACCACCGAGAAACGGCGACCACCAGTACGAGCTCTTTTGGTTCGGTGGACCTTGGCCAGGTTGGCTTGTGCTGACCGTAAGGGCCTGTTCGGGGTGTATGGGTAGAGCATAGATTTTAGCATTGGGGGTCCTTGGTTTTGCATAGCTCTATGGGTGGTACAAAGGGACTTGAATTTGACCCTTTCGCGTATCGGCAACCAGTGCAGTGTCTTAAGGGCAGGTTTGGCTGAGACTCTACGGGGGGTGCCAGTGAGTATCCTTGCAGCGGCATTTTGTGTTCGCTGCAGGACATTGAGCGTGGCTTCAGGGGCACCCAGAAAAAGGGCATTGCAATAGTCCAATCTAGATAATATTAGACCTTGCATAAGCATTTTCTGGGAGGTTGCGGGAAGTAGTGGAAGAATCTTTCTGGTAGATCGAAGTAGACCAACACAGGAGCCGGCTGTTTTTTTGGCTTGTGTTGTCATGGAGAGATTCTGTTCCAGCCAGAAGCCTAGACTTTTGATTTCAGTTTTAGGCTGGGGAATGGGTCCTAGGCATGACGGCCACATAGCAGTGGGGAGGGATGGTGGTTGGTGTCCCAAGAGCATAAGCTCAGTTTTTGACCCATTGAGCTTAAGCCTTGAGTTAGACATCCAGGCATGTATACCTTCTAGGCAGTCATGAAGATTTTTGATTTTTTCTTCCTCGAGTGAAAATGATACAATCATTTGGGTGTCATCAGCGTAGGTGACGGCTTTTATCCCAAATGGGGAGACCACATCCTCCAGGGGGGCCATGTATGTATTAAACAGTGTAGGGCTCAGTGAAGAGCCCTGGGGAACCCCACACTGGAGGGAAAGGATATCTGATCGGACGTTCCCTTCACAAACCTGGAAGGTACGGTTTTCTAAGAAGGAGGAGAGCCAACATAGTGCCGTGCTTCTCACTCCAAGTTCAGATAATCGCTGTATTAGGATCTTGTGGTCCACCGTATCAAATGCGGCGCTTAGATCCAGGAGGATCAGTAAGACCGATCCCCCTGAATCCAAGATGCATCTAGCCTCCTCTACCACTTTCAGGAGGGCTGTTTCGGTCCCCTGGCCTGGTCGGAAGCCTGTTTGTGAGGGTCGAAGAAGATTATTGGATTCGAGGAAGGCTGACAATTGCTGGTTAACTGCCTTCTCTGCGATTTTGCTCAAGCCAGGCAGGAGAGAGATCGGTCGAAGGTTGGATAGGTCTGATGGGTCATGTCCTGGTTTTTTCTGTAATGCCTTGACCATGGCATGCTTCCAGCTGGGGGGAACCACTCCTTGGCCCAGCGAGGTATTAATAAGGTTAGTGGCCAGGTGGGATATGGTAGGTCCAACTTGTTTTAAGATTCGGATAGGAGCAGGGTCGTTGGGGGAGCCGCTTTTAAGGTCTGATAGGCTTTCAGAAAGTCATCGTTAGACAGTTGGTTAAAGTTGTCGAGGGTAGGTCTTGGAGTAGGGGGGGGCAGCAGGGGGGTTGCTGTCTGATTTGGGCGGGAGTGACTGCAGAATGTTGGTGATCTTGCTTTGGAAGAAGCCCGCTATTTGGTTGCATCTGGCAACTGAGGGTTGTTGAAAGGAGGGAGGGGTGGGTATTTTGTGAAGTTCTTTGACTATTTTGTAAGTCTCTTGGGATGAGCTAAATGCAGCCGTACAGGGAGCACGCCTGGGCCCAGGGCGTGGTATGGAGCCCAAGTTGAGAGCACCTGGCCAGAACTCTCGGGCCCAGACCCCCAGGGAAGGACTGCCCAGGACCGATTGAGCCTGTTCCAGGCACTTTGCAGCACGGCGGGCCAGAGGAGGGAGCCCCATGCAGTAGGGAGGTGTTACCCTGGCCCAGCCCATCTTCTCCCTGGCTGAGACTCGCCGACCCGGGAGCGGTACCGGCTTGTCCTGTCTCTAGTAATCCAGAGGAAAGCTACCCTTCTTTCTTGTAACTCGTGCACACCGAGTGATGTAGGAGACCAAGGGCATGGGGGCACCAAACCTCCTGGATCCCTGGCTGGGATAGGAGAGGTGGGCGATCCTCATCGGGACTTCCAAGCTGGCCTGGCCATCTGGTCATCCGATTGGAGAGCATTACAGATGACCAGATGGAAGAGGATCAGAAGGACCCCGATCTGGCCACCCCAAGTATTTACCGGAGGTCTGCAATGTGCCCGGGCATGGCTTGGCGGCTCTGCGTCCCAGAGGCTCAGAGACCCCCGCTGGGCCTCAGGCCTGGGGCTGAGAATGTGGGTGCTCATCAGAACTCCAACCCTGGCCCATGGTGGAGCTGAACCCATCCCTGGGCCCACCTAGCAGTCCCGGGCTCAGCCACATTGGAGAGGCCAACACAAGCCTGCGTTGGGCCACCAAGGGCCCGGCCTATGCTCCTGAACCCAGCCAAGGTGGGGAAGGCCCACCCGGGCCCATGACATTGGGGGGAGCCCAGGGTGGAAGAACCTGACCAGAGCTCTCAGGACCAGACACCCAGGGGAGGACTGCCCAGGACCAATGGCGCCCGTGCCACGCACTTTGACTCTCAGCAGGCCGGACGAGTGAGCCCCGGGCAGTGGGGGGGTTTTGTCCAGGCCTAGCCCATCTTGTCCCCAGCTAAGAACCAACCAGCCCGGGAGCATGTCCGCCATACCCTGTCCTCAGTAATCAGTAGGAAAGCTACCCTTCTTTCTAGTAACCTGTAAGCACTGAGAGATGGAGTGGACTCAGGGAACAGAGGCGCCCAACCTCCTGGAGCCTTGGTGGGATTGGGAAGGTGGGTAAGCCCTCATCAGGACTTCCAGACCAGCCTAGCCATCTGGTTGCCCCATTGGAAAGCATTATGCATGACCAGATAAGCCTGCACCAGATGGGCCTGAAGGATGCCTATCTGCCTGCCCTAGAATTTGTGGGAGGGCTCCCGTTTGCCCTGTGGAGGGCTCAGGAGCTATGTGTCCTGGTGGTTCATTGTAGCCCTAAGAGGGGCTCAGGCATGGGGCTGCAATGGGGGCCCCCGATGGATCTCTGACCCGGGACCGGCAGGCACCTTGTTATGCAGGTGAAACAGGGGATGCCTGCCCTGGCCCAATAGACCCCTGTGACAAGCACGCAGGCCACAGGACATGGGCTCCTGCACCCCATGGCCCACTGGTGCCCAGGCCCTGGAATCTGTCCTTTGTTCTGAACTCTCACATCAGGGGGGAGCCTTCCGGGGCACCAGGGACCCCTGTCCCAGCCAGGCAGACCCCTGCAGGCCGCAGGACGGGGCCTCCCACACCCCAGGGCGTGCCCAAAACGAAACCCTGGGCCCGGTCCCTGCTTCCCAACCAATAGAAGGCTGTGGGGATTTGGGAGCCGGCCCAGGCCCATGTGACCCCGTACCGGAAACCTGGACCCTCGGCTAGCCACATGACATTGGCTCCTGGTCCACAGATTTTTTCATAACTCCATGAAACTCCGCGTAGTGGCATTACGCCAACTCTGCCCAGGGTTAAATACTGCCAGAATACACAGTCACACACAAAGATGAAAATAAATTCTTTATGACAATGATAGTATTGAAAAACAATTATTATTATCTTTGCCACCAACATCCAAAAATTACAACATATTGAAAAAAATAATTATTTTCTTTGTCACCAACATCCAAAAATTAAAATAATGTGAAACATGAATGATGGATGGCACATTTAAATTATGTCCTAAACCATTCTATCAGCATTACACAATTCATGGCGAATATCACGAAACAAACATCCCTTTCATAGACACCTTACTTACCAAAAAACAGAATACGACCTATGAAGAGGTGTGGTGCAGCGGGTGGAGAGGTGTCATGGAGCGGCCAAGGCATCTGACTTTGGAGCACAGGATTCACAGTTCAATCCCCAGCTCTGGCGGCAGCTCAGGTCAGCACCGTGCAACTGTGGGCAGTAGCTTACTTAATTTACACAACGGCTCTTAGCACCTTAAGATCCGTAAGGGTGAGTAATTTTCGCTTTACAAATACGGATTTACATTTGTATCTACAGTTTATTTATAGAACTTCTAAAAATAATTAAACAAGAAACAGGAAATGTCTTTCCTCACAAAATATTAATACATTTTGAGCAAGCAATGATCCAACCAATTTTAAAACTATATGCACATACGGCAATACAAGGATGATACTACCATTGTAACCAAAGTATATGGAAGCATCTCCAAAAATCAACACAAAGTATAGAATATGCAACAGATACCAACTTTGCATACCAAATAAAAAAGCTAATAGCCCTTACCTATGTATTCACAACAGAAGTAGCACACCATTATAATTTACTGATAGAGAGTCCCTTTTACTGAGCCAACGAAGCCAA
Organism: Lissotriton vulgaris; assembly: GCF_964263255.1. Taxonomy (NCBI): domain Eukaryota; kingdom Metazoa; phylum Chordata; class Amphibia; order Caudata; family Salamandridae; genus Lissotriton; species Lissotriton vulgaris. The sequence goes on from NC_141695.1 coordinate 255,343,491, forward strand.
ACTAAAACCCTTTGTTGATACTTTGAAGATACATGGGTAAGAAGACTATATAGATCAAGACAACGAAGACAAATTCCACATCCCCTGGTGGAATGTATATGAAAGCACCCTAGCACAGAAAGCCAAAACAAATAATGCAGTGGAATGATGGCATAATGCCTTCCAAGCCACAAACTAATCGAATACATCAAAAAAGAACAAAGAGGATGATTACGATGGTGGATGTACTTGAGTCTGTCCGCCATTGGCACAGGAATCAGAAACACTCAGCCTAATGGTGGTGGTTCTGCACATGCAATTAATGTGATTGCCACCGTGGCGATCACATTGTGCACATTTACTATTGCAATGGGAGCTGCTTGCTATAGCGCCTGTCGCAATAACAAAAATGCATGTTGTGTATTTCCCTGCACTACATGGCAGGTACCACGTGCTGCCGCCCGCTGGTGCAGGGAACTGTAGAAGTTACAATTGCATTGCCCATACACAAGGTGACCCGCAACCGGCCCCCAAAGTCGATCTCCGACAAACTTTGAATGGCCGAGGAACCGCTATTCAAAGGTTGGCGGAATGCAGAATCCTAATGTGGTTGACAATGCCTGCTAGGCACCGCCACCATTCAAGGTATGCTGGCAGTGTCCAATAGACAATCATAACGATTGCCTGTTCTGGACCAATGGTGGACGGGCTTTCTGTCCGCCAGCACTCAGTCCTTATCTCGCATGTGGTGAATGGCTTCACAATGGCTATTGAACCTGCCACTGGCAGGCTGCTGGTTGCGTGTACACCGCTATCATAATCAGGCTCAAAGTTGCCAAGAATTAAGGCTAGAACAATCCCTAACTAAAATAGGTCCTTAACTTAGTAAACAAATAAAAACAATGTACCTACAGTAAAAAACTAGACTCTACCCAAACAGCAAAAGGATTAGAATATCTGGATACAATAGCCAACTCTATACTTTAAGAATCTCAAAATCCTAAACACCATAAACTATACAAAAAAATTAACCAAAGCAGCAAAAAAACTAATATTTCTCCTTTTTACAAGCCTTGCATGCTGACTTCACGTCAATGGGATGTGTAGCCTTGTTTCCACAGATCCCAGACTGCATTTAATGTGGGGTGATCGACGGTTTGTAGTGGCGGCTTCCAAACTTTGGAATACCTTACCCCAGGACATTAGGGCATGTCCCACGCTACTCCAATTTCGCAAGAAATTAAAAACCTGGCTGTTTAATAAATAAACTTCTACACGACTCCAGGTATAGAATAATCATCAGAGCAAGGCAGTTTCAACCAGCCGGCAAATTATTCAGCGCCAAGACACCCCAGGGTATATGCTGCGCTTTACAAATGCTAATAAATAAATAAATAAATAAATAAATAAATAAATTTAAGGATGGGAATGACATACTGTGGTCTGGTAGTTACCCAGTTACCCTGCTGGTTTCAGATATTCAAAGTCTGAACACACATTCTCTGTGCTATGTGATGTCCTAGTCCATTAAGTGTTCATATGCTCATTTGAGACATCACAAATGTAGCTTGGCCAGAGGGTACTGAATAATGTTTGTACCTTTTTAAAAATGACCGGATGGAGATGTGTCAATTCTGCACAGGAGTACAATGCCTAAGTCTATCACTCTTGGGGTTAATTCACCTATGACACATTAGCTAAATGTGAGATGGACACGTCATCCTACTATTGATTCCATGATGTGTAGAGTCTTGCATGTGTATGCATGGTATCTCAATTCATATCGTACATGCATGTGATTTCTGTGATGGACCACGTTTATCTTCAGTGTGAAGTACTCTGGCCTGCACAGAAACTGCCCAATGTTACAAGGACCCATAACCAAAAGGACTGAGTGAAACATGTGTTGTCCACTACCCTATTTCTCAATGAGCCATCATAGGCCTGAGGATTGAACAAGACAGGACTCCACCTTGTGAGAAGAGAGTGAGATTGTAAGATCAGGGCCTTACATGTGACCACCATGACACATGTAGCTAGGCAATGGTCAGAGACATCAAGGGGCATGTAATGTAGGACACAGTGGGCCCGATTCACAGAACTAACTTAAGACACAATCCTAAACTTACTACTAATTTGGTATTCACAGCAGGCACTTACTCATTTTGGTATTCACAGAAGGCACTTACTCATTTCGGTATTCACAGAAGTTAGGAGTCCTTATCTTATGACTCCTAAATGCCTTCTGTGAATACCGAAAGTCTTAAAGTTAGGCTTTTTCTCTAAGTCAGATTCAGATTCAGATTAGCTTTATTCGATTTTCATAGTATAAAATCATAAAGGCAACAATACATATATATACACATCTATGAATTTCGTTAGATTATAAATAACATTTAAGGATAAAAAAGTATTAAATCAACATGTAAATAATCTGTCATATATCAAAATTAGCTAATCATTGAGTTGCATTTCCTCAGGACACTTTCTAAAAATCCCGTCATAACCATGGTACATGTAACATTTACCAACTGTTGTAGACTAAGGTACGCAGGCCTGCATTGCCGCCACGCTCCATATATCAAGTATTGCTTGATCCATCTACTACGTTCCTTCTCACACAGTTTGCAAAATAACACCACGTGAAAAGTAGATTGCGTTGACATATTATCACATGGACATAAATCTAGGATTCTCGACCAATCGTTTTTAGTTGGAAATGTAACCAGACGGTGAAATAAATCAAACCTAAACCTGGTTAAAAAAAACTGATCAAAGCACAAATTACAAAGGGTTAGATAAAATTGTATTGCGTAGCAGGACAATGACAGTTGATGTTGAGTTACCGTTTTCTTTATGAGCTCCCCTGAGCATCTTACCAAGACAAATGATCCATGCATAGCCTTTTTAGTACTTACTTTGGAACTCCACGGGTCAGTTCCGGGTTACTGAATAGCTCTGGCCTTTGCAGGTCAGTTGGCTTTTTGATTGACATACTCAAGCCAACGAATGCGCTTAGCATTGTCCAAGCCCAACCCTTCCCTAATAATACCCTGATTTAGGCCAAGGGCTTTTGATGCCCATACTCTCCGCCAGAGCAAGATAGGTTGCAGTTTGATCAAATCTGAAATGTAGTCCATGCCTAGTTCTGCGTGACAATTAAAAACAGACGTGCCCTGGGGAAGAGCTAGCAAGTATCTAAAAAATGTGTTTTCTGCTGTTTGCAGGGTAGATGTATCCTGGTACCCCCAGATTCCTGCCCCGTATAAAGCAATGCTTCTACATTTGAGCACATAGATGTTTACCATGATTTCAGGGGGTCTTTTGCCTAGTTTAGTCGCAAAGTGCATCAGTGCCGCAATAGATCGTTTGAAGGAAAGAGTCCTGTTCTTAACCTCAGGGTCCCATGAGCCCGAGCCTTTGATTAATACCCCCAGGTAGGGAAAGGTTTTAGTATGTTCAATTTTAAGTCCTGTCACTTTGAGGTGCTTACAAGCGGCGCGACCTTTACCACAGTGCATTACAAATGACTTTTTAGCGTTAATTCTAAGGCCTCTATCTTCCATAAATTCTACATACTTTAATAGAGCCTTCTGAGCACCCACCTTGGTTCTGGCCATCAATACCGTGTTGTCAGCATAGAGAAGGGAGACAATCTGTTTTTTACCTTATCTCGGAGAATCAATTTTACTGGCCCCCAATACCTCCTCCAAGTTGTTCGTATATAGGGAGAAAAGAAAGGGGGCCAGCACGCAGCCTTGTCTCAATGCAAAAAGACCCCGTACTCTCCCCTCTCATCCCGTGTCTCACTTTAGCTGTTGCTCCTGAATAGAGCTGCCGGAGGAAAAGCACAATGGCAGGCTCTACATTAATTTCCCCTAGTATTTGCCACAGCTTGACATGCGCCACGCAATCAAAGGCGGCTGTAAGGTCGACAAAAATTGCGTTCAGTTGGCCTTCCTTGGCTCAGGTATATTTCTCGTGCAGCATTACAAAGTTTAGGACCTGCTCCACAGTACCCATTTCCTCAGGAAAACCCTACTGAACGGGGCTTAATACACCATGCTCCTCAGCCCATGTTTGCATTTTGTTTAGTACCACTCTACATGCAATTTTCATGAGGGAGTCTAATAGGGATATAGGTCTATAAGTAGCTGGACTCTCCCTATCCCCCTTTTTATATATCTGTATTATAACCGATTTGGACCATGTTTTTATGAAACCTTTAGCACAACAGGCTTCAAGAACCTGTGTGCAGAGTGGGGCCCATAGTTCAACATTCATTTTATATATATCATTAAGGATCCCGTCAGGACCCGGGGCTTTGTTGTTTCTGCTGGCATTTATTGCTAGTTGTACTTCCTCAAGAGAAATCTCCATGGCTATCGGGCAATGATGGTCTACTAAAGGATACCCAATTACCACAACCTCATTTGATATAGTCCCTCCTGTATTCTTATAGACATTAGAGAAGAAATCTATCCATGTTTTCTCATCTATGGTTATTTCAATTCTCGCTATATCTTTTTTAGTAAAAAAGGGGGCATTTATTGCCTGCCAAAATGATTTGGGGTCTCTGGACTGTGAAGCCCTCAGCAGGTTCTGCCAAGCTTGCTCTTTAATTTCCTTTTTCCGTTGGCATCTTTCTGAGTTATATCCCTTTCTGCATGTTCTAATTGCGTCCAGGTCCCTTGGTTTGATACTTAGAGCGACCTTAAGGGCAGTATACGCCTTAGTGCATTTGGAATCAAACCAGCCATTACTTTTATTAATCTTACTGGTATGTGCCCTAGTTAATGTTTCCTGAATGACAGTTGTAATGTGGCGGAAAGCCTCCAGAGTTTCATTCTTAGTAGAGTTCTCATCAAGACAAACCATAATATGGGGTAAAGCCTTTGCCACAATTTCAGTAGATTTATTCTCGGGGTCTACAATGCTCCATTTTAGTGCCAACCCGATTTGGCGTGCCACTGCAATATCTTGAGTCCATACCAAAGACTCAGTTGTGGAGGCATTATTACACTCAGGAATGGTTATAGACACGCTAAGGGGGAGGTGATCACTCAGGCCAATAGTATGGATCTCAAATATTTCCTCCCAATTGGAAAACCTTTTGGGTACAATGATAAAATCAATAACAGATTGAAACCCCCTAGCTAAGAAGGTAGAGCTAAAATCGACCTTGGGGGAACACATCATGTTAGCAAAGCCGAGATCCAGATTGACCATAATACTATTAATTTTCTCACCTCCATCAGTGTGCGTAAAGTGACTGCTGCACACCCCTACTTCCCGACCGTATTCCTGAAATCCACATGTATCAAGATCACATATGTTAATATTAAAGTCGCCCACCCAAATAAGTATAGCGTCTTTTCCTTTCAGTGAGTTAAGGTGGTTTAATTCCACATGTAAATTGTTAAGTGCTTCTACATAATAAGCGTTTTTAATATTGTTGTAGAAATGTACCATAACTAACTCTACGCAGAGATTTAGAGTAACACAGACCAATTGGTAATAGCGAGAGCGAGAGCAATTTCTACTGGCAATCTTTATTACCTTCAGCAGATTGGAAATGTAAATACAGATGCCTCCTTTGTGCCTACCGTGCAAAGAGCGTACTGCCGGGATGTGAAAGGTCTTGAAACCATCTATGTGTTTTTCATTTAGGAGCCAGGTTTCCTGAATACATAGGATATATTCTGCAAAAACTCCCCCCAGATGGTGTTAGATACTTTACTCTCCAACTCACAAACATTCCAGGACACAACCCTCATTTGACCGCCCTGCTGTATAGGGGATTTTTGGTTTGGACATATTTTACTACACATCTGCCCCTCTACCATCAAGCCCCCCCATTCAGCATCATTCTTAGCCTTGCCATCGTTGATTTCATGGCTCACCAATACGTTACCCCTTTCATTCTCTGGTATTGCCCTGGTCCTATGTTTATCATTGTGTACTATATGGGGTTTGGGTGTATGATATATCAACCGGCCCAGATGGCACACTGTTGGTGGTTCCCCTGCAGGGTTTTTCACCCGGTCATCCTGGTCTTTGAGTACAATCTGTGTGGGCAACCTCCAGACCGGGGGGACGTAACTGAGTTTATAGTTAGCAGTTGCTTTGATTTTGCCACCACCCAGTCAGTCGCAGTCATTGAGACCAGAGAGTACTGCAAACCTATTTAATCCTTCAAACACTGGAGTAGGGCTCTCACCCCCCTGATTAATTTGATATGGTTGCCTCCTTCTGTGATATCCCCAACCCTGCCGTTCTTGTCGATGTGGTATCCTATTTTGTATCCACATATTCCATCCATTGGGTCTTGGTCTATTCAAGTCCCTATAGAAATAATCTAATGGTAGGATCTCGATTCCTTGGCTCCCTGTCCCTGCATTAAACATGACCTCCCTTAATATCCTCCCTACTGGTTCTGGGTTATCAAAATTGATTACTACACATTTCCCATTTTTGCTTTTCCGTGTCCTGCCCAGCCAGGCCACCCTTCGGGCCATTATGACATTTTGCCCTATCCTGCTGTCCAATGTCGTGTTTTTTGCTAGCCAATAAACCACCTTGTTTTTCAGTTGGTCATAGTTCTCCCTTTTTTCCTTATTTAATGGTGGGACATTACCCAGCACCAATACCTGTGGGGAGCTTTCAGGGGGTAAATTAATACCAGGTAAGGGAGCCCGATTATCCATACGATCTGAGCTATCGCCACCCCCCTCACCCTTGCTTTTTCTTATTATCGGTAGTGGGGTATTCTCGGTGTTCAGGGTGTTTGTAATAATTTGTTTCCCTACTGGAGGTTTATACTCTAGGCCACTGGTCAGTAACCTCTTGCACTTATCATTTGGCCTCAGATCATCAGGTACAGCCTTGGGGGCTGGGCAAGTGGTGGCCAGTGCACGCCAGAGAAACGCCGGAGCCGAGCCGAGCGGACACACAGACAGAGTGATCAGAGCGGCTGGAAAAGCAAAAACGCCGTGAAAGAGGCTGCAGGCGGCCGCGGGAAAGAAACGCGGCAGAAGCGGCAGAAGCTCAGAGCTCAGAGAAAAGCCGCCGGAATCCAGTGCAACCCGAGTAGACTCGAGCAAACCCGGCCACACCTCTGAGTCTTACCTGAGCATCACCACGGCATCGCCTCCCCCGAGCCCCGCCGAGCCGAGCCCTAGATCAAGCCAAGCCTCAACCCGAGCCAGAGCTGAACTGGACCCAACCTAGAACCGGCTTCAAATCAAGTGCCCCTGGACCCGTGGCGGCAATGGGGTGGGGGGGCAGGCAATCGGCTCACATGAGATCCCCAGCGGAAGAGAGCAGAGAGTGGAGAGCCACGGCAAGAAGCGGGCGGGAGGCAATGAAAGGAGCAAGGTGAGAACTTAGCCCTGCACAAACCCCGTGCGAAGACCACGCCCAACCAGTACCCGTAACGTACATACCAGTATACACCGGTAACTACTCCCGGGCTCCGGACCCCGGAGCACTCCAGACTACTGACTACAGTGGCCCCCCCTCCAGTACCTCCCAGGACTTAGCGGGGTTTGAGGAGGCTTAGAGGGGGTGCAAGCAAGAGCCAAGACAGCAGGTAACTACTACCCTTGCGTCATGAGAGAGACAAGGGCAATGAACAGCGGTGAGCAGCCCACAGTCCAGCCCCAGCAAGACAGACAACAGTTAGTTAGGCCTACTGTATACCCAGAGGACATCCTCTGATAGATAGCGTTGGAAGGCCGCGCCCCACCAGTGTGACTCACGAGGCCCGTCAGTGGGCGTGTCAGTGGAGGAGTGCGGCGCAGCGGTGTGTAGAGGTTCCACGAGGAGCAGGCAGGCTGCCGAGGCCGTGCACCGAGAGGACCGAGCCAGAGCCGGAGCCAGTGCCGGTGCTGGAGCCTGTGTATGCAGTGTACGCCATCGCAGTCAACCCTGAAGAGGGAATCAGAAAACCGTCCTCCAACATCTCTGCTCCTGTACTAAAGCAGCAGCTGAGCCGGATCTGTGTTCAGTCAAAAGAGCCCAAGCCAAGACATTCTGGAGCAATGAGATCTGGAAAAGAAAGAAAGTACACTGCACCCAAGCGAAGGAAGCCCAAGCAACCAGACGCAGCTGGGGTTCAGTGCCATGCCAAATACACACCAAAACCTCAAAAACCCAAACGCCTAACCCTACGGGACTATTATAGAAAGACTCCATCAAAAACTGCAGAATTAATACAATTATTAGAGCAACACCCACAAACTTTGGAGGCAACCACTTCTACAACCTCGGACCATTCAGGGTTCGACCGCAAAGCACCACAGCAAAATTGGGTATTTAACACGACGCCAGCAAAAGAGCCGTCAGAGGTCTATTTTTTGGGTCTACTTGTACTAATCACAACAGGGAAAACACCCAAACTGTTCATTTTCAACCAGGCAAGCCCTTCACATCTATGGCAGATGATAATGGAGTTACCCTCCTACCGCAATCACAGCTGGAAGATATTATGTGTCCAATAGAGGCTTCCCCTTTGCTGCTACAACTTTCACAACTTCCCGTCACCGGACCGGTGTCCTTGATCCCGTCTAAGCCACCCACGGGCCTTCCTCAGCAAACATCGACGGTGCAAATCCACGGGCAAGCTGGGCCAGTGCAATCCAATGGTAGTTACCCACTTTCAAACTCGCTAACCTCACCAATAACAAAAATATTAACAGCAGCAACAGCCTTGAGTCCTTTACACAAGTTATTTTCGCCTCCTGGCTAAACAAGGACTCCATGTCAAAGTCAATCAGCGCAGCTGGCAGCAAATGACCAACCCATGTCGGATCTGTCCCTTTCTTTAAGACCACCCCAAATTCCCCAAGCCCGAGCCTCACTCCGGATGAAAAACCCAATATAGAAGAGGACACTATGACTAGTGTTTGGCCTCAACTATGGCAGACCCTTCAACAAACTGTGACCGCACTCAACTACCATTCAGTAAAACTAGAGGTGCAGGTAGATTTACTAAATACCCTGGCACTTTTTACGTCAGGGATTGACGGCAAATTAGACAAACTGAACTCGCTAATTCTAAGGGCGCAAGCATCCGCGAACTTTGTTCAACCAACGTGCTGCTGCTCTCCAATTATTGACTCCCTCTCCCTGCTCCCACATTGCCTTTCCACCGTCATCAGGGAAGTAAAGCAGCTGAGGGGAGGAAACGTGTCAGCCAAACTGCAACCCCCAAACATCAAGAACTGGACAAACCACTGGAGGACTTTGGAAACAAAAATGCAAAAACAAAGGAAGAAGAAGCGGACATTACAAGATCAATTAACTGCCTTCTATCGATGAACGGTCACCCTCATAGCGCTTCAATAAAACCGACTCCGACGGTTGGAAACGGCACTCTCCCGTCACCAAATGGGCCAACAATCCAGCATGCCAAATCTGAGGATGGGCGAAACAACAGCCTTGCTTCTTCGCCCGCTCCATCAGTCCTGGCACCCCCCCCCCCCGGGCCTATTCCTCCCTGCAGCAAGAGAGAGCGCAAACGTCAACGCAAAGCGAGAAATAAACTCAGGGCTAACTCCAACTTGGCCCATCAGAATCTCTTCCCCATTTTTTCGATAGCCGAAAACAAAAAATCCTCTATAGAACCCAGCACAGTGGAACCAACGACAAATCCAACAATAACCTTGAATGGAGCCACTGCGGACTTACCCACTCAAGAACTGGCGAGGAGTCCTCACAGTCTAAGAACATCAACAATTGCCCCGGTAACGATAGCAGAGGGTAGCGATCCTGCAACAAGTACAAGGGTGAGTCCAGTCAGGTCAAGTAACACCGGGCAAGAGACAGCGGCAGGAAAATCTCGGCCTTTAATGGCTCTCCCCATTTTCGGGAATGAAAACATAACACCAAAACTGAGTTTTACTAAAACCATCTGCAATGACATAGCTACCCGGATCAGTCACACTCCACAATCAAAACGGGCTCCCCTCCGACCATCACAGCAGTTACATAAAAACAGATCAGATGCAACAATCGAAAAACCGATCCTCAGACCCACAACTGCACTAGAGCCGCAAAGCGACAACCAATCGTGTCATTGGATTTTACTAGCCCCCGAGTACAAATCTAAGGGGCGGCACGATATTCTCAACAGATCAAATCTGCTGAAATTAGTGGAAGGCATACCGGGGCTAGTGGGTCTGGACACGAATAGCATCGAATCCATTGACTTCCTCCCCCCACGAGGAAACCAGCCCTCTGAGGTCACCGTTGTAACTTTCGTACAGGTAGGCTGGGTAGGAGCCTTTCTCGAACATAAGGCCACACTGTGGAACTGGGGGATTAGAGTGTACCCTTATTCAATGCCAGGGTATCCAATCACGCTGCTATCAGGAGCAACCACACCCATCAAGCCGTCCCTCACCAAAAACACAGAGCATGGGAGGCCGTTCTCTGTTCTAAAAAATGCCTCAGGGTCGGATACAGAACTTAATTGCCCCGAAACAGCGGTGAGAAACAAAGAACCAGACCTCGTTTGGGGATGACTGCCAGCAGTATTGGCCTCAAAAAACACAAACTGACCATCTGCGGCAGGATCACCAGTAGAAACATACAATCCATCAAAATCACTCCTCCCGTCAGGGGCTCAATAGCACAGTGTGGACAATAGCAAGGGGGAGCTACTTTTTTCACTGTGCTCATGGAATATCAGCGACCTACATCAAAAAACCTTAAATGAAGACACTATGTCCTTCCTGGGGGAAGGGCCGCCCTATAGAAGGATTTATTGAATGTCGGAAATGGGCACTTAGGGACAGCCGCTTCGGCCACATTAAAGGCGGGCTGTCCACATACATATCCAATAACCTAAAAGGCGAATTCAGCCAACTTTACCTGAAAGAAGACTGGCTATTGGGGGTCAAAATTAATCTACGGAGCAGACAGCAATTGCTCATACCTATAAATGTGTACATTAATCCCAACACCCGCACAAAAAAAGACCACCTGGCTAGACTCTGCAAAATAATGAATGATATAGCCACAGAATATCCTAACTCGGACCGTATTATCACAGGGGACTTTAACACAAACCTATTTCAGGGGAACATAGCAGACTCAGAAGGACCCAACATGACCAGCATTATTGAGGCTGTCCCCCAATCCAAACCTCCTGTGCAAGTTGCCAACATATTAGGCGAGGTCACCGCGATGAGACTTTACAACGCAGGGTACCTGGTGGTGAATGGAAGATCGGCCAGCAACTCCCCTCCAAACTGGACCTGGTCAAATGTAAGAACATATTCCTACCTGGACTTTACCATCTGCAATTCGGAATTCCTGTTCAATCTGTCTAGCTTCTCCGTCCTGCCAAGGTCCGAAAGTGACCACATGCCATTGGTCATCTCCTTCACCATAAATTTAGTTCTCCACAAAAAGGCATCATTTACATACAAAGGAATACATTCTGATAACTTAAAACGCCTGAAATGGAGTGAGTCTAACTGTCAGAGCATCTTAAAAACAAGCAAGGATTTTATCATGTGTGTTCCAGACCAAGCGGCTTCCCCAACAGCAATATGGTCGCAGTTATGCGCACATCTGATCAGAACTTACTCAGTGACAAGGCAGGGCCCAAATCGCACCGCACCAGTAGGAGCAACAGCCCTCCCCATTATAAAAACACTGAAAAGAACGAGAAACAACGCACTGAGGTTGCTAATAAAATTTCCAGAGAACAGCAGCTTCCTCGTTACATACCGTCATGCCCAAAAGGCACTCAGGAGGGCAGTTACCCAGGAGAAAAAGGCCCAGGACTCTCAATTCTGGGTCAAACTGGTATGGGAAAGCAAGCAAAAGAACTCAAAGAAATTTTGGTCACTTGTCAACAGCACCGATCGAAACATAACATCCTTTGGATCAGCGAATATTCAGGAAGCAGACTGGATCTCATACTTAACAGAGCATTTCCAGGCACAAGATCACCCTGACCGCCCTGGATTAACATGGGTTTTTGACACTGGCACGGGCACAGCATCGAATCTTCCACGCGATTCAATGCAGGGGTTTACCTCACCCGATGAATTATCTGAAGAAAGAGTAGTAAAGCACTGACGAAAGGGAGACAAGACGGAGCACCGGGCCCGAATGTCCTGCCACAAAGGCTTTTCAAGTCCGACGTCCCTTTCTGGTCCAAGGTGCTATCAAATCTCTTTAATTACACCCTGAGCTCTCAAACCATTCCGGATTCATGGAGAGGTGCTATTATCCATCCCATTTATAAAGCTGGAGCACGAGGCAACCCGAACAACTACAGATTAATCGCCTTGCTGGATATAGAGGCAAAGAACTTTGCAGGCCTCATTTTGGAGGATCGCAGACAATGGGCAAAGGACAACAATCTGATTCCCCTGAATCAAACAGGGTTTGTTGCCAAATCAGGTACAATGACAAACTTACTGACAATCTCCACCATCATTGACAAAGCTCTTTCAAACTCCAGGTACATTTTTTGCTGCTTTGTCGACTTCAAAGCAGCATTTGACAGGGTGCCCAGGCCTGCTCTGTGGCAAAAACTGAGGAAGTGGGGAATCCCAGATAATATCCTGAATCCAATCATCTTGCTGTATTCCAACACATGGATTCGAGTGAAGTTAGGGTCTGGCTCGCATCTCTCCCGGAAAATATGGACCTTTTGTGGTGTCAAACAGGGATGCGTGCTGGCCCCCCTCCTCTTCAATCTATTCATTGCTGACCTATCAAGCTCTTTAGAGAAGGGTATCAGCCATCCACCAAAAGTAGGAGGCACGCCATTATGCAATCTCTATTATGCCGACGACCTGGCACTGTTCAGTCTCACCAGAGTGGGGCTACAAAGACTCCTTGATGCCTTAATGCAATACACGGCCAAAAACCAGCTAGAGATTAACATGAAAAAAACCATGGTTGTTCCGTTCGGCAAAAAACGCTACAGCGGCAGAGGCTGGACAATAGATAAAGAAAACATCTCAAGCAGCCAATCCTACAAATACTTAGGGGTCCATTTGGACTCCAGGGGCAGTTTCACCAAACAGAACACTGTGATTACAGCTAAGGCTACAGCGTTAATGGTATCCTTGGCTAAGCTATCGAGGAGACTGTCAGGCCCCACCGTCTTGCCTTTACTGGAAGTGCTCAAAGCAAAGATCAGGCCCACACTTTCGTATGGCATAGAGACCTTTAAGGGTAAAATGAACAATACCTTAAATAAACTAACAACCAAACTCTACAAGAAATTGCTTCACCTGCCGAGTTCCTCCTCGCCAGCACAGGTCAGACTAGAGCTGGGCTTAATTAACTATGAAACCTCCAACGTTGGCTCATATCTTAACCTGATCCACAAACTAAGACAGGCAGAAGCTTGTACCCTGGAATTCCTTGTCTGGAACGAAATCAGTGTGAGCAATCCGGGGGGGGATCATTCGCCCGCCTCCTAAATGACCACATTCAACAAATGTCTACTGCGGATCTCTGGGCTCTTAATCCAAGCCAGACTGCTTTCAAAAACACAATTAAAAAAGGTATAAGACTGAAATCCCTGATCATGGACAAAGTTCTTCCTGCGAAACGTAGTCATGCCTGGGCAGTAGCCAACTCTTATAAACGATTATCCCCGGCCAATTACCTTTCAACAACATTTTCTTATCATCTAAAGCGATGCTTGATCGCCCTCAGACTGGGAGACTGGCGCTTCCTTCAAAATCTCCCAGTATGGCGTTGAAAAAGGGTTGATCTAATGTGCAGAGGGTGTGGGGCAGCAAATGAAACTTTTTTGCACGTGCTTTGTACATGCCCTTTCTTTATTCTCCAACGCAGACGCCTACTCAGGCCAGAATGGAACAGGCTGGGAGTCCGGACTTGTAGGCATGCCATTATTGCTGCTCTGTCCTTAGAGAACATTGTTTTAAATATAAAATTGGCCAAATTCGTTCAGCAAGTTTATAGTCTCTTAGAAAAATTGGAAACGGCTAATGCCTTGCTGATAACTGTGTAGAATGATATGTACTTTAACCTCATCTGCATTGTCCGGGAGTGCTAATTTTTAAATTGACACGTTGCAGTAAGCACTGATAAGAAGGCCACGTTTTATTTTGTTTTTTCTTAATCCTTTTTAATCTGCAAAATTGTACCTAATGTGCTGGAAGAATCTTTTAAATATATGCTTTTATATATCTAAATAAAGAAATGATATACTAAGTGGTGGCCAGTGCTTTAGGTTCTATGGGTTTGCCACACACCAACCCTGCACCCCTATTTTGCCCCGGTGGTGCTAGATTGGCCAGCTTACATGTGTTCTCTAGGGTAGCTTCACTCAAGACGTCCAGTTTTCCGTTAATTTCATTCAGTCTTTCAATCATGGGAAAAGTGAATGATCTAAATAAGTGTATCATATTGCTAGCAGTCAGTTCTACATCATTTAATATTGGTTGGGCATTAATTTGAGGCAGGTGTCCCAGAACCCAATGCTTTGGTAAAAGGGATGGCGGTGGCCTTTCTAGGGGCGGGTATACCCAAATTTCCTGATAGTTTAAAAATGTTAGGTTTCCTACCCAATTGGTGGCCCCCTCCCTTCTTTCTTTTACCCAACTGTTTGGGACACGTGGCTGTTTTTGTTTGTAAATCAGCGGCCTGTACACTTTTCCTGGCTACGATAGGATGGAAGTCCTCCGAGGACATACTAGTACAGGAAGAAATGTTCAGAGACATTGTATCCGCTCTCCATATAATGAATTTTCTTTATCAAGTGTTCGATTCTGTGGGCTAGAGCTAATCGTAATTAGTCTTTGGGGTTCAGCGTGATCTGGAGTAACGGCATTTTTCAGTTCGCCCAGCGAGGATCGCTTAACGCTTGTGAGTTCGAGGGATAGCCGTTTCTCCGTAAGGACAGTTTCCCTCTCGAGGACTCCGACTGCTCTCGTAAAGAAATTGTCCAATGTCCTGGTTAAGCTTCCCCCTGGTTCGCGCGCCACACATTTACTCCCCTTTCCAGTATTACTAGCCATAATCGACAGAATGTAAATTTTTCGGGTACAATATTAATATTTTAGGGAGCTCCACTCCCGATTCCCATAAACAGTCTTACCAGTCTTATGGCAGGCTTTAGAGGGGTGGCCCAGTCCAGTCTTATACAGCCTTAGACGGCCATAGACGGCCCGCCGTTTGCCCGGGCTTTGCCCGGTGCCGACCCGCGTGCGATCCCACGACGCGGGGGCTGGGCTCCTTTTGAGGCGCCTCCTGGCGCAAGAATTACGGGTGGCGCCGTGCTCCGCTGCTAGGGCATCTGGGAAATGGAGTCCGGATGTCCTGTGGTCCGTGCGCCCCCCTTTGCACTGCAGCCGCTGGTGTGGACTTGAAGCGGCGGAAGGGAGCCAGGCAGCAGCTGCGGTGATGCAAGAGGCAGCAGCCGAAGCGGACAAAGGTAACTTTACTACTCCTAAACTGAGAAAAATCCTAACTTTAAGAATTTCGGTATTCACAGAAGGCTATTGGGAGTCCTTAAGTTAGGAGTCCTAATGTTACTACTCCTAAACTGAGAAAAATTCTAAATTTAAGACTTTCGGTATTCACAGAAGGCATTTACGAGGCCTAAAGTTAGGAGTCCTAATTTTACTACTCCTAAACTGAGAAAAATCCTAACGTTAAGACTTTTGATATTCACAGGAGGCATTTAGGAGTCCTAAAGTTAGGACTCCTAACTTCTGTAAATACCAAAATGAGTAAATGCCTTCTGTGAATACCAAAATGAGTAAGTGCCCTCTGTGAATACCAAAATGTTAATAAGTTTAGGATTTTGCCTTAAGTTAGTTCTGTGAATTGGGCCCATTGACTCTGACCTCTAAACATCATTTCCAGGATATTGTATGCCACACTCACTCACATAGTGCATCAGAGCTGAGGGCAATTTTCACATTGGTTTCTGTGCAGGAACTCTACATGTGTATGGGATGGGCATGTCATACGTCCTTCATCTTATATGAAACCATTGCAATGATATGGTTTGCTCCATGTGTATTATGTGACATGCTGTATGGGTTCTGCTCTCCATTGATGTGTTAGTTTGCTATGTATTTTCATGCTCCTGTGTTGTCACACAGGTACACAACTCAGTTTCACAGGAACCTCATTTTCTTGTCTCCCATGCCTGCAGCTTAAGGTCTATCAGTGAAAGGCCATATGGAGCGCCATTGCATGCAATGTGCGGTCTTTGGGTGTCTCCAGCCAACATCATAGGCACTGCCAAAAGAGGTGGGATGACATCTGCTGCCTGAGCAAAAATGGTCCTGAGATGATGCTGGGGGTGCTTCCTCGTAGTGGCTGGTTGGCACCCCGGGGCATGACACCACTAATGGCCCACATTTTAGCAGTGACACAGCCAGAGCTACAATGATGCTTAAGGGCCCATCAGCAGCAAATTGGGGGTTAATATTGTGCAAAGTGTGACTTTGCATATGAGTGACTACATAAATCCCAGCCCTGAGCCTTTGAAGATCTCTGTGATGTCTCTAGTATGATGCAATGGCTTCTAAGTGGCCTCAGTGTTGAGTGCAGCTGTTTTGCTTTTGTACGACATTTTGTTTCTCATGTGTTAAAACCAATGACCTTTGTCACATACATCAGCTTTGCATTTCTTCCTCTTACAATGTATGAATATTGTCTAAACTGAGAACTTCCAACACAGGATTATCAATTTTGTTAAGTGGGTAACCCAGTACATTTGTCGGTCTTGTGTGCACTGTGTGGCTAGCAGGATTGAATAGATGTGGACTCAGGGAGCAGTGAGTTGGTAAGAGTCACATCTATCCCATGGGTCCCTTTCTTTATAATCATGTAGAGGACAGCACCATTGTGAAGTACACTGGCCAATATCAGCAGCATGGCATAACATGATGTACTTACCTGCCATAGTGCCAGCAAGTGCATACTGGTGCTGATGGGGTATATGTTGATGATTGCAGTGATGCATTGGCTAAATTACCTTTTCCATTTGTGCACATGGCAACATGACTGTTATGTTTAGACTCTGTGACTTGACTGCAATGTAGCTGAACCTGGCCATTGCAAGATTATTTTGGCACTATGGCTTAACATGGTTGGATGTGATCATTGGGTATGTCAAATTGTGATGTGACTGAGATGTTGTACAGTAGTTTGAAGTATGATACAGAGCAAAGGTTACTTAGATTGTCAGTCCTCAGTATATGTGCATTGTGTAGGGGTGTCCATGTGCATCAGTGCATGGTGAAGTTGTGGATAACGCTTGGAATTGGTGTGTGATTTTTTTGGCACATTGGTGTGTCCTCAATGTCATCAGTCAGCACAACGGAGGGCTGTCATATGCCAGACCCAAGGTTTTCTCACACATTAGATCTCCTAATGGAGTCCACCTACTTCATCATCAACAGAAGACACAATCCTGCCTTGGATCAATGAGGGCCTGTCAGGGACTTGTGGACCTTTTTGGTATGTGCCATGTCACAACCGATGGAGGTCTTGGATTAATTTCCCCTTCTCATGCAATTGTGCATTGTGTATGTGACTGCATTGTTAAATGAAGCATTGGCTCTTTCTTAACAAATAAGATGTGGCCTAGTGACATATGCTGCAGTGTGAGTGTCAGAGGCTGGCAGTGACCAGCAGTAAGCATCATGTTTGTGTGCATTCCTAGATGTGTGCTGTGCACAAGAAATAACATCTACACAGCTGCCATCAATGTATACCTGTAGTTGCACTTCAAGGCCCTACATGGTGGATGTCAGGAGCTGGTTGCCCATGCAATAGGACACATTGGACTTTGTATCTTTTGTGTTCCATAAAAAAACTACGGGGCACTTCATTAACAAGAAGCGAAAAGCATCGCTGACCGCTCTTAGCACGTTACAACTTAACGCCGGCTATCAGTGGATCCTATCACGGAGATAGCGTGCATCTCCAATGCGATAGGAAATCCAGCGATAGTGGTGAAAGTGTGCGCTTATCGCTGGAAACCCATCGATAACATGAAGTTTGAAAATGAGAACTTTGTTGGTAGTGAAGGGCAGACTCATCCCTACAATCCACCTCCCATTGGAAGACATAAGTAAGTCACTTCTGATGCAGGCGTAAACAAACCTGCGATAAGTGCGCTTAGCAATAATATTATCGGCGCTACGCAGGTTTGTGCCCTGCTTGCTGATAGGAGTAGCTCGTGTTAGCGACATTTCTATGGTTATTTCACTGCGGAATGCCCACTATGCATCTCATTAGCGGTGAGATGCTGGACGTTGGTGAAACAGGCACTGAGACAAAGATTCAGGCAATAACGTGAGCTTGCTGATCATGCAAAAAAATTATCGCCGCTTTTCTTCCGAAAACGGACGCAAAAGCGTCAATAATTTTATAGCGCCGCCTTGATGATGTGCCCTAAGGTATGTGACTGGGAAACATGTTTTGATGTAAAGGTATTTTACCTACAGGCACGTAGTTGTGAATACAGAAGGTTTTATGTGTGTTAAGAGGGAGGCACAGGCCAAGGTATTCGGCTGTGTCAATGCAACATGGCGCATGACTATCAACAATGCATGTTTTCATGCATCAACTGATAATTGCAAAAATGTGGCATATGCAGAAAGTACATTGACTAGTTAAACATAGTAGATTCATTTTCATGTTTGTAGTTTTTTTTTTATAAAACTTTATTGGTAGGAAGGAATAGTGGTTAATCAGTTTCATACATTCTTTTGACCTTTGTTACAGAGTGTACAATTTATCTTTTTCATATGCGACAAGAAACTTTATCGTAGCAAGGACTGTGTTGCATTAAGCTCTCGGAGACTTGTAGATATATCAATCGGCGGTTTCTTTGTGTATACTGTATTCCTCTATTACCCCCTCCCTCCTATATGATTCAGTGGTTACATCACTTTTTATAATACAGAAACAACAAACTTCCCCTCCCCCCCCCACCTTGTGTCATCATAGCCCTTGTGCTTCCACCCACATCCCGTAGCAGTCTTTGTCTCCGCTTGCACGTTGGTATATGGCCAGGTCAGAGCCAATAATGTCGTACTGTTTTGTTATTGAGGTGACTACCCCGTATCCGCTCTGTTACTCCTCCTCCCCCTCCGAGTCTAGGTCGTCCCCCTCCGGTAAGGGGTCACAGATTTCTCCTCTGTATACATTCCATGCCGCCCACACTTTGTTCCACTTGCGGGGCGCTGCACGTAGTACGTATACTGCCCTTTCAGTTACCATTAGGATGTCCAAGTTCTTGGCCCACCTACTGGCGGTGGGTATGTCTGGCGCGCCCCACTTCTGTGCTATATCCCGCTTAGCCACTGTCATAGCCAAGGTTGCCCAAATCAGTTCGTATCTACCCAGGTCATTGGGGTCCCAGATGTTCAAAAGGCATTTGCGTGGTTCAGGTAATATGGAAAGTTTAAGGGCTTGGGAGATTGAGCGGAGTATTTGTCTCCAGAATTCACGTATTTGTGGGCCTTCCCATAGTGTGTGTATCAGTGTCCCTTCTTCCCCGCAGCCTCTCAAACAGAAGGGGTGTGGTGCTCTCAGTATTTTATGCAACAGTGTCCTGGTATAGTAGATGCGGTGTAGGATTTTAAGTTGTACCAGTCTGAGCTTACTTGAGATTCCAACCTCTTTCGGGGAGGCCAACGCCTCATTCCATTCAAAGTCGTCTGTCTCACCTAATTCCCCTTCCCATTTTTCTTTAAGTTTCAGCGTTTGGTCTTTGAGATTATTGATCAGTTTTTTATACGTAAGGGAGGTGGCGCTTTGGACCATGAATTCCGTTTGCAGTCTATCCTCTAACGGGGAGGAGTCCGGCAGAGTGGTGCCTGTAGGAATCGCCTGTAGTAATGCGTGTCTAATTTGAACATATCTAAATGTTTCTGTGGGTCCAAGGTTATACTGCTGTTGTAGGTGTGAAAATGGTATTACTGTGTCATTGTCCCAGAGGTCCCCTACTGTAGAAATGCCTATGGAATCCCACCGCTCAAACCCCTTACAGCCTCTAAGGTTCCCCAATGTCTTCGTGTCCCACAATGGCGTCATTTTGGTGATTCGACCTGCCCATCCCAGACGTGCCTGCGCCATGTGCCATAGGGCCGCCGTGTGTTTGGTCGGACCAAGTAGGGTCTTCGGTTGTGACTTGTTATAGAGCACAGACAGCATATAGTCCGTTCCAAGTTGTGACCAATCCGCCCGATAGGCTGGGTCGTCTTTCGGGGCGTGGATCCAGTAGTTTATAATTTTCAGTTGGGCCGCCCAGTAATATAGCTGAATGTTGGGGAGCGCTATGCCCCCCTCGTACCAGCTTTTAACTAGCTTGTCGTACGCTATACGTGCCGGGCCAGCATTCCAGAGCAGGGCATTAACCAGCGCCACGATCTGCTTGAAGTATCGTGGTGGTACCAGGTGCGGAGTATTTTCTAAAACATAGAGGAGTCTCGGGAGGGTCATCATCTTGTACAATGCCGCCCTACCCAGTAGGGTCAGAGGCAGGGCCGCCCAATGCTTAACGTCCGCCCGCAGGCGATCTATGGGTGGCTTTAAGTTGCTAGCAAAAAAGTCTGCTTCCACGCTTGTGATGACAATACCTAAGTATTTGAAGGAGGCTGTTGTCGTAAGCAGAGGACAGTTCTCCTGCAACCTCGGCGCTGGGCCTTTTAATGTATATAAGGTAGATTTCGACCAGTTTAGAGTGTAGCCCGATGTGCACCCGTGCGTGTTACATAGGTCTAGCAGGACCGGGATGCCGGTGTCAGGTGCAGTCATGTAGATGAGCATGTCGTCCGCGTACAGTGAGACTTTGTCCTCCCATCCCTCCTCCCATTTAATGCCTGCGAATAGGGGCGTGGACCTGATCTGGATTGCCAGGGGCTCAAGCACTAGTGCGAAGAGCAGGGGGGACAGGGGGCAACCCTGTCTAGTCCCTCTGCCTAATAGGAATCTCGGCGATATGTGGCCATTGGCTACCACCTGTGCGACGGGCTTCGTATAAAGCAGCCGTATCCATGCTATATATTTCGGCCCAAATCCCATGTGCTCTAGTACCACGAAGAGATATTCCCACTCTACTAGGTCGAACGCCATTTTAGCGTCGAGAGAAAGAATCACAGCTTGCTCCGTGAGGAGGTGTGCACGGGCCAGCACGCCATGGACTCTTCGGAGATTCATCGCAGTGCTCCGGTGAGGCATAAAGCCCGACTGGTCAGGCTGGATCAGGGTGCTGAGGTGGGGCATCAAGCGGGTGGCTAGAAGTTTAGCTAGTATCTTGGCCTCGATATTCAGTAACGATATCGGGCGATACGAGGTACACTCAGTCGGGGGTTTCCCCGGTTTGGGTATCGCTACAATCGTGGCCGTGCGTTGATCCAGCGGCAGCTCTGCTCTATCCCTGCTTTCTAAATACATGGCCAGTAATGGGGCACTGAGGTCTGGAGCCATGGACTTGTACCACTCTACTGGTATCCCATTTGGGCCCAGTGCTTTACCCGACTGTAACGCCTGGATCGCCAGCTGGATTTCTTCCTCCGTCGGGTCCACTTCTAGGGTGTCCCTATCTTCCTGCGTAATGCTGGGGATGGTAATGTCCGCTAATGTTGCTGTTGCCATTTGCTGTGTGACCCTCCGTTCTGGTGTGTATATCGCCTGATAATGTCGTGCTAATTCGCCAACTATGTCTTCTGGGTGCACCAGTGTCCGCCCATCCTCTGTGTAAATTCTCTGAATACCTTTCGCTCCACTCCCTCTCTTATCTAACCATGCCAGCATACGACCTGCTTTGTCGCCCACATCGTAAATTCTATGTTGAGTGTTTGCGATATATCCCTTCTCAGTCGTTTTAAGGTGAGCTAGGTATTGTTGTTGCCGAACCATGAGGGTGTGTGCCGTGGACGGGGAGGGGTCTATCATATGTGCATTGTTGGCCGTGTCGAGTGCAAGTTCTAAGTCTGTGGGTTCCTTTCGGGAGTCCCGTTTGTGCCCCGTTATCGTTGCAATGGCCGCCCCCCTGAGGACTGTCTTATACGCCTCCGACAGGGTGGACGGCGATACCACTGTGCCTGTATTTTCAGCAAAATACTGCGTTGTCACAAGTTTGAGTTTCTTTCGAATCTTGGGGATTTTTAAAAAGTTTGGGTAAATTGGGTAGATCCGTGCGCATCGTTTCCCCCCGGTGGTAAGCGACAGGACAATTGGGGAATGATCGGAGATTCCCCTGGGCAGTATGTCCACCTTGTCCACCATGCCTAGTCCCAACCCCAGTGCCATGAAGTAGTCTATACGAGATAAGCTATTATGTACAGCTGAGTAATAAGTGTATTGGGTGGCCTCAGTATGTAGCTGTCGCCAGATGTCTATAAGGCCTAGGGCCTCCACAAAATCCGATAGTGGTGCAGTACCTCGTGGCCGGGTCCTAGAGGGAAAGGTGTCCTTAAGTGGATCCATGATTGCATTAAAGTCCCCCCCAACAATTGTGTCGCCATCAGGGAGGTCAAGGAGGAACTTGCCTAGTGCAGGCAGGGCCACAGAGTGTAGTGCTGGGGGGATATATACTGATACCACATTTAGAGATCTTCCCTCCCATTGCCCATGGACTGCAGCAAAACGACCCTGGTCGTCCGCCACACGGCGGGTTATAATAAAGGGGGATGATTTTCTCACCAGTATGCCTGTTCCCCTGGAGCCAGCAGTGAAGTCTGCGTGTATCGCCATTGTGTAGCCACGTCTGTCAAGTGCTTTGCAGGTGGACCCTGTGAGGTGGGTTTCTTGTAGGAGGACCATATCTGGATTGTGTCGTTTTACGGCCTGCAGGACCAAGCCTCTTTTAATTTTGTCGCCCAGGCCTCTGACGTTCCATGTTAGCATGCGCAGTGGGGGTACCCCCCCCAGCTACGGGGGAGCCCTCAGCGGGCGTGTGATTAAGCGGCCTGGCCATTAAGCTGGTGAGGGAGTCCTGCACACAACGTGCGCTGTGGAGTAACACATGTGCCGATTCGTGTCATGCTGTGTAGGAGACATACAGATGTCAGGGTGATAGTGCAATGTAGGTGCTGAATGATGACTACAAACAAAAACAAGCATTCTAACATGAAAACTTCAATCCCATCCCCCCTCCCTGCTACCCTGCTCCACGGACCAACCCCCGCCCGTTTCCCCAACTGTGCAGAGTGCTTTAGTCCTTCCCTAGTCGTCTTACTTGCTTGTGGGGTTGGTGAGTCCCCCTCGGGCACTGCCTGTGCCCACCTTACTCAGCCACGTCCGATCCATGGCACCTGCGGTACACTCAGTCCCGAAATCAATATATTCCGGCTTCAAACCGGAGCCAATTGTCCAGAGTCCAGCGGGTCTCTCTCAAGGTCCGATTCCGTTTCTTCCGCGCCTTCCTGATGGGGCAATTGGGAGGACTGACTGTGTATTGTCTTTTCAGTACGGTGTCGCGGCCGGTCTCGATGCGGGCGGTGTCGCTGTCCCGCTGGTCTCCAGCCCTCCAGCCATTCCTGTGCCACCTCTGGCGTGTCAAAAAACCAAGTCTTTCCCTCGGCCACAATTCGCAGTTTAGCAGGGAACAGCATAGAGTATGGTAGTTCCCTGTCGCGTAGTGCCTTTTTAACCTCCGTGAAGGACTTACGTCGCCTGGCCACCTCTGCCGTGTAGTCTGGGAAAAAGGCTAAGGTTGCATTTTGAATCCGCACCGGTGGTGAGTTTCTTGCAGCCTGTAGGATTGCATCCCTGTCTCTAAAATTGAAGAGCCGGGCTAGTACAGGCCTTGGTGCTGCTCCCGTCTTGGGCGGGCCTCCCGGGACTCTGTGCGCCCTTTCCACCGAGAAGAAGTGGGATAGGCCTTTGGGCTGGAGTTTGTTTTTGATGAGTTCTTCTACATAGAGGTCCATGGCCCCTTTCCCTTCCATCTCTGGAAGCCCAAGGATGCGTACGTTATTGCGTCGCGAACGCCCTTCCTGGTCGTCCAGCTTGTCGTGTAGGAGCTTGGTTACTTTCTGCATTTTTTCCATGGCCACTTGGAGCTCCGAGGTGTCTTCCACAAGTGACTTCGTGACCACTTCCACCTGCGACACCCTCTCCGCCATTTTGTGAAAGTCTGCTCGCAGCAAGGAGACTTCAGAGGAGATGGCGCCCACTGTAGTTTTCACCTCTGAGAGTGTTTTCATGATGTCTTCCAGCGTTATTTTTGTCGTTTTCTCTGCGTCTTGGGTATGACCTGTGGAGGATCGCCCTGTAGTTTGTTGTTGTCCTTGTTGTCCGTAGGCGAATTTGTCTAATTTAGCCTGCGTGGTTCCACTCCTGAGGCCTTTGCCCGCCATGGTGCTGGGGCCTGCGAGGTCCAGAGTCTTGCCCTGCTTATTCGCGACCTGCGCCACGTCTTAAATCGCCGTTTGTAGGCACCAGCCAGGGAGTAGCAGGTTGATGGGCGTTGGACAGAGTTTCACCCTCCGCTGTCTGTGTAGGTCTCACTGGTCGGTGCGGCGGTGTAAGACAGTCCCGGCGGCGGCTGTGCGGGTTCTGGTGAATCGCTGGTGTATTCCGTGCTTTCGCCCCTCGATATTCTCCCCTTGGGCTGGAACGGTCACTGTAGCCCCCAATTCTGTTCTTCCGCGCTGGTCTGCCTCTCTCGGTCACACCGGATGGCTCAGGTTCCGGGCCCGGGCAGCCACTTCCCCACAGGCCAGACAAGCCTCCGTGTATCGGGTCTCTGTCTTTATGTCAGGGCTGCTGATGTTGTCTGGTAGGATGCGGGCCCTGAGGCTCCCCCATGAGCTCCCGCGTTTATACACAGTATGGCGCCGTCCCCCGGGGGCACCGACGTCTCTCACCTCTGCTCTGGGCTGGTACGTCCGTTCACTGCTACCCCACGGTCAAGCGGGGCCCGAAGATCGCCTCCGTCGTGTTTTGCCGCCCGCTAGGCCCCCGGGGGGGGGAGGGTCGAGATATCAGCTCCGCTCCGCGCGGCCAAGGCTGGGTTCGCTCTTTCCTTCGCGCTGCTCCGGTCCCACTTGGAGGATTTGTCAGTCTGTGCGTCGCCGGATGATGTCACCAGGAGTATCAGGCTAGTTTCGCGCTGTCCGGCAGGTACCGGGATGCGTCCACCTCTCTCGGCCGGCTTGGTCGCACTTCCGCCGGGGCCTGGGTGGTACGCAAGGCCGGTGCTGCTCCTCCGGCGGCAGGCCCAAACTCGCCACTCGAAGTATGTCAGGCTCCGGTGCTCCGATTTCTCCGAAAATCAGACCGGTGACACCGCCTCGGTCCCGGACCCGAACGCCGCCGCTTCAGGCGGGCGGGGTAGCGGATAAATGTGTCGGATTTGTTAGAAGGCCACAGTGCCCTCAGGAGCTCTCACTCTATGCGGCCGCCATGCTTGGCTGCTAGCCACGCCCCCCCATGTTTGTAGTTTTGATTGCATATGATGTTTGTGAGTATGGCACTGTACTGAATCTATGTCTCTGTCTCTTTCAGCATCTACCAAGGGCACAGAAGGAAGGTGGCCCAACAGCATTGGGGAAGCTTCTGGCATGACTGGTAAACAGGAGTTCAGTGACAATGAGGGGACCAGCCCCTCGGAGGCGGACAGGAGTACCCTGGAGGATTCACTGCCAGAAACACCAACCTCCACATCCTTCCAGTCCAGTAGTGACTAAAGATCAGCATCGTCTTCTGCCACACCTCATCCAGTGCCCACCCTCCCAGATGTAATGTCCCTTCCCCCACTCTAAAAAGGGTAGATTCTCCTTCCCCCAAGTACCGCTGCCCCAGCCCCTGTCTTCCAAGCTGCCCCCAGTATGGATGCCCTCCAAATTTTACACCAGCTGTCTGTGGGTCAGACTGCTCTCCTGAATTCGCTCCAGGATCATGGTAACAAGTTGTCACATGTTGTTGAGGTAATGAAGGGCATTCATTCAGACGTGGGTGGCTTACACAGAACTGTCCAGGATATGTCCTCCAAAGTGACGGCAGCCATTCAGCAGTCCCAAGCTCCCAGTCCAGCTCCTGTCCCTTCAGCAACCACCCTGCAGGGGACCCACCTGATGAGAGTACACACATGCCTGAGACCTCAGGCAAACAGTCATCCACACACAGCACACAGCAGCAGCAGTCTAAGCGTACCAAACACTATAAGCCATCAGCACTACACAAAACAAGCACACATGACCACAAAACAAAAAGCCCATCACAGAACACTCAGGGACTTAAGGCAAATAAGCATGCATCCACATTACCTGTGTCAAAATCATCACCACCCAAGGGCACTCCAATCCCCACACCTGATATCAAAGACACAAATACTTGTCCTGTCCACTGGGAACCTGGTGCCTGCCCCAACTAAGTCAAAGGATATTAAAAAGGCAGATTCAACCCAAAACTTAAACTCCCACCCACGCCCCTGAGAACAGTGGGGGTTTTACCTCAGAAACAGGAGATGCAGGGGAAAAAGTAAGGCCACAGCCAGTGTACCACCAGGTTCAGCAAATCCCCATAGGGGGAGCCACCTGCACCGTTTACACCTTTGGATAAGAGTGAGGCTGTTGTGCCCACCTCTCTTCCCACTCAAGCCAAGACACTTGTGTCATACCCAGCCGTCAACATTCCCCGTCAGACACTGAGCATTCACACAGCATGTCACCACCTCCATGTGCCACCACTCCACCTGATCCAAGCAGCCTTCAGGCTCCAACATCCATGGATCCCTCTACCTCAGCCAGTTCTCTCCCTCCCAGGTCCAGTGTGGTGAAGAGACAGTTCTTTACTTCCAAAATAGAGAGGGGCTTTGCACACCTGGTGTGTGAGTTATTCCCATTTTATTGATGGTGGTTGATGCTAATTGGTAAATCCTTCTGAATGAGAGGACTAATTCAATATTTGGTTTGCATTGCTACCTGGAAGGGAGGACATCTCCAATTGCACTCCTTTGAATTTTCAATAAAGTAATCACTCTTCAAATATATCTTCCACATGAATTTTTATTCTTTGTTGGTTGTTTGTGTCATAGAACTTTCTTCAGTGATATGACATTCTATTTTGCTGATTCATACATTAATTTCTCATGCCCAATGCATTTTGGACATTTAATGTGTAATGATATAAATATACATTCATATTAAACAAAACATCATTTTGTGACATAACACTTGTTGTACTCATCCAGTGTGTGCCCATAACATGCTTAGAAGTGACTTTCAAGAGGCAATGGTATAGTGAAGACATAATGGAATAACAATGTTACATGGGAATGTGTAAACTCCGACTTGTTACATGAACTAGCTGGTGGGTTCATATTTATGCTGTGACTGCGAAGCATGCCTCGGATTAAATGGAAGTGCACGGGGAAGCATGCCGTACCATTTGGTAACCAACCTTACAACCGTTCAGATGCGTAATCCATTGTTGGTTCCAAATGCAGGTTTAGAATCTGTAAAATTAGAGGAGAATACGCTGTCATTGTACTTTTAAACTGATCATACTAGCATAAGTTTGTTTGAAAAAATGCATGGGAGCGATTGTTTCTTCGCCCGTAGTAGAATTGTTTTCCTGTAATCCATCGAGTTTGAATGCCGAGCTTACATTGGGGCTGATGGTGTTAAGATGGTTTATCCAAAAGATTATGGGAGATGAAACAATCGCTCCTGTTAGAGTGCGGGCTCACCTGCTCAGTTTACCATACTCACCTGGGCCCATAAACTATATACACTTTAAACAGGTAAATCTACACTCAATCAATTTTGATTTTACCATTCGGGATTTATACCATTTGTCTTACCCATCCAAGCCACCGATACCTATAGTCCTAAAGGATCAAGGGAGTTAGCAAGAAAATAGGTAGTATAATAACATTTAGCATTTCATAAATAACCACAAACTCGTGAAAGATTTAAGTTCTTTTATCTAAGTAAATCTTTAAATGTTTGAAACCATGAAAACAATAATTTCGTATTCTTTAGAATAATGAAGATTAAAACAACATATGCAATAATTTTGATAGAAAATATCATCAAGCATTTAGATGAAGGGTGGGTAGAAAAAGGGAAAACAGTACAATGACAAACCCACACTTTATAGTTACCTAAAATGGTGTGGTGACCAACCCTGGACACGGGCAGAGTCAAAAGATAAGAATCCCAAAGTGCAGGTGCCAGCAGGAAAGAACAGGTGCAGATCAGAATCAGAACAGGTTACGGACCAAATTGGATCAGGACAGAACCACTGCAGGCTAAGACCGGCACCCACAGCTAAAGTGTAACGCCAGCGTCATAACCCTCTCTGCAGCTAACAGCCGAACCCCGACTGGGTCATCAAACTCCTCTCCAGAACCCCGATTGGGTTATCGAATCTTCTGACAGAGTGCTCCACCAGCACTTTTGCTCTCGATCACATATTGAGTGCATTGGGTCGGACAATCTAACTAGCTAAGCCTACCCTAGTTATACTATTTTCGAGGTCAGTGTACCACCCCCAAATGTTGCAAATGTGTGAAATCCCACAATTTTATTGGACAAAAGACGAGGAGTAGTCATCACATCATATTAATATGAGGTGACTTGTAAATCATGTATTTAAATGCTCCCTCCCATAACTTTATCTTCCCATGTACTTTTTATTCCGCCCAGTAGTGAATGTAACAATAAGACATTTAAACAATTTATTCAATTCAGCTTCCTCTGGCAGGGTGAGGAACACACTCTTCTCATAGTTTTTGCAATCCATGTCAGATTTGGCACTGTTTCAATGCCACATCGTCAGTGGCTTTGGGTTTCTTTCGCACAAGCGCAGTCTCTCCAAGATGGAGTTCAGAGGTACATTTAGGCCCAAATACGATACATGCAAGAATAGAAAAGAAACAGTTTTACAGACACAGAAAAAAATGTATGCACTGTACACCATTTCTTTCTACTCTATTCCCATTATTTTATTTAAATTATTGCATTAAAGGTTAGGCAAAACGAACAGCTTAGCCAAGCAGCGATGCAAGCTTCTTGCACGTTAGGACACAGAACAGCCATCTTAGTTCTAGTACGCAGAAGCAAAAGTTTCCCACCAAGCAAAATAACATGAGTGTGACAGACACATGCGCAGTAGAAAATCCCGCGTAGCAGCAGCCATTTTAATGCAAGCGGATTATAGTTAGTAAAAGCACATTGACAACCTTCCCCTAAATACCTAAAATGTTGTGTAATGCAATATGAATATGACAAAACATGTTAGTACATTAATATTATTTTCGAGAGGGCTGAATATAAGCAAGTCACTTTACGTGTGTAACCTTGCTCCATCACTCGCATGCATTTTTTTTAACAAACCAGGTAAGCTATCAACCTTACAATAAATCTTATGCTCGTGTTATCGTTTTAAAAGTATAATGATGGGGATATTCTCCACTAAATTTACAGAGTCTAAACGTGTGTTTGTAAAAAACGACGGAATACGCATCCGAACTGTTGGTAGGTTTGGTTACCTAATAGTAAGGCATGTTTACCCATGCGCTTCAATTCTAACCGAGGCATGCATTTACTTTATTTTTCGCAGTCACAGCATAAATATGAACCCACCAACTAGTTCATGTAACAAATCAGTGTTTACAAATTCTCATATAACAGTGGTTCCCAAACTGTGTGCCGCGGCACCCCGGTGCGGTACAAAAGGGGGAGGTGATGGACGGAGCATCTGAGTCAATCAAACACTCACACCCAGTCAAAAGATCTGGGTGTATTCCATCACCGTTCTTTAGTCACTCTGCCACCCCAGTTCAGACATGGCTATATGCAAATCAGTCCGACTCTGTGCCTCATGGGAACAGTCCAGCCTGAGCTGCCAAGCCATGTCTTCCCTGGACCGGAAACAAGCTTCCGAGGACCGGTTTCTGGCATTCCAGCCGTCTTCAGCCCGGCTTGCTTGAATCCAGTGGCAAAGTGAGCAAGGGACCCACGTCTGAGCATACCCTGCCACACTTATAGTGGCCAAAAGTGGTACAAAAGGGGGTGGTGATGGGCGAAGCATCTGAATCAATCAAACACTCACACCCAGTCAAAAGATCTGGGTTTAATCCATCACCGTTGTTTAGCCCACTCTGCCATCCCAGTTCAGACATGGCTATATGCAAATCAGTCTGACCCTGTGCCTCATGGGAACAGTCCAGCCTGAACTGCCAAGCCATGTCTTCCCTGGACCGGAAACAAGCTTCTGAGGACCGTTTTCTGGCATTCCAGCCGTCTTCAGCCCAGCATGCTTGAATCCAGTGGCAAAGTGAGCAAGGGACTCACGTCTGAGCATACCCTGCCACACTTATGGCGGACAAAAGCAGTACAAAAGGGGGTGGTGATGGACGGAGCATCTGAATCAATCAAACACTCACACCCAGTCAAAAGATCTGGGTTTAATCCATCACCGTTCTTTAGCCCAATCTGCCACCCCAGTTCAGACATGGCTATATGCAAATCACTCTGACCCTGTGCCTCATGGGAACAGTCCAGCCTGAGCTGCCAAGCCATGTCTTCCCTGGACCGGAAACAAGCTTCCGAGGACCGGTTACTGGCATTCCAGCCGTCTTCAGCCCGGCTTGCTTGAATCCAGTGGCAAAGTGAGCAAGGGACTCACGTCTGAGCATACCCTGCCACACTGATGGCGGACAAAAGCAGTACAAAAGGGGGTGGTGATGGACGGAGCATCTGAATCAATCAAACACTCACACCCAGTCAAAAGATCTGATTTTAATCCATCACCGTTCTTTAGCCTACTCTGCCACCCCAGTTCAGACATGGCTATGTGCAAATCAGTCTGACCCTGTGCCTCATGGGAACAGTCCAGCCCGAACTGCAGAGCCATGTCTTCCCTGGACCGGAAACAAGTTTCCGAGGACCGGTTTCTGGCATTCCAGCCGTCTTCAGCCCGGCTTGCTTGAATCCAGTGGCAAAGTGAGCAAGGGACTCACGTCTGAGCATACCCTGCCAAACTTATGGCGGCCAAAAGCGGTACAAAAGGGGGTGGTGATGGACGGAGCATCTGAATCGATCAAACACTCACACCCAATCAAAAGATCTGGGTTTAATCCATCACCGTTGTTTAGCCCACTCTGCCATCCCAGTTCATACATGGCTATATGCAAATCAGTCTGACCCTGTGCCTCATGGGAACAGTCCAGCCTGAACTGCCAAGCCATGTCTTCCCTGGACCGGAAACAAGCTTCTGAGGACCGGTTTCTGGCATTCCAGCCGTCTTCAGCCCAGCATGCTTAAATCCAGTGGCAAAGTGAGCAAGGGACTCACGTCTGAGCATACCCTGCTACACTTATGGCGGACAAAAGCAGTACAAAAGGGGGTGGTGATGGACGGAGCATCTGAATCAATCAAAAACTCACACCCAGTCAAAAGATCTGGGTTTAATCCATCACCGTTCTTTAGCCCAATCTGCCACCCCAGTTCAGACATGGCTATATGCAAATCACTCTGACCCTGTGCCTCATGGGAACGGTCCAGCCTGAGCTGCCAAGCCATGTCTTCCCAGGACCGGAAACAAGATTCCGAGGACCGGTTACTGGCATTCCAGCCGTCTTTAGCCCGGCTTGCTTGAATCTAGTGGCAAAGTGAGCAAGGGACTCACATCTGAGCATACCCTGCAACACGTATGGCGGCCAAAAGCAGTATAAAAGGGAGTGGTGATGGACGGAGCATCTGAATCAATCAAACACTGAAACCCAGTCAAAAGATCTGATTTTAATCCATCACCGTTCTTTAGCCTACTCTGCCACCCCAGTTCAGACATGGCTATGTGCAAATCAGTCTGACCCTGTGCCTCATGGGAACAGTACAGCCCGGACTGCAGAGCCATGTCTTCCCTGGACCGGAAACAAGCTTCCGAGGACCGGTTTCTGGCATTCCAGCCGTCTTCAGCCCGGCTTACTTGAATCCAGTGGCAAAGCGAGCAAGGGACTCACGTCTGAGCATAAACTGCCACACTTATGGTGGCCAAAAGCGGTACAAAAGGGGTAGTGAAAGATCGAGCATCTGAAACAATCAAACACTCACAACCATTCAAAAGCTCTGGGTTTAATCCATCACCGTTCTTTAGCCAACTCTGCCACCCCAGTTCAGACATGGCTATATGCAAATCAGTCTGACCCTGTGCCTCATGGGAACAGTCCAGCCCTAACTGTCAAGCCATGTCTTCCCTGGACCAGAAACAAGCTTCCGAGGACCGGTTTCTGGCATTCCAGCCGTCTTCAGCCCGGCTTGCTTTAATCCAGTGGCAAAGTGAGCAAGGGACTCACGTCGGAGCATACCCTGCCACACTTATGGCGGCCAAAAGCGGTACAAAAGAGGGTGGTGATGGACGGAGCATCTGAATCAATCAAACACTCACACCCAGTCAAATGATCTGGGTTTAATCCATCACCATTCTTTAGCCCACTCTGCCACCCCAGTTCAGACATGGCTATATTCAAATCAGTCTGACCCTGTGCCTCATGCGAACAGTCCAGCCCTAACTTTCAAGCCATGTCTTCCCTGGACCAGAAACAAGCTTCCGAGGGCCGGTTTCTGGCATTCCAGCCGTCTTCAGCCCGGCTTGCTTGAATTCAGTGGCAAAGTGAGCAAGGGACTCACGTCACAATTATTGTGGCCAAAAGCAGTACAAAAAGGGGTGGTGATGGACGGAGCATCTGAATCAATCAAACACTCACACCCAGTCAAAAGATCTGGGTTTAATCCATCACCGTTCTTTAGCCCACTCTGCCACCCCAGTTCAGACATGGCTATATGCAAATCAAACTGACCCTGTGCCTCATGGGAACAGTCCAGCCCGAACTGCCAAGCCATGTCTTCCCTGGATCGGAAACAAGCTTCAGAGGACCGGTTTCTGGCATTCCAGCCGTCTTCAGCCCGGCTTGCTTGAATCCAGTGGCAAAGTGAGCAAGGGACTCACGTCTTAGCATACCCTGCCACACTTATGGCGGTCAAAAGTGGTAAAAAGGGGGTGGTGATGGGCGGAGATTCTGAATCAATCAAACACTCACACCCAGTCAAAATATCTGGGTTTAATCCATCACCGTTCTTTAGCCCACTCTGCCACCCCAGTTCAGACTTGGCTATATGCAAATCAGTCTGACCCTGTGCCTCATGGGAACAGTCCAGCCTGAGCTGCCAAGCCATGTCTTCCCTAGACCGGAAACAAGCTTCCGAGGACCGGTTTCTGGCATTCCAGCCGTCTTTAGCCCGGCTTGCTTGAATCCAGTGGCAAAGTGAGCAAGGGACTCACGTCTGAGCATACCCTGCCACACATATGGCGGCCAAAAGCGGTACAAAAGGGGGTGGTGATGGACGGAGCATCTAAATCAATCAAACACTCACACCCAGTCAATAGATCTGGGTTTAATTCATCACCGTTCTTTAGCCGACTCTGCCACCCCAGTTCCGACATGGCTATATGCAAATCAGTCTGACCCTGTGCCGCATGGGAACAGTCCAGCCCGAACTGCGAAGCCATGTCTTCCCTGGACCGGAAACAAGCTTCTGAGGACCGGTTTCTGGCATTCCAGCCGTCTTCAGCCCGGCTTGCTTGAATCCAGTGGCAAAGTGAGCAAGGGACTCAAGTCTGAGCATACCCTGCCACACTTATGGCGGCAAAAAGCGGTACAAAAGGGGGTGGTGATGAACGGAGCATCTGAATCAATCAAACACTCACACCCAGTCCAAAGATCTGGGTTTAATCCATCACCGTTATTTAGCCCACTCTGCCACCCCAGTTCAGACATGGCTATATGCAAATCAGTCTGACCCTGTGCCTCATGGGAACAGTCCAGCCTGAACTACCAAGCCATGTCTTCCCTGGACCGGAAACAACTTTCCGAGGACCGGTTTCTGGCATTCCAGCCGTCTTCAGCCCGGCTTGCTTGAATCCAGTGGCAAAGTGAGCAAGGCACTCACGTCTGAGCATACCCTGCCATACTTATGGTGGCCAAAAGCCGTACAAAAGGGGGTGGTGATGGACAGAGCATCTGAATCAATCAAACACTCACACCCAGTCAAAATATCTGGGTTTAATCCATCACCGTTCTTTAGCCCACTCTGCCACCCCAGTTCAGACATGGCTATATGCAAATCAGTCTGACCCTGTGCCTCATGGGAACAGTCCAGCCCGAACTGCCAAGCCATGTCTTCCCTGGACCGGAAACAAGCTTCCGAATAACGGTTTCTGGATTTCCAGCCGTCTTCAGCCCGGCTTGCTTGAATCCAGTGGCAAAGTGAGCAAGGGACTCACATCTGAGCATACCCTGCTACACTTGTGGCGGCCAAAAGCAGTACAAAAGGGGGTTGTGATGGACGGAGCATCTGAATCAATCAAACACTCACACCCAGTCAAAAGATCTGGGTTTAATCCATCACCGTTCTTTAGCCCACTCTGCCAAACCAGTTCAGACATGGCTATATGCAAATCAGTCTGACCCTGTGCCTCATGGGAACAGTCCAGCCCGAACTGCCAAGCCATGTCTTCCCTGAACCGGAAACAAGCTTCCGAGGACCGGTTTCTGGCATTCCAGCCGTCTTCAGCCCGGCTTGCTTGAATCCAGTGGCAAAGTGAGCAAGGGACTCACGTCTGAGCATACCCTGCCACACCTATGGCGGCCAAAAGCGGTACAAAAGGGGGTGGTGATGGACGGAGCATCTGAATCAATCAAACACTCACACCCAGTCAAAAGATCTGGGTTTAATCCATCACCGTTCTTTAGCCCACTCTGCCACCCCAGTTCAGACATGCTATATGCAAATCAGTCTGACCCTGTGCCTCATGGGAACAGTCCGGCCCGAATTGCCAAGCCATGTCTTCCCTGGACCGGAAACAAGCTTCCGAGGACCGGTTTCTGGCATTCCAGTCGTCTTCAGCCCGGCTTGCTTGAATCCAGTGGCAAAGTGAGCAAGGGACTCACGTCTGAGCATACACTGCCACACTTATGGCGGCCAAAAGCGGTACAAAAGGGGGTGGTGATGGACGGAGCATCTGAATCAATCAAACACTCACACCCAGTCAAAAGATCTGGGTTTAATCCATCACCGTTCTTTAGCCCACTCTGCCACCCCAGTTCAGACATGGCTATATGCAAATCAGTCTGACCCTGTGCCTCATGGGAACAGTCCAGCCCTAACTGTCAAGCCATGTCGTCCCTGGACCAGAAACAAGCTTCCTAGGGCCGGTTTCTGGCATTCCAGCCGTCTTAAGCCCAGCTTGCTTGAATTCAGTGGCAAAGTGATCAAGGGACTCACGTCTGAGCATACCCTGCCACACTTATTGTGGCCAAAAGCAGTACAAAAGGGGGTGGTGATGGACGGAGCATCTGAATCAATCAAGCACTCACACCCAGTCAAAAGATCTGGGTTTAATCCATCACCGTTCTTTAGCCCAATCTGCCACCCCAGTTCAGACATGGCTATATGCAAATCACTCTGACCCTGTGCCTCATGGGAACGGTCCAGCCTGAGCTGCCAAGCCATGTCTTTCCAGGACCGGAAACAAGCTTCCGAGGACCGGTTACTGGCATTCCAGCCGTCTTTAGCCCGGCTTGCTTGAATCCAGTGGCAAAGTGAGCAAGGGACTCACATCTGAGCATACCCTGCCACACTTATGGCAGCCAAAAGCAGTATAAAAGGGAGTGGTGATGGACGGAGCATCTGAATCAATCAAACACTGAAACCCAGTCAAAAGATCTGATTCTTATCCATCACCGTTCTTTAGCCTACTCTGCCACCCCAGTTCAGACATGGCTATGTGCAAATCAGTCTGACCCTGTGCCTCATGGAAACAGTCCAGCCCGAACTGCCAAGCCATGTCTTCCCTGGACCGGAAACAACCTTCCGAGGACCGGTTTCTGGCATTCCAGCCGTCTTCAGCCCGGCTTGCTTGAATCCAGTGGCAAAGTGAGTAAGGGACTCACGTCTGAGCATACCCTGCCGCACTTATGGCGGCCAAAAGCGGTACAAAAGGGGGTGGTGATGGACGGAGCATCTGAATCAATCAAACACTCGCACCCAGTCAAAAGATCTGGGTGTATTCCATCACCGTTCTTTAGCCCACTCTGCCACCCCAGTTCAGACATGGCTATATGCAAATCAGTCTGACTCTGTGCCTCATGGGAACAGTCCAGCCTGAACTGCCAAGCCATGTCTTCCCTGGACCGGAAACTAGCTTCTGAGGACCGGTTTCTGGCATTCCAGCCGTCTTCAGCCTGGCTTGCTTGAATCCAGTGGCAAAGTGAGCAAGGGACTCACGTCTGAGCATACCCTGCCACACTTATGGTGGACAAAAGCAGTACAAAAGTGGGTGGTGATGGGCGGAGCATCTGAATCAATCAAACACTCACACCCAGTCAAAAGATCTGGGTTTAATCCATCACCGTTCTTTAGCCCACTCTGCCACCGCAGTTCAGACATGGCTATATGCAAATCAGTCTGACCCTGTGCCTCAAGGGAACAGTCCAGCTCGAATTGCGAAGCCAAGTCTTCCCTGGACCAGAAACAAGCTTCCAATGACCGGTTTCTGGCATTCCAGCCGTCTATAGCCCGGCTTGCTTGAATCCAGTGGCAAAGTGAGCAAGGGACTCATGTCTGAGCATACCTTGCCACACTTATGGCGGCCAAAAGCGGTACAAAAGGGGGTGGTGATGGACGGAGCATCTGAATCAATCAAACACTCACACCCAGTCAAAAGATCTGGGTTTAATCCATCACCGTTCTTTAGCCCACTCTGCCACCCCAGTTCAGACATGGCTATATGCAAATCAGTCTGACCCTGTGCCTCATGGGAACAGTCCAGCCTGAGCTACCAAGCCATGTCTTACCTGGACCGGAAACAAGCTTCCGAGGACCGGTTGCTGGCATTCCAGCCGTCTTTAGCCCGGCTTGCTTGAATCCAGTGGCAAAGTGAGCAAGGGACTCACATCTGAGCATACCCTGCCACACTTATGGCGGCCAAAAGCAGTATAAAAGAGGGTGGTGATGGACGGAGCATCTGAATCAATCAAACACTCAAACCCAGTCAAAAGATCGGATTTTAATCCATCACCGTTCTTTAGCCCACTCTGCCACCCCAGTTCAGACATGGCTATGTGCAAATCAGTCTGACCCTGTGCCTCATGGGAACAGTCCAGCCCGAACTGCAGAGCCATATCTTCCCTGGACCGGAAACAAGCTTCCGAGGACCGGTTTCTGGCATTCCAGCCGCCTTCAGCCCCGCTTGCTTGAATCCAGTGGCAAAGTGAGCAAGGGACTCACGTCTGAGCGTAACCTGCCACACTTATAGCGGCCAAAAGCGGTACAAAAGGGGGTGGTGATGGACGGAGCATCTGAATCAATCAAACACTCACACCCAGTCAAAAGATCTGGGTTTAATCCATCACCGTTCTTTAGCCCACTCTGCCACCCCAGTTCAGAGATGGCTATATGCAAATCAGTCTGACCCTGTGCCTCATGGGAACAGTCCAGCCCTAACTGTCAAGCCATGTCTTCCCTGGACCAGAAACAAGCTTCCGAGGGCCGGTTTCTGGCATTGCAGCCGTCTTCAGCCCGGCTTGCTTGAATTCAGTGGCAAAGTGAGCAAGGGACTCACGTCTGAGCATTCCCTGCCACACTCATGGTGGCCAAAAGCGGTACAAAAGGGGGTGGTGATGGACGAAGCATCTGAATCAATCAAACACTCACACCCAGTCAAAAGACCTGGGTTTAATCCATCACCGTTTTTTAGCCCACTCTGCCACCCCAGTTCAGACATGGCTATATGCAAATCAAACTGACCCTGTGCCTCATGGGACAGTCCAGCCCGAACAGCCAAGCCATGTCTACCCTGGACCGGAAACAACCTTCCGAGGACCGGTTTCTGGCATTCCAGCCGTCTTCAGCCCGGCTTGCTTGAATCCAGTTGCAAAGTGAGCAAGGGACTCACGTATGAGCATACCCTGCCAAATTTATGGCGGCCAAAAGCGGTACAAAAGGGGGTAGTGATGGAGGGAGCATCTGAATCAATCAAACACTCACACCCAGTCAAAAGATCTGGGTTTAATCCATCACCGTTCTTTAGCCCAATCTGCCACCCCAGTTCAGACATGGCTATATGCAAATAAGTCTGACCCTGTGCCTCATGGGAACAGTCCAGCCTGAGCTACCAAGCCATGTGTTACCTGGACCGGAAACAAGCTTCCGAGGACCGGTTACTGGCATTCCAGCCGTCTTTAGCCCGGCTTGCTTGAATCCAGTGGCAAAATGAGCAAGGGACTCACATCTGAGCATACCCTGCCACACTTATGGCGGCCAAAAGCAGTATAAAAGAGGGTGGTGATGGACGGAGCATCTGAATCAATCAAACACTCACACCCAGTCAATAGATCTGGGTTTAATTCATCACCGTTCTTTAGCCGACTCTGCCACCCCAGTTCCGACATGGCTATATGCAAATCAGTCTGACCCTGTGCCGCATGGGAACAGTCCAGCCCGAACTGCGAAGCCATGTCTTCCCTGGACCAGAAACAAGCTTCTGAGGACCGGTTTCTGGCATTCCAGCCGTCTTCAGCCCGGCTTGCTTGAATCCAGTGGCAAAGTGAGCAAGGGACTCAAGTCTGAGCATACCCTGCCACACTTATGGCGGCAAAAAGCGGTACAAAAGGGGGTGGTGATGAACGGAGCATCTGAATCAATCAAACACTCACACCCAGTCCAAAGATCTGGGTTTAATCCATCACCGTTATTTAGCCCACTCTGCCACCCCAGTTCAGACATGGCTATATGCAAATCAGTCTGACCCTGTGCCTCATGGGAACAGTCCAGCCTGAACTACCAAGCCATGTCTTCCCTGGACCGGAAACAACTTTCCGAGGACCGGTTTCTGGCATTCCAGCCGTCTTCAGCCCGGCTTGCTTGAATCCAGTGGCAAAGTGAGCAAGGCACTCACGTCTGAGCATACCCTGCCATACTTATGGTGGCCAAAAGCGGTACAAAAGGGGGTGGTGATGGACAGAGCATCTGAATCAATCAAACACTCACACCCAGTCAAAATATCTGGGTTTAATCCATCACCGTTCTTTAGCCCACTCTGCCACCCCAGTTCAGACATGGCTATATGCAAATCAGTCTGACCCTGTGCCTCATGGGAACAGTCCAGCCCGAACTGCCAAGCCATGTCTTCCCTGGACCGGAAACAAGCTTCCGAATAACGGTTTCTGGATTTCCAGCCGTCTTCAGCCCGGCTTGCTTGAATCCAGTGGCAAAGTGAGCAAGGGACTCACATCTGAGCATACCCTGCCACACTTGTGGCGGCCAAAAGCAGTACAAAAGGGGGTTGTGATGGACGGAGCATCTGAATCAATCAAACACTCACACCCAGTCAAAAGATCTGGGTTTAATCCATCACCGTTCTTTAGCCCACTCTGCCAAACCAGTTCAGACATGGCTATATGCAAATCAGTCTGACCCTGTGCCTCATGGGAACAGTCCAGCCCGAACTGCCAAGCCATGTCTTCCCTGAACCGGAAACAAGCTTCCGAGGACCGGTTTCTGGCATTCCAGCCGTCTTCAGCCCGGCTTGCTTGAATCCAGTGGCAAAGTGAGCAAGGGACTCACGTCTGAGCATACCCTGCCACACCTATGGCGGCCAAAAGCGGTACAAAAGGGGGTGGTGATGGACGGAGCATCTGAATCAATCAAACACTCACACCCAGTCAAAAGATCTGGGTTTAATCCATCACCGTTCTTTAGCCCACTCTGCCACCCCAGTTCAGACATGCTATATGCAAATCAGTCTGACCCTGTGCCTCATGGGAACAGTCCGGCCCGAATTGCCAAGCCATGTCTTCCCTGGACCGGAAACAAGCTTCCGAGGACCGGTTTCTGGCATTCCAGTCGTCTTCAGCCCGGCTTGCTTGAATCCAGTGGCAAAGTGAGCAAGGGACTCACGTCTGAGCATACACTGCCACACTTATGGCGGCCAAAAGCGGTACAAAAGGGGGTGGTGATGGACGGAGCATCTGAATCAATCAAACACTCACACCCAGTCAAAAGATCTGGGTTTAATCCATCACCGTTCTTTAGCCCACTCTGCCACCCCAGTTCAGACATGGCTATATGCAAATCAGTCTGACCCTGTGCCTCATGGGAACAGTCCAGCCCTAACTGTCAAGCCATGTCGTCCTTGGACCAGAAACAAGCTTCCTAGGGCCGGTTTCTGGCATTCCAGCCGTCTTAAGCCCAGCTTGCTTGAATTCAGTGGCAAAGTGATCAAGGGACTCACGTCTGAGCATACCCTGCCACACTTATTGTGGCCAAAAGCAGTACAAAAGGGGGTGGTGATGGACGGAGCATCTGAATCAATCAAGCACTCACACCCAGTCAAAAGATCTGGGTTTAATCCATCACCGTTCTTTAGCCCAATCTGCCACCCCAGTTCAGACATGGCTATATGCAAATCACTCTGACCCTGTGCCTCATGGGAACGGTCCAGCCTGAGCTGCCAAGCCATGTCTTTCCAGGACCGGAAACAAGCTTCCGAGGACCGGTTACTGGCATTCCAGCCGTCTTTAGCCCGGCTTGCTTGAATCCAGTGGCAAAGTGAGCAAGGGACTCACATCTGAGCATACCCTGCCACACTTATGGCAGCCAAAAGCAGTATAAAAGGGAGTGGTGATGGACGGAGCATCTGAATCAATCAAACACTGAAACCCAGTCAAAAGATCTGATTCTAATCCATCACCGTTCTTTAGCCAACTCTGCCACCCCAGTTCAGACATGGCTATGTGCAAATCAGTCTGACCCTGTGCCTCATGGAAACAGTCCAGGCCGAACTGCCAAGCCATGTCTTCCCTGGACCGGAAACAACCTTCCGAGGACCGGTTTCTGGCATTCCAGCCGTCTTCAGCCCGGCTTGCTTGAATCCAGTGGCAAAGTGAGTAAGGGACTCACGTCTGAGCATACCCTGCCGCACTTATGGCGGCCAAAAGCGGTACAAAAGGGGGTGGTGATGGACGGAGCATCTGAATCAATCAAACACTCGCACCCAGTCAAAAGATCTGGGTGTATTCCATCACCGTTCTTTAGCCCACTCTGCCACCCCAGTTCAGACATGGCTATATGCAAATCAGTCTGACTCTGTGCCTCATGGGAACAGTCCAGCCTGAACTGCCAAGCCATGTCTTCCCTGGACCGGAAACTAGCTTCTGAGGACCGGTTTCTGGCATTCCAGCCGTCTTCAGCCTGGCTTGCTTGAATCCAGTGGCAAAGTGAGCAAGGGACTCACGTCTGAGCATACCCTGCCACACTTATGGTGGACAAAAGCAGTACAAAAGTGGGTGGTGATGGGCGGAGCATCTGAATCAATCAAACACTCACACCCAGTCAAAAGATCTGGGTTTAATCCATCACCGTTCTTTAGCCCACTCTGCCACCGCAGTTCAGACATGGCTATATGCAAATCAGTCTGACCCTGTGCCTCAAGGGAACAGTCCAGCTCGAATTGCGAAGCCAAGTCTTCCCTGGACCAGAAACAAGCTTCCAATGACCGGTTTCTGGCATTCCAGCCGTCTATAGCCCGGCTTGCTTGAATCCAGTGGCAAAGTGAGCAAGGGACTCATGTCTGAGCATACCTTGCCACACTTATGGCGGCCAAAAGCGGTACAAAAGGGGGTGGTGATGGACGGAGCATCTGAATCAATCAAACACTCACACCCAGTCAAAAGATCTGGGTTTAATCCATCACCGTTCTTTAGCCCACTCTGCCACCCCAGTTCAGACATGGCTATATGCAAATCAAACTGGCCCTGTGCCTCATGGGAACAGTCCAGCCCGAACTGCCAAGCCATGTCTTCCCTGGACCGGAAACAAGCTTCCGAGGACCGGTTTCTGGCATTCCAGCCATCTTCAGCCCGGCTTGCTGGAATCCAGTGGCAAAGTGAGCAAGGGACTCACGTCTTAGCATACCCTGCCACACTTATGGCGGTCAAAAGCGGTACAAAAGGGGATGGTGATGGGCGGAGCATCTGAATCAATAAAATACTCACACCCAGTCAAAAGATCTGGGTTTAATCCATCACCGTTCTTTAGCCCACTCTCCCACCCCAGTTCCGACATGGCTATATGCAAATCAGTCTGACCCTGTGCCGCATGGGAACAGTCCAGCCCGAAATGCCAAGCCATGTCTTCCCTGGATCGGAAACAAGCTTCCGAGGACCGGTTTCTGGCATTCCAGCCGTCTTCAGCCCGGCTTGCTTGAATCCAGTGGCAAAGTGAGCAAGGGACTCAAGTCTGAGCATACCCTGACACACTTATGGCGGCAAAATCAGTACAAAAGGGGGTGGTGATGGACAGAGCATCTGAATCAATCAAACACTCACACCCAGTCAAAAGATCTGGGTTTAATCCATCACCGTTATTTAGCCCACTCTGCCACCCCAGTTCAGACATGGCTATATGCAAATCAGTCTGACCCTGTGCCTCATGGAAACAGTCCAGCCTGAACTGCGAAGCCATGTCTTCCCTGGACCGGAAACGAGCTTCTGAGGACCGGTTTCTGGCATTCCAGCCGTCTTCAGCCCAGCATGCTTGAATCCAGTGGCAAAGTGAGCAAGAGACTCACGTCTGAGCATACCCTGCCACACTTATGGTGGACAAAAGCAGTACAAAAGGGGGTGGTGATGGACGGAGCATCTGATTCAATCAAACACTCACACCCAGTCAAAAGATCTGGGTTAAATCCATCACCGTTCTTTAGCCCACTCTGCCACCCCAGTTCAGACATGGCTATATGCAAATCAGTCTGACCCTGTGCCTCATGGGAACAGTCCAACCCGAAATGCCAAGCCATGTCTTCCCTGGACCGGAAACAACCTTCCGAGGACCGGTTTCGGGCATTCCAGCCGTCTTCAGCCCGGCTTGCTTGAATCCAGTGGCAAAGTGAGCAAGGGACTCACGTCTGAGCATACCCTGCCAAATTTATGGCGGCCAACAGCGGTACAAAAGGGGGTGGTGATGGACGGAGCATCTGAATTAATCAAACACTCACACCGAGTCAAAAGATCTGGGTTTAATCCATCACCGTTGTTTAGCCCACTCTGCCATCCCTGTTCAGGCATGGCTATATGCAAATCAGTCTGACCCTGTGCCTCATGGGAACAGTCCAGCCCGAACTGCAGAGCCATATCTTCCCTGGACCGGAAACAAGCTTCCGAGGACCGGTTTCTGGCATTCCAGCCGTCTTCAGCCCAGCTTGCTTGAATCCAGTGGCAAAGTGAGCAAGGGACTCACGTCTGAGCGTACCCTGCCACACTTATGGCGGCCAAAAGCGGTACAAAAGGGGGTGGTGATGGACGGAGCATCTGAATCAATCAAACACTCACACCCAGTCAAAAGATCTGGGTTTAATCCATCACCGTTCTTTAGCCCACTCTGCCACCCCAGTTCAGACATGGCTATATGCAAATCAGTCTGACCCTGTGCCTCATGGGAACAGTCCAGCCCTAACTGTCAAGCCATGTCTTCCCTGAACCAGAAACAAGCTTCCGAGGGCCGGTTTCTGGCATTGCAGCCGTCTTCAGCCCGGCTTGCTTGAATTCAGTGGCAAAGTGAGCAAGGGACTCACGTCTGAGCATTCCCTGCCACACTTATGGTGGCCAAAAGCGGTACAAAAGGGGGTGGTGATGGACGGAGCATCTGAATCAATCAAACACTCACACCCAGTCAAAAGATCTGGGTTTAATCCGTCACCGTTCTTTAGCCCACTCTGCCACCCCAGTTCAGACATGGCTATATGCAAATCAAACTGACCCTGTGCTTCATGGGAACAGTCCAGCCCGAACAGCCAAGCCATGTCTACCCTGGACCGGAAACAACCTTCCGAGGACCGGTTTCTGGCATGCCAGCCGTCTTCAGCCCGGCTTGCTTGAATCCAGTTGCAAAGTGAGCAAGGGACTCACGTCAGAGCATACCCTTCCAAATTTATGGCTGCCTAAAGCAGTACAAAAGGGGGTGGTGATGGACGGAGCATCTGAATCAATCAAACACTCACACCCAGTCAAAAGATCTGATTTTAATCCATCACCGTTCTTTAGCCCACTCTGCCACCCCAGTTCAGACATGGCTATAAGCAAATCAGTCGGACCCTGTGCCTCATGGGAACAGTCCAGCCTGAACTGCCAAGCCATGTCTTCCCTGGACCAGAAACAACCTTCCGAGGACCGGTTTCTGGCATTCCAGCCGTCTTCAGCCCGGCTTGCTAGAATCCAGTGGCAAAGTGAGTAAGGGACTCACGTCTGAGCATACCCTGCCGCACTTATGGCGGCCAAAAGCGGTACAAAGGGGGGTGGTGATGGACGGAGCATCTGAATCAATCAAACACTCACACCCAGTCAAAAGATCTGGGTGTATTCCATCACTGTTCTTTAGCCCACTCTGCCACCCCAGTTTAGACATGTCTATATGCAAATCAGTCTGACTCTGTGCCTCATGGGAACAGTCCAGCCTGAACTGCCAAGCCATGTCTTCCCTGGACCGGAAACAAGCTTCTGAGGACCGGTTTCTGGCATTCCAGCCGTCTTCAGCCCAGCATGCTTGAATCCAGTGGCAAAGTGAGCAAGGGACTCACGTCTGAGCATACCCTTCCACACTTATGGTGGACAAAAGCAGTACAAAAGGGGGTGGTGATGGACGGAGCATCTGAATCAATCAAACACTCACACCCAGTCAAAAGATCTGGGTTAAATCCATAACCGTTCTTTAGCCCACTCTGACACCCCAGT
The DNA here is from genome assembly GCF_964263255.1 of Lissotriton vulgaris. Taxonomy (NCBI): domain Eukaryota; kingdom Metazoa; phylum Chordata; class Amphibia; order Caudata; family Salamandridae; genus Lissotriton; species Lissotriton vulgaris. The sequence continues at coordinate 255,388,246 of NC_141695.1, forward strand.
TCAGACATGGCTATATGCAAATCAGTCTGACCCTGTGCCTCATGGGAACAGTCCAGCCCGAACTGCCAAGCCATGTCTTCCCTGGACCGGAAACAACCTTCCGAGGACCGGTTTCGGGCATTCCAGCCGTCTTCAGCCCGGCTTGCTTGAATCCAGTGGCAAAGTGAGCAAGGGACTCACGTCTGAGCATACCCTGCCAAATTTATGGCGGCCAACAGCGGTACAAAAGGGGGTGGTGATGGACGGAGCATCTGAATCAATCAAACACTCACACCGAGTCAAAAGATCTGGGTTTAATCCATCACAGTTGTTTAGCCCACTCTGCCATTCCTGTTCAGACATGGCTATATGCAAATCAGTCTGACCCTGTGCCTCATGGGAACAGTCCAGCCTGAACTGCCAAGCCATGTCTTCCCTGGACGGGAAACAAGCTTCTGAGGACCGGTTTCTGGCATTCCAGCTGCCTTCAGCCCAGCATGCTTGAATCCAGTGGCAAAGTGAGCAAGGGACTCACGTCTGAGCATACCCTGCCACACTTATGGCGGACAAAAGCAGTACAAAAGGGGGTAGTGATGGATGGAGCATCTGAATCAATCAAACACTCACACCCAGTCAAAAGATCTGGGTTTAATCCATCACCGGTCTTTAGCCCAATCTGCCACCCCAGTTCAGACATGGCTATATGCAAATCAGTCTGACCCTGTGCCTCATGGGAACAGTCCAGCCTGAGCTACCAAGCCATGTCTTACCTGGACCGGAAACAAGCTTCCGAGGACCGGTTGCTGGCATTCCAGCCGTCTTTAGCCCGGCTTGCTTGAATCCAGTGGCAAAGTGAGCAAGGGACTCACATCTGAGCATACCCTGCCACACTTATGGCGGCCAAAAGCAGTATAAAAGAGGGTGGTGATGGACGGAGCATCTGAATCAATCAAACACTCAAACCCAGTCAAAAGATCGGATTTTAATCCATCACCGTTCTTTAGCCCACTCTGCCACCCCAGTTCAGACATGGCTATGTGCAAATCAGTCTGACCCTGTGCCTCATGGGAACAGTCCAGCCCGAACTGCAGAGCCATATCTTCCCTGGACCGGAAACAAGCTTCCGAGGACCGGTTTCTGGCATTCCAGCCGCCTTCAGCCCCGCTTGCTTGAATCCAGTGGCAAAGTGAGCAAGGGACTCACGTCTGAGCGTAACCTGCCACACTTATAGCGGCCAAAAGCGGTACAAAAGGGGGTGGTGATGGACGGAGCATCTGAATCAATCAAACACTCACACCCAGTCAAAAGATCTGGGTTTAATCCATCACCGTTCTTTAGCCCACTCTGCCACCCCAGTTCAGAGATGGCTATATGCAAATCAGTCTGACCCTGTGCCTCATGGGAACAGTCCAGCCCTAACTGTCAAGCCATGTCTTCCCTGGACCAGAAACAAGCTTCCGAGGGCCGGTTTCTGGCATTGCAGCCGTCTTCAGCCCGGCTTGCTTGAATTCAGTGGCAAAGTGAGCAAGGGACTCATGTCTGAGCATTCCCTGCCACACTTATGGTGGCCAAAAGCGGTACAAAAGGGGGTGGTGATGGACGAAGCATCTGAATCAATCAAACACTCACACCCAGTCAAAAGACCTGGGTTTAATCCATCACCGTTTTTTAGCCCACTCTGCCACCCCAGTTCAGACATGGCTATATGCAAATCAAACTGACCCTGTGCCTCATGGGAACAGTCCAGCCCGAACAGCCAAGCCATGTCTACCCTGGACCGGAAACAACCTTCCGAGGACCGGTTTCTGGCATTCCAGCCGTCTTCAGCCCGGCTTGCTTGAATCCAGTTGCAAAGTGAGCAAGGGACTCACGTATGAGCATACCCTGCCAAATTTATGGCAGCCAAAAGCGGTACAAAAGGGGGTAGTGATGGAGGGAGCATCTGAATCAATCAAACACTCACACCCAGTCAAAAGATCTGGGTTTAATCCATCACCGTTCTTTAGCCCAATCTGCCACCCCAGTTCAGACATGGCTATATGCAAATAAGTCTGACCCTGTGCCTCATGGGAACAGTCCAGCCTGAGCTACCAAGCCATGTGTTACCTGGACCGGAAACAAGCTTCCGAGGACCGGTTACTGGCATTCCAGCCGTCTTTAGCCCGGCTTGCTTGAATCCAGTGGCAAAGTGAGCAAGGGACTCACATCTGAGCATACCCTGCCACACTTATGGCGGCCAAAAGCAGTATAAAAGAGGGTGGTGATGGACGGAGCATCTGAATCAATCAAACACTCAAACCCAGTCAAAAGATCTGATTTTAATCCATCACCGTTCTTTAGCCCACTCTGCCACCCCAGTTCAGACATGGCTATGTGCAAATCAGTCTGACCCTGTGCCTCATGGGAACAGTCCAGCCCGAACTGCAGAGCCATATCTTCCCTGGACCGGAAACAAGCTTCCGAGGACCGGTTTCTGGCATTCCAGCCGTCTTCAGCCTGGCTTGCTTGAATCCAGTGGCAAAGTGAGCAAGGGACTCACGTCTGAGCGTACCCTGCCACACTTATGGCGGCCAAAAGTGGTACAAAAGGGGGTGGTGATGGACGGAGCATCTGAATCAATCAAACACTCACACCCAGTCAAAAGATCTGGGTTTAATCCATCACCGTTCTTTAGCCCACTCTGCCACCCCAGTTCAGACATGGCTATATGCAAATCAGTCTGACCCTGTGCCTCATGGGAACAGTCCAGCCCTAACTGTCAAGCCATGTCTTCCCTGGACCAGAAACAATCTTCCGAGGGCCGGTTTCTGGCATTCCAGCCGTCTTCAGCCTGGCTTGCTTGAATCCAGTGGCAAAGTGAGCAAGGGACTCACGTCTGAGCGTACCCTGCCACACTTATGGCGGCCAAAAGTGGTACAAAAGGGGGTGGTGATGGACGGAGCATCTGAATCAATCAAACACTCACACCCAGTCAAAAGATCTGGGTTTAATCCATCACCGTTTTTTAGCCCACTCTGCCACCCCAGTTCAGACATGGCTATATGCAAATCAAACTGACCCTGTGCCTCATGGGAACAGTCCAGCCCGAAGAGCCAAGCCATGTCTACCCTGGACCGGAAACAACCTTCCGAGAACCGGTTTCTGGCATTCCAGCCGTCTTCAGCCCGGCTTGCTTGAATCCAGTTAAAAAGTGAGCAAGGGACTCACGTCTGAGCATACCCTGCCAAATTTATGGCGGCCAAAAGCGGTACAAAAGGGGGTGGTGATGGACGGAGTATCTGAATCAATCAAACACTCACACCCAGTTAAAAGATCTGGGTTTAATCCATCACCGTTGTTTAGCCCACTCTGCCATCCCAGCTCAGACATGGCTATATGCAAATCAGTCTGACCCTGTGCCTCATGGGAACAGTCCAGCCTGAACTGCCAAGCCATGTCTTCCCTGGAACGGAAACAAGCTTCTGAGGACCGGTTTCTGGCATTCCAGCCATCTTCAGCCCAGCATGCTTGAATCCAGTGGCAAAGTGAGCAAGGGACTCACGTCTGAGCATACCCTGCCACACTTATGGCGGACAAAAGCAGTACAAAAGGGGGTGGTGATGGGCGGAGCATCTGAATCAATCAAACACTCACACCCAGTCAAAAGATCTGGGTTTAATCCATCATCATTCTTTAGCCCAATCTGCCACCCCAGTTCAGACATGGCTATATGCAAATCAGTCTGACCCTGTGCCTCATGGGAACAGTCCAGCCTGAGCTGCCAAGCCATGTCTTCCCTGGACCGGAAACAAGCTTCCGAGGACCGGTTACTGGCATTCCAGCCGTCTTTAGCCCGGCTTGCTTGAATCCAGTGGCAAAGTGAGCAAGGGACTCACATCTGAGCATACCCTGCCACACTTATGGCGGCCAAAAGCAGTATAAAAGGGGGTGGTGATGGACGGAGCATCTGAATCAATCAAACACTCAAACCCAGTCAAAAGATCTGATTTTAATCCATCACCGTTCTTTAGCCCACTCTGCCACCCCAGTTCAGACATGGCTATGTGCAAATCAGTCTGACCCTGTGCCTCATGGGAACAGTCCAGCCGAACTGCAGAGCCATGTCTTCCCTGGACCGGAAACAAGCTTCCGAGGACCGGTTTCTGGCATTCCAGCCGTCTTCAGCCCGGCTTGCTTGAATCCAGTGGCAAAGTGAGCAAGGGACTCACGTCTGAGCATACCCTGCCACACTTATGGCGGCCAAAAGCAGTACAAAAGGAGGTGGTGATGGACAGAGCATCTGAATCAATCAAACACTCACACCCAGTCAAAAGATCTGGGTTTAATCCATCACTGTTCTTTAGCTCACTCTGCCACCCCAGTTCAGACATGGCTACATGCAAATCAGTCTGACCCTGTGCCTCAAGGGAACAGTCCAGCTCGAATTGCGAAGCCATGTCATCCCTGGACCAGAAACAAGCTTCCAAGGACCGGTTTCTGGCATTCCAGCCGTCTTCTGCCCGGCTTGCTTGAATCCAGTGGCAAAGTGAGCAAGGGACTCACGTCTGAGCATACCTTGCCACACTTATGGCGGCCAAAAGCGGTACAAAAGGGGGTGGTGATGGATGGAGCATCTGAATCAATCAAACACTCACACCCAGTCAAAAGATCTGGGTTTAATCCATCACCGTTCTTTAGCCCACTCTGCCACCCCAGTTCAGACATGGCTATATGCAAATCAAACTGACCCTGTGCCTCATCGGAACAGTCCAGCCCGCACTGCCAAGCCATTTCTTCCCTGGACCAGAAACAAGCTTCCGAGGACCAGTTTCTGGCATTCCAGCCATCTTCAGCCCGGCTTGCTTGAATCCAGTGGCAAAGTGAGCAAGGGACTCACGTCTTAGCATACCCTGCCACACTTATGGCGATCAAAAGCGGTACAAAAGGGGATGGTGATGGGCGGAGCATCTGAATCAATCAAACACTCACACCCAGTCAAAAGATCTGGGTTTAATCCATCACCGTTCTTTAGCCCACTCTGCCACCCCAGTTCAGACATGGCTATATGCAAATCAGTCTGCCCTGTGCCTCATGGGAACAGTCAAGCCTGATCTGCCAAGCCATGTCTTCCCTGGACCGGAAACAAGCTTCCGAGGACCGTTTTCTGGCATTCCAGCCGTCTTTAGCCCGACCTGCTTGAATCCAGTGGCAAAGTGAGCAAGGGACTCACGTCTGAGCATACCCTGCCACACTTATGGCGGCAAAATCGGTACAAAAGAGGGTGGTGATGGACGGAGCATCTGAATCAATCAAACACTCACACCCAGTCAAAAGATCTGGGTTTAATCCATCACCGTTCTTTAGCCCACTCTGCCACCCCAGTTCAGACATGGCTATATGCAAATCAAACTGACCCTGTGCCTCATGGGAACAGTCCAGCCCGAACTGCCAAGCCATTTCTTCCCTGGACCGGAAACAAGCTTCCGAGGACCGGTTTCTGGCATTCCAGCCATCTTCAGCCCGGCTTGCTTGAATCCAGTGGCAAAGTGAGCAAGGGACTCACGTCTTAGCATACCCTGCCACACTTATGGCGGTCAAAAGCGGTACAAAAGGGGATGGTGATGGGCGGAGCATCTGAATCAATCAAACACTCACACCCAGTCAAAAGATCTTGGTTTAATCCATCACCGTTCTTTAGCCCACTCTGCCACCCCAGTTCAGACATGGCTATATGCAAATCAGTCTGCCCTGTGCCTCATGGGAACAGTCCAGCCTGATCTGCCAAGCCATGTCTTCTTTGGACCGGAAACAAGCTTACGAGGACCGTTTTCTGGCATTCCAGCCGTCTTTAGCCCGACTTGCTTGAATCCAGTGGCAAAGTGAGCAAGGGACTCACGTCTGAGCATACCCTGATACACATATGGCGGCCAAAAGCAGTACAAAAGGGGGTGGTGATGGACGGAGCATCTGAATCAATCAAACACTCACACCCAGTCAAAAGATCTGGGTTTAATCCATCACCGTTCTTTAGCCCACTCTGCCACCCCAGTTCCGATATGGCTATATGCAAATCTGTCTGACCCTGTGCCGCATGGGAACAGTCCAGCCTGAACTGTCAAGCCATGTCTTCCCTGGATCGGAAACAAGCTTCCGAGGACCGGTTTCTGGCATTCCAGCCGTCTTCAGTTCGGCTTGCTTGAATCCAGTGGCAAAGTGAGCAAGGGACTCAAGTCTGAGCATACCCTGCCGCACTTATGGCGGCAAAATCGGTACAAAAGGGGGTGGTGATGGACGGAGCATCTGAATCAATTAGACACTCATACCCAGTCAAAAGATCTGGGTTTAATCCATCACCGTTATTTAGCCCACTCTGCCACCCCAGTTCAGACATGGCTATATGCAAATTAGTCTGACCCTGTGCCTCATGGGAACAGTCCAGCCCGAACTGCCAAGCCATGTCTTCCCTGGACCGGAAACAACCTTCCGAGGACCGGTTTCTGGCATTCCAGCCGTCTTCAGCCCAGCTTGCTTGAATCCAGTGGCAAAGTGAGTAAGGGACTCACGTCTGAGCATACCCTGCCGCACTTATGGCGCCCAAAAGCGGTACAAAAGGGGGTGGTGATTGACGGAGCATCTGAATCAATCAAACACTCACACCCAGTCAAAAGATCTGGGTATGTTCCATCACCGTTCTTTAGCCCACTCTGCCACCCCAGTTCAGACATGGCTATATGCAAATCAGTCCGACTCTGTGCCTCATGGGAACAGTCCAGCCTGAACTGCCAAGCCATGTCTTCCCTGGACCGGAAACAAGCTTCTGAGGACCAGTTTCTGGCATTCCAGCGGTCTTCAGCCCAGCATGCTTGAATCCAGTGGCAAAGTGAGCAAGTGACTCACGTCTGAGCATACCCTGCCACACTTATTGTGGACAAAAGCAGTACAAAAGGGGGTGGTGATGGACGAAGCATCTGAATCAATCAAACACTCACACCCAGTCAAAAGATCTGGGTTAAATCCATCACCGTTTTTTAGCCCACTCTGCCACCCCAGTTCAGACATGGCTATATGCAAATCAAACTGACCCTGTGCCTCATGGGAACAGTCCAGCCGAACAGCCAAGCCATGTTTACCCTGGACCGGAAACAACCTTCCGAGAACCGGTTTCTGGCATTCCAGCCGTCTTCAGCCCGGCTTGCTTGAATCCAGTCAAAAAGTGAGCAAGGGACTCACGTCTGAGCATACCCTGCCAAATTTATGGCGGCCAAAAGCGGTACAAAAGGGGGTGGTGATGGACGGAGCATCTGAATCAATCAAACACTCACACCCAGTTAAAAGATCTGGGTTTAATCCATCACATTTGTTTAGCCCACTCTGCCATCCCAGTTCAGACATGGCTATATGCAAATCAGTCTGACCCTGTGCCTCATGGGAACAGTCCAGCCTGAACTGCCAAGCCATGTCTTCCCTGGAACGGAAACAATCTTCTGAGGACCGGTTTCTGGCAATCCAGCTGTCTTCAGCCCAGCATGCTTGAATCCAGTGGCAAAGTGAGCAGGGGACTCACGTCTGAGCATACCCTGCCACACTTATGGCGGACAAAAGCAGTACAAAAGGGGTGGTGATGGGCGGAGCATCTGAATCAATCAAACACTCACACCCAGTCAAAAGATCTGGGTTTAATCCATCATCGTTCTTTAGCCCAATCTGCCACCCCAGTTCAGACATGGCTATATGCAAATCAGTCTGACCCTGTGCCTCATGGGAACAGTCCAGCCTGAGCTGCCAAGCCATGTCTTCCCTGGACCGGAAACAAGCTTCCGAGGACCAGTTACTGGCATTCTAGCCGTCTTTAGCCCGGCTTGCTTGAATCCAGTGGCAAAGTGAGCAAGGGACTCAAATCTGAGCATACCCTGCCACACTTATGGCGGCCAAAAGCAGTATAAAAGGGGGTGGTGATGGACGGAGCATCTGAATCAATCAAACACTCAAACCCAGTCAAAAGATCTGATTTTAATCCATCACCGTTCTTTAGCCCACTCTGCCACCCCAGTTCAGACATGGCTATGTGCAAATCAGTCTGACCCTGTGCCTCATGGGAACAGTCCAGCCCGAACTGCAGAGCCATGTCTTCCCTGGACCGGAAACAAGCTTCCGAGGACCGGTTTCTGGCATTCCAGCCATCTTCAGCCCGGCTTGCTTGAATCCAGTGGCAAAGTGAGCAAGGGACTCACGTCTGAGCATACCCTGCCACACTTATGGCGGCCAAAAGCGGTCCAAAAGGGGGTGGTGATGGACGAAGCATCTGAATCAATCAAACACTCAACCCAGTCAAAAGATCTCGGTTTAATCCATCACCGTTCTTTAGCCCACTCTGCCATCCCAGTTCAGACATGGCTATATGCAAATCAGTCTGTCCTGTGCCTCATGGGAACACTCCAGCCTGATCTGCCAAGCCATGTCTTCCCTAGACCGGAAACAAGCTTCCGAGGACCGTTTTCTGGCATTCCAGCCGTCTTTAGCCCGACTTGCTTGAAACCAGTGGAAAAGTGAGCAAGGGACTCACGTCTGAGCATACCCTGCCACACATATGGCGGCCAAAAGCGGTACAAAAGGGGGTGGTGATGGACGGAGCATCTGAATCAATCAAACACTCACACCCAGTCAAAAGATCTGGGTTTAATCCATCACCGTTCTTTAGCCCACTCTGCCACCCCAGTTCAGACATGGCTATATGCAAATCAGTCTACCCTGTGCCTCATGGGAACAGTCCAGCCTGATCTGCCAAGCCATGTCTTCTTTGGACCGGAAACAAGCTTCCGAGGACCGTTTTCTGGCATTCCAGCCGTCTTTAGCCCGACTTGCTTGAATCCAGTGGCAAAGTGAGCAAGGGACTCACGTCTGAGCATACCCTGATACACATATGGCGGCCAAAAGCGGTACAAAAGGGGGTGGAGATGGACGGAGCATCTAAATCAATCAAACACTCACACCCAGTCAAAAGATCTGGGTTTAATCCATCACCGTTCTTTAGCCCACTCTGCCACCCCAGTTCCGACATGGCTATATGCAAATCAGTATGACCCTGTGCCGCATGGGAACAGTCCAGCCCGAACTGCCAAGCCATGTCTTCCCTGGATCGGAAACAAGCTTCCGAGGACCGGTTTCTGCCATTCCAGCCATCTTCAGTTCGGCTTGCTTGAATCCAGTGGTAAAGTGAGCAGGAGACTCAAGTCTGAGCATACCCTGCCACACTTATGGCGGCAAAATCGGTACAAAACGGGGTGGTGATGGACGGAGCATCTGAATCAATCAAACACTCACACCCAGTCAAAAGATCTGGGTTTAATCCATCACCGTTATTTAGCCCACTCTGCCACCCCAGTTCAGACATGGCTATATGCAAATCAGTCTGACCCTGTGCCTCATGGGAACAGTCCAGCCCGAACTGCCAAGCCATGTCTTCCCTGGACCGGAAACAGCCTTCCGAGGACCGGTTTCTGGCATTCCAGCCGTCTTCAGCCCGGCTTGCTTGAATCCAGTGGCAAAGTGAGTAAGGGACTCACGTCTGAGCATACCCTGCCGCACTTATGGCGGCCAAAAGCGGTACAAAAGGGGGTGGTGATTGACGGAGCATCTGAATCAATCAAACACTCACACCCAGTCAAAAGATCTGGGTGTATTCCATCACCGTTCTTTAGCCCACTCTGCCACCCCAGTTTAGACATGGCTATATGCAAATCAGTCTGACTCTGTGCCTCATGGGAACAGTCCAGCCTGAACTGCTAAGCCATGTCTTCCCTGGACAGGAAACAAGCTTCTGAGGACCGGTTTCTGGCATTCCAGCGGTCTTGAGCCCAGCATGCTTGAATCCAGTGGCAAAGTGAGCAAGGGACCCACGTCTGAGCATACCCTGCCACACTTATTGTGGACAAAAGCAGTACAAAAGGGGGTGGTGATGGACGAAGCATCTGAATCAATCAAACACTCACACCCAGTCAAAAGATCTGGGATAAATCCATCACAGTTTTTAGCCCAGTCTGCCACCCCAGTTCAGACATGGCTATATGCAAATCAGTCTGACCCTGTGCCTCATGGAAACAGTCCAGTCCGAACTGCCAAGCCATGTCTTCCCTGGACCAGAAACAACCTTCCGAGGACCGGTGTCGGGCATTCCAGCCGTCTTCAGCCCGGCTTGCTTGAATCCAGTGGCAAAGTGAGCAAGGGACTCACGTCTGAGCATACCCTGCCAAATTTAGGCCGGCCAACAGCGGTAAATAAGGGGGTGGTGATGGACGGAGCATCTGAATCAATCAAACACTCACACCGAGTCAAAAGATCTGGGTTTAATCCATCACCGTTGTTTAGCCCACTCTGCCATCCCTGTTCGGACATGGCTATATGCAAATCAGTCTGACCCTGTGCCTCATGGGAACAGTCCAGCCTGAACTGCCAAGCCATGTCTTCCCTGGACGGGAAACAAGCTTCTGAGGACCGGTTTCTGGCATTCCAGCCATCTTCAGCCCAGCATGCTTGAATCCAGTGGCAAAGTGAGCAAGGGACTCACGTCTGAGCATACCCTGCCTTACTTATGGCGGACAAAAGCAGTACAAAAGGGGGTGGTGATGGACGGAGCATCTGAATCAATCAAACACTCACACCCAGTAAAAAGATCTGGGTTTAATCCATCACTGTTCTTTAGCCCAATCGGCCACCCCAGTTCAGACATGGCTATATGCAAATCAGTCTGACCATGTGCCTCATGGGAACAGTCCAGCCTGAGCTACCAAGTCATGTCTTACCTGGACCGGAAACAAGCTTCCGAAGACCAGTTACTGGCATTCCAGCCGTCTTTAGCCCGGCTTGCTTGAATCCAGTGGCAAAGTGAGCAAGGGACTCACATCTGAGCATACCCTGCCACACTTATGGCGGACAAAAGCAGTACAAAAGGGGTGGTGATGGGCGGAGCATCTGAATCAATCAAACACTCACACCCAGTCAAAAGATCTGAGTTTAATCCATCATCGTTCTTTAGCCCAATCTGCCACCCCAGTTCAGACATGGCTATATGCAAATCAGTCTGACCCTGTGCCTCATGGGAACAGTCCAGCCTGAGCTGCCAAGCCATGTCTTCCCTGGACCGGAAACAAGCTTCCGAGGACCGGTTACTGGCATTCTAGCCGTCTTTAGCCCGGCTTGCTTGAATCCAGTGGCAAAGTGAGCAAGGGACTCACATCTGAGCATACCCTGCCACACTTATGGCGGCCAAAAGCAGTATAAAAGGGGGTGGTGATGGACGGAGCATCTGAATCAATCAAACACTCAAACCCAGTCAAAAGATCTGATTTTAATCCATCACCGTTCTTTAGCCCACTCTGCCACCCCAGTTCAGACATGGCTATGTGCAAATCAGTCTGACCCTGTGCCTCATGGGAACAGTCCAGCCCGAACTGCAGAGCCATGTCTTCCCTGGACCGGAAACAAGCTTCCGAGGACCGGTTTCTGGCATTCCAGCCATCTTCAGCCCGGCTTGCTTGAATCCAGTGGCAAAGTGAGCAAGGGACTCACATCTGAGCATACCCTGCCACACTTATGGCGGCCAAAAGCGGTCCAAAAGGGGGTGGTGATGGACGAAGCATCTGAATCAATCAAACACTCAACCCAGTCAAAAGATCTCGGTTTAATCCATCACCGTTCTTTAGCCCACTCTGCCACCCCAGTTCAGACATGGCTATATGCAAATCAGTCTGCCCTGTGCCTCATGGGAACAGTCCAGCCTGATCTGCCAATCCATGTCTTCTTTGGACCGGAAACAAGCTTCCGAGGACCGTTTTCTGGCATTCCAGCCGTCTTTAGCCCGACTTGCTTGAATCCAGTGGCAAAGTGAGCAAGGGACTCACGTCTGAGCATACCCTGATACACATATGGCGGCCAAAAGCAGTACAAAAGGGGGTGGTGATGGACGGAGCATCTGAATCAATCAAACACTCACACCCAGTCAAAAGATCTGGGTTTAATCCATCACCGTTCTTTAGCCCACTCTGCCACCCCAGTTCCGACATGGCTATATGCAAATCTGTCTGACCCTGTGCCGCATGGGAACAGTCCAGCCCGAACTGTCAAGCCATGTCTTCCCTGGATCGGAAACAAGCTTCCGAGGACCGGTTTCTGGCATTCCAGCCGTCTTCAGTTCGGCTTGCTTGAATCCAGTGGCAAAGTGAGCAAGGGACTCAAGTCTGAGCATACCCTGCCACACTTATGGCGGCAAAATCGGTACAAAAGGGGGTGGTGATGGACGGAGCATCTGAATCAATCAGACACTCATACCCAGTCAAAAGATCTGGGTTTAATCCATCACCGTTATTTAGCCCACTCTGCCACCCCAGTTCAGACATGGCTATATGCAAATCAGTCTGACCCTGTGCCTCATGGGAACAGTCCAGCCCGAACTGCCAAGCCATGTCTTCCCTGGACCGGAAACAAGCTTCCGAGGACCGGTTTCTGGCATTCCAGCCGTCTTCAGCCCGGCTTGCTTGAATCCAGTGGCAAAGTGAGCAAGGGACTCACGTCTGAGCATACCCTGCCACACTTATGGCGGCCAAAAGCAGTACAAAAGGAGGTGGTGATGGACGGAGCATCTGAATCAATCAAACACTCACACCCAGTCAAAAGATCTGGGTTTAATCCATCACTGTTCTTTAGCTCACTCTGCCACCCCAGTTCAGACATGGCTACATGCAAATCAGTCTGACCCTGTGCCTCAAGGGAACAGTCCAGCTCGAATTGCGAAGCCATGTCATCCCTGGACCAGAAACAAGCTTCCAAGGACCGGTTTCTGGCATTCCAGCCATCTTCTGCCCGGCTTGCTTGAATCCAGTGGCAAAGTGAGCAAGGGACTCACGTCTGAGCATACCTTGCCACACTTATGGCGGCCAAAAGCGGTACAAAAGGGGGTGGTGATGGATGGAGCATCTGAATCAATCAAACACTCACACCCAGTCAAAAGATCTGGGTTTAATCCATCACCGTTCTTTAGCCCACTCTGCCACCCCAGTTCAGACATGGCTATATGCAAATCAAACTGACCCTGTGCCTCATCGGAACAGTCCAGCCCGCACTGCCAAGCCATTTCTTCCCTGGACCAGAAACAAGCTTCCGAGGACCAGTTTCTGGCATTCCAGCCATCTTCAGCCCGGCTTGCTTGAATCCAGTGGCAAAGTGAGCAAGGGACTCACGTCTTAGCATACCCTGCCACACTTATGGCGATCAAAAGCGGTACAAAAGGGGATGGTGATGGGCGGAGCATCTGAATCAATCAAACACTCACACCCAGTCAAAAGATCTGGGTTTAATCCATCACCGTTCTTTAGCCCACTCTGCCACCCCAGTTCAGACATGGCTATATGCAAATCAGTCTGCCCTGTGCCTCATGGGAACAGTCAAGCCTGATCTGCCAAGCCATGTCTTCCCTGGACCGGAAACAAGCTTCCGAGGACCGTTTTCTGGCATTCCAGCCGTCTTTAGCCCGACCTGCTTGAATCCAGTGGCAAAGTGAGCAAGGGACTCACGTCTGAGCATACCCTGCCACACTTATGGCGGCAAAATCGGTACAAAAGAGGGTGGTGATGGACGGAGCATCTGAATCAATCAAACACTCACACCCAGTCAAAAGATCTGGGTTTAATCCATCACCGTTCTTTAGCCCACTCTGCCACCCCAGTTCAGACATGGCTATATGCAAATCAAACTGACCCTGTGCCTCATGGGAACAGTCCAGCCCGAACTGCCAAGCCATTTCTTCCCTGGACCGGAAACAAGCTTCCGAGGACCGGTTTCTGGCATTCCAGCCATCTTCAGCCCGGCTTGCTTGAATCCAGTGGCAAAGTGAGCAAGGGACTCACGTCTTAGCATACCCTGCCACACTTATGGCGGTCAAAAGCGGTACAAAAGGGGATGGTGATGGGCGGAGCATCTGAATCAATCAAACACTCACACCCAGTCAAAAGATCTTGGTTTAATCCATCACCGTTCTTTAGCCCACTCTGCCACCCCAGTTCAGACATGGCTATATGCAAATCAGTCTGCCCTGTGCCTCATGGGAACAGTCCAGCCTGATCTGCCAAGCCATGTCTTCTTTGGACCGGAAACAAGCTTCCGAGGACCGTTTTCTGGCATTCCAGCCGTCTTTAGCCCGACTTGCTTGAATCCAGTGGCAAAGTGAGCAAGGGACTCACGTCTGAGCATACCCTGATACACATATGGCGGCCAAAAGCAGTACAAAAGGGGGTGGTGATGGACGGAGCATCTGAATCAATCAAACACTCACACCCAGTCAAAAGATCTGGGTTTAATCCATCACCGTTCTTTAGCCCACTCTGCCACCCCAGTTCCGACATGGCTATATGCAAATCTGTCTGACCCTGTGCCGCATGGGAACAGTCCAGCCCGAACTGTCAAGCCATGTCTTCCCTGGATCGGAAACAAGCTTCCGAGGACCGGTTTCTGGCATTCCAGCCGTCTTCAGTTCGGCTTGCTTGAATCCAGTGGCAAAGTGAGCAAGGGACTCAAGTCTGAGCATACCCTGCCACACTTATGGCGGCAAAATCGGTACAAAAGGGGGTGGTGATGGACGGAGCATCTGAATCAATCAGACACTCATACCCAGTCAAAAGATCTGGGTTTAATCCATCACCGTTATTTAGCCCACTCTGCCACCCCAGTTCAGACATGGCTATATGCAAATCAGTCTGACCCTGTGCCTCATGGGAACAGTCCAGCCCGAACTGCCAAGCCATGTCTTCCCTGGACCGGAAACAACCTTCCGAGGACCGGTTTCTGGCATTCCAGCCGTCTTCAGCCCAGCTTGCTTGAATCCAGTGGCAAAGTGAGTAAGGGACTCACGTCTGAGCATACCCTGCCGCACTTATGGCGCCCAAAAGCGGTACAAAAGGGGGTGGTGATTGACGGAGCATCTGAATCAATCAAACACTCACACCCAGTCAAAAGATCTGGGTATGTTCCATCACCGTTCTTTAGCCCACTCTGCCACCCCAGTTTAGACATGGCTATATGCAAATCAGTCCGACTCTGTGCCTCATGGGAACAGTCCAGCCTGAACTGCCAAGCCATGTCTTCCCTGGACCGGAAACAAGCTTCTGAGGACCAGTTTCTGGCATTCCAGCGGTCTTCAGCCCAGCATGCTTGAATCCAGTGGCAAAGTGAGCAAGTGACTCACGTCTGAGCATACCCTGCCACACTTATTGTGGACAAAAGCAGTACAAAAGGGGGTGGTGATGGACGAAGCATCTGAATCAATCAAACACTCACACCCAGTCAAAAGATCTGGGTTAAATCCATCACCGTTTTTTAGCCCACTCTGCCACCCCAGTTCAGACATGGCTATATGCAAATCAAACTTACCCTGTGCCTCATGGGAACAGTCCAGCCGAACAGCCAAGCCATGTTTACCCTGGACCGGAAACAACCTTCCGAGAACCGGTTTCTGGCATTCCAGCCGTCTTCAGCCCGGCTTGCTTGAATCCAGTCAAAAAGTGAGCAAGGGACTCACGTCTGAGCATACCCTGCCAAATTTATGGCGGCCAAAAGCGGTACAAAAGGGGGTGGTGATGGACGGAGCATCTGAATCAATCAAACACTCACACCCAGTTAAAAGATCTGGGTTTAATCCATCACATTTGTTTAGCCCACTCTGCCATCCCAGTTCAGACATGGCTATATGCAAATCAGTCTGACCCTGTGCCTCATGGGAACAGTCCAGCCTGAACTGCCAAGCCATGTCTTCCCTGGAACGGAAACAATCTTCTGAGGACCGGTTTCTGGCAATCCAGCTGTCTTCAGCCCAGCATGCTTGAATCCAGTGGCAAAGTGAGCAGGGGACTCACATCTGAGCATACCCTGCCACACTTATGGCGGACAAAAGCAGTACAAAAGGGGTGGTGATGGGCGGAGCATCTGAATCAATCAAACACTCACACCCAGTCAAAAGATCTGAGTTTAATCCATCATCGTTCTTTAGCCCAATCTGCCACCCCAGTTCAGACATGGCTATATGCAAATCAGTCTGACCCTGTGCCTCATGGGAACAGTCCAGCCTGAGCTGCCAAGCCATGTCTTCCCTGGACCGGAAACAAGCTTCCGAGGACCGGTTACTGGCATTCTAGCCGTCTTTAGCCCGGCTTGCTTGAATCCAGTGGCAAAGTGAGCAAGGGACTCACATCTGAGCATACCCTGCCACACTTATGGCGGCCAAAAGCAGTATAAAAGGGGGTGGTGATGGACGGAGCATCTGAATCAATCAAACACTCAAACCCAGTCAAAAGATCTGATTTTAATCCATCACCGTTCTTTAGCCCACTCTGCCACCCCAGTTCAGACATGGCTATGTGCAAATCAGTCTGACCCTGTGCCTCATGGGAACAGTCCAGCCCGAACTGCAGAGCCATGTCTTCCCTGGACCGGAAACAAGCTTCCGAGGACCGGTTTCTGGCATTCCAGCCATCTTCAGCCCGGCTTGCTTGAATCCAGTGGCAAAGTGAGCAAGGGACTCACATCTGAGCATACCCTGCCACACTTATGGCGGCCAAAAGCGGTCCAAAAGGGGGTGGTGATGGACGAAGCATCTGAATCAATCAAACACTCAACCCAGTCAAAAGATCTCGGTTTAATCCATCACCGTTCTTTAGCCCACTCTGCCATCCCAGTTCAGACATGGCTATATGCAAATCAGTCTGCCCTGTGCCTCATGGGAACAGTCCAGCCTGATCTGCCAAGCCATGTCTTCCCTAGACCGGAAACAAGCTTCCGAGGACCGTTTTCTGGCATTCCAGCCGTCTTTAGCCCGACTTGCTTGAAACCAGTGGAAAAGTGAGCAAGGGACTCACGTCTGAGCATACCCTGCCACACATATGGCGGCCAAAAGCGGTACAAAAGGGTGTGGTGATGGACGGAGCATCTGAATCAATCAAACACTCACACCCAGTCAAAAGATCTGGGTTTAATCCATCACCGTTCTTTAGCCCACTCTGCCACCCCAGTTCAGACATGGCTATATGCAAATCAGTCTACCCTGTGCCTCATGGGAACAGTCCAGCCTGATCTGCCAAGCCATGTCTTCTTTGGACCGGAAACAAGCTTCCGAGGACCGTTTTCTGGCATTCCAGCCGTCTTTAGCCCGACTTGCTTGAATCCAGTGGCAAAGTGAGCAAGGGACTCACGTCTGAGCATACCCTGATACACATATGGCGGCCAAAAGCGGTACAAAAGGGGGTGGAGATGGACGGAGCATCTGAATCAATCAAACACTCACACCCAGTCAAAAGATCTGGGTTTAATCCATCACCGTTCTTTAGCCCACTCTGCCACCCCAGTTCCGACATGGCTATATGCAAATCAGTATGACCCTGTGCCGCATGGGAACAGTCCAGCCCGAACTGCCAAGCCATGTCTTCCCTGGATCGGAAACAAGCTTCCGAGGACCGGTTTCTGGCATTCCAGCCATCTTCAGTTCGGCTTGCTTGAATCCAGTGGTAAAGTGAGCAGGAGACTCAAGTCTGAGCATACCCTGCCACACTTATGGCGGCAAAATCGGTACAAAAGGGGGTGGTGATGGACGGAGCATCTGAATCAATCAAACACTCACACCCAGTCAAAAGATCTGGGTTTAATCCATCACCGTTATTTAGCCCACTCTGCCACCCCAGTTCAGACATGGCTATATGCAAATCAGTCTGACCCTGTGCCTCACGGGAACAGTCCAGCCCGAACTGCCAAGCCATGTCTTCCCTGGACCGGAAACAGCCTTCCGAGGACCGGTTTCTGGCATTCCAGCCGTCTTCAGCCCGGCTTGCTTGAATCCAGTGGCAAAGTGAGTAAGGGACTCACGTCTGAGCATACCCTGCCGCACTTATGGCGGCCAAAAGCGGTACAAAAGGGGGTGGTGATGGGCGGAGCATCTGAATCAATCAAACACTCACACCCAGTCAAAAGATCTGGGTTTAATCCATCACCGTTCTTTAGCCCACTCTGCCACCCCAGTTCAGACATGGCTATATGCAAATCAGTCTGCCCTGTGCCTCATGGGAACAGTCAAGCCTGATCTGCCAAGCCATGTCTTCCCTGGACCGGAAACAAGCTTCCGAGGACCGTTTTCTGGCATTCCAGCCGTCTTTAGCCCGACCTGCTTGAATCCAGTGGCAAAGTGAGCAAGGGACTCACGTCTGAGCATACCCTGCCACACTTATGGCGGCAAAATCGGTACAAAAGAGGGTGGTGATGGACGGAGCATCTGAATCAATCAAACACTCACACCCAGTCAAAAGATCTGGGTTTAATCCATCACCGTTCTTTAGCCCACTCTGCCACCCCAGTTCAGACATGGCTATATGCAAATCAAACTGACCCTGTGCCTCATGGGAACAGTCCAGCCCGAACTGCCAAGCCATTTCTTCCCTGGACCGGAAACAAGCTTCCGAGGACCGGTTTCTGGCATTCCAGCCATCTTCAGCCCGGCTTGCTTGAATCCAGTGGCAAAGTGAGCAAGGGACTCACGTCTTAGCATACCCTGCCACACTTATGGCGGTCAAAAGCGGTACAAAAGGGGATGGTGATGGGCGGAGCATCTGAATCAATCAAACACTCACACCCAGTCAAAAGATCTTGGTTTAATCCATCACCGTTCTTTAGCCCACTCTGCCACCCCAGTTCAGACATGGCTATATGCAAATCAGTCTGCCCTGTGCCTCATGGGAACAGTCCAGCCTGATCTGCCAAGCCATGTCTTCTTTGGACCGGAAACAAGCTTCCGAGGACCGTTTTCTGGCATTCCAGCCGTCTTTAGCCCGACTTGCTTGAATCCAGTGGCAAAGTGAGCAAGGGACTCACGTCTGAGCATACCCTGATACACATATGGCGGCCAAAAGCAGTACAAAAGGGGGTGGTGATGGACGGAGCATCTGAATCAATCAAACACTCACACCCAGTCAAAAGATCTGGGTTTAATCCATCACCGTTCTTTAGCCCACTCTGCCACCCCAGTTCCGACATGGCTATATGCAAATCTGTCTGACCCTGTGCCGCATGGGAACAGTCCAGCCCGAACTGTCAAGCCATGTCTTCCCTGGATCGGAAACAAGCTTCCGAGGACCGGTTTCTGGCATTCCAGCCGTCTTCAGTTCGGCTTGCTTGAATCCAGTGGCAAAGTGAGCAAGGGACTCAAGTCTGAGCATACCCTGCCACACTTATGGCGGCAAAATCGGTACAAAAGGGGGTGGTGATGGACGGAGCATCTGAATCAATCAGACACTCATACCCAGTCAAAAGATCTGGGTTTAATCCATCACCGTTATTTAGCCCACTCTGCCACCCCAGTTCAGACATGGCTATATGCAAATCAGTCTGACCCTGTGCCTCATGGGAACAGTCCAGCCCGAACTGCCAAGCCATGTCTTCCCTGGACCGGAAACAACCTTCCGAGGACCGGTTTCTGGCATTCCAGCCGTCTTCAGCCCAGCTTGCTTGAATCCAGTGGCAAAGTGAGTAAGGGACTCACGTCTGAGCATACCCTGCCGCACTTATGGCGCCCAAAAGCGGTACAAAAGGGGGTGGTGATTGACGGAGCATCTGAATCAATCAAACACTCACACCCAGTCAAAAGATCTGGGTATGTTCCATCACCGTTCTTTAGCCCACTCTGCCACCCCAGTTTAGACATGGCTATATGCAAATCAGTCCGACTCTGTGCCTCATGGGAACAGTCCAGCCTGAACTGCCAAGCCATGTCTTCCCTGGACCGGAAACAAGCTTCTGAGGACCAGTTTCTGGCATTCCAGCGGTCTTCAGCCCAGCATGCTTGAATCCAGTGGCAAAGTGAGCAAGTGACTCACGTCTGAGCATACCCTGCCACACTTATTGTGGACAAAAGCAGTACAAAAGGGGGTGGTGATGGACGAAGCATCTGAATCAATCAAACACTCACACCCAGTCAAAAGATCTGGGTTAAATCCATCACCGTTTTTTAGCCCACTCTGCCACCCCAGTTCAGACATGGCTATATGCAAATCAAACTTACCCTGTGCCTCATGGGAACAGTCCAGCCGAACAGCCAAGCCATGTTTACCCTGGACCGGAAACAACCTTCCGAGAACCGGTTTCTGGCATTCCAGCCGTCTTCAGCCCGGCTTGCTTGAATCCAGTCAAAAAGTGAGCAAGGGACTCACGTCTGAGCATACCCTGCCAAATTTATGGCGGCCAAAAGCGGTACAAAAGGGGGTGGTGATGGACGGAGCATCTGAATCAATCAAACACTCACACCCAGTTAAAAGATCTGGGTTTAATCCATCACATTTGTTTAGCCCACTCTGCCATCCCAGTTCAGACATGGCTATATGCAAATCAGTCTGACCCTGTGCCTCATGGGAACAGTCCAGCCTGAACTGCCAAGCCATGTCTTCCCTGGAACGGAAACAATCTTCTGAGGACCGGTTTCTGGCAATCCAGCTGTCTTCAGCCCAGCATGCTTGAATCCAGTGGCAAAGTGAGCAGGGGACTCACATCTGAGCATACCCTGCCACACTTATGGCGGACAAAAGCAGTACAAAAGGGGTGGTGATGGGCGGAGCATCTGAATCAATCAAACACTCACACCCAGTCAAAAGATCTGAGTTTAATCCATCATCGTTCTTTAGCCCAATCTGCCACCCCAGTTCAGACATGGCTATATGCAAATCAGTCTGACCCTGTGCCTCATGGGAACAGTCCAGCCTGAGCTGCCAAGCCATGTCTTCCCTGGACCGGAAACAAGCTTCCGAGGACCGGTTACTGGCATTCTAGCCGTCTTTAGCCCGGCTTGCTTGAATCCAGTGGCAAAGTGAGCAAGGGACTCACATCTGAGCATACCCTGCCACACTTATGGCGGCCAAAAGCAGTATAAAAGGGGGTGGTGATGGACGGAGCATCTGAATCAATCAAACACTCAAACCCAGTCAAAAGATCTGATTTTAATCCATCACCGTTCTTTAGCCCACTCTGCCACCCCAGTTCAGACATGGCTATGTGCAAATCAGTCTGACCCTGTGCCTCATGGGAACAGTCCAGCCCGAACTGCAGAGCCATGTCTTCCCTGGACCGGAAACAAGCTTCCGAGGACCGGTTTCTGGCATTCCAGCCATCTTCAGCCCGGCTTGCTTGAATCCAGTGGCAAAGTGAGCAAGGGACTCACATCTGAGCATACCCTGCCACACTTATGGCGGCCAAAAGCGGTCCAAAAGGGGGTGGTGATGGACGAAGCATCTGAATCAATCAAACACTCAACCCAGTCAAAAGATCTCGGTTTAATCCATCACCGTTCTTTAGCCCACTCTGCCATCCCAGTTCAGACATGGCTATATGCAAATCAGTCTGCCCTGTGCCTCATGGGAACAGTCCAGCCTGATCTGCCAAGCCATGTCTTCCCTAGACCGGAAACAAGCTTCCGAGGACCGTTTTCTGGCATTCCAGCCGTCTTTAGCCCGACTTGCTTGAAACCAGTGGAAAAGTGAGCAAGGGACTCACGTCTGAGCATACCCTGCCACACATATGGCGGCCAAAAGCGGTACAAAAGGGTGTGGTGATGGACGGAGCATCTGAATCAATCAAACACTCACACCCAGTCAAAAGATCTGGGTTTAATCCATCACCGTTCTTTAGCCCACTCTGCCACCCCAGTTCAGACATGGCTATATGCAAATCAGTCTACCCTGTGCCTCATGGGAACAGTCCAGCCTGATCTGCCAAGCCATGTCTTCTTTGGACCGGAAACAAGCTTCCGAGGACCGTTTTCTGGCATTCCAGCCGTCTTTAGCCCGACTTGCTTGAATCCAGTGGCAAAGTGAGCAAGGGACTCACGTCTGAGCATACCCTGATACACATATGGCGGCCAAAAGCGGTACAAAAGGGGGTGGAGATGGACGGAGCATCTGAATCAATCAAACACTCACACCCAGTCAAAAGATCTGGGTTTAATCCATCACCGTTCTTTAGCCCACTCTGCCACCCCAGTTCCGACATGGCTATATGCAAATCAGTATGACCCTGTGCCGCATGGGAACAGTCCAGCCCGAACTGCCAAGCCATGTCTTCCCTGGATCGGAAACAAGCTTCCGAGGACCGGTTTCTGGCATTCCAGCCATCTTCAGTTCGGCTTGCTTGAATCCAGTGGTAAAGTGAGCAGGAGACTCAAGTCTGAGCATACCCTGCCACACTTATGGCGGCAAAATCGGTACAAAAGGGGGTGGTGATGGACGGAGCATCTGAATCAATCAAACACTCACACCCAGTCAAAAGATCTGGGTTTAATCCATCACCGTTATTTAGCCCACTCTGCCACCCCAGTTCAGACATGGCTATATGCAAATCAGTCTGACCCTGTGCCTCACGGGAACAGTCCAGCCCGAACTGCCAAGCCATGTCTTCCCTGGACCGGAAACAGCCTTCCGAGGACCGGTTTCTGGCATTCCAGCCGTCTTCAGCCCGGCTTGCTTGAATCCAGTGGCAAAGTGAGTAAGGGACTCACGTCTGAGCATACCCTGCCGCACTTATGGCGGCCAAAAGCGGTACAAAAGGGGGTGGTGATTGACGGAGCATCTGAATCAATCAAACACTCACACCCAGTCAAAAGATCTGGGTGTATTCCATCACCGTTCTTTAGCCCACTCTGCCACCCCAGTTTAGACATGGCTATATGCAAATCAGTCTGACTCTGTGCCTCATGGGAACAGTCCAGCCTGAACTGCTAAGCCATGTCTTCCCTGGACAGGAAACAAGCTTCTGAGGACCGGTTTCTGGCATTCCAGCGGTCTTGAGCCCAGCATGCTTGAATCCAGTGGCAAAGTGAGCAAGGGACTCACGTCTGAGCATACCCTGCCACACTTATTGTGGACAAAAGCAGTACAAAAGGGGGTGGTGATGGACGAAGCATCTGAATCAATCAAACACTCACACCCAGTCAAAAGATCTGGGATAAATCCATCACAGTTTTTAGCCCAGTCTGCCACCCCAGTTCAGACATGGCTATATGCAAATCAGTCTGACCCTGTGCCTCATGGAAACAGTCCAGTCCGAACTGCCAAGCCATGTCTTCCCTGGACCAGAAACAACCTTCCGAGGACCGGTGTCGGGCATTCCAGCCGTCTTCAGCCCGGCTTGCTTGAATCCAGTGGCAAAGTGAGCAAGGGACTCACGTCTGAGCATACCCTGCCACACTTATGGCGGCAAAATCGGTACAAAAGGGGGTGGTGATGGACGGAGCATCTGAATCAATCAAACACTCACACCCAGTCAAAAGATCTGGGTTTAATCCATCACCGTTATTTAGCCCACTCTGCCACCCCAGTTCAGACATGGCTATATGCAAATCAGTCTGACCCTGTGCCTCACGGGAACAGTCCAGCCCGAACTGCCAAGCCATGTCTTCCCTGGACCGGAAACAGCCTTCCGAGGACCGGTTTCTGGCATTCCAGCCGTCTTCAGCCCGGCTTGCTTGAATCCAGTGGCAAAGTGAGTAAGGGACTCACGTCTGAGCATACCCTGCCGCACTTATGGCGGCCAAAAGCGGTACAAAAGGGGGTGGTGATTGACGGAGCATCTGAATCAATCAAACACTCACACCCAGTCAAAAGATCTGGGTGTATTCCATCACCGTTCTTTAGCCCACTCTGCCACCCCAGTTTAGACATGGCTATATGCAAATCAGTCTGACTCTGTGCCTCATGGGAACAGTCCAGCCTGAACTGCTAAGCCATGTCTTCCCTGGACAGGAAACAAGCTTCTGAGGACCGGTTTCTGGCATTCCAGCGGTCTTGAGCCCAGCATGCTTGAATCCAGTGGCAAAGTGAGCAAGGGACTCACGTCTGAGCATACCCTGCCACACTTATTGTGGACAAAAGCAGTACAAAAGGGGGTGGTGATGGACGAAGCATCTGAATCAATCAAACACTCACACCCAGTCAAAAGATCTGGGATAAATCCATCACAGTTTTTAGCCCAGTCTGCCACCCCAGTTCAGACATGGCTATATGCAAATCAGTCTGACCCTGTGCCTCATGGAAACAGTCCAGTCCGAACTGCCAAGCCATGTCTTCCCTGGACCAGAAACAACCTTCCGAGGACCGGTGTCGGGCATTCCAGCCGTCTTCAGCCCGGCTTGCTTGAATCCAGTGGCAAAGTGAGCAAGGGACTCACGTCTGAGCATACCCTGCCAAATTTAGGCCGGCCAACAGCGGTAAATAAGGGGGTGGTGATGGACGGAGCATCTGAATCAATCAAACACTCACACCGAGTCAAAAGATCTGGGTTTAATCCATCACCGTTGTTTAGCCCACTCTGCCATCCCTGTTCAGACATGGCTATATGCAAATCAGTCTGACCCTGTGCCTCATGGGAACAGTCCAGCCTGAACTGCCAAGCCATGTCTTCCCTGGACGGGAAACAAGCTTCTGAGGACCGGTTTCTGGCATTCCAGCCATCTTCAGCCCAGCATGCTTGAATCCAGTGGCAAAGTGAGCAAGGGACTCACGTCTGAGCATACCCTGCCTTACTTATGGCGGACAAAAGCAGTACAAAAGGGGGTGGTGATGGACGGAGCATCTGAATCAATCAAACACTCACACCCAGTAAAAAGATCTGGGTTTAATCCATCACTGTTCTTTAGCCCAATCGGCCACCCCAGTTCAGACATGGCTATATGCAAATCAGTCTGACCATGTGCCTCATGGGAACAGTCCAGCCTGAGCTACCAAGTCATGTCTTACCTGGACCGGAAACAAGCTTCCGAAGACCAGTTACTGGCATTCCAGCCGTCTTTAGCCCGGCTTGCTTGAATCCAGTGGCAAAGTGAGCAAGGGACTCACATCTGAGCATACCCTGCCACACTTATGGCGGACAAAAGCAGTATAAAAGAGGGTGGTGATGGACGGAGCATCTGAATCAATCAAACACTCAAGCCCAGTCAAAAGATCTGATTTTAATCCATCACCGTTCTTTAGCCCACTCTGCCACCCCAGTTCAGACATGGCTATGTGCAAATCAGTCTGATACCTGTGCCTCATGGGAACAGTCCAGCCCGAACTGCAGAGCCATATCTTCCCTGGACCGGAAACAAGCTTCCGAGGACCGGTTTCTGGCATTCCAGCCGTCTTCAGCCCGGCTTGCTTGAATCCAGTGGCAAAGTGAGCAAGGGACTCACGTCCGAGCGTACCCTGCCACACTTATGGTGGCCAAAAGTGGTACAAAAGGGGGTGGTGATGGACGGAGCATCTGAATCAATCAAAGACTCACACCCAGTAAAAAGATCTGAGTTTAATCCATCACCGTTCTTTAGCCCACTCTGCCACCCCAGTTCTGACATGGCTATATGCAAATCAGTCTGACCCTGTGCCTCATGGGAACAGTCCAGCCCGAACTGCCAAGCCATTTCTTCCCTGGACCAGAAACAAGCTTCCGAGGACCGGTTTCTGGCATTCCAGCCATCTTCAGCCCGGCTTGCTTGAATCCAGTGGCAAAGTGAGCAAGGGACTCACGTCTTAGCATACCCTGCCACACTTATGGCGATCAAAAGCGGTACAAAAGGGGATGGTGATGGGCGGAGCATCTGAATCAATCAAACACTCACACCCAGTCAAAAGATCTGGGTTTAATCCATCGCCGTTCTTTAGCCCACTCTGCCACCCCAGTTCAGACATGGCTATATGCAAATCAGTCTGCCCTGTGCCTCATGGGAACAGTCAAGCCTGATCTGCCAAGCCATGTCTTCCCTGGACCGGAAACAAGCTTCCGAAAACCGTTTTCTGGCATTCCAGCCGTCTTTAGCCCGACTTGCTTGAATCCAGTGGCAAAGTGAGCAAGGGACTCACGTCTGAGCACACCCTGCCACACATATGGCGGCCAAAAGCGGTACAAAAGGGGGTGGTGATGGACGGAATATCTGAATCAATCAAACACTCACACCCAGTCAAAAGATCTGGGTTTAATCCATCACCGTTCTTTAGCCCACTCTGCCACCCCAGTTCAGACATGGCTATATGCAAATCAGTCTGCCCTGTGCCTCATGGGAACAGTCCAGCCTGATCTGCTAAGCCATGTCTTCTTTGGACCGGAAACAAGCTTCTGAGGACCGTTTTCTGGCATTCCAGCCGTCTTTAGCCCGACTTGCTTGAATCCAGTGGCAAAGTGAGCAAGGGACTCACGTCTGAGCATACCCTGCCACACTTATGGCGGCAATATCGGTACAAAAGGGGGTGGTGATGGACGGAGCATCTGAATCAATCAAACACTCACACCCTGTCTAAAGATCTGGGTTTAATCCATCACCGTTCTTTAGCCCACTCTGCCACCCCAGTTCAGACATGGCTATATGCAAATCAAACTGACCCTGTGCCTCATGGGAACAGTCCAGCCCGAACTGCCAAGCCATTTTTCCCTGGACCCGAAACAAGCTTCCGAGGACCGGTTTCTGGCATTCCAGCCATCTTCAGCCCGGCTTGCTTGAATCCAGTGGCAAAGTGAGCAAGGGACTCACGTCTTAGCATACCCTGCCACACTTATGGCGGTCAAAAGCGGTACAAAAGGGGATGGTGATGGGCGGAGCATCTGAATCAATCAAACACTCACACCCAGTCAAAAGATCTGGGTTTAATCCATCACCGTTCTTTAGCCCACTCTGCCACCCCAGTTCAGACATGGCTATATGCAAATCAGTCTGCCCTGTGCCTCATGGGAACAGTCCAGCCTGATCTGCCAAGCCATGTCTTCTTTGGACCGGAAACAAGCTTCGGAGGACCGTTTTCTGGCATTCCAGCCGTCTTTAGCCCGACTTGCTTGAATCCAGTGGCAAAGTGAGCAAGGGACTCACGTCTGAGCATACCCTGCCGCACTTATGGCGGCCAAAAGCGGTACAAAAGGGGGTGGTGATGGACGGAGCATCTGAATCAATCAAACACTCAAACCCAGTCAAAAGATCTGATTTTAATCCATCACCGTTCTTTAGCCCACTCTGCCACCCCAGTTCAGACATGGCTATGTGCAAATCAGTCTGACCCTGTGCCTCATGGGAACAGTCCAGCCCGAACTGCAGAGCCATGTCTTCCCTGGACCGGAAACAAGCTTCCGAGGACCGGTTTCTGGCATTCCAGCCATCTTCAGCCCGGCTTGCTTGAATCCAGTGGCAAAGTGAGCAAGGGACTCACATCTGAGCATACCCTGCCACACTTATGGCGGCCAAAAGCGGTCCAAAAGGGGGTGGTGATGGACGAAGCATCTGAATCAATCAAACACTCAACCCAGTCAAAAGATCTCGGTTTAATCCATCACCGTTCTTTAGCCCACTCTGCCATCCCAGTTCAGACATGGCTATATGCAAATCAGTCTGCCCTGTGCCTCATGGGAACAGTCCAGCCTGATCTGCCAAGCCATGTCTTCCCTAGACCGGAAACAAGCTTCCGAGGACCGTTTTCTGGCATTCCAGCCGTCTTTAGCCCGACTTGCTTGAAACCAGTGGAAAAGTGAGCAAGGGACTCACGTCTGAGCATACCCTGCCACACATATGGCGGCCAAAAGCGGTACAAAAGGGTGTGGTGATGGACGGAGCATCTGAATCAATCAAACACTCACACCCAGTCAAAAGATCTGGGTTTAATCCATCACCGTTCTTTAGCCCACTCTGCCACCCCAGTTCAGACATGGCTATATGCAAATCAGTCTACCCTGTGCCTCATGGGAACAGTCCAGCCTGATCTGCCAAGCCATGTCTTCTTTGGACCGGAAACAAGCTTCCGAGGACCGTTTTCTGGCATTCCAGCCGTCTTTAGCCCGACTTGCTTGAATCCAGTGGCAAAGTGAGCAAGGGACTCACGTCTGAGCATACCCTGATACACATATGGCGGCCAAAAGCGGTACAAAAGGGGGTGGAGATGGACGGAGCATCTGAATCAATCAAACACTCACACCCAGTCAAAAGATCTGGGTTTAATCCATCACCGTTCTTTAGCCCACTCTGCCACCCCAGTTCCGACATGGCTATATGCAAATCAGTATGACCCTGTGCCGCATGGGAACAGTCCAGCCCGAACTGCCAAGCCATGTCTTCCCTGGATCGGAAACAAGCTTCCGAGGACCGGTTTCTGGCATTCCAGCCATCTTCAGTTCGGCTTGCTTGAATCCAGTGGTAAAGTGAGCAGGAGACTCAAGTCTGAGCATACCCTGCCACACTTATGGCGGCAAAATCGGTACAAAAGGGGGTGGTGATGGACGGAGCATCTGAATCAATCAAACACTCACACCCAGTCAAAAGATCTGGGTTTAATCCATCACCGTTATTTAGCCCACTCTGCCACCCCAGTTCAGACATGGCTATATGCAAATCAGTCTGACCCTGTGCCTCACGGGAACAGTCCAGCCCGAACTGCCAAGCCATGTCTTCCCTGGACCGGAAACAGCCTTCCGAGGACCGGTTTCTGGCATTCCAGCCGTCTTCAGCCCGGCTTGCTTGAATCCAGTGGCAAAGTGAGTAAGGGACTCACGTCTGAGCATACCCTGCCGCACTTATGGCGGCCAAAAGCGGTACAAAAGGGGGTGGTGATTGACGGAGCATCTGAATCAATCAAACACTCACACCCAGTCAAAAGATCTGGGTGTATTCCATCACCGTTCTTTAGCCCACTCTGCCACCCCAGTTTAGACATGGCTATATGCAAATCAGTCTGACTCTGTGCCTCATGGGAACAGTCCAGCCTGAACTGCTAAGCCATGTCTTCCCTGGACAGGAAACAAGCTTCTGAGGACCGGTTTCTGGCATTCCAGCGGTCTTGAGCCCAGCATGCTTGAATCCAGTGGCAAAGTGAGCAAGGGACTCACGTCTGAGCATACCCTGCCACACTTATTGTGGACAAAAGCAGTACAAAAGGGGGTGGTGATGGACGAAGCATCTGAATCAATCAAACACTCACACCCAGTCAAAAGATCTGGGATAAATCCATCACAGTTTTTAGCCCAGTCTGCCACCCCAGTTCAGACATGGCTATATGCAAATCAGTCTGACCCTGTGCCTCATGGAAACAGTCCAGTCCGAACTGCCAAGCCATGTCTTCCCTGGACCAGAAACAACCTTCCGAGGACCGGTGTCGGGCATTCCAGCCGTCTTCAGCCCGGCTTGCTTGAATCCAGTGGCAAAGTGAGCAAGGGACTCACGTCTGAGCATACCCTGCCAAATTTAGGCCGGCCAACAGCGGTAAATAAGGGGGTGGTGATGGACGGAGCATCTGAATCAATCAAACACTCACACCGAGTCAAAAGATCTGGGTTTAATCCATCACCGTTGTTTAGCCCACTCTGCCATCCCTGTTCAGACATGGCTATATGCAAATCAGTCTGACCCTGTGCCTCATGGGAACAGTCCAGCCTGAACTGCCAAGCCATGTCTTCCCTGGACGGGAAACAAGCTTCTGAGGACCGGTTTCTGGCATTCCAGCCATCTTCAGCCCAGCATGCTTGAATCCAGTGGCAAAGTGAGCAAGGGACTCACGTCTGAGCATACCCTGCCTTACTTATGGCGGACAAAAGCAGTACAAAAGGGGGTGGTGATGGACGGAGCATCTGAATCAATCAAACACTCACACCCAGTAAAAAGATCTGGGTTTAATCCATCACTGTTCTTTAGCCCAATCGGCCACCCCAGTTCAGACATGGCTATATGCAAATCAGTCTGACCATGTGCCTCATGGGAACAGTCCAGCCTGAGCTACCAAGTCATGTCTTACCTGGACCGGAAACAAGCTTCCGAAGACCAGTTACTGGCATTCCAGCCGTCTTTAGCCCGGCTTGCTTGAATCCAGTGGCAAAGTGAGCAAGGGACTCACATCTGAGCATACCCTGCCACACTTATGGCGGACAAAAGCAGTATAAAAGAGGGTGGTGATGGACGGAGCATCTGAATCAATCAAACACTCAAGCCCAGTCAAAAGATCTGATTTTAATCCATCACCGTTCTTTAGCCCACTCTGCCACCCCAGTTCAGACATGGCTATGTGCAAATCAGTCTGATACCTGTGCCTCATGGGAACAGTCCAGCCCGAACTGCAGAGCCATATCTTCCCTGGACCGGAAACAAGCTTCCGAGGACCGGTTTCTGGCATTCCAGCCGTCTTCAGCCCGGCTTGCTTGAATCCAGTGGCAAAGTGAGCAAGGGACTCACGTCCGAGCGTACCCTGCCACACTTATGGTGGCCAAAAGTGGTACAAAAGGGGGTGGTGATGGACGGAGCATCTGAATCAATCAAAGACTCACACCCAGTAAAAAGATCTGAGTTTAATCCATCACCGTTCTTTAGCCCACTCTGCCACCCCAGTTCTGACATGGCTATATGCAAATCAGTCTGACCCTGTGCCTCATGGGAACAGTCCAGCCCGAACTGCCAAGCCATTTCTTCCCTGGACCAGAAACAAGCTTCCGAGGACCGGTTTCTGGCATTCCAGCCATCTTCAGCCCGGCTTGCTTGAATCCAGTGGCAAAGTGAGCAAGGGACTCACGTCTTAGCATACCCTGCCACACTTATGGCGATCAAAAGCGGTACAAAAGGGGATGGTGATGGGCGGAGCATCTGAATCAATCAAACACTCACACCCAGTCAAAAGATCTGGGTTTAATCCATCACCGTTCTTTAGCCCACTCTGCCACCCCAGTTCAGACATGGCTATATGCAAATCAGTCTGCCCTGTGCCTCATGGGAACAGTCAAGCCTGATCTGCCAAGCCATGTCTTCCCTGGACCGGAAACAAGCTTCCGAAAACCGTTTTCTGGCATTCCAGCCGTCTTTAGCCCGACTTGCTTGAATCCAGTGGCAAAGTGAG
Source organism: Lissotriton vulgaris (assembly GCF_964263255.1). Lineage (NCBI taxonomy): Eukaryota > Metazoa > Chordata > Amphibia > Caudata > Salamandridae > Lissotriton > Lissotriton vulgaris. The sequence continues at coordinate 255,419,094 of NC_141695.1, forward strand.
CAAGGGACTCACGTCTGAGCACACCCTGCCACACATATGGCGGCCAAAAGCGGTACAAAAGGGGGTGGTGATGGACGGAATATCTGAATCAATCAAACACTCACACCCAGTCAAAAGATCTGGGTTTAATCCATCACCGTTCTTTAGCCCACTCTGCCACCCCAGTTCAGACATGGCTATATGCAAATCAGTCTGCCCTGTGCCTCATGGGAACAGTCCAGCCTGATCTGCCAAGCCATGTCTTCTTTGGACCGGAAACAAGCTTCTGAGGACCGTTTTCTGGCATTCCAGCCGTCTTTAGCCCGACTTGCTTGAATCCAGTGGCAAAGTGAGCAAGGGACTCACGTCTGAGCATACCCTGCCACACTTATGGCGGCAATATCGGTACAAAAGGGGGTGGTGATGGACGGAGCATCTGAATCAATCAAACACTCACACCCTGTCTAAAGATCTGGGTTTAATCCATCACCGTTCTTTAGCCCACTCTGCCACCCCAGTTCAGACATGGCTATATGCAAATCAAACTGACCCTGTGCCTCATGGGAACAGTCCAGCCCGAACTGCCAAGCCATTTTTCCCTGGACCCGAAACAAGCTTCCGAGGACCGGTTTCTGGCATTCCAGCCATCTTCAGCCCGGCTTGCTTGAATCCAGTGGCAAAGTGAGCAAGGGACTCACGTCTTAGCATACCCTGCCACACTTATGGCGGTCAAAAGCGGTACAAAAGGGGATGGTGATGGGCGGAGCATCTGAATCAATCAAACACTCACACCCAGTCAAAAGATCTGGGTTTAATCCATCACCGTTCTTTAGCCCACTCTGCCACCCCAGTTCAGACATGGCTATATGCAAATCAGTCTGCCCTGTGCCTCATGGGAACAGTCCAGCCTGATCTGCCAAGCCATGTCTTCTTTGGACCGGAAACAAGCTTCGGAGGACCGTTTTCTGGCATTCCAGCCGTCTTTAGCCCGACTTGCTTGAATCCAGTGGCAAAGTGAGCAAGGGACTCACGTCTGAGCATACCCTGATACACATATGGCGGCCAAAAGCGGTACAAAAGGGGGTGGTGATGGACGGAGCATCTGAATCAATCAAACACTCACACCCAGTCAAAAGATCTGGGTTTAATCCATCACCGTTCTTTAGCCCACTCTGCCACCCCAGTTCCGACATGGCTATATGCAAATCAGTCTGACCCTGTGCCGCATGGGAACAGTCCAGCCCGAACTGCCAAGCCATGTCTTCCCTGGATCGGAAACAAGCTTCCGAGGACCGGTTTCTGGCATTCCAGCCGTCTTCAGTTCGGCTTGCTTGAATCCAGTGGCAAAGTGAGCAAGGGACTCAAGTCTGAGCATATACCCTGCAACACTTATGGCGGCAAAATCGGTACAAAAGGGGGTGGTGATGGACGGAGCATCTGAATCAATCAAACACTCACACCCAGTCAAAAGATCTGGGTTTAATCCATCACCGTTATTTAGCCCACTCTGCCACCCCAGTTCAGAGATGGCTATATGCAAATCAGTCTGACCCTGTGCCTCATGGGAACAGTCCAGCCCGAACTGCCAAGCCATGTCTTCCCTGGACCGGAAACAACCTTCCGAGGACCGGTTTCTGGCATTCCAGCCGTCTTCAGCCCGGCTTGCTTGAATCCAGTGGCAAAGTGAGTAAGGGACTCACGTCTGAGCATACCCTGCCGCACTTATGGCGGCCAAAAGCGGTACAAAAGGGGGTGGTGATTGACGGAGCATCTGAATCAATCAAACACTCACACCCAGTCAAAAGATCTGGGTGAATTCCATCACCGTTCTTTAGCCCACTCTGCCACCCCAGTTCAGACATGGCTATATGCAAATCAGTCCGACTCTAAGCCTCATGGGAACAGTCCAGCCTGAACTGCCAAGCCATGTCTTCCCTGGACCGGAAACAAGCTTTTGAGGACCAGTTTCTGGCATTCCAGCGGTCTTCAGCCCAGCATGCTTGAATCCAGTGGCAAAGTGAGCAAGGGACTCACGTCTGAGCATACCCTGCCACACTTATTGTGGACAAAAGCAGTACAAAAGGGGGTGGTGATGGACGAAGCATCTGAATTAATCAAACACTCACACCCAGTCAAAAGATCTGGGTTAAATCCATCACCGTTTTTTAGCCCACTCTGCCACCCCAGTTCAGACATGGCTATATGCAAATCAAACTGACCCTGTGCCTCATGGGAACAGTCCAGCCCGAACAGCCAAGCCATGTTTACCCTGGACCGGAAACAACCTTCCGAGAACCGGTTTCTGGCATTCCAGCCGTCTTCAGCCCGGCTTGCTTGAATCCAGTCAAAAAGTGAGCAAGGGACTCACGTCTGAGCATACCCTGCCAAATTTATGGCGGCCAAAAGCGGTACAAAAGGGGGTGGTGATGGACGGAGCATCTGAATCAATCAAACACTCACACCCAGTTAAAAGATCTGGGTTTAATCCATCACCGTTGTTTAGCCCACTCTGCCATCCCAATTCAGACATGGCTATATGCAAATCAGTCCGACCCTGTGCCTCATGGGAACAGTCCAGCCTGAACTGCCAAGCCATGTCTTCCCAGGAACGGAAACAATCTTCTGAGGACCGGTTTCTGGCAATCCAGCTGTCTTCAGCCCAGCATGCTTGAATCCAGTGGCAAAGTGAGCAAGGGACTCACGTCTGAGCATACCCTGCCACACTTATGGCGGACAAAAGCAGTACAAAAGGGGTGGTGATGGGCGGAGCATCTGAATCAATCAAACACTCACACCCAGTCAAAAGATCTGGGTTTAATCCATCATCGTTCTTTAGCCCAATCTGCCACCCCAGTTCAGACATGGCTATATGCAAATCAGTCTGACCCTGTGCCTCATGGGAACAGTCCAGCCTGAGCTGCCAAGCCATGTCTTCCCTGGACCGGAAACAAGCTTCCGAGGACCGGTTACTGGCATTCTAGCCGTCTTTAGCCCGGCTTGCTTGAATCCAGTGGCAAAGTGAGCAAGGGACTCACATCTGAGCATACCCTGCCACACTTATGGCGGCCAAAAGCAGTATAAAAGGGGGTGGTGATGGACGGAGCATCTGAATCAATCAAACACTCAAACCCAGTCGAAAGATCTGATTTTAATCCATCACCGTTCTTTAGCCCACTCTGCCACCCCAGTTCAGACATGGCTATGTGCAAATCAGTCTGACCCTGTGCCTCATGGGAACAGTCCAGCCCGAACTGCCAAGCCATGTCTTTCCTGGATCGGAAACAAGCTTCCGAGGACCGGTTTCTGGCATTCCAGCCGTCTTCAGTTCGGCTTGCTTGAATGCAGTGGCAAAGTGAGCAAGGGACTCAAGTCTGAGCATACCCTGCCACACTTATGGCGGCAAAATCGGTACAAAAGGGGGTGGTGATGGACGGAGCATCTGAATCAATCAAACACTCACACCCAGTCAAAAGATCTGGGTGTATTCCATCACCGTTCTTTAGCCCACTCTGCCACCCCAGTTCAGACATGGCTATATGCAAATCAGTCCGACTCTGTGCCTCATGGGAACAGTCCAGCCTGAACTGCCAAGCCATGTCTTCCCTGGACCGGAAACAAGCTTCCGAGGACCGTTTTCTGGCATTCCAGCCGTCTTTAGCCCGACTTGCTTGAATCCAGTGGCAAAGTGAGCAAGGGACTCACGTCTGAGCATACCCTGATACACATATGGCGGCCAAAAGCGGTACAAAAGGGGGTGGTGATGGACGGAGCATCTGAATCAATCAAACACTCACACCCAGTCAAAAGATCTGGGTTTAATCTATCACCGTTCTTTAGCCCACTCTGCCACCCCAGTTCCGACATGGCTATATGCAAATCAGTCTGACCCTGTGCCGCATGGGAACAATCCAGCCTGAACTGCCAAGCCATGTCTTCCCTGGATCGGAAACAAGCTTCCGAGGACCGGTTTCTGGCATTCCAGCCGTCTTCAGTTTGGCTTGCTTGAATCCAGTGGCAAAGTGAGCAAGGGACTCAAGTCTGAGCATACCCTGCCACACTTATGGCGGCAAAATCGGTACAAAAGGGGGTGGTGATGGACGGAGCATCTGAATCAATCAGACACTCATACCCAGTCAAAAGATCTGGGTTTAATCCATCACCGTTATTTAGCCCACTCTGCCACCCCAGTTCAGACATGGCTATATGCAAATCAGTCTGACCCTGTGCCTCATGGGAACAGTCCAGCCCGAACTGCCAAGCCATGTCTTCCCTGGACCGGAAACAACCTTCCGAGGACCGGTTTCTGGCATTTCAGCCGTCTTCAGCCCGGCTTGCTTGAATCCAGTGGCAAAGTGAGTAAGGGACTCACGTCTGAGCATACCCTGCCGCACTTATGGCGGCCAAAAGCAGTACAAAAGGGGGTGGTGATTGACGGAGCATCTGAATCAATCAAACACTCACACCCAGTCAAAAGATCTGGGTGTGTTCCATCACCGTTCTTTAGCCCACTCTGCCACCCCAGTTCAGACATGGCTATATGCAAATCAGTCCGACTCTGTGCCTCATGGGAACAGTCCAGCCTGAACTGCCAAGCCATGTCTTCCCTGGACCGGAAACAAGCTTCTGAGGACCAGTTTCTGGCATTCCAGCGGTCTTCAGCCCAGCATGCTTGAATCCAGTGGCAAAGTGAGCAAGGGACTCACGTCTGAGCATACCCTGCCACACTTATTGTGGACAAAAGCAGTACAAAAGGGGGTGGTGATGGACGAAGCATCTGAATCAATCAAACACTCACACCCAGTCAAAAGATCTGGGTTAAATCCATCACCGTTTTTTAGCCCACTCTGCCACCCCACTTCAGACATGGCTATATGCAAATCAAACTGACCCTGTGCGTCATGGGAACAGTCCAGCCCGAACAGCCAAGCCATGTTTACCCTGGACCGGAAACAACCTTCCAAGAACCGGTTTCTGGCATTCCAGCCGTCTTCAGCCCGGCTTGCTTGAATCCAGTCAAAAAGTGAGCAAGGGACTCACGTCTGAGCATACCCTGCCAAATTTATGGCGGCCAAAAGCGGTACAAAAGGGGGTGGTGATGGACGGAGCATCTGAATCAATCAAACACTCACACCCAGTTAAAAGATCTGGGTTTAATCCATCACCGTTGTTTAGCCCACTCTGCCATCCCAGTTCAGACATGGCTATATGCAAATCAGTCTGACCCTGTGCCTCATGGGAACAGTCCAGCCTGAACTGCCAAGCCATGTCTTCCCTGGAACGGAAACAATCTTCTGAGGACCGGTTTCTGGCAATCCAGCTGTCTTCAGCCCAGCATGCTTGAATCCAGTGGCAAAGTGAGCAGGGGACTCACGTCTGAGCATACCCTGCCACACTTATGGCGGACAAAAGCAGTACAAAAGGGGTGGTGATGGGCGGAGCATCTGAATCAATCAAACACTCACACCCAGTCAAAACATCTGGGTTTAATCCATCATCGTTCTTTAGCCCAATCTGCCACCCCAGTTCAGACATGGCTATATGCAAATCAGTCTGACCCTGTTCCTCATGGGAACAGTCCAGCCTGAGCTGCCAAGCCATGTCTTCTCTGGACCGGAAACAATCTTCCGAGGACCGGTTACTGGCATTCTAGCCGTCTTTAGCCCGGCTTGCTTGAATCCAGTGGCAAAGTGAGCAAGGGACTCACATCTGAGCATACCCTGCCACACTTATGGCGGCCAAAAGCAGTATAAAAGGGGGTGGTGATGGACGGAGCATCTGAATCAATCAAACACTCAAACCCAGTCAAAAGATCTGATTTTAATCCATCACCGTTCTTTAGCCCACTCTGCCACCCCAGTTCAGACATGGCTATGTGCAAATCAGTCTGACCCTGTGCCTCATGGGAACAGTCCAGCCCGAACTGCAGAGCCATGTCTTCCCTGGACCGGAAACAAGCTTCCGAGGACCGGTTTCTGGCATTCCAGCCATCTTCAGCCCGGCTTGCTTGAATCCAGTGGCAAAGTGAGCAAGGGACTCACGTCTGAGCATACCCTGCCACACTTATGGCAGCCAAAAGCGGTCCAAAAGGGGGTGGTGATGGACGAAGCATCTGAATCAATCAAACACTCAACCCAGTCAAAAGATCTCGGTTTAATCCATCACCGTTCTTTAGCCCACTCTGCCATCCCAGTTCAGACATGGCTATATGCAAATCAGTCTGCCCTGTGCCTCATGGGAACAGTCCAGCCTGATCTGCCAAGCCATGTCTTCCCTAGACCGGAAACAAGCTTCCGAGGACCGTTTTCTGGCATTCCAGCCGTCTTTAGCCCGACTTGCTTGAAACCAGGGGAAAAGTGAGCAAGGGACTCACGTCTGAGCATACCCTGCCACACATATGGCGGCCAAAAGCGGTACAAAAGGGGGTGGTGATGGACGGAGCATCTGAATCAATCAAACACTCACACCCAGTCAAAAGATCTGGGTTTAATCCATCACCGTTCTTTAGCCCACTCTGCCACCCCAGTTCAGACATGGCTATATGCAAATCAGTCTGCCCTGTGCCTCATGGGAACAGTCCAGCCTGATCTGCCAAGCCATGTCTTCTTTGGACCGGAAACAAGCTTCCGAGGACCGTTTTCTGGCATTCCAGCCGTCTTTAGCCCGACTTGCTTGAATCCAGTGGCAAAGTGAGCAAGGGACTCACGTCTGAGCATACCCTGATACACATATGGCGGCCAAAAGCGGTACAAAAGGGGGTGGTGATGGATGGAGCATCTGAATCAATCAAACACTCACACCCAGTCAAAAGATCTGGGTTTAATCCATCACCGTTCTTTAGCCCACTCTGCCACCCCAGTTCCGACATGGCTATATGCAAATCAGTATGACCCTGTGCCGCATGGGAACAGTCCAGCCCGAACTGCCAAGCCATGTCTTCCCTGGATCGGAAACAAGCTTCCGAGGACCGGTTTCTGGCATTCCAGCCGTCTTCAGTTCGGCTTGCTTGAATCCAGTGGTAAAGTGAGCAAGAGACTCAAGTCTGAGCATACCCTGCCACACTTATGGCGGCAAAATCGGTACAAAAGGGGGTGGTGATGGACGGAGCATCTGAATCAATCAAACACTCACACCCAGTCAAAAGATCTGGGTTTAATCCATCACCGTTATTTAGCCCACTCTGCCACCCCAGTTCAGACATGGCTATATGCAAATCAGTCTGACCCTGTGCCTCATGGGAACAGTCCAGCCCGAACTGCCAAGCCATGTCTTCCCTGGACCGGAAACAGCCTTCCGAGGACCGGTTTCTGGCATTCCAGCCGTCTTCAGCCCGGCTTGCTTGAATCCAGTGGCAAAGTGAGTAAGGGACTCACGTCTGAGCATACCCTGCCGCACTTCTGGCGGCCAAAAGCGGTACAAAAGGGGGTGGTGATTGACGGAGCATCTGAATCAATCAAACACTCACACCCAGTCAAAAGATCAGGGTGTATTCCATCACCGTTCTTTAGCCCACTCTGCCACCCCAGTTTAGACATGGCTATATGCAAATCAGTCTGACTCTGTGCCTCATGGGAACAGTCCAGCCTGAACTGCTAAGCCATGTCTTCCCTGGACAGGAAACAAGCTTCTGAGGACCGGTTTCTGGCATTCCAGCGGTCTTCAGCCCAGCATGCTTGAATCCAGTGGCAAAGTGAGCAAGGGACTCACGTCTGAGCATACCCTGCCACACTTATTGTGGACAAAAGCAGTACAAAAGGGGGTGGTGATGGACGAAGCATCTGAATCAATCAAACACTCACACCCAGTCAAAAGATCTGGGTTAAATCCATCACCGTTTTTAGCCCAGTCTGCCACCCCAGTTCAGACATGGCTATATGCAAATCAGTCTGACCCTGTGCCTCATGGGAACAGTCCAGTCCGAACTGCCAAGCCATGTCTTCCCTGGACCAGAAACAACCTTCTGAGGACCGGTGTCGGGCATTCCAGCCGTCTTCAGCCCGGCTTGCTTGAATCCAGTGGCAAAGTGAGCAAGGGACTCACGTCTGAGCATACCCTGCAAAATTTAGGCCGGCCAACAGCGGTAAATAAGGGGGTGGTGATGGACGGAGCATCTGAATCAATCAAACACTCACACCGAGTCAAAAGATCTGGGTTTAATCCATCACCGTTGTTTAGCCCACTCTGCCATCCCTGTTCAGACATGGCTATATGCAAATCAGTCTGACCCTGTGCCTCATGGGAACAGTCCAGCCTGAACTGCCAAGCCATGTCTTCCCTGGACGGGAAACAAGCTTCTGAGGACCGGTTTCTGGCATTCCAGCCGTCTTCAGCCCAGCATGCTTGAATCCAGTGGCAAAGTGAGCAAGGGACTCACGGCTGAGCATACCCTGCCTTACTTATGGCGGACAAAAGCAGTACAAAAGGGGGTGGTGATGGACGGAGCATCTGAATCAATCAAACACTCACACCCAGTCAAAAGATCTGGGTTTAATCCATCACTGTTCTTTAGCCCAATCGGCCACCCCAGTTCAGACATGGCTATATGCAAATCAGTCTGACCATGTGCCTCATGGGAACAGTCCAGCCTGAGCTACCAAGTCATGTCTTACCTGGACCGGAAACAAGCTTCGGAGGACCAGTTACTGGCATTCCAGCCGTCTTTAGCCCGGCTTGCTTGAATCCAGTGGCAAAGTGAGCAAGGGACTCACATCTGAGCATACCCTGCCACACTTATGGCGGACAAAAGCAGTATAAAAGAGGGTGGTGATGGACGGAGCATCTGAATCAATCAAACACTCACACCCAGTCAAAAGATCTGGGTTTAATCCATCACCGTTCTTTAGCCCACTCTGCCACCCCAGTTCTGACATGGCTATATGCAAATCAGTCTGACCCTGTGCCTCATGGGAACAGTCCAGCCCGAACTGCCAAGCCATTTCTTCCCTGGACCAGAAACAAGCTTCCGAGGACCGTTTTCTGGCATTCCAGCCGTCTTTAGCCCGACTTGCTTGAATCCAGTGGCAAAGTGAGCAAGGGACTCACGTCTGAGCATACCCTGCCACACTTATGGCGGCAAAATCGGTACAAAAGGGGGTGGTGATGGACGGAGCATCTGAATCAATCAAACACTCACACCCTGTCAAAAGATCTGGGTTTAATCCATCACCGTTCTTTAGCCCACTCTGCCACCCGAGTTCAGAGATGGCTATATGCAAATCAAACTGACCCTGTGCCTCATGGGAACAGTCCAGCCCGAACTGCCAAGCCATTTTTCCCTGGACCGGAAACAAGCTTCCGAGGACCAGTTTCTGGCATTCCAGCCATCTTCAGCCCGGCTTGCTTGAATCCAGTGGCAAAGTGAGTGAGGGACTCACGTCTGAGCATACCCTGCCGCACTTATGGCGGCCAAAAGCGGTACAAAAGGGGGTGGTGATTGACAGAGCATCTGAATCAATCAAACACTCACACCCAGTCAAAAGATCTGGGTGAATTCCATCACCGTTCTTTAGCCCACTCTGCCACCCCAGTTCAGACATGGCTATATGCAAATCAGTCCGACTCTAAGCCTCATGGGAACAGTCCAGCCTGAACTGCCAAGCCATGTCTTCTTTGGACCGGAAACAAGCTTCTGAGGACCAGTTTCTGGCATTCCAGCGGTCTTCAGCCCAGCATGCTTGAATCCAGTGGCAAGGTGAGCAAGGGACTCACGTCTGAGCATACCCTGCCACACTTATTGTGGACAAAAGCAGTACAAAAGGGGGTGGTGATGGACGAAGCATCTGAATCAATCAAACACTCACACCCAGTCAAAAGATCTGGGTTAAATCCATCACCGTTTTTTAGCCCACTCTGCCACCCCAGTTCAGACATGGCTATATGCAAATCAAACTGACCCTGTGCCTCATGGGAACAGTCCAGCCCGAACAGCCAAGCCATGTTTACCCTGGACCGGAAACAACCTTCCGAGAACCGGTTTCTGGCATTCCAGCCGTCTTCAGCCCGGCTTGCTTGAATCCAGTCAAAAAGTGAGCAAGGGACTCACGTCTGAGCATACCCTGCCAAATTTATGGCGGCCAAAAGCGGTACAAAAGGGGGTGGTGATGGACGGAGCATCTGAATCAATCAAACACTCACACCCAGTTAAAAGATCTGGGTTGAATCCATCACCGTTGTTTAGCCCACTCTGCCATCCCAGTTCAGACATGGCTATATGCAAATCAGTCTGACCCTGTGCCTCATGGGAACAGTCCAGCCTGAACTGCCAAGCCATGTCTTCCCAGGAACGGAAACAATCTTCTGAGGACCGGTTTCTGGCAATCCAGCTGTCTTCAGCCCAGCATGCTTGAATCCAGTGGCAAAGTGAGCAAGGGACTCACGTCTGAGCATACCCTGCCACACTTATGGCGGACAAAAGCAGTACAAAAGGGGTGGTGATGGGCGGAGCATCTGAATCAATCAAACACTCACACCCAGTCAAAAGATCTGGGTTTAATCTATCATCGTTCTTTAGCCCAATCTGCCACCCCAGTTTAGACATGGCTATATGCAAATCAGTCTGACCCTGTGCCTCATGGGAACAGTCCAGCCTGAGCTGCCAAGCCATGTCTTCCCTGGACCGGAAACAAGCTTCCGAGGACCGGTTACTGGCATTCTAGCCGTCTTTAGCCCGGCTTGCTTGAATCCAGTGGCAAAGTGAGCAAGGGACTCACATCTGAGCATACCCTGCCACACTTATGGCGGCCAAAAGCAGTATAAAAGGGGGTGGTGATGGACGGAGCATCTGAATCAATCAAACACTCAAACCCAGTCAAAAGATCTGATTTTAATCCATCACCGTTCTTTAGCCCACTCTGCCACCCCAGTTCAGACATGGCTATGTGCAAATCAGTCTGACCCTGTGCCTCATGGGAACAGTCCAGCCCGAACTGCCAAGCCATGTCTTCCCTGGATCGGAAACAAGCTTCCGAGGACCGGTTTCTGGCATTCCAGCCGTCTTCAGTTCGGCTTGCTTGAATCCAGTGGCAAAGTGAGCAAGGGACTCAAGTCTGAGCATACCCTGCCACACTTATGGCGGCAAAATCGGTACAAAAGGGGGTGGTGATGGACGGAGCATCTGAATCAATCAAACACTCACACCCAGTCAAAAGATCTGGGTTTAATCCATCACCGTTATTTAGCCCACTCTGCCACCCCAGTTCAGACATGGCTATATGCAAATCAGTCTGACCCTGTGCCTCATGGGAACAGTCCAGCCCGAACTGCCAAGCCATGTCTTCCCTGGACCGGAAACAACCTTCCGAGGACCGGTTTCTGGCATTCCAGCCGTCTTCAGCCCGGCTTGCTTGAATCCAGTGGCAAAGTGAGTAAGGGAATCACGTCTGAGCATACCCTGCCGCACTTATGGCGGCCAAAAGCGGTACAAAAGGGGGTGGTGATTGACGGAGCATCTGAATCAATCAAACACTCACACCCAGTCAAAAGATCTGGGTGTATTCCATCACCGTTCTTTAGCCCACTCTGCCACCCCAGTTCAGACATGGCTATATGCAAATCAGTCCGACTCTGTGCCTCATGGGAACAGTCCAGCCTGAACTGCCAAGCCATGTCTTCCCTGGACCGGAAACAAGCTTCCGAGGACCGTTTTCTGGCATTCCAGCCGTCTTTAGCCCGACTTGCTTGAATCCAGTGGCAAAGTGAGCAAGGGACTCACGTCTGAGCACACCCTGCCACACATATGGCGGCCAAAAGCGGTACAAAAGGGCGTGGTGATGGACGGAATATCTGAATCAATCAAACACTCACACCCAGTCAAAAGATCTGGGTTTAATCCATCACCGTTCTTTAGCCCACTCTGCCACCCCAGTTCAGACATGGCTATATGCAAATCAGTCTGCCCTGTGCCTCATGGGAACAGTCCAGCCTGATCTGCCAAGCCATGTCTTCTTTGGACCAGAAACAAGCTTCTGAGGACCGTTTTCTGGCATTCCAGCCGTCTTTAGCCCGATTTGCTTGAATCCAGTGGCAAAGTGAGCAAGGGACTCACGTCTGAGCATACCCTGCCACACTTATGGCGGCAAAATCGGTACAAAAGGGGGTGGTGATGGACGGAGCATCTGAATCAATCAAACACTCACACCCTGTAAAAAGATCTGGGTTTAATCCATCACCGTTCTTTAGCCCACTCTGCCACCCCAGTTCAGACATGGCTATATGCAAATCAAACTGACCCTGTGCCTCAGGGGAACAGTCCAGCCCGAACTGCCAAGCCATTTTTTACCCTGGATCGGAAACAAGCTTCCGAGGACCGGTTTCTGGCATTCCAGCCATCTTCAGCCCGGCTTGCTTGAATCCAGTGGCAAAGTGAGCAAGGGACTCACGTCTTAGCATACCCTGCCACACTTATGGCGGTCAAAAGCGGTACAAAAGGGGATGGTGATGGGCGGAGCATCTGAATCAATCAAACACTCACACCCAGTCAAAAGATTTGGGTTTAATCCATCACCGTTCTTTAGCCCACTCTGCCACCCCAGTTCAGACATGGCTATATGCAAATCAGTCTGCCCTGTGCCTCATGGGAACAGTCCAGCCTGATCTGCCAAGCCATGTCTTCTTTGGACCGGAAACAAGCTTCCGAGGACCGTTTTCCGGCATTCCAGCCGTCTTTAGCCCGACTTGCTTGAATCCAGTGGCAAAGTGAGCAAGGGACTCACGTCTGAGCATACCCTGATACACATATGGCGGCCAAAAGCGGTACAAAAGGGGGTGGTGATGGACGGAGCATCTGAATTGATCAAACACTCACACCCAGTCAAAAGATCTGGGTTTAATCCATCACCGTTCTTTAGCCCACTCTGCCACCCCAGTTCCGACATGGCTATATGCAAATCAGTCTGACCCTGTGCCGCATGGGAACAGTCCAGCCCGAACTGCCAAGCCATGTCTTCCCTGGATCGGAAACAAGCTTCCGAGGACCGGTTTCTGGCATTCCAGTCGTGTTCAGTTTGGCTTGCTTGAATCTAGTGGCAAAGTGAGCAAGGGACTCAAGTCTGAGCATACCCTGCAACACTTATGGCGGCAAAATCGGTACAAAAGGGGGTGGTGATGGACGGAGCATCTGAATCAATCAAACACTCACACCCAGTCAAAAGATCTGGGTTTAATCCATCACCGTTATTTAGCCCACTCTGCCACCCCAGTTCAGACATGGCTATATGCAAATCAGTCTGACCCTGTGCCTCATGGGAACAGTCCAGCCCGAACTGCCAAGCCATGTCTTCCCTGGACCGGAAACAACCTTCCGAGGACCGGTTTCTGGCATTCCAGCCGTCTTCAGCCCGGCTTGCTTGAATCCAGTGGCAAAGTGAGTAAGGGACGCACGTCTGATTATACCCTGCCGCACTTATGGCGGCCAAAAGCGGTACAAAAGGGGGGGGTGATTGACGGAGCATCTGAATCAATCAAACACTCACACCCAGTCAAAAGATCTGGGTGAATTCCATCACCGTTCTTTAGCCCACTCTGCCACCCCAGTTCAGACATGGCTATATGCAAATCAGTCCGACTCTGTGCCTCATGGGAACAGTCCAGCCTGAACTGCCAAGCCATGTCTTCCCTGGACCGGAAACAAGCTTCTGAGGACCAGTTTCTGGCATTCCAGCGGTCTTCAGCCCAGCATGCTTGAATCCAGTGGCAAAGTGAGCAAGGGACTCACGTCTGAGCATACCCTGCCACACTTATTGTGGACAAAAGCAGTACAAAAGGGGGTGGTGATGGACGAAGCATCTGAATCAATCAAACACTCACACCCAGTCAAAAGATCTGGGTTAAATCCATCACCGTTTTTTAGCCCACTCTGCCACCCCAGTTCAGACATGGCTATATGCAAATCAAACTGACCCTGTGCCTCATGGGAACAGTCCAGCCCGAACAGCCAAGCCATGTTTACCCTGGACCGGAAACAACCTTCCGAGAACCGGTTTCTGGCATTCCAGCCGTCTTCAGCCCGGCTTGCTTGAATCCAGTCAAAAAGTGAGCAAGGGACTCAAGTCTGAGCATACCCTGCCAAATTTATGGCGGCCAAAAGCGGTACAAAAGGGGGTGGTGATGGATGGAGCATCTGAATCAATCAAACACTCACACCCAGTTAAAAGATCTGGGTTTAATCCATCACCGTTGTTTAGCCCACTCTGCCATCCCAGTTCAGACATGGCTATATGCAAATCAGTCTGACCCTGTGCCTCATGGGAACAGTCCAGCCTGAACTGCCAAGCCATGTCTTCCCAGGAACGGAAACAATCTTCTGAGGACCGGTTTCTGGCAATCCAGCTGTCTTCAGCCCAGCATGCTTGAATCCAGTGGCAAAGTGAGCAAGGGACTCACGTCTGAGCATACCCTGCCACACTTATGGCGGACAAAAGCAGTACAAAAGGGGTGGTGATGGGCGGAGCATCTGAATCAATCAAACACTCACACCCAGTCAAAAGATCTGGGTTTAATCCATCATCGTTCTTTAGCCCAATCTGCCACCCCAGTTTAGACATGGCTATATGCAAATAAGTCTGACCCTGTGCCTCATGGGAACAGTCCAGCCTGAGCTGCCAAGCCATGTCTTCCCTGAACCGGAAACAAGCTTCCGAGGACCGGTTACTGGCATTCTAGCCGTCTTTAGCCCGGCTTGCTTGAATCCAGTAGCAAAGTGAGCAAGGGACTCACATCTGAGCATACCCTGCCACACTTATGGCGGCCAAAAGCAGTATAAAAGGGGGTGGTGATGGACGGAGCATCTGAATCAATCAAACACTCAAACCCAGTCAAAAGATCTGGGTGAATTCCATCATCGTTCTTTAGCCCACTCTGCCACCCCAGTTCAGACATGGCTATATGCAAATCAGTCTGACCCTGTGCCTCATGGGAACAGTCCAGCCCGAACTGCCAAGCCATGTCTTCCCTGGACCGGAAACAACCTTCCGAGGACCGGTTTCTGGCATTCCAGCCGTCTTCAGTTCGGCTTGCTTGAATCCAGTGGCAAAGTGAGCAAGGGACTCAAGTCTGAGCATACCCTGCCACACTTATGGCGGCAAAATCGGTACAAAAGGGGGTGGTGATGGACGGAGCATCTGAATCAATCAAACACTCACACCCAGTCAAAAGATCTGGGTTTAATCCATCACCGTTATTTAGCCCACTCTGCCACCCCAGTTCAGACATGGCTATATGCGAATCCGTCTGACCCTGTGCCTCATGGGAACAGTCCAGCCCGAACTGCCAAGCCATGTCTTCCCTGGACCGGAAACAACCTTCCGAGGACCGGTTTCTGGCATTCCAGCCGTCTTCAGCCCGGCTTGCTTGAATCCAGTGGCAAAGTGAGTAAGGGAATCACGTCTGAGCATACCCTGCCGCACTTATGGCGGCCAAAAGCGGTACAAAAGGGGGTGGTGATTGACGGAGCATCTGAATCAATCAAACACTCACACCCAGTCAAAAGATCTGGGTGTATTCCATCACCGTTCTTTAGCCCACTCTGCCACCCCAGTTAAGACATGGCTATATGCAAATCAGTCCGACTCTGTGCCTCATGGGAACAGTCCAGCCTGAACTGCCAAGCCATGTCTTCCCTGGACCGGAAACAAGCTTCCGAGGACCGTTTTCTGGCATTCCAGCCGTCTTTAGCCCGACTTGCTTGAATCCAGTGGCAAAGTGAGCAAGGGACTCACGTCTGAGCACACCCTGCCACACATATGGCGGCCAAAAGCGGTACAAAAGGGCGTGGTGATGGACGGAATATCTGAATCAATCAAACACTCACACCCAGTCAAAAGATCTGGGTTTAATCCATCACCGTTCTTTAGCCCACTCTGCCACCCCAGTTCAGACATGGCTATATGCAAATCAGTCTGCCCTGTGCCTCATGGGAACAGTCCAGCCTGATCTGCCAAGCCATGTCTTCTTTGGACCGGAAACAAGCTTCTGAGGACCGTTTTCTGGCATTCCAGCCGTCTTTAGCCCGACTTGCTTGAATCCAGTGGCAAAGTGAGCAAGGGACTCACGTCTGAGCATACCCTGCCACACTTATGGCGGCAAAATCGGTACAAAAGGGGGTGGTGATGGACGGAGCATCTGAATCAATCAAACACTCACACCCTGTAAAAAGATCTGGGTTTAATCCATCACCGTTCTTTAGCCCACTCTGCCACCCCAGTTCAGACATGGCTATATGCAAATCAAACTGACCCTGTGCCTCATGGGAACAGTCCAGCCCGAACTGCCAAGCCATTTCTTCCCTGGATCGGAAACAAGCTTCCGAGGACCGGTTTCTGGCATTCCAGCCATCTTCAGCCCGGCTTGCTTGAATCCAGTGGCAAAGTGAGCAAGGGACTCACGTCTTAGCATACCCTGCCACGCTTATGGCGGTCAAAAGCGGTACAAAAGGGGATGGTGATGGGCGGAGCATCTGAATCAATCAAACACTCACACCCAGTCAAAAGATTTGGGTTTAATCCATCACCGTTCTTTAGCCCACTCTGCCACCCCAGTTCAGACATGGCTATATGCAAATCAGTCTGCCCTGTGCCTCATGGGAACAGTCCAGCCCGAACTGCCAAGCCATGTCTTCCCTGGACCGGAAACAGCCTTCCGAGGACCGGTTTCTGGCATTCCAGCCGTCTTCAGCCCGGCTTGCTTGAATCCAGTGGCAAAGTGAGTAAGGGACTCACGTCTGAGCATACCCTGCCGCACTTCTGGCGGCCAAAAGCGGTACAAAAGGGGGTGGTGATTGACGGAGCATCTGAATCAATCAAACACTCACACCCAGTCAAAAGATCAGGGTGTATTCCATCACCGTTCTTTAGCCCACTCTGCCACCCCAGTTTAGACATGGCTATATGCAAATCAGTCTGACTCTGTGCCTCATGGGAACAGTCCAGCCTGAACTGCTAAGCCATGTCTTCCCTGGACAGGAAACAAGCTTCTGAGGACCGGTTTCTGGCATTCCAGCGGTCTTCAGCCCAGCATGCTTGAATCCAGTGGCAAAGTGAGCAAGGGACTCACGTCTGAGCATACCCTGCCACACTTATTGTGGACAAAAGCAGTACAAAAGGGGGTGGTGATGGACGAAGCATCTGAATCAATCAAACACTCACACCCAGTCAAAAGATCTGGGTTAAATCCATCACCGTTTTTAGCCCAGTCTGCCACCCCAGTTCAGACATGGCTATATGCAAATCAGTCTGACCCTGTGCCTCATGGGAACAGTCCAGTCCGAACTGCCAAGCCATGTCTTCCCTGGACCAGAAACAACCTTCTGAGGACCGGTGTCGGGCATTCCAGCCGTCTTCAGCCCGGCTTGCTTGAATCCAGTGGCAAAGTGAGCAAGGGACTCACGTCTGAGCATACCCTGCAAAATTTAGGCCGGCCAACAGCGGTAAATAAGGGGGTGGTGATGGACGGAGCATCTGAATCAATCAAACACTCACACCGAGTCAAAAGATCTGGGTTTAATCCATCACCGTTGTTTAGCCCACTCTGCCATCCCTGTTCAGACATGGCTATATGCAAATCAGTCTGACCCTGTGCCTCATGGGAACAGTCCAGCCTGAACTGCCAAGCCATGTCTTCCCTGGACGGGAAACAAGCTTCTGAGGACCGGTTTCTGGCATTCCAGCCGTCTTCAGCCCAGCATGCTTGAATCCAGTGGCAAAGTGAGCAAGGGACTCACGGCTGAGCATACCCTGCCTTACTTATGGCGGACAAAAGCAGTACAAAAGGGGGTGGTGATGGACGGAGCATCTGAATCAATCAAACACTCACACCCAGTCAAAAGATCTGGGTTTAATCCATCACTGTTCTTTAGCCCAATCGGCCACCCCAGTTCAGACATGGCTATATGCAAATCAGTCTGACCATGTGCCTCATGGGAACAGTCCAGCCTGAGCTACCAAGTCATGTCTTACCTGGACCGGAAACAAGCTTCGGAGGACCAGTTACTGGCATTCCAGCCGTCTTTAGCCCGGCTTGCTTGAATCCAGTGGCAAAGTGAGCAAGGGACTCACATCTGAGCATACCCTGCCACACTTATGGCGGACAAAAGCAGTATAAAAGAGGGTGGTGATGGACGGAGCATCTGAATCAATCAAACACTCACACCCAGTCAAAAGATCTGGGTTTAATCCATCACCGTTCTTTAGCCCACTCTGCCACCCCAGTTCTGACATGGCTATATGCAAATCAGTCTGACCCTGTGCCTCATGGGAACAGTCCAGCCCGAACTGCCAAGCCATTTCTTCCCTGGACCAGAAACAAGCTTCCGAGGACCGTTTTCTGGCATTCCAGCCGTCTTTAGCCCGACTTGCTTGAATCCAGTGGCAAAGTGAGCAAGGGACTCACGTCTGAGCATACCCTGCCACACTTATGGCGGCAAAATCGGTACAAAAGGGGGTGGTGATGGACGGAGCATCTGAATCAATCAAACACTCACACCCTGTCAAAAGATCTGGGTTTAATCCATCACCGTTCTTTAGCCCACTCTGCCACCCGAGTTCAGAGATGGCTATATGCAAATCAAACTGACCCTGTGCCTCATGGGAACAGTCCAGCCCGAACTGCCAAGCCATTTTTCCCTGGACCGGAAACAAGCTTCCGAGGACCAGTTTCTGGCATTCCAGCCATCTTCAGCCCGGCTTGCTTGAATCCAGTGGCAAAGTGAGTGAGGGACTCACGTCTGAGCATACCCTGCCGCACTTATGGCGGCCAAAAGCGGTACAAAAGGGGGTGGTGATTGACAGAGCATCTGAATCAATCAAACACTCACACCCAGTCAAAAGATCTGGGTGAATTCCATCACCGTTCTTTAGCCCACTCTGCCACCCCAGTTCAGACATGGCTATATGCAAATCAGTCCGACTCTAAGCCTCATGGGAACAGTCCAGCCTGAACTGCCAAGCCATGTCTTCTTTGGACCGGAAACAAGCTTCTGAGGACCAGTTTCTGGCATTCCAGCGGTCTTCAGCCCAGCATGCTTGAATCCAGTGGCAAGGTGAGCAAGGGACTCACGTCTGAGCATACCCTGCCACACTTATTGTGGACAAAAGCAGTACAAAAGGGGGTGGTGATGGACGAAGCATCTGAATCAATCAAACACTCACACCCAGTCAAAAGATCTGGGTTAAATCCATCACCGTTTTTTAGCCCACTCTGCCACCCCAGTTCAGACATGGCTATATGCAAATCAAACTGACCCTGTGCCTCATGGGAACAGTCCAGCCCGAACAGCCAAGCCATGTTTACCCTGGACCGGAAACAACCTTCCGAGAACCGGTTTCTGGCATTCCAGCCGTCTTCAGCCCGGCTTGCTTGAATCCAGTCAAAAAGTGAGCAAGGGACTCACGTCTGAGCATACCCTGCCAAATTTATGGCGGCCAAAAGCGGTACAAAAGGGGGTGGTGATGGACGGAGCATCTGAATCAATCAAACACTCACACCCAGTTAAAAGATCTGGGTTGAATCCATCACCGTTGTTTAGCCCACTCTGCCATCCCAGTTCAGACATGGCTATATGCAAATCAGTCTGACCCTGTGCCTCATGGGAACAGTCCAGCCTGAACTGCCAAGCCATGTCTTCCCAGGAACGGAAACAATCTTCTGAGGACCGGTTTCTGGCAATCCAGCTGTCTTCAGCCCAGCATGCTTGAATCCAGTGGCAAAGTGAGCAAGGGACTCACGTCTGAGCATACCCTGCCACACTTATGGCGGACAAAAGCAGTACAAAAGGGGTGGTGATGGGCGGAGCATCTGAATCAATCAAACACTCACACCCAGTCAAAAGATCTGGGTTTAATCTATCATCGTTCTTTAGCCCAATCTGCCACCCCAGTTTAGACATGGCTATATGCAAATCAGTCTGACCCTGTGCCTCATGGGAACAGTCCAGCCTGAGCTGCCAAGCCATGTCTTCCCTGGACCGGAAACAAGCTTCCGAGGACCGGTTACTGGCATTCTAGCCGTCTTTAGCCCGGCTTGCTTGAATCCAGTGGCAAAGTGAGCAAGGGACTCACATCTGAGCATACCCTGCCACACTTATGGCGGCCAAAAGCAGTATAAAAGGGGGTGGTGATGGACGGAGCATCTGAATCAATCAAACACTCAAACCCAGTCAAAAGATCTGATTTTAATCCATCACCGTTCTTTAGCCCACTCTGCCACCCCAGTTCAGACATGGCTATGTGCAAATCAGTCTGACCCTGTGCCTCATGGGAACAGTCCAGCCCGAACTGCCAAGCCATGTCTTCCCTGGATCGGAAACAAGCTTCCGAGGACCGGTTTCTGGCATTCCAGCCGTCTTCAGTTCGGCTTGCTTGAATCCAGTGGCAAAGTGAGCAAGGGACTCAAGTCTGAGCATACCCTGCCACACTTATGGCGGCAAAATCGGTACAAAAGGGGGTGGTGATGGACGGAGCATCTGAATCAATCAAACACTCACACCCAGTCAAAAGATCTGGGTTTAATCCATCACCGTTATTTAGCCCACTCTGCCACCCCAGTTCAGACATGGCTATATGCAAATCAGTCTGACCCTGTGCCTCATGGGAACAGTCCAGCCCGAACTGCCAAGCCATGTCTTCCCTGGACCGGAAACAACCTTCCGAGGACCGGTTTCTGGCATTCCAGCCGTCTTCAGCCCGGCTTGCTTGAATCCAGTGGCAAAGTGAGTAAGGGAATCACGTCTGAGCATACCCTGCCGCACTTATGGCGGCCAAAAGCGGTACAAAAGGGGGTGGTGATTGACGGAGCATCTGAATCAATCAAACACTCACACCCAGTCAAAAGATCTGGGTGTATTCCATCACCGTTCTTTAGCCCACTCTGCCACCCCAGTTCAGACATGGCTATATGCAAATCAGTCCGACTCTGTGCCTCATGGGAACAGTCCAGCCTGAACTGCCAAGCCATGTCTTCCCTGGACCGGAAACAAGCTTCCGAGGACCGTTTTCTGGCATTCCAGCCGTCTTTAGCCCGACTTGCTTGAATCCAGTGGCAAAGTGAGCAAGGGACTCACGTCTGAGCACACCCTGCCACACATATGGCGGCCAAAAGCGGTACAAAAGGGCGTGGTGATGGACGGAATATCTGAATCAATCAAACACTCACACCCAGTCAAAAGATCTGGGTTTAATCCATCACCGTTCTTTAGCCCACTCTGCCACCCCAGTTCAGACATGGCTATATGCAAATCAGTCTGCCCTGTGCCTCATGGGAACAGTCCAGCCTGATCTGCCAAGCCATGTCTTCTTTGGACCAGAAACAAGCTTCTGAGGACCGTTTTCTGGCATTCCAGCCGTCTTTAGCCCGATTTGCTTGAATCCAGTGGCAAAGTGAGCAAGGGACTCACGTCTGAGCATACCCTGCCACACTTATGGCGGCAAAATCGGTACAAAAGGGGGTGGTGATGGACGGAGCATCTGAATCAATCAAACACTCACACCCTGTAAAAAGATCTGGGTTTAATCCATCACCGTTCTTTAGCCCACTCTGCCACCCCAGTTCAGACATGGCTATATGCAAATCAAACTGACCCTGTGCCTCAGGGGAACAGTCCAGCCCGAACTGCCAAGCCATTTTTTCCCTGGATCGGAAACAAGCTTCCGAGGACCGGTTTCTGGCATTCCAGCCATCTTCAGCCCGGCTTGCTTGAATCCAGTGGCAAAGTGAGCAAGGGACTCACGTCTTAGCATACCCTGCCACACTTATGGCGGTCAAAAGCGGTACAAAAGGGGATGGTGATGGGCGGAGCATCTGAATCAATCAAACACTCACACCCAGTCAAAAGATTTGGGTTTAATCCATCACCGTTCTTTAGCCCACTCTGCCACCCCAGTTCAGACATGGCTATATGCAAATCAGTCTGCCCTGTGCCTCATGGGAACAGTCCAGCCTGATCTGCCAAGCCATGTCTTCTTTGGACCGGAAACAAGCTTCCGAGGACCGTTTTCCGGCATTCCAGCCGTCTTTAGCCCGACTTGCTTGAATCCAGTGGCAAAGTGAGCAAGGGACTCACGTCTGAGCATACCCTGATACACATATGGCGGCCAAAAGCGGTACAAAAGGGGGTGGTGATGGACGGAGCATCTGAATTGATCAAACACTCACACCCAGTCAAAAGATCTGGGTTTAATCCATCACCGTTCTTTAGCCCACTCTGCCACCCCAGTTCCGACATGGCTATATGCAAATCAGTCTGACCCTGTGCCGCATGGGAACAGTCCAGCCCGAACTGCCAAGCCATGTCTTCCCTGGATCGGAAACAAGCTTCCGAGGACCGGTTTCTGGCATTCCAGTCGTGTTCAGTTTGGCTTGCTTGAATCTAGTGGCAAAGTGAGCAAGGGACTCAAGTCTGAGCATACCCTGCAACACTTATGGCGGCAAAATCGATACAAAAGGGGGTGGTGATGGACGGAGCATCTGAATCAATCAAACACTCACACCCAGTCAAAAGATCTGGGTTTAATCCATCACCGTTATTTAGCCCACTCTGCCACCCCAGTTCAGACATGGCTATATGCAAATCAGTCTGACCCTGTGCCTCATGGGAACAGTCCAGCCCGAACTGCCAAGCCATGTCTTCCCTGGACCGGAAACAACCTTCCGAGGACCGGTTTCTGGCATTCCAGCCGTCTTCAGCCCGGCTTGCTTGAATCCAGTGGCAAAGTGAGTAAGGGACGCACGTCTGATTATACCCTGCCGCACTTATGGCGGCCAAAAGCGGTACAAAAGGGGGGGGTGATTGACGGAGCATCTGAATCAATCAAACACTCACACCCAGTCAAAAGATCTGGGTGAATTCCATCACCGTTCTTTAGCCCACTCTGCCACCCCAGTTCAGACATGGCTATATGCAAATCAGTCCGACTCTGTGCCTCATGGGAACAGTCCAGCCTGAACTGCCAAGCCATGTCTTCCCTGGACCGGAAACAAGCTTCTGAGGACCAGTTTCTGGCATTCCAGCGGTCTTCAGCCCAGCATGCTTGAATCCAGTGGCAAAGTGAGCAAGGGACTCACGTCTGAGCATACCCTGCCACACTTATTGTGGACAAAAGCAGTACAAAAGGGGGTGGTGATGGACGAAGCATCTGAATCAATCAAACACTCACACCCAGTCAAAAGATCTGGGTTAAATCCATCACCGTTTTTTAGCCCACTCTGCCACCCCAGTTCAGACATGGCTATATGCAAATCAAACTGACCCTGTGCCTCATGGGAACAGTCCAGCCCGAACAGCCAAGCCATGTTTACCCTGGACCGGAAACAACCTTCCGAGAACCGGTTTCTGGCATTCCAGCCGTCTTCAGCCCGGCTTGCTTGAATCCAGTCAAAAAGTGAGCAAGGGACTCAAGTCTGAGCATACCCTGCCAAATTTATGGCGGCCAAAAGCGGTACAAAAGGGGGTGGTGATGGATGGAGCATCTGAATCAATCAAACACTCACACCCAGTTAAAAGATCTGGGTTTAATCCATCACCGTTGTTTAGCCCACTCTGCCATCCCAGTTCAGACATGGCTATATGCAAATCAGTCTGACCCTGTGCCTCATGGGAACAGTCCAGCCTGAACTGCCAAGCCATGTCTTCCCAGGAACGGAAACAATCTTCTGAGGACCGGTTTCTGGCAATCCAGCTGTCTTCAGCCCAGCATGCTTGAATCCAGTGGCAAAGTGAGCAAGGGACTCACGTCTGAGCATACCCTGCCACACTTATGGCGGACAAAAGCAGTACAAAAGGGGTGGTGATGGGCGGAGCATCTGAATCAATCAAACACTCACACCCAGTCAAAAGATCTGGGTTTAATCCATCATCGTTCTTTAGCCCAATCTGCCACCCCAGTTTAGACATGGCTATATGCAAATAAGTCTGACCCTGTGCCTCATGGGAACAGTCCAGCCTGAGCTGCCAAGCCATGTCTTCCCTGAACCGGAAACAAGCTTCCGAGGACCGGTTACTGGCATTCTAGCCGTCTTTAGCCCGGCTTGCTTGAATCCAGTAGCAAAGTGAGCAAGGGACTCACATCTGAGCATACCCTGCCACACTTATGGCGGCCAAAAGCAGTATAAAAGGGGGTGGTGATGGACGGAGCATCTGAATCAATCAAACACTCAAACCCAGTCAAAAGATCTGGGTGAATTCCATCATCGTTCTTTAGCCCACTCTGCCACCCCAGTTCAGACATGGCTATATGCAAATCAGTCTGACCCTGTGCCTCATGGGAACAGTCCAGCCCGAACTGCCAAGCCATGTCTTCCCTGGACCGGAAACAACCTTCCGAGGACCGGTTTCTGGCATTCCAGCCGTCTTCAGTTCGGCTTGCTTGAATCCAGTGGCAAAGTGAGCAAGGGACTCAAGTCTGAGCATACCCTGCCACACTTATGGCGGCAAAATCGGTACAAAAGGGGGTGGTGATGGACGGAGCATCTGAATCAATCAAACACTCACACCCAGTCAAAAGATCTGGGTTTAATCCATCACCGTTATTTAGCCCACTCTGCCACCCCAGTTCAGACATGGCTATATGCGAATCCGTCTGACCCTGTGCCTCATGGGAACAGTCCAGCCCGAACTGCCAAGCCATGTCTTCCCTGGACCGGAAACAACCTTCCGAGGACCGGTTTCTGGCATTCCAGCCGTCTTCAGCCCGGCTTGCTTGAATCCAGTGGCAAAGTGAGTAAGGGAATCACGTCTGAGCATACCCTGCCGCACTTATGGCGGCCAAAAGCGGTACAAAAGGGGGTGGTGATTGACGGAGCATCTGAATCAATCAAACACTCACACCCAGTCAAAAGATCTGGGTGTATTCCATCACCGTTCTTTAGCCCACTCTGCCACCCCAGTTAAGACATGGCTATATGCAAATCAGTCCGACTCTGTGCCTCATGGGAACAGTCCAGCCTGAACTGCCAAGCCATGTCTTCCCTGGACCGGAAACAAGCTTCCGAGGACCGTTTTCTGGCATTCCAGCCGTCTTTAGCCCGACTTGCTTGAATCCAGTGGCAAAGTGAGCAAGGGACTCACGTCTGAGCACACCCTGCCACACATATGGCGGCCAAAAGCGGTACAAAAGGGCGTGGTGATGGACGGAATATCTGAATCAATCAAACACTCACACCCAGTCAAAAGATCTGGGTTTAATCCATCACCGTTCTTTAGCCCACTCTGCCACCCCAGTTCAGACATGGCTATATGCAAATCAGTCTGCCCTGTGCCTCATGGGAACAGTCCAGCCTGATCTGCCAAGCCATGTCTTCTTTGGACCGGAAACAAGCTTCTGAGGACCGTTTTCTGGCATTCCAGCCGTCTTTAGCCCGACTTGCTTGAATCCAGTGGCAAAGTGAGCAAGGGACTCACGTCTGAGCATACCCTGCCACACTTATGGCGGCAAAATCGGTACAAAAGGGGGTGGTGATGGACGGAGCATCTGAATCAATCAAACACTCACACCCTGTAAAAAGATCTGGGTTTAATCCATCACCGTTCTTTAGCCCACTCTGCCACCCCAGTTCAGACATGGCTATATGCAAATCAAACTGACCCTGTGCCTCATGGGAACAGTCCAGCCCGAACTGCCAAGCCATTTCTTCCCTGGATCGGAAACAAGCTTCCGAGGACCGGTTTCTGGCATTCCAGCCATCTTCAGCCCGGCTTGCTTGAATCCAGTGGCAAAGTGAGCAAGGGACTCACGTCTTAGCATACCCTGCCACGCTTATGGCGGTCAAAAGCGGTACAAAAGGGGATGGTGATGGGCGGAGCATCTGAATCAATCAAACACTCACACCCAGTCAAAAGATTTGGGTTTAATCCATCACCGTTCTTTAGCCCACTCTGCCACCCCAGTTCAGACATGGCTATATGCAAATCAGTCTGCCCTGTGCCTCATGGGAACAGTCCAGCCTGATCTGCCAAGCCATGTCTTCTTTGGACCGGAAACAAGCTTCCGAGGACCGTTTTCCGGCTTTCCAGCCGTCTTTAGCCCGACTTGCTTGAATCCTGTGGCAAAGTGAGCAAGGGACTCACGTCTGAGCATACCCTGATACACATATGGCGGCCAAAAGCGGTACAAAAGGGGGTGGTGATGGACGGAGCATCTGAATCAATCAAACACTCACACCCAGTCAAAAGATCTGGGTTTAATCCATCACCGTTCTTTAGCCCACTCTGCCACCCCAGTTCCGACATGGCTATATGCAAATCAGTCTGACCCTGTGCCGCATGGGAACAGTCCAGCCCAAACTGCCAAGCCATGTCTTCCCTGGATCGGAAACAAGCTTCCGAGGACCGGTTTCTGGCATTCCAGTCGTGTTCAGTTTGGCTTGCTTGAATCCAGTGGCAAAGTGAGCAAGGGACTCAAGTCTGAGCATACCCTGCAACACTTATGGCGGCAAAATCGGTACAAAAGGGGGTGGTGATGGACGGAGCATCTGAATCAATCAAACACTCACACCCAGTCAAAAGATCTGGGTTTAATCCATCACCGTTATTTAGCCCACTCTGCCACCCCAGTTCAGACATGGCTATATGCAAATCAGTCTGACCCTGTGCCTCATGGGAACAGTCCAGCCCGAACTGCCAAGCCATGTCTTCCCTGGACCGGAAACAACCTTCCGAGGACCGGTTTCTGGCATTCCAGCCGTCTTCAGCCCGGCTTGCTTGAATCCAGTGGCAAAGTGAGTAAGGGACGCACGTCTGATTATACCCTGCCGCACTTATGACGGCCAAAAGCGGTACAAAAGGGGGTGGTGATTGACGGAGCATCTGAATCAATCAAACACTCACACCCAGTCAAAAGATCTGGGTGAATTCCATCACCGTTCTTTAGCCCACTCTGCCACCCCAGTTCAGACATGGCTATATGCAAATCAGTCTGACTCTATGCCTCATGGGAACAGTCCAGCCTGAACTGCCAAGCCATGTCTTCCCTGGACCGGAAACAAGCTTCTGAGGACCAGTTTCTGGCATTCCAGCGGTCTTCAGCCCAGCATGCTTGAATCCAGTGGCAAAGTGAGCAAGGGACTCACGTCTGAGCATACCCTGCCACACTTATGGCGGCAAAATCGGTACAAAAGGGGGTGGTGATGTACGGAGCATCTGAATCAATCAAACACTCACACCCTGTAAAAAGATCTGGGTTTAATCCATCACCGTTCTTTAGCCCACTCTGCCACCCCAGTTCAGACATGGCTATATGCAAATCAAACTGACCCTGTGCCTCATGGGAACAGTCCAGCCCGATCTGCCAAGCCATTTCTTCCCTGGATCGGAAACAAGCTTCCGAGGACCGGTTTCTGGCATTCCAGCCATCTTCAGCCCGGCTTGCTTGAATCCAGTGGCAAAGTGAGCAAGGGACTCACGTCTTAGCATACCCTGCCACACTTATGGCGGTCAAAAGCGGTACAAAAGGGGATGGTGATGGGCGGAGCATCTGAATCAATCAAACACTCACACCCAGTCAAAAGATTTGGGTTTAATCCATCACCGTTCTTTAGCCCACTCTGCCACCCCAGTTCAGACATGGCTATATGCAAATCAGTCTGCCCTGTGCCTCATGGGAACAGTCCAGCCTGATCTGCCAAGCCATGTCTTCTTTGGACCGGAAACAAGCTTCCGAGGACCGTTTTCCGGCTTTCCAGCCGTCTTTAGCCCGACTTGCTTGAATCCTGTGGCAAAGTGAGCAAGGGACTCACGTCTGAGCATACCCTGATACACATATGGCGGCCAAAAGCGGTACAAAAGGGGGTGGTGATGGACGGAGCATCTGAATCAATCAAACACTCACACCCAGTCAAAAGATCTGGGTTTAATCCATCACCGTTCTTTAGCCCACTCTGCCACCCCAGTTCCGACATGGCTATATGCAAATCAGTCTGACCCTGTGCCGCATGGGAACAGTCCAGCCCGAACTGCCAAGCCATGTCTTCCCTGGATCGGAAACAAGCTTCCGAGGACCGGTTTCTGGCATTCCAGTCGTGTTCAGTTTGGCTTGCTTGAATCCAGTGGCAAAGTGAGCAAGGGACTCAAGTCTGAGCATACCCTGCAACACTTATGGCGGCAAAATCGGTACAAAAGGGGGTGGTGATGGACGGAGCATCTGAATCAATCAAACACTCACACCCAGTCAAAAGATCTGGGTTTAATCCATCACCGTTATTTAGCCCACTCTGCCACCCCAGTTCAGACATGGCTATATGCAAATCAGTCTGACCCTGTGCCTCATGGGAACAGTCCAGCCCGAACTGCCAAGCCATGTCTTCCCTGGACCGGAAACAACCTTCCGAGGACCGGTTTCTGGCATTCCAGCCGTCTTCAGCCCGGCTTGCTTGAATCCAGTGGCAAAGTGAGTAAGGGACGCACGTCTGATTATACCCTGCCGCACTTATGACGGCCAAAAGCGGTACAAAAGGGGGTGGTGATTGACGGAGCATCTGAATCAATCAAACACTCACACCCAGTCAAAAGATCTGGGTGAATTCCATCACCGTTCTTTAGCCCACTCTGCCACCCCAGTTCAGACATGGCTATATGCAAATCAGTCCGACTCTGTGCCTCATGGGAACAGTCCAGCCTGAACTGCCAAGCCATGTCTTCCCTGGACCGGAAACAAGCTTCTGAGGACCAGTTTCTGGCATTCCAGCGGTCTTCAGCCCAGCATGCTTGAATCCAGTGGCAAAGTGAGCAAGGGACTCACGTCTGAGCATACCCTGCCACACTTATTGTGGACAAAAGCAGTACAAAAGGGGGTGGTGATGGACGAAGCATCTGAATCAATCAAACACTCACACCCAGTCAAAAGATCTGGGTTAAATCCATCACCGTTTTTTAGCCCACTCTGCCACCCCAGTTCAGACATGGCTATATGCAAATCAAACTGACCCTGTGCCTCATGGGAACAGTCCAGCCCGAACAGCCAAGCCATGTCTACCCTGGACCGGAAACAACCTTCCGAGAACCGGTTTCTGGCATTCCAGCCGTCTTCAGCCCGGCTTGCTTGAATCCAGTCAAAAAGTGAGCAAGGGATTCACGTCTGAGCATACCCTGCCAAATTTATGGCGGCCAAAAGCGGTACAAAAGGGGGTGGTGATGGACGGAGCATCTGAATCAATCAAACACTCACACCCAGTTAAAAGATCTGGGTTTAATCCATCACCGTTGTTTAGCCCACTCTGCCATCCCAGTTCAGACATGGCTATATGCAAATCAGTCTGACCCTGTGCCTCATGGGAACAGTCCAGCCTGAACTGCCAAGCCATGTCTTCCCAGGAACGGAAACAATCTTCTGAGGACCGGTTACTGGCAATCCAGCTGTCTTCAGCCCAGCATGCTTGAATCCAGTGGCAAAGTGAGCAAGGGACTCACGTCTGAGCATACCCTGCCACACTTATGGCGGACAAAAGCAGTACAAAAGGGGTGGTGATGGGCGGAGCATCTGAATCAATCAAACACTCACACCCAGTCAAAAGATCTGGGTTTAATCCATCATCGTTCTTTAGCCCAATCTGCCACCCCAGTTCAGACATGGCTATATGCAAATCAGTCTGACCCTGTGCCTCATGGGAACAGTCCAGCCTGAGCTGCCAAGCCATGTCTTCCCTGGACCGGAAACAAGCTTCCGAGGACCGGTTACTGGCATTCTAGCCGTCTATAGCCCGGCTTGCTTGAATCCAGTGGCAAAGTGAGCAAGGGACTCACATCTGAGCATACCCTGCCACAATTATGGCGGCCAAAAGCAGTATAAAAGGGGGTGGTGATGGACGGAGCATCTGAATCAATCAAACACTCAAACCCAGTCAAAAGATCTGATTTTAATCCATCACCGTTCTTTAGCCCACTCTGCCACCCCAGTTCAGACATGGCTATGTGCAAATCAGTCTGACCCTGTGCCTCATGGGAACAGTCCAGCCCGAACTGCCAAGCCATGTCTTCCCTGGATCGGAAACAAGCTTCCGAGGACCGGTTTCTGGCATTCCAGCCGTCTTCAGTTCGGCTTGCTTGAATCCAGTGGCAAAGTGAGCAAGGGACTCAAGTCTGAGCATACCCTGCCACACTTATGGTGGCAAAATCGGTACAAAAGGGGGTGGTGATGGACGGAGCATCTGAATCAATCAAACACTCACACCCAGTCAAAAGATCTGGGTTTAATCCATCACCGTTATTTAGCCCACTCTGCCACCCCAGTTCAGACATGGCTATATGCAAATCCGTCTGACCCTGTGCCTCATGGGAACAGTCCAGCCCGAACTGCCAAGCCATGTCTTCCCTGGACCGGAAACAACCTTCCGAGGACCGGTTTCTGGCATTCCAGCCGTCTTCAGCCCGGCTTGCTTGAATCCAGTGGCAAAGTGAGTAAGGGAATCACGTCTGAGCATACCCTGCCGCACTTATGGCGGCCAAAAGCGGTACAAAAGGGGGTGGTGATTGACGGAGCATCTGAATCAATCAAACACTCACACCCAGTCAAAAGATCTGGGTGTATTCCATCACCGTTCTTTAGCCCACTCTGCCACCCCAGTTAAGACATGGCTATATGCAAATCAGTCCGACTCTGTGCCTCATGGGAACAGTCCAGCCTGAACTGCCAAGCCATGTCTTCCCTGGACCGGAAACAAGCTTCCGAGGACCGTTTTCTGGCATTCCAGCCGTCTTTAGCCCGACTTGCTTGAATCCAGTGGCAAAGTGAGCAAGGGACTCACGTCTGAGCACACCCTGCCACACATATGGCGGCCAAAAGCGGTACAAAAGGGCGTGGTGATGGACGGAATATCTGAATCAATCAAACACTCACACCCAGTCAAAAGATCTGGGTTTAATCCATCACCGTTCTTTAGCCCACTCTGCCACCCCAGTTCAGACATGGCTATATGCAAATCAGTCTGCCCTGTGCCTCATGGGAACAGTCCAGCCTGATCTGCCAAGCCATGTCTTCTTTGGACCGGAAACAAGCTTCTGAGGACCGTTTTCTGGCATTCCAGCCGTCTTTAGCCCGACTTGCTTGAATCCAGTGGCAAAGTGAGCAAGGGACTCACGTCTGAGCATACCCTGCCACACTTATGGCGGCAAAATCGGTACAAAAGGGGGTGGTGATGGACGGAGCATCTGAATCAATCAAACACTCACACCCTGTAAAAAGATCTGGGTTTAATCCATCACCGTTCTTTAGCCCACTCTGCCACCCCAGTTCAGACATGGCTATATGCAAATCAAACTGACCCTGTGCCTCATGGGAACAGTCCAGCCCGATCTGCCAAGCCATTTCTTCCCTGGATCGGAAACAAGCTTCCGAGGACCGGTTTCTGGCATTCCAGCCATCTTCAGCCCGGCTTGCTTGAATCCAGTGGCAAAGTGAGCAAGGGACTCACGTCTTAGCATACCCTGCCACACTTATGGCGGTCAAAAGCGGTACAAAAGGGGATGGTGATGGGCGGAGCATCTGAATCAATCAAACACTCACACCCAGTCAAAAGATTTGGGTTTAATCCATCACCGTTCTTTAGCCCACTCTGCCACCCCAGTTCAGACATGGCTATATGCAAATCAGTCTGCCCTGTGCCTCATGGGAACAGTCCAGCCTGATCTGCCAAGCCATGTCTTCTTTGGACCGGAAACAAGCTTCCGAGGACCGTTTTCCGGCTTTCCAGCCGTCTTTAGCCCGACTTGCTTGAATCCTGTGGCAAAGTGAGCAAGGGACTCACGTCTGAGCATACCCTGATACACATATGGCGGCCAAAAGCGGTACAAAAGGGGGTGGTGATGGACGGAGCATCTGAATCAATCAAACACTCACACCCAGTCAAAAGATCTGGGTTTAATCCATCACCGTTCTTTAGCCCACTCTGCCACCCCAGTTCCGACATGGCTATATGCAAATCAGTCTGACCCTGTGCCGCATGGGAACAGTCCAGCCCGAACTGCCAAGCCATGTCTTCCCTGGATCGGAAACAAGCTTCCGAGGACCGGTTTCTGGCATTCCAGTCGTGTTCAGTTTGGCTTGCTTGAATCCAGTGGCAAAGTGAGCAAGGGACTCAAGTCTGAGCATACCCTGCAACACTTATGGCGGCAAAATCGGTACAAAAGGGGGTGGTGATGGACGGAGCATCTGAATCAATCAAACACTCACACCCAGTCAAAAGATCTGGGTTTAATCCATCACCGTTATTTAGCCCACTCTGCCACCCCAGTTCAGACATGGCTATATGCAAATCAGTCTGACCCTGTGCCTCATGGGAACAGTCCAGCCCGAACTGCCAAGCCATGTCTTCCCTGGACCGGAAACAACCTTCCGAGGACCGGTTTCTGGCATTCCAGCCGTCTTCAGCCCGGCTTGCTTGAATCCAGTGGCAAAGTGAGTAAGGGACGCACGTCTGATTATACCCTGCCGCACTTATGACGGCCAAAAGCGGTACAAAAGGGGGTGGTGATTGACGGAGCATCTGAATCAATCAAACACTCACACCCAGTCAAAAGATCTGGGTGAATTCCATCACCGTTCTTTAGCCCACTCTGCCACCCCAGTTCAGACATGGCTATATGCAAATCAGTCCGACTCTGTGCCTCATGGGAACAGTCCAGCCTGAACTGCCAAGCCATGTCTTCCCTGGACCGGAAACAAGCTTCTGAGGACCAGTTTCTGGCATTCCAGCGGTCTTCAGCCCAGCATGCTTGAATCCAGTGGCAAAGTGAGCAAGGGACTCACGTCTGAGCATACCCTGCCACACTTATTGTGGACAAAAGCAGTACAAAAGGGGGTGGTGATGGACGAAGCATCTGAATCAATCAAACACTCACACCCAGTCAAAAGATCTGGGTTAAATCCATCACCGTTTTTTAGCCCACTCTGCCACCCCAGTTCAGACATGGCTATATGCAAATCAAACTGACCCTGTGCCTCATGGGAACAGTCCAGCCCGAACAGCCAAGCCATGTCTACCCTGGACCGGAAACAACCTTCCGAGAACCGGTTTCTGGCATTCCAGCCGTCTTCAGCCCGGCTTGCTTGAATCCAGTCAAAAAGTGAGCAAGGGATTCACGTCTGAGCATACCCTGCCAAATTTATGGCGGCCAAAAGCGGTACAAAAGGGGGTGGTGATGGACGGAGCATCTGAATCAATCAAACACTCACACCCAGTTAAAAGATCTGGGTTTAATCCATCACCGTTGTTTAGCCCACTCTGCCATCCCAGTTCAGACATGGCTATATGCAAATCAGTCTGACCCTGTGCCTCATGGGAACAGTCCAGCCTGAACTGCCAAGCCATGTCTTCCCAGGAACGGAAACAATCTTCTGAGGACCGGTTACTGGCAATCCAGCTGTCTTCAGCCCAGCATGCTTGAATCCAGTGGCAAAGTGAGCAAGGGACTCACGTCTGAGCATACCCTGCCACACTTATGGCGGACAAAAGCAGTACAAAAGGGGTGGTGATGGGCGGAGCATCTGAATCAATCAAACACTCACACCCAGTCAAAAGATCTGGGTTTAATCCATCATCGTTCTTTAGCCCAATCTGCCACCCCAGTTCAGACATGGCTATATGCAAATCAGTCTGACCCTGTGCCTCATGGGAACAGTCCAGCCTGAGCTGCCAAGCCATGTCTTCCCTGGACCGGAAACAAGCTTCCGAGGACCGGTTACTGGCATTCTAGCCGTCTATAGCCCGGCTTGCTTGAATCCAGTGGCAAAGTGAGCAAGGGACTCACATCTGAGCATACCCTGCCACAATTATGGCGGCCAAAAGCAGTATAAAAGGGGGTGGTGATGGACGGAGCATCTGAATCAATCAAACACTCAAACCCAGTCAAAAGATCTGATTTTAATCCATCACCGTTCTTTAGCCCACTCTGCCACCCCAGTTCAGACATGGCTATGTGCAAATCAGTCTGACCCTGTGCCTCATGGGAACAGTCCAGCCCGAACTGCCAAGCCATGTCTTCCCTGGATCGGAAACAAGCTTCCGAGGACCGGTTTCTGGCATTCCAGCCGTCTTCAGTTCGGCTTGCTTGAATCCAGTGGCAAAGTGAGCAAGGGACTCAAGTCTGAGCATACCCTGCCACACTTATGGTGGCAAAATCGGTACAAAAGGGGGTGGTGATGGACGGAGCATCTGAATCAATCAAACACTCACACCCAGTCAAAAGATCTGGGTTTAATCCATCACCGTTATTTAGCCCACTCTGCCACCCCAGTTCAGACATGGCTATATGCAAATCCGTCTGACCCTGTGCCTCATGGGAACAGTCCAGCCCGAACTGCCAAGCCATGTCTTCCCTGGACCGGAAACAACCTTCCGAGGACCGGTTTCTGGCATTCCAGCCGTCTTCAGCCCGGCTTGCTTGAATCCAGTGGCAAAGTGAGTAAGGGAATCACGTCTGAGCATACCCTGCCGCACTTATGGCGGCCAAAAGCGGTACAAAAGGGGGTGGTGATTGACGGAGCATCTGAATCAATCAAACACTCACACCCAGTCAAAAGATCTGGGTGTATTCCATCACCGTTCTTTAGCCCACTCTGCCACCCCAGTTAAGACATGGCTATATGCAAATCAGTCCGACTCTGTGCCTCATGGGAACAGTCCAGCCTGAACTGCCAAGCCATGTCTTCCCTGGACCGGAAACAAGCTTCCGAGGACCGTTTTCTGGCATTCCAGCCGTCTTTAGCCCGACTTGCTTGAATCCAGTGGCAAAGTGAGCAAGGGACTCACGTCTGAGCACACCCTGCCACACATATGGCGGCCAAAAGCGGTACAAAAGGGCGTGGTGATGGACGGAATATCTGAATCAATCAAACACTCACACCCAGTCAAAAGATCTGGGTTTAATCCATCACCGTTCTTTAGCCCACTCTGCCACCCCAGTTCAGACATGGCTATATGCAAATCAGTCTGCCCTGTGCCTCATGGGAACAGTCCAGCCTGATCTGCCAAGCCATGTCTTCTTTGGACCGGAAACAAGCTTCTGAGGACCGTTTTCTGGCATTCCAGCCGTCTTTAGCCCGACTTGCTTGAATCCAGTGGCAAAGTGAGCAAGGGACTCACGTCTGAGCATACCCTGCCACACTTATGGCGGCAAAATCGGTACAAAAGGGGGTGGTGATGGACGGAGCATCTGAATCAATCAAACACTCACACCCTGTAAAAAGATCTGGGTTTAATCCATCACCGTTCTTTAGCCCACTCTGCCACCCCAGTTCAGACATGGCTATATGCAAATCAAACTGACCCTGTGCCTCATGGGAACAGTCCAGCCCGAACTGCCAAGCCATTTCTTCCCTGGATCGGAAACAAGCTTCCGAGGACCGGTTTCTGGCATTCCAGCCATCTTCAGCCCGGCTTGCTTGAATCCAGTGGCAAAGTGAGCAAGGGACTCACGTCTTAGCATACCCTGCCACACTTATGGCGGTCAAAAGCGGTACAAAAGGGGATGGTGATGGGCGGAGCATCTGAATCAATCAAACACCCACACCCAGTCAAAAGATTTGGGTTTAATCCATCACCGTTCTTTAGCCCACTCTGCCACCCCAGTTCAGACATGGCTATATGCAAATCAGTCTGCCCTGTGCCTCATGGGAACAGTCCAGCCTGATCTGCCAAGCCATGTCTTCTTTGGACCGGAAACAAGCTTCCGAGGACCGTTTTCCGGCTTTCCAGCCGTCTTTAGCCCGACTTGCTTGAATCCTGTGGCAAAGTGAGCAAGGGACTCACGTCTGAGCATACCCTGATACACATATGGCGGCCAAAAGCGGTACAAAAGGGGGTGGTGATGGACGGAGCATCTGAATCAATCAAACACTCACACCCAGTCAAAAGATCTGGGTTTAATCCATCACCGTTCTTTAGCCCACTCTGCCACCCCAGTTCCGACATGGCTATATGCAAATCAGTCTGACCCTGTGCCGCATGGGAACAGTCCAGCCCGAACTGCCAAGCCATGTCTTCCCTGGATCGGAAACAAGCTTCCGAGGACCGGTTTCTGGCATTCCAGTCGTGTTCAGTTTGGCTTGCTTGAATCCAGTGGCAAAGTGAGCAAGGGACTCAAGTCTGAGCATACCCTGCAACACTTATGGCGGCAAAATCGGTACAAAAGGGGGTGGTGATGGACGGAGCATCTGAATCAATCAAACACTCACACCCAGTCAAAAGATCTGGGTTTAATCCATCACCGTTATTTAGCCCACTCTGCCACCCCAGTTCAGACATGGCTATATGCAAATCAGTCTGACCCTGTGCCTCATGGGAACAGTCCAGCCCGAACTGCCAAGCCATGTCTTCCCTGGACCGGAAACAACCTTCCGAGGACCGGTTTCTGGCATTCCAGCCGTCTTCAGCCCGGCTTGCTTGAATCCAGTGGCAAAGTGAGTAAGGGACGCACGTCTGATTATACCCTGCCGCACTTATGACGGCCAAAAGCGGTACAAAAGGGGGTGGTGATTGACGGAGCATCTGAATCAATCAAACACTCACACCCAGTCAAAAGATCTGGGTGAATTCCATCACCGTTCTTTAGCCCACTCTGCCACCCCAGTTCAGACATGGCTATATGCAAATCAGTCCGACTCTGTGCCTCATGGGAACAGTCCAGCCTGAACTGCCAAGCCATGTCTTCCCTGGACCGGAAACAAGCTTCTGAGGACCAGTTTCTGGCATTCCAGCGGTCTTCAGCCCAGCATGCTTGAATCCAGTGGCAAAGTGAGCAAGGGACTCACGTCTGAGCATACCCTGCCACACTTATGGCGGCAAAATCGGTACAAAAGGGGGTGGTGATGTACGGAGCATCTGAATCAATCAAACACTCACACCCTGTAAAAAGATCTGGGTTTAATCCATCACCGTTCTTTAGCCCACTCTGCCACCCCAGTTCAGACATGGCTATATGCAAATCAAACTGACCCTGTGCCTCATGGGAACAGTCCAGCCCGATCTGCCAAGCCATTTCTTCCCTGGATCGGAAACAAGCTTCCGAGGACCGGTTTCTGGCATTCCAGCCATCTTCAGCCCGGCTTGCTTGAATCCAGTGGCAAAGTGAGCAAGGGACTCACGTCTTAGCATACCCTGCCACACTTATGGCGGTCAAAAGCGGTACAAAAGGGGATGGTGATGGGCGGAGCATCTGAATCAATCAAACACTCACACCCAGTCAAAAGATTTGGGTTTAATCCATCACCGTTCTTTAGCCCACTCTGCCACCCCAGTTCAGACATGGCTATATGCAAATCAGTCTGCCCTGTGCCTCATGGGAACAGTCCAGCCTGATCTGCCAAGCCATGTCTTCTTTGGACCGGAAACAAGCTTCCGAGGACCGTTTTCCGGCTTTCCAGCCGTCTTTAGCCCGACTTGCTTGAATCCTGTGGCAAAGTGAGCAAGGGACTCACGTCTGAGCATACCCTGATACACATATGGCGGCCAAAAGCGGTACAAAAGGGGGTGGTGATGGACGGAGCATCTGAATCAATCAAACACTCACACCCAGTCAAAAGATCTGGGTTTAATCCATCACCGTTCTTTAGCCCACTCTGCCACCCCAGTTCCGACATGGCTATATGCAAATCAGTCTGACCCTGTGCCGCATGGGAACAGTCCAGCCCGAACTGCCA
Source organism: Lissotriton vulgaris (assembly GCF_964263255.1). Taxonomy (NCBI): domain Eukaryota; kingdom Metazoa; phylum Chordata; class Amphibia; order Caudata; family Salamandridae; genus Lissotriton; species Lissotriton vulgaris. The sequence goes on from NC_141695.1 coordinate 255,456,680, forward strand.
AGCCATGTCTTCCCTGGATCGGAAACAAGCTTCCGAGGACCGGTTTCTGGCATTCCAGTCGTGTTCAGTTTGGCTTGCTTGAATCCAGTGGCAAAGTGAGCAAGGGACTCAAGTCTGAGCATACCCTGCAACACTTATGGCGGCAAAATCGGTACAAAAGGGGGTGGTGATGGACGGAGCATCTGAATCAATCAAACACTCACACCCAGTCAAAAGATCTGGGTTTAATCCATCACCGTTATTTAGCCCACTCTGCCACCCCAGTTCAGACATGGCTATATGCAAATCAGTCTGACCCTGTGCCTCATGGGAACAGTCCAGCCCGAACTGCCAAGCCATGTCTTCCCTGGACCGGAAACAACCTTCCGAGGACCGGTTTCTGGCATTCCAGCCGTCTTCAGCCCGGCTTGCTTGAATCCAGTGGCAAAGTGAGTAAGGGACGCACGTCTGATTATACCCTGCCGCACTTATGACGGCCAAAAGCGGTACAAAAGGGGGTGGTGATTGACGGAGCATCTGAATCAATCAAACACTCACACCCAGTCAAAAGATTTAGGTGAATTCCATCACCGTTCTTTAGCCCACTCTGCCACCCCAGTTCAGACATGGCTATATGCAAATCAGTCCGACTCTGTGCCTCATGGGAACAGTCCAGCCTGAACTGCCAAGCCATGTCTTCCCTGGACCGGAAACAAGCTTCTGAGGACCAGTTTCTGGCATTCCAGCGGTCTTCAGCCCAGCATGCTTGAATCCAGTGGCAAAGTGAGCAAGGGACTCACGTCTGAGCATACCCTGCCACACTTATTGTGGACAAAAGCAGTACAAAAGGGGGTGGTGATGGACGAAGCATCTGAATCAATCAAACACTCACACCCAGTCAAAAGATCTGGGTTAAATCCATCACCGTTTTTTAGCCCACTCTGCCACCCCAGTTCAGACATGGCTATATGCAAATCAAACTGACCCTGTGCCTCATGGGAACAGTCCAGCCCGAACAGCCAAGCCATGTCTACCCTGGACCGGAAACAACCTTCCGAGAACCGGTTTCTGGCATTCCAGCCGTCTTCAGCCCGGCTTGCTTGAATCCAGTCAAAAAGTGAGCAAGGGATTCACGTCTGAGCATACCCTGCCAAATTTATGGCGGCCAAAAGCGGTACAAAAGGGGGTGGTGATGGACGGAGCATCTGAATCAATCAAACACTCACACCCAGTTAAAAGATCTGGGTTTAATCCATCACCGTTGTTTAGCCCACTCTGCCATCCCAGTTCAGACATGGCTATATGCAAATCAGTCTGACCCTGTGCCTCATGGGAACAGTCCAGCCTGAACTGCCAAGCCATGTCTTCCCAGGAACGGAAACAATCTTCTGAGGACCGGTTACTGGCAATCCAGCTGTCTTCAGCCCAGCATGCTTGAATCCAGTGGCAAAGTGAGCAAGGGACTCACGTCTGAGCATACCCTGCCACACTTATGGCGGACAAAAGCAGTACAAAAGGGGTGGTGATGGGCGGAGCATCTGAATCAATCAAACACTCACACCCAGTCAAAAGATCTGGGTTTAATCCATCATCGTTCTTTAGCCCAATCTGCCACCCCAGTTCAGACATGGCTATATGCAAATCAGTCTGACCCTGTGCCTCATGGGAACAGTCCAGCCTGAGCTGCCAAGCCATGTCTTCCCTGGACCAGAAACAAGCTTCCGAGGACCGGTTACTGGCATTCTAGCCGTCTTTAGCCCGGCTTGCTTGAATCCAGTGGCAAAGTGAGCAAGGGACTCACATCTGAGCATACCCTGCCACACTTATGGCGGCCAAAAGCAGTATAAAAGGGGGTGGTGATGGACGGAGCATCTGAATCAATCAAACACTCAAACCCAGTCAAAAGATCTGATTTTAATCCATCACCGTTCTTTAGCCCACTCTGCCACCCCAGTTCAGACATGGCTATGTGCAAATCAGTCTGACCCTGTGCCTCATGGGAACAGTCCAGCCCGAACTGCCAAGCCATGTCTTCCCTGGATCGGAAACAAGCTTCCGAGGACCGGTTTCTGGCATTCCAGCCGTCTTCAGTTCGGCTTGCTTGAATCCAGTGGCAAAGTGAGCAAGGGACTCAAGTCTGAGCATACCCTGCCACACTTATGGTGGCAAAATCGGTACAAAAGGGGGTGGTGATGGACGGAGCATCTGAATCAATCAAACACTCACACCCAGTCAAAAGATCTGGGTTTAATCCATCACCGTTATTTAGCCCACTCTGCCACCCCAGTTCAGACATGGCTATATGCAAATCAGTCTGACCCTGTGCCTCATGGGAACAGTCCAGCCCGAACTGCCAAGCCATGTCTTCCCTGGACCGGAAACAACCTTCCGAGGACCGGTTTCTGGCATTCCAGCCGTCTTCAGCCCGGCTTGCTTGAATCCAGTGGCAAAGTGAGTAAGGGACTCACGTCTGAGCATACCCTGCCGCACTTATGGCGGCCAAAAGCGGTACAAAAGGGGGTGGTGATTGACGGAGCATCTGAATCAATCAAACACTCACACCCAGTCAAAAGATCTGGGTGTATTCCATCACCGTTCTTTAGCCCACTCTGCCACCCCAGTTCAGACATGGCTATATGCAAATCAGTCCGACTCTGTGCCTCATGGGAACAGTCCAGCCTGAACTGCCAAGCCATGTCTTCCCTGGACCGGAAACAAGCTTCTGAGGACCAGTTTCTGGCATTCCAGCGGTCTTCAGCCCACCATGCTTGAATCCAGTGGCAAAGTGAGTAAGGAACTCACGTCTGAGCATACCCTGCCACACTTATTGTGGACAAAAGCAGTACAAAAGGGGGTGGTGATGGACGAAGCATCTGAATCAATCAAACACTCACACCAGTCAAAAGATCTGGGTTAAATCCATCACTGTTTTTTAGCCCACTCTGCCACCCCAGTTCAGACATGGCTATATGCAAATCAAACTGACCCTGTGCCTCATGGGAACAGTCCAGCCCGAACAGCCAAGCCATGTCTACCCTGGACCGGAAACAACCTTCCGAGAACCGGTTTCGGGCATTCCAGCCGTCTTCAGCCCGGCTTGCTTGAATCCAGTCAAAAAGTGAGCAAGGGACTCACGTCTGAGTATACCCTGCCAAATTTATGGCGACCAAAAGCGGTACAAAATGGGGTGGTGATGGACGGAGCATCTGAATCAATCAAACACTCACACCCAGTTAAAAGATCTGGGTTTAATCCATCACCGTTGTTTAGCCCACTCTGCCATCCCAGTTCAGACATGGCTATATGCAAATCAGTCTGACCCTGTGCCTCATGGGAACAGTCCAGCCTGAACTGCCAAGCCATGTCTTCCCTGGAACGGAAACAATCTTCTGAGGACCAGTTTCTGGCAATCCAGCTATCTTCAGCCCAGCATGCTTGAATCCAGTGGCAAAGTGAGCAAGGGACTCACGTCTGAGCATACCCTGCCACACTTATGGCGGACAAAAGCAGTACAAAAGGGGTGGTGATGGGCGGAGCATCTGAATCAATCAAACACTCACACCCAGTCAAAAGATCTGGGTTTAATCCATCATCGTTCTTTAGCCCAATCTGCCACCCCAGTTCAGACATGGCTATATGCAAATCAGTCTGACCCTGTGCCTCATGGGAACAGTCCAGCCTGAGCTGCCAAGCCATGTCTTCCCTAGACCGGAAACAAGCTTCCGAGGACCGGTTACTGGCATTCTAGCCGTCTTTAGCCCGGCTTGCTTGAATCCAGTGGCAAAGTGAGCAAGGGACTCACATCTGAGCATACCCTGCCACACTTATGGCGGCCAAAAGCAGTATAAAAGGGGGTGGTGATGGACGGAGCATCTGAATCAATCAAACACTCAAACCCAGTCAAAAGATCTGATTTTAATCCATCACCGTTCTTTAGCCCACTCTGCCACCCCAGTTCAGACATGGCTATGTGCAAATCAGTCTGACCCTGTGCCTCATGGGAACAGTCCAGCCCGAACTGCCAAGCCATGTCTTCCCTGGATCGGAAACAAGCTTCAGAGGACCGGTTTCTGGCATTCCAGCCGTCTTCAGTTCGGCTTGCTTGAATCCAGTGGCAAAGTGAGCAAGGGACTCAAGTCTGAGCATACCCTGCCACACTTATGGCGGCAAAATCGGTACAAAAGGGGGTGGTGATGGACGGAGCATCTGAATCAATCAAACACTCACACCCAGTCAAAAGATCTGGGTTTAATCCATCACCGTTATTTAGCCCACTCTGCCACCCCAGTTCAGTCATGGCTATATGCAAATCAGTCTGACCCTGTGCCTCATGGGAACAGTCCAGCCCGAACTGCCAAGCCATGTCTTCCCTGGACCGGAAACAACCTTCCGAGGACCGGTTTCTGGCATTCCAGCCGTCTTCAGCCCAGCTTGCTTGAATCCAGTGGCAAAGTGAGTAAGGGACTCACGTCTGAGCATACCCTGCCGCACTTATGGCGGCCAAAAGCGGTACAAAAGGGGGTGGTGATTGACGGAGCATCTGAATCAATCAAACACTCACACCCAGTCAAAAGATCTGGGTGTATTCCATCACCGTTCTTTAGCCCACTCTGCCACCCCAGTTCAGACATGGCTATATGCAAATCAGTCCGACTCTGTGCCTCATGGGAACAGTCCAGCCTGAACTGCCAAGCCATGTCTTCCCTGGACCGGAAACAAGCTTCTGAGGACCAGTTTCTGGCATTCCAGCGGTCTTCAGCCCAGCATGCTTGAATCCAGTGGCAAAGTGAGCAAGGGACTCACGTCTGAGCATACCCTGCCACACTTATTGTGGACAAAAGCAGTACAAAAGGGGGTGGTGATGGACGAAGCATCTGAATCAATCAAACACTCACACCCAGTCAAAAGATCTAGGTTAAATCCATCACTGTTTTTTAGCCCACTCTGCCACCCCAGTTCAGACATGGCTATATGCAAATCAAACTGACCCTGTGCCTCATGGGAACAGTCCAGCCCGAACAGCCAAGCCATGTCTACCCTGGACCGGAAACAACCTTCCGAGGACCGGTTTCGGGCATTCCAGCCGTCTTCAGCCCGGCTTGCTTGAATCCAGTCAAAAAGTGAGCAAGGGACTCACGTCTGAGCATACCCTGTCAAATTTATGGCGGCCAAAAGCGGTACAAAATGGGGTGGTGATGGACGGAGCATCTGAATCAATCAAACACTCACACCCAGTTAAAAGATCTGGGTTTAATCCATCACCGTTGTTTAGCCCACTCTGCCATCCCAGTTCAGACATGGCTATATGCAAATCAGTCTGACCCTGTGCCTCATGGGAACAGTCCAGCCTGAACTGCCAAGCCATGTCTTCCCTGGAACGGAAACAATCTTCTGAGGACCGGTTTCTGGCAATCCAGCTGTCTTCAGCCCAGCATGCTTGAATCCAGAGGCAAAGTGAGCAAGGGACTCACGTCTGAGCATACCCTGCCACACTTATGGCGGACAAAAGCAGTAGAAAAGGGGTGGTGATGGGCGGAGCATCTGAATCAATCAAACACTCACACCCAGTCAAAAGATCTGGGTTTAATCCATCATCGTTCTTTAGCCCAATCTGCCACCCCAGTTCAGACATGGCTATATGCAAATCAGTCTGACCCTGTGCCTCATGGGAACAGTCCAGCCTGAGCTGCCAAGCCATGTCTTCCCTGGACCGGAAACAAGCTTCCGAGGACCGGTTACTGGCATTCTAGCCATCTTTAGCCCGGCTTGCTTGAATCCAGTGGCAAAGTGAGCAAGGGACTCACATCTGAGCATACCCTGCCACACTTATGGCGGCCAAAAGCAGTATAAAAGGGGGTGGTGATGGACGGAGCATCTGAATCAATCAAACACTCAAACCCAGTCAAAAGATCTGATTTTAATCCATCACCGTTATTTAGCCCACTCTGCCACCCCAGTTCAGACATGGCTATATGCAAATCAGTCTGACCCTGTGCCTCATGGGAACAGTCCAGCCCGAACTGCCAAGCCATGTCTTCCCTGGACCGGAAACAACCTTCCGAGGACCGGTTTCTGGCATTCCAGCCGTCTTCAGCCCGGCTTGCTTGAATCCAGTGGCAAAGTGAGTAAGGGACGCACGTCTGATTATACCCTGCCGCACTTATGGCGGCCAAAAGCGGTACAAAAGGGGGTGGTGATTGACGGAGCATCTGAATAAATCAAACACTCACACCCAGTCAAAAGATCTGGGTGTATTCCTTCACCGTTCTTTAGCCCACTCTGCCACCCCAGTTCAGACATGGCTATATGCAAATCAGTCCGACTCTGTGCCTCATGGGAACAGTCCAGCCTGAACTGCCAAGCCATGTCTTCCCTGGACCGGAAACAAGCTTCTGAGGACCAGTTTCTGGCATTCCAGCGGTCTTCAGCCCAGCATGCTTGAATCCAGTGGCAAAGTGAGCAAGGGACTCACGTCTGAGCATACCCTGCCACACTTATTGTGGACAAAAGCAGTACAAAAGGGGGTGGTGATGGACGAAGCATCTGAATCAATCAAACACTCACACCCAGTCAAAAGATCTAGGTTAAATCCATCACTGTTTTTTAGCCCACTCTGCCACCCCAGTTCAGACATGGCTATATGCAAATCAAACTGACCCTGTGCATCATGGGAACAGTCCAACCCGAACAGCCAAGCCATGTCTACCCTGGACCGGAAACAACCTTCCGAGGACCGGTTTCGGGCATTCCAGCCGTCTTCAGCCCGGCTTGCTTGAATCCAGTCAAAAAGTGAGCAAGGGACTCACGTCTGAGCATACCCTGTCAAATTTATGGCGGCCAAAAGCGGTACAAAATGGGGTGGTGATGGACGGAGCATCTGAATCAATCAAACACTCACACCCAGTTAAAAGATCTGGGTTTAATCCATCACCGTTGTTTAGCCCACTCTGCCATCCCAGTTCAGACATGGCTATATGCAAATCAGTCTGACCCTGTGCCTCATGGGAACAGTCCAGCCTGAACTGCCAAGCCATGTCTTCCCTGGAACGGAAACAATCTTCTGAGGACCGGTTTCTGGCAATCCAGCTGTCTTCAGCCCAGCATGCTTGAATCCAGTGGCAAAGTGAGCAAGGGACTCACGTCTGAGCATACCCTGCCACACTTATGGCGGACAAAAGCAGTAGAAAAGGGGTGGTGATGGGCGGAGCATCTGAATCAATCAAACACTCACACCCAGTCAAAAGATCTGGGTTTAATCCATCATCGTTCTTTAGCCCAATCTGCCACCCCAGTTCAGACATGGCTATATGCAAATCAGTCTGACCCTGTGCCTCATGGGAACAGTCCAGCCTGAGCTGCCAAGCCATATCTTCCCTGGACCGGAAACAAGCTTCCGAGGACCGGTTACTGGCATTCTAGCCATCTTTAGCCCGGCTTGCTTGAATCCAGTGGCAAAGTGAGCAAGGGACTCACATCTGAGCATACCCTGCCACACTTATGGCGGCCAAAAGCAGTATAAAAGGGGGTGGTGATGGACGGAGCATCTGAATCAATCAAACACTCAAACCCAGTCAAAAGATCTGATTTTAATCCATCACCGTTATTTAGCCCACTCTGCCACCCCAGTTCAGACATGGCTATATGCAAATCAGTCTGACCCTGTGCCTCATGGGAACAGTCCAGCCCGAACTGCCAAGCCATGTCTTCCCTGGACCGGAAACAACCTTCCGAGGACCGGTTTCTGGCATTCCAGCCGTCTTCAGCCCGGCTTGCTTGAATCCAGTGGCAAAGTGAGTAAGGGACGCACGTCTGATTATACCCTGCCGCACTTATGGCGGCCAAAAGCGGTACAAAAGGGGGTGGTGATTGACGGAGCATCTGAATCAATCAAACACTCACACCCAGTCAAAAGATCTGGGTGTATTCCATCACCGTTCTTTAGCCCACTCTGCCACCCCAGTTCAGACATGGCTATATGCAAATCAGTCCGACTCTGTGCCTCATGGGAACAGTCCAGCCTGAACTGCCAAGCCATGTCTTCCCTGGACCGGAAACAAGCTTCTGAGGACCAGTTTCTGGCATTCCAGCGGTCTTCAGCCCAGCATGCTTGAATCCAGTGGCAAAGTGAGCAAGGGACTCACGTCTGAGCATACCCTGCCACACTTATTGTGGACAAAAGCAGTACAAAAGGGGGTGGTGATGGACGAAGCATCTGAATCAATCAAACACTCACACCCAGTCAAAAGATCTAGGTTAAATCCATCACTGTTTTTTAGCCCACTCTGCCACCCCAGTTCAGACATGGCTATATGCAAATCAAACTGACCCTGTGCATCATGGGAACAGTCCAGCCCGAACAGCCAAGCCATGTCTACCCTGGACCGGAAACAACCTTCCGAGGACCGGTTTCGGGCATTCCAGCCGTCTTCAGCCCGGATTGCTTGAATCCAGTCAAAAAGTGAGCAAGGGACTCACGTCTGAGCATACCCTGTCAAATTTATGGCGGCCAAAAGCGGTACAAAATGGGGTGGTGATGGACGGAGCATCTGAATCAATCAAACACTCACACCCAGTTAAAAGATCTGGGTTTAATCCATCACCGTTGTTTAGCCCACTCTGCCATCCCAGTTCAGACATGGCTATATGCAAATCAGTCTGACCCTGTGCCTCATGGGAACAGTCCAGCCTGAACTGCCAAGCCATGTCTTCCCTGGAACGGAAACAATCTTCTGAGGACCGGTTTCTGGCAATCCAGCTGTCTTCAGCCCAGCATGCTTGAATCCAGAGGCAAAGTGAGCAAGGGACTCACGTCTGAGCATACCCTGCCACACTTATGGCGGACAAAAGCAGTAGAAAAGGTGTGGTGATGGGCGGAGCATCTGAATCAATCAAACACTCACACCCAGTCAAAAGATCTGGGTTTAATCCATCATCGTTCTTTAGCCCAATCTGCCACCCCAGTTCAGACATGGCTATATGCAAATCAGTCTGACCCTGTGCCTCATGGGAACAGTCCAGCCTGAGCTGCCAAGCCATGTCTTCCCTGGACCGGAAACAAGCTTCCGAGGACCGGTTACTGGCATTCTAGCCATCTTTAGCCCGGCTTGCTTGAATCCAGTGGCAAAGTGAGCAAGGGACTCACATCTGAGCATACCCTGCCACACTTATGGCGGCCAAAAGCAGTATAAAAGGGGGTGGTGATGGACGGAGCATCTGAATCAATCAAACACTCAAACCCAGTCAAAAGATCTGATTTTAATCCATCACCGTTATTTAGCCCACTCTGCCACCCCAGTTCAGACATGGCTATATGCAAATCAGTCTGACCCTGTGCCTCATGGGAACAGTCCAGCCCGAACTGCCAAGCCATGTCTTCCCTGGACCGGAAACAACCTTCCGAGGACCGGTTTCTGGCATTCCAGCCGTCTTCAGCCCGGCTTGCTTGAATCCAGTGGCAAAGTGAGTAAGGGACGCACGTCTGATTATACCCTGCCGCACTTATGGCGGCCAAAAGCGGTACAAAAGGGGGTGGTGATTGACGGAGCATCTGAATCAATCAAACACTCACACCCAGTCAAAAGATCTGGGTGAATTCCATCACCGTTCTTTAGCCCACTCTGCCACCCGAGTTCAGACATGGTTATATGCAAATCAGTCCGACTCTGTGCCTCATGGGAACAGTCCAGCCTGAACTGCCAAGCCATGTCTTCCCTGGACCGGAAACAAGCTTCTGAGGACCAGTTTCTGGCATTCCAGCGGTCTTCAGCCCAGCATGCTTGAATCCAGTGGCAAAGTGAGCAAGGGACTCACGTCTGAGCATACCCTGCCACACTTATTGTGGACAAAAGCAGTACAAAAGGGGGTGGTGATGGACGAAGCATCTGAATCAATCAAACACTCACACCCAGTCAAAAGATCTGGGTTAAATCCATCACCGTTTTTTAGCCCACTCTGCCACCCCAGTTCAGACATGGCTATATGCAAATCAAACTGACCCTCTGCCTTATGGGAACAGTCCAGCCCGAACAGCCAAGCCATGTCTTCCCTGGACCGGAAACAAGCTTCCGAGGACCGGTTACTGGCATTCTAGCCGTCTTTAGCCCGGCTTGCTTGAATCCAGTGGCAAAGTGAGCAAGGGACTCACATCTGAGCATACCCTGCCACACTTATGGCGGCAAAATCGGTACAAAAGGGGGTGGTGATGGACGGAGCATCTGAATCAATCAAACACTCACACCCTGTCAAAAGATCTGGGTTTAATCCATCACCGTTCTTTAGCCCACTCTGCCACCCGAGTTCAGAGATGGCTATATGCAAATCAAACTGACCCTGTGCCTCATGGGAACAGTCCAGCCCGAACTGCCAAGCCATTTTTCCCTGGACCGGAAACAAGCTTCCGAGGACCAGTTTCTGGCATTCCAGCCATCTTCAGCCCGGCTTGCTTGAATCCAGTGGCAAAGTGAGTGAGGGACTCACGTCTGAGCATACCCTGCCGCACTTATGGCGGCCAAAAGCGGTACAAAAGGGGGTGGTGATTGACAGAGCATCTGAATCAATCAAACACTCACACCCAGTCAAAAGATCTGGGTGAATTCCATCACCGTTCTTTAGCCCACTCTGCCACCCCAGTTCAGACATGGCTATATGCAAATCAGTCCGACTCTAAGCCTCATGGGAACAGTCCAGCCTGAACTGCCAAGCCATGTCTTCTTTGGACCGGAAACAAGCTTCTGAGGACCAGTTTCTGGCATTCCAGCGGTCTTCAGCCCAGCATGCTTGAATCCAGTGGCAAGGTGAGCAAGGGACTCACGTCTGAGCATACCCTGCCACACTTATTGTGGACAAAAGCAGTACAAAAGGGGGTGGTGATGGACGAAGCATCTGAATCAATCAAACACTCACACCCAGTCAAAAGATCTGGGTTAAATCCATCACCGTTTTTTAGCCCACTCTGCCACCCCAGTTCAGACATGGCTATATGCAAATCAAACTGACCCTGTGCCTCATGGGAACAGTCCAGCCCGAACAGCCAAGCCATGTTTACCCTGGACCGGAAACAACCTTCCGAGAACCGGTTTCTGGCATTCCAGCCGTCTTCAGCCCGGCTTGCTTGAATCCAGTCAAAAAGTGAGCAAGGGACTCACGTCTGAGCATACCCTGCCAAATTTATGGCGGCCAAAAGCGGTACAAAAGGGGGTGGTGATGGACGGAGCATCTGAATCAATCAAACACTCACACCCAGTTAAAAGATCTGGGTTGAATCCATCACCGTTGTTTAGCCCACTCTGCCATCCCAGTTCAGACATGGCTATATGCAAATCAGTCTGACCCTGTGCCTCATGGGAACAGTCCAGCCTGAACTGCCAAGCCATGTCTTCCCAGGAACGGAAACAATCTTCTGAGGACCGGTTTCTGGCAATCCAGCTGTCTTCAGCCCAGCATGCTTGAATCCAGTGGCAAAGTGAGCAAGGGACTCACGTCTGAGCATACCCTGCCACACTTATGGCGGACAAAAGCAGTACAAAAGGGGTGGTGATGGGCGGAGCATCTGAATCAATCAAACACTCACACCCAGTCAAAAGATCTGGGTTTAATCTATCATCGTTCTTTAGCCCAATCTGCCACCCCAGTTTAGACATGGCTATATGCAAATCAGTCTGACCCTGTGCCTCATGGGAACAGTCCAGCCTGAGCTGCCAAGCCATGTCTTCCCTGGACCGGAAACAAGCTTCCGAGGACCGGTTACTGGCATTCTAGCCGTCTTTAGCCCGGCTTGCTTGAATCCAGTGGCAAAGTGAGCAAGGGACTCACATCTGAGCATACCCTGCCACACTTATGGCGGCCAAAAGCAGTATAAAAGGGGGTGGTGATGGACGGAGCATCTGAATCAATCAAACACTCAAACCCAGTCAAAAGATCTGATTTTAATCCATCACCGTTCTTTAGCCCACTCTGCCACCCCAGTTCAGACATGGCTATGTGCAAATCAGTCTGACCCTGTGCCTCATGGGAACAGTCCAGCCCGAACTGCCAAGCCATGTCTTCCCTGGATCGGAAACAAGCTTCCGAGGACCGGTTTCTGGCATTCCAGCCGTCTTCAGTTCGGCTTGCTTGAATCCAGTGGCAAAGTGAGCAAGGGACTCAAGTCTGAGCATACCCTGCCACACTTATGGCGGCAAAATCGGTACAAAAGGGGGTGGTGATGGACGGAGCATCTGAATCAATCAAACACTCACACCCAGTCAAAAGATCTGGGTTTAATCCATCACCGTTATTTAGCCCACTCTGCCACCCCAGTTCAGACATGGCTATATGCAAATCAGTCTGACCCTGTGCCTCATGGGAACAGTCCAGCCCGAACTGCCAAGCCATGTCTTCCCTGGACCGGAAACAACCTTCCGAGGACCGGTTTCTGGCATTCCAGCCGTCTTCAGCCCGGCTTGCTTGAATCCAGTGGCAAAGTGAGTAAGGGAATCACGTCTGAGCATACCCTGCCGCACTTATGGCGGCCAAAAGCGGTACAAAAGGGGGTGGTGATTGACGGAGCATCTGAATCAATCAAACACTCACACCCAGTCAAAAGATCTGGGTGTATTCCATCACCGTTCTTTAGCCCACTCTGCCACCCCAGTTCAGACATGGCTATATGCAAATCAGTCCGACTCTGTGCCTCATGGGAACAGTCCAGCCTGAACTGCCAAGCCATGTCTTCCCTGGACCGGAAACAAGCTTCCGAGGACCGTTTTCTGGCATTCCAGCCGTCTTTAGCCCGACTTGCTTGAATCCAGTGGCAAAGTGAGCAAGGGACTCACGTCTGAGCACACCCTGCCACACATATGGCGGCCAAAAGCGGTACAAAAGGGCGTGGTGATGGACGGAATATCTGAATCAATCAAACACTCACACCCAGTCAAAAGATCTGGGTTTAATCCATCACCGTTCTTTAGCCCACTCTGCCACCCCAGTTCAGACATGGCTATATGCAAATCAGTCTGCCCTGTGCCTCATGGGAACAGTCCAGCCTGATCTGCCAAGCCATGTCTTCTTTGGACCAGAAACAAGCTTCTGAGGACCGTTTTCTGGCATTCCAGCCGTCTTTAGCCCGATTTGCTTGAATCCAGTGGCAAAGTGAGCAAGGGACTCACGTCTGAGCATACCCTGCCACACTTATGGCGGCAAAATCGGTACAAAAGGGGGTGGTGATGGACGGAGCATCTGAATCAATCAAACACTCACACCCTGTAAAAAGATCTGGGTTTAATCCATCACCGTTCTTTAGCCCACTCTGCCACCCCAGTTCAGACATGGCTATATGCAAATCAAACTGACCCTGTGCCTCAGGGGAACAGTCCAGCCCGAACTGCCAAGCCATTTTTTCCCTGGATCGGAAACAAGCTTCCGAGGACCGGTTTCTGGCATTCCAGCCATCTTCAGCCCGGCTTGCTTGAATCCAGTGGCAAAGTGAGCAAGGGACTCACGTCTTAGCATACCCTGCCACACTTATGGCGGTCAAAAGCGGTACAAAAGGGGATGGTGATGGGCGGAGCATCTGAATCAATCAAACACTCACACCCAGTCAAAAGATTTGGGTTTAATCCATCACCGTTCTTTAGCCCACTCTGCCACCCCAGTTCAGACATGGCTATATGCAAATCAGTCTGCCCTGTGCCTCATGGGAACAGTCCAGCCTGATATGCCAAGCCATGTCTTCTTTGGACCGGAAACAAGCTTCCGAGGACCGTTTTCCGGCATTCCAGCCGTCTTTAGCCCGACTTGCTTGAATCCAGTGGCAAAGTGAGCAAGGGACTCACGTCTGAGCATACCCTGATACACATATGGCGGCCAAAAGCGGTACAAAAGGGGGTGGTGATGGACGGAGCATCTGAATTGATCAAACACTCACACCCAGTCAAAAGATCTGGGTTTAATCCATCACCGTTCTTTAGCCCACTCTGCCACCCCAGTTCCGACATGGCTATATGCAAATCAGTCTGACCCTGTGCCGCATGGGAACAGTCCAGCCCGAACTGCCAAGCCATGTCTTCCCTGGATCGGAAACAAGCTTCCGAGGACCGGTTTCTGGCATTCCAGTCGTGTTCAGTTTGGCTTGCTTGAATCTAGTGGCAAAGTGAGCAAGGGACTCAAGTCTGAGCATACCCTGCAACACTTATGGCGGCAAAATCGGTACAAAAGGGGGTGGTGATGGACGGAGCATCTGAATCAATCAAACACTCACACCCAGTCAAAAGATCTGGGTTTAATCCATCACCGTTATTTAGCCCACTCTGCCACCCCAGTTCAGACATGGCTATATGCAAATCAGTCTGACCCTGTGCCTCATGGGAACAGTCCAGCCCGAACTGCCAAGCCATGTCTTCCCTGGACCGGAAACAACCTTCCGAGGACCGGTTTCTGGCATTCCAGCCGTCTTCAGCCCGGCTTGCTTGAATCCAGTGGCAAAGTGAGTAAGGGACGCACGTCTGATTATACCCTGCCGCACTTATGGCGGCCAAAAGCGGTACAAAAGGGGGGGGTGATTGACGGAGCATCTGAATCAATCAAACACTCACACCCAGTCAAAAGATCTGGGTGAATTCCATCACCGTTCTTTAGCCCACTCTGCCACCCCAGTTCAGACATGGCTATATGCAAATCAGTCCGACTCTGTGCCTCATGGGAACAGTCCAGCCTGAACTGCCAAGCCATGTCTTCCCTGGACCGGAAACAAGCTTCTGAGGACCAGTTTCTGGCATTCCAGCGGTCTTCAGCCCAGCATGCTTGAATCCAGTGGCAAAGTGAGCAAGGGACTCACGTCTGAGCATACCCTGCCACACTTATTGTGGACAAAAGCAGTACAAAAGGGGGTGGTGATGGACGAAGCATCTGAATCAATCAAACACTCACACCCAGTCAAAAGATCTGGGTTAAATCCATCACCGTTTTTTAGCCCACTCTGCCACCCCAGTTCAGACATGGCTATATGCAAATCAAACTGACCCTGTGCCTCATGGGAACAGTCCAGCCCGAACAGCCAAGCCATGTTTACCCTGGACCGGAAACAACCTTCCGAGAACCGGTTTCTGGCATTCCAGCCGTCTTCAGCCCGGCTTGCTTGAATCCAGTCAAAAAGTGAGCAAGGGACTCAAGTCTGAGCATACCCTGCCAAATTTATGGCGGCCAAAAGCGGTACAAAAGGGGGTGGTGATGGATGGAGCATCTGAATCAATCAAACACTCACACCCAGTTAAAAGATCTGGGTTTAATCCATCACCGTTGTTTAGCCCACTCTGCCATCCCAGTTCAGACATGGCTATATGCAAATCAGTCTGACCCTGTGCCTCATGGGAACAGTCCAGCCTGAACTGCCAAGCCATGTCTTCCCAGGAACGGAAACAATCTTCTGAGGACCGGTTTCTGGCAATCCAGCTGTCTTCAGCCCAGCATGCTTGAATCCAGTGGCAAAGTGAGCAAGGGACTCACGTCTGAGCATACCCTGCCACACTTATGGCGGACAAAAGCAGTACAAAAGGGGTGGTGATGGGCGGAGCATCTGAATCAATCAAACACTCACACCCAGTCAAAAGATCTGGGTTTAATCCATCATCGTTCTTTAGCCCAATCTGCCACCCCAGTTTAGACATGGCTATATGCAAATAAGTCTGACCCTGTGCCTCATGGGAACAGTCCAGCCTGAGCTGCCAAGCCATGTCTTCCCTGAACCGGAAACAAGCTTCCGAGGACCGGTTACTGGCATTCTAGCCGTCTTTAGCCCGGCTTGCTTGAATCCAGTAGCAAAGTGAGCAAGGGACTCACATCTGAGCATACCCTGCCACACTTATGGCGGCCAAAAGCAGTATAAAAGGGGGTGGTGATGGACGGAGCATCTGAATCAATCAAACACTCAAACCCAGTCAAAAGATCTGGGTGAATTCCATCATCGTTCTTTAGCCCACTCTGCCACCCCAGTTCAGACATGGCTATATGCAAATCAGTCTGACCCTGTGCCTCATGGGAACAGTCCAGCCCGAACTGCCAAGCCATGTCTTCCCTGGACCGGAAACAACCTTCCGAGGACCGGTTTCTGGCATTCCAGCCGTCTTCAGTTCGGCTTGCTTGAATCCAGTGGCAAAGTGAGCAAGGGACTCAAGTCTGAGCATACCCTGCCACACTTATGGCGGCAAAATCGGTACAAAAGGGGGTGGTGATGGACGGAGCATCTGAATCAATCAAACACTCACACCCAGTCAAAAGATCTGGGTTTAATCCATCACCGTTATTTAGCCCACTCTGCCACCCCAGTTCAGACATGGCTATATGCGAATCCGTCTGACCCTGTGCCTCATGGGAACAGTCCAGCCCGAACTGCCAAGCCATGTCTTCCCTGGACCGGAAACAACCTTCCGAGGACCGGTTTCTGGCATTCCAGCCGTCTTCAGCCCGGCTTGCTTGAATCCAGTGGCAAAGTGAGTAAGGGAATCACGTCTGAGCATACCCTGCCGCACTTATGGCGGCCAAAAGCGGTACAAAAGGGGGTGGTGATTGACGGAGCATCTGAATCAATCAAACACTCACACCCAGTCAAAAGATCTGGGTGTATTCCATCACCGTTCTTTAGCCCACTCTGCCACCCCAGTTAAGACATGGCTATATGCAAATCAGTCCGACTCTGTGCCTCATGGGAACAGTCCAGCCTGAACTGCCAAGCCATGTCTTCCCTGGACCGGAAACAAGCTTCCGAGGACCGTTTTCTGGCATTCCAGCCGTCTTTAGCCCGACTTGCTTGAATCCAGTGGCAAAGTGAGCAAGGGACTCACGTCTGAGCACACCCTGCCACACATATGGCGGCCAAAAGCGGTACAAAAGGGCGTGGTGATGGACGGAATATCTGAATCAATCAAACACTCACACCCAGTCAAAAGATCTGGGTTTAATCCATCACCGTTCTTTAGCCCACTCTGCCACCCCAGTTCAGACATGGCTATATGCAAATCAGTCTGCCCTGTGCCTCATGGGAACAGTCCAGCCTGATCTGCCAAGCCATGTCTTCTTTGGACCGGAAACAAGCTTCTGAGGACCGTTTTCTGGCATTCCAGCCGTCTTTAGCCCGACTTGCTTGAATCCAGTGGCAAAGTGAGCAAGGGACTCACGTCTGAGCATACCCTGCCACACTTATGGCGGCAAAATCGGTACAAAAGGGGGTGGTGATGGACGGAGCATCTGAATCAATCAAACACTCACACCCTGTAAAAAGATCTGGGTTTAATCCATCACCGTTCTTTAGCCCACTCTGCCACCCCAGTTCAGACATGGCTATATGCAAATCAAACTGACCCTGTGCCTCATGGGAACAGTCCAGCCCGAACTGCCAAGCCATTTCTTCCCTGGATCGGAAACAAGCTTCCGAGGACCGGTTTCTGGCATTCCAGCCATCTTCAGCCCGGCTTGCTTGAATCCAGTGGCAAAGTGAGCAAGGGACTCACGTCTTAGCATACCCTGCCACGCTTATGGCGGTCAAAAGCGGTACAAAAGGGGATGGTGATGGGCGGAGCATCTGAATCAATCAAACACTCACACCCAGTCAAAAGATTTGGGTTTAATCCATCACCGTTCTTTAGCCCACTCTGCCACCCCAGTTCAGACATGGCTATATGCAAATCAGTCTGCCCTGTGCCTCATGGGAACAGTCCAGCCTGATCTGCCAAGCCATGTCTTCTTTGGACCGGAAACAAGCTTCCGAGGACCGTTTTCCGGCTTTCCAGCCGTCTTTAGCCCGACTTGCTTGAATCCTGTGGCAAAGTGAGCAAGGGACTCACGTCTGAGCATACCCTGATACACATATGGCGGCCAAAAGCGGTACAAAAGGGGGTGGTGATGGACGGAGCATCTGAATCAATCAAACACTCACACCCAGTCAAAAGATCTGGGTTTAATCCATCACCGTTCTTTAGCCCACTCTGCCACCCCAGTTCCGACATGGCTATATGCAAATCAGTCTTACCCTGTGCCGCATGGGAACAGTCCAGCCCAAACTGCCAAGCCATGTCTTCCCTGGATCGGAAACAAGCTTCCGAGGACCGGTTTCTGGCATTCCAGTCGTGTTCAGTTTGGCTTGCTTGAATCCAGTGGCAAAGTGAGCAAGGGACTCAAGTCTGAGCATACCCTGCAACACTTATGGCGGCAAAATCGGTACAAAAGGGGGTGGTGATGGACGGAGCATCTGAATCAATCAAACACTCACACCCAGTCAAAAGATCTGGGTTTAATCCATCACCGTTATTTAGCCCACTCTGCCACCCCAGTTCAGACATGGCTATATGCAAATCAGTCTGACCCTGTGCCTCATGGGAACAGTCCAGCCCGAACTGCCAAGCCATGTCTTCCCTGGACCGGAAACAACCTTCCGAGGACCGGTTTCTGGCATTCCAGCCGTCTTCAGCCCGGCTTGCTTGAATCCAGTGGCAAAGTGAGTAAGGGACGCACGTCTGATTATACCCTGCCGCACTTATGACGGCCAAAAGCGGTACAAAAGGGGGTGGTGATTGACGGAGCATCTGAATCAATCAAACACTCACACCCAGTCAAAAGATCTGGGTGAATTCCATCACCGTTCTTTAGCCCACTCTGCCACCCCAGTTCAGACATGGCTATATGCAAATCAGTCTGACTCTATGCCTCATGGGAACAGTCCAGCCTGAACTGCCAAGCCATGTCTTCCCTGGACCGGAAACAAGCTTCTGAGGACCAGTTTCTGGCATTCCAGCGGTCTTCAGCCCAGCATGCTTGAATCCAGTGGCAAAGTGAGCAAGGGACTCACGTCTGAGCATACCCTGCCACACTTATGGCGGCAAAATCGGTACAAAAGGGGGTGGTGATGTACGGAGCATCTGAATCAATCAAACACTCACACCCTGTAAAAAGATCTGGGTTTAATCCATCACCGTTCTTTAGCCCACTCTGCCACCCCAGTTCAGACATGGCTATATGCAAATCAAACTGACCCTGTGCCTCATGGGAACAGTCCAGCCCGATCTGCCAAGCCATTTCTTCCCTGGATCGGAAACAAGCTTCCGAGGACCGGTTTCTGGCATTCCAGCCATCTTCAGCCCGGCTTGCTTGAATCCAGTGGCAAAGTGAGCAAGGGACTCACGTCTTAGCATACCCTGCCACACTTATGGCGGTCAAAAGCGGTACAAAAGGGGATGGTGATGGGCGGAGCATCTGAATCAATCAAACACTCACACCCAGTCAAAAGATTTGGGTTTAATCCATCACCGTTCTTTAGCCCACTCTGCCACCCCAGTTCAGACATGGCTATATGCAAATCAGTCTGCCCTGTGCCTCATGGGAACAGTCCAGCCTGATCTGCCAAGCCATGTCTTCTTTGGACCGGAAACAAGCTTCCGAGGACCGTTTTCCGGCTTTCCAGCCGTCTTTAGCCCGACTTGCTTGAATCCTGTGGCAAAGTGAGCAAGGGACTCACGTCTGAGCATACCCTGATACACATATGGCGGCCAAAAGCGGTACAAAAGGGGGTGGTGATGGACGGAGCATCTGAATCAATCAAACACTCACACCCAGTCAAAAGATCTGGGTTTAATCCATCACCGTTCTTTAGCCCACTCTGCCACCCCAGTTCCGACATGGCTATATGCAAATCAGTCTGACCCTGTGCCGCATGGGAACAGTCCAGCCCGAACTGCCAAGCCATGTCTTCCCTGGATCGGAAACAAGCTTCCGAGGACCGGTTTCTGGCATTCCAGTCGTGTTCAGTTTGGCTTGCTTGAATCCAGTGGCAAAGTGAGCAAGGGACTCAAGTCTGAGCATACCCTGCAACACTTATGGCGGCAAAATCGGTACAAAAGGGGGTGGTGATGGACGGAGCATCTGAATCAATCAAACACTCACACCCAGTCAAAAGATCTGGGTTTAATCCATCACCGTTATTTAGCCCACTCTGCCACCCCAGTTCAGACATGGCTATATGCAAATCAGTCTGACCCTGTGCCTCATGGGAACAGTCCAGCCCGAACTGCCAAGCCATGTCTTCCCTGGACCGGAAACAACCTTCCGAGGACCGGTTTCTGGCATTCCAGCCGTCTTCAGCCCGGCTTGCTTGAATCCAGTGGCAAAGTGAGTAAGGGACGCACGTCTGATTATACCCTGCCGCACTTATGACGGCCAAAAGCGGTACAAAAGGGGGTGGTGATTGACGGAGCATCTGAATCAATCAAACACTCACACCCAGTCAAAAGATCTGGGTGAATTCCATCACCGTTCTTTAGCCCACTCTGCCACCCCAGTTCAGACATGGCTATATGCAAATCAGTCCGACTCTGTGCCTCATGGGAACAGTCCAGCCTGAACTGCCAAGCCATGTCTTCCCTGGACCGGAAACAAGCTTCTGAGGACCAGTTTCTGGCATTCCAGCGGTCTTCAGCCCAGCATGCTTGAATCCAGTGGCAAAGTGAGCAAGGGACTCACGTCTGAGCATACCCTGCCACACTTATTGTGGACAAAAGCAGTACAAAAGGGGGTGGTGATGGACGAAGCATCTGAATCAATCAAACACTCACACCCAGTCAAAAGATCTGGGTTAAATCCATCACCGTTTTTTAGCCCACTCTGCCACCCCAGTTCAGACATGGCTATATGCAAATCAAACTGACCCTGTGCCTCATGGGAACAGTCCAGCCCGAACAGCCAAGCCATGTCTACCCTGGACCGGAAACAACCTTCCGAGAACCGGTTTCTGGCATTCCAGCCGTCTTCAGCCCGGCTTGCTTGAATCCAGTCAAAAAGTGAGCAAGGGATTCACGTCTGAGCATACCCTGCCAAATTTATGGCGGCCAAAAGCGGTACAAAAGGGGGTGGTGATGGACGGAGCATCTGAATCAATCAAACACTCACACCCAGTTAAAAGATCTGGGTTTAATCCATCACCGTTGTTTAGCCCACTCTGCCATCCCAGTTCAGACATGGCTATATGCAAATCAGTCTGACCCTGTGCCTCATGGGAACAGTCCAGCCTGAACTGCCAAGCCATGTCTTCCCAGGAACGGAAACAATCTTCTGAGGACCGGTTACTGGCAATCCAGCTGTCTTCAGCCCAGCATGCTTGAATCCAGTGGCAAAGTGAGCAAGGGACTCACGTCTGAGCATACCCTGCCACACTTATGGCGGACAAAAGCAGTACAAAAGGGGTGGTGATGGGCGGAGCATCTGAATCAATCAAACACTCACACCCAGTCAAAAGATCTGGGTTTAATCCATCATCGTTCTTTAGCCCAATCTGCCACCCCAGTTCAGACATGGCTATATGCAAATCAGTCTGACCCTGTGCCTCATGGGAACAGTCCAGCCTGAGCTGCCAAGCCATGTCTTCCCTGGACCGGAAACAAGCTTCCGAGGACCGGTTACTGGCATTCTAGCCGTCTATAGCCCGGCTTGCTTGAATCCAGTGGCAAAGTGAGCAAGGGACTCACATCTGAGCATACCCTGCCACAATTATGGCGGCCAAAAGCAGTATAAAAGGGGGTGGTGATGGACGGAGCATCTGAATCAATCAAACACTCAAACCCAGTCAAAAGATCTGATTTTAATCCATCACCGTTCTTTAGCCCACTCTGCCACCCCAGTTCAGACATGGCTATGTGCAAATCAGTCTGACCCTGTGCCTCATGGGAACAGTCCAGCCCGAACTGCCAAGCCATGTCTTCCCTGGATCGGAAACAAGCTTCCGAGGACCGGTTTCTGGCATTCCAGCCGTCTTCAGTTCGGCTTGCTTGAATCCAGTGGCAAAGTGAGCAAGGGACTCAAGTCTGAGCATACCCTGCCACACTTATGGTGGCAAAATCGGTACAAAAGGGGGTGGTGATGGACGGAGCATCTGAATCAATCAAACACTCACACCCAGTCAAAAGATCTGGGTTTAATCCATCACCGTTATTTAGCCCACTCTGCCACCCCAGTTCAGACATGGCTATATGCAAATCCGTCTGACCCTGTGCCTCATGGGAACAGTCCAGCCCGAACTGCCAAGCCATGTCTTCCCTGGACCGGAAACAACCTTCCGAGGACCGGTTTCTGGCATTCCAGCCGTCTTCAGCCCGGCTTGCTTGAATCCAGTGGCAAAGTGAGTAAGGGAATCACGTCTGAGCATACCCTGCCGCACTTATGGCGGCCAAAAGCGGTACAAAAGGGGGTGGTGATTGACGGAGCATCTGAATCAATCAAACACTCACACCCAGTCAAAAGATCTGGGTGTATTCCATCACCGTTCTTTAGCCCACTCTGCCACCCCAGTTAAGACATGGCTATATGCAAATCAGTCCGACTCTGTGCCTCATGGGAACAGTCCAGCCTGAACTGCCAAGCCATGTCTTCCCTGGACCGGAAACAAGCTTCCGAGGACCGTTTTCTGGCATTCCAGCCGTCTTTAGCCCGACTTGCTTGAATCCAGTGGCAAAGTGAGCAAGGGACTCACGTCTGAGCACACCCTGCCACACATATGGCGGCCAAAAGCGGTACAAAAGGGCGTGGTGATGGACGGAATATCTGAATCAATCAAACACTCACACCCAGTCAAAAGATCTGGGTTTAATCCATCACCGTTCTTTAGCCCACTCTGCCACCCCAGTTCAGACATGGCTATATGCAAATCAGTCTGCCCTGTGCCTCATGGGAACAGTCCAGCCTGATCTGCCAAGCCATGTCTTCTTTGGACCGGAAACAAGCTTCTGAGGACCGTTTTCTGGCATTCCAGCCGTCTTTAGCCCGACTTGCTTGAATCCAGTGGCAAAGTGAGCAAGGGACTCACGTCTGAGCATACCCTGCCACACTTATGGCGGCAAAATCGGTACAAAAGGGGGTGGTGATGGACGGAGCATCTGAATCAATCAAACACTCACACCCTGTAAAAAGATCTGGGTTTAATCCATCACCGTTCTTTAGCCCACTCTGCCACCCCAGTTCAGACATGGCTATATGCAAATCAAACTGACCCTGTGCCTCATGGGAACAGTCCAGCCCGAACTGCCAAGCCATTTCTTCCCTGGATCGGAAACAAGCTTCCGAGGACCGGTTTCTGGCATTCCAGCCATCTTCAGCCCGGCTTGCTTGAATCCAGTGGCAAAGTGAGCAAGGGACTCACGTCTTAGCATACCCTGCCACACTTATGGCGGTCAAAAGCGGTACAAAAGGGGATGGTGATGGGCGGAGCATCTGAATCAATCAAACACCCACACCCAGTCAAAAGATTTGGGTTTAATCCATCACCGTTCTTTAGCCCACTCTGCCACCCCAGTTCAGACATGGCTATATGCAAATCAGTCTGCCCTGTGCCTCATGGGAACAGTCCAGCCTGATCTGCCAAGCCATGTCTTCTTTGGACCGGAAACAAGCTTCCGAGGACCGTTTTCCGGCTTTCCAGCCGTCTTTAGCCCGACTTGCTTGAATCCTGTGGCAAAGTGAGCAAGGGACTCACGTCTGAGCATACCCTGATACACATATGGCGGCCAAAAGCGGTACAAAAGGGGGTGGTGATGGACGGAGCATCTGAATCAATCAAACACTCACACCCAGTCAAAAGATCTGGGTTTAATCCATCACCGTTCTTTAGCCCACTCTGCCACCCCAGTTCCGACATGGCTATATGCAAATCAGTCTGACCCTGTGCCGCATGGGAACAGTCCAGCCCGAACTGCCAAGCCATGTCTTCCCTGGATCGGAAACAAGCTTCCGAGGACCGGTTTCTGGCATTCCAGTCGTGTTCAGTTTGGCTTGCTTGAATCCAGTGGCAAAGTGAGCAAGGGACTCAAGTCTGAGCATACCCTGCAACACTTATGGCGGCAAAATCGGTACAAAAGGGGGTGGTGATGGACGGAGCATCTGAATCAATCAAACACTCACACCCAGTCAAAAGATCTGGGTTTAATCCATCACCGTTATTTAGCCCACTCTGCCACCCCAGTTCAGACATGGCTATATGCAAATCAGTCTGACCCTGTGCCTCATGGGAACAGTCCAGCCCGAACTGCCAAGCCATGTCTTCCCTGGACCGGAAACAACCTTCCGAGGACCGGTTTCTGGCATTCCAGCCGTCTTCAGCCCGGCTTGCTTGAATCCAGTGGCAAAGTGAGTAAGGGACGCACGTCTGATTATACCCTGCCGCACTTATGACGGCCAAAAGCGGTACAAAAGGGGGTGGTGATTGACGGAGCATCTGAATCAATCAAACACTCACACCCAGTCAAAAGATCTGGGTGAATTCCATCACCGTTCTTTAGCCCACTCTGCCACCCCAGTTCAGACATGGCTATATGCAAATCAGTCCGACTCTGTGCCTCATGGGAACAGTCCAGCCTGAACTGCCAAGCCATGTCTTCCCTGGACCGGAAACAAGCTTCTGAGGACCAGTTTCTGGCATTCCAGCGGTCTTCAGCCCAGCATGCTTGAATCCAGTGGCAAAGTGAGCAAGGGACTCACGTCTGAGCATACCCTGCCACACTTATGGCGGCAAAATCGGTACAAAAGGGGGTGGTGATGTACGGAGCATCTGAATCAATCAAACACTCACACCCTGTAAAAAGATCTGGGTTTAATCCATCACCGTTCTTTAGCCCACTCTGCCACCCCAGTTCAGACATGGCTATATGCAAATCAAACTGACCCTGTGCCTCATGGGAACAGTCCAGCCCGATCTGCCAAGCCATTTCTTCCCTGGATCGGAAACAAGCTTCCGAGGACCGGTTTCTGGCATTCCAGCCATCTTCAGCCCGGCTTGCTTGAATCCAGTGGCAAAGTGAGCAAGGGACTCACGTCTTAGCATACCCTGCCACACTTATGGCGGTCAAAAGCGGTACAAAAGGGGATGGTGATGGGCGGAGCATCTGAATCAATCAAACACTCACACCCAGTCAAAAGATTTGGGTTTAATCCATCACCGTTCTTTAGCCCACTCTGCCACCCCAGTTCAGACATGGCTATATGCAAATCAGTCTGCCCTGTGCCTCATGGGAACAGTCCAGCCTGATCTGCCAAGCCATGTCTTCTTTGGACCGGAAACAAGCTTCCGAGGACCGTTTTCCGGCTTTCCAGCCGTCTTTAGCCCGACTTGCTTGAATCCTGTGGCAAAGTGAGCAAGGGACTCACGTCTGAGCATACCCTGATACACATATGGCGGCCAAAAGCGGTACAAAAGGGGGTGGTGATGGACGGAGCATCTGAATCAATCAAACACTCACACCCAGTCAAAAGATCTGGGTTTAATCCATCACCGTTCTTTAGCCCACTCTGCCACCCCAGTTCCGACATGGCTATATGCAAATCAGTCTGACCCTGTGCCGCATGGGAACAGTCCAGCCCGAACTGCCAAGCCATGTCTTCCCTGGATCGGAAACAAGCTTCCGAGGACCGGTTTCTGGCATTCCAGTCGTGTTCAGTTTGGCTTGCTTGAATCCAGTGGCAAAGTGAGCAAGGGACTCAAGTCTGAGCATACCCTGCAACACTTATGGCGGCAAAATCGGTACAAAAGGGGGTGGTGATGGACGGAGCATCTGAATCAATCAAACACTCACACCCAGTCAAAAGATCTGGGTTTAATCCATCACCGTTATTTAGCCCACTCTGCCACCCCAGTTCAGACATGGCTATATGCAAATCAGTCTGACCCTGTGCCTCATGGGAACAGTCCAGCCCGAACTGCCAAGCCATGTCTTCCCTGGACCGGAAACAACCTTCCGAGGACCGGTTTCTGGCATTCCAGCCGTCTTCAGCCCGGCTTGCTTGAATCCAGTGGCAAAGTGAGTAAGGGACGCACGTCTGATTATACCCTGCCGCACTTATGACGGCCAAAAGCGGTACAAAAGGGGGTGGTGATTGACGGAGCATCTGAATCAATCAAACACTCACACCCAGTCAAAAGATTTAGGTGAATTCCATCACCGTTCTTTAGCCCACTCTGCCACCCCAGTTCAGACATGGCTATATGCAAATCAGTCCGACTCTGTGCCTCATGGGAACAGTCCAGCCTGAACTGCCAAGCCATGTCTTCCCTGGACCGGAAACAAGCTTCTGAGGACCAGTTTCTGGCATTCCAGCGGTCTTCAGCCCAGCATGCTTGAATCCAGTGGCAAAGTGAGCAAGGGACTCACGTCTGAGCATACCCTGCCACACTTATTGTGGACAAAAGCAGTACAAAAGGGGGTGGTGATGGACGAAGCATCTGAATCAATCAAACACTCACACCCAGTCAAAAGATCTGGGTTAAATCCATCACCGTTTTTTAGCCCACTCTGCCACCCCAGTTCAGACATGGCTATATGCAAATCAAACTGACCCTGTGCCTCATGGGAACAGTCCAGCCCGAACAGCCAAGCCATGTCTACCCTGGACCGGAAACAACCTTCCGAGAACCGGTTTCTGGCATTCCAGCCGTCTTCAGCCCGGCTTGCTTGAATCCAGTCAAAAAGTGAGCAAGGGATTCACGTCTGAGCATACCCTGCCAAATTTATGGCGGCCAAAAGCGGTACAAAAGGGGGTGGTGATGGACGGAGCATCTGAATCAATCAAACACTCACACCCAGTTAAAAGATCTGGGTTTAATCCATCACCGTTGTTTAGCCCACTCTGCCATCCCAGTTCAGACATGGCTATATGCAAATCAGTCTGACCCTGTGCCTCATGGGAACAGTCCAGCCTGAACTGCCAAGCCATGTCTTCCCAGGAACGGAAACAATCTTCTGAGGACCGGTTACTGGCAATCCAGCTGTCTTCAGCCCAGCATGCTTGAATCCAGTGGCAAAGTGAGCAAGGGACTCACGTCTGAGCATACCCTGCCACACTTATGGCGGACAAAAGCAGTACAAAAGGGGTGGTGATGGGCGGAGCATCTGAATCAATCAAACACTCACACCCAGTCAAAAGATCTGGGTTTAATCCATCATCGTTCTTTAGCCCAATCTGCCACCCCAGTTCAGACATGGCTATATGCAAATCAGTCTGACCCTGTGCCTCATGGGAACAGTCCAGCCTGAGCTGCCAAGCCATGTCTTCCCTGGACCGGAAACAAGCTTCCGAGGACCGGTTACTGGCATTCTAGCCGTCTTTAGCCCGGCTTGCTTGAATCCAGTGGCAAAGTGAGCAAGGGACTCACATCTGAGCATACCCTGCCACACTTATGGCGGCCAAAAGCAGTATAAAAGGGGGTGGTGATGGACGGAGCATCTGAATCAATCAAACACTCAAACCCAGTCAAAAGATCTGATTTTAATCCATCACCGTTCTTTAGCCCACTCTGCCACCCCAGTTCAGACATGGCTATGTGCAAATCAGTCTGACCCTGTGCCTCATGGGAACAGTCCAGCCCGAACTGCCAAGCCATGTCTTCCCTGGATCGGAAACAAGCTTCCGAGGACCGGTTTCTGGCATTCCAGCCGTCTTCAGTTCGGCTTGCTTGAATCCAGTGGCAAAGTGAGCAAGGGACTCAAGTCTGAGCATACCCTGCCACACTTATGGTGGCAAAATCGGTACAAAAGGGGGTGGTGATGGACGGAGCATCTGAATCAATCAAACACTCACACCCAGTCAAAAGATCTGGGTTTAATCCATCACCGTTATTTAGCCCACTCTGCCACCCCAGTTCAGACATGGCTATATGCAAATCAGTCTGACCCTGTGCCTCATGGGAACAGTCCAGCCCGAACTGCCAAGCCATGTCTTCCCTGGACCGGAAACAACCTTCCGAGGACCGGTTTCTGGCATTCCAGCCGTCTTCAGCCCGGCTTGCTTGAATCCAGTGGCAAAGTGAGTAAGGGACTCACGTCTGAGCATACCCTGCCGCACTTATGGCGGCCAAAAGCGGTACAAAAGGGGGTGGTGATTGACGGAGCATCTGAATCAATCAAACACTCACACCCAGTCAAAAGATCTGGGTGTATTCCATCACCGTTCTTTAGCCCACTCTGCCACCCCAGTTCAGACATGGCTATATGCAAATCAGTCCGACTCTGTGCCTCATGGGAACAGTCCAGCCTGAACTGCCAAGCCATGTCTTCCCTGGACCGGAAACAAGCTTCTGAGGACCAGTTTCTGGCATTCCAGCGGTCTTCAGCCCACCATGCTTGAATCCAGTGGCAAAGTGAGTAAGGAACTCACGTCTGAGCATACCCTGCCACACTTATTGTGGACAAAAGCAGTACAAAAGGGGGTGGTGATGGACGAAGCATCTGAATCAATCAAACACTCACACCAGTCAAAAGATCTGGGTTAAATCCATCACTGTTTTTTAGCCCACTCTGCCACCCCAGTTCAGACATGGCTATATGCAAATCAAACTGACCCTGTGCCTCATGGGAACAGTCCAGCCCGAACAGCCAAGCCATGTCTACCCTGGACCGGAAACAACCTTCCGAGAACCGGTTTCGGGCATTCCAGCCGTCTTCAGCCCGGCTTGCTTGAATCCAGTCAAAAAGTGAGCAAGGGACTCACGTCTGAGTATACCCTGCCAAATTTATGGCGACCAAAAGCGGTACAAAATGGGGTGGTGATGGACGGAGCATCTGAATCAATCAAACACTCACACCCAGTTAAAAGATCTGGGTTTAATCCATCACCGTTGTTTAGCCCACTCTGCCATCCCAGTTCAGACATGGCTATATGCAAATCAGTCTGACCCTGTGCCTCATGGGAACAGTCCAGCCTGAACTGCCAAGCCATGTCTTCCCTGGAACGGAAACAATCTTCTGAGGACCAGTTTCTGGCAATCCAGCTATCTTCAGCCCAGCATGCTTGAATCCAGTGGCAAAGTGAGCAAGGGACTCACGTCTGAGCATACCCTGCCACACTTATGGCGGACAAAAGCAGTACAAAAGGGGT
Source organism: Lissotriton vulgaris (assembly GCF_964263255.1). NCBI lineage: Eukaryota > Metazoa > Chordata > Amphibia > Caudata > Salamandridae > Lissotriton > Lissotriton vulgaris. Next base: position 255,485,531 of record NC_141695.1, read on the forward strand.
GGTGATGGGCGGAGCATCTGAATCAATCAAACACTCACACCCAGTCAAAAGATCTGGGTTTAATCCATCATCGTTCTTTAGCCCAATCTGCCACCCCAGTTCAGACATGGCTATATGCAAATCAGTCTGACCCTGTGCCTCATGGGAACAGTCCAGCCTGAGCTGCCAAGCCATGTCTTCCCTAGACCGGAAACAAGCTTCCGAGGACCGGTTACTGGCATTCTAGCCGTCTTTAGCCCGGCTTGCTTGAATCCAGTGGCAAAGTGAGCAAGGGACTCACATCTGAGCATACCCTGCCACACTTATGGCGGCCAAAAGCAGTATAAAAGGGGGTGGTGATGGACGGAGCATCTGAATCAATCAAACACTCAAACCCAGTCAAAAGATCTGATTTTAATCCATCACCGTTCTTTAGCCCACTCTGCCACCCCAGTTCAGACATGGCTATGTGCAAATCAGTCTGACCCTGTGCCTCATGGGAACAGTCCAGCCCGAACTGCCAAGCCATGTCTTCCCTGGATCGGAAACAAGCTTCAGAGGACCGGTTTCTGGCATTCCAGCCGTCTTCAGTTCGGCTTGCTTGAATCCAGTGGCAAAGTGAGCAAGGGACTCAAGTCTGAGCATACCCTGCCACACTTATGGCGGCAAAATCGGTACAAAAGGGGGTGGTGATGGACGGAGCATCTGAATCAATCAAACACTCACACCCAGTCAAAAGATCTGGGTTTAATCCATCACCGTTATTTAGCCCACTCTGCCACCCCAGTTCAGTCATGGCTATATGCAAATCAGTCTGACCCTGTGCCTCATGGGAACAGTCCAGCCCGAACTGCCAAGCCATGTCTTCCCTGGACCGGAAACAACCTTCCGAGGACCGGTTTCTGGCATTCCAGCCGTCTTCAGCCCAGCTTGCTTGAATCCAGTGGCAAAGTGAGTAAGGGACTCACGTCTGAGCATACCCTGCCGCACTTATGGCGGCCAAAAGCGGTACAAAAGGGGGTGGTGATTGACGGAGCATCTGAATCAATCAAACACTCACACCCAGTCAAAAGATCTGGGTGTATTCCATCACCGTTCTTTAGCCCACTCTGCCACCCCAGTTCAGACATGGCTATATGCAAATCAGTCCGACTCTGTGCCTCATGGGAACAGTCCAGCCTGAACTGCCAAGCCATGTCTTCCCTGGACCGGAAACAAGCTTCTGAGGACCAGTTTCTGGCATTCCAGCGGTCTTCAGCCCAGCATGCTTGAATCCAGTGGCAAAGTGAGCAAGGGACTCACGTCTGAGCATACCCTGCCACACTTATTGTGGACAAAAGCAGTACAAAAGGGGGTGGTGATGGACGAAGCATCTGAATCAATCAAACACTCACACCCAGTCAAAAGATCTAGGTTAAATCCATCACTGTTTTTTAGCCCACTCTGCCACCCCAGTTCAGACATGGCTATATGCAAATCAAACTGACCCTGTGCCTCATGGGAACAGTCCAGCCCGAACAGCCAAGCCATGTCTACCCTGGACCGGAAACAACCTTCCGAGGACCGGTTTCGGGCATTCCAGCCGTCTTCAGCCCGGCTTGCTTGAATCCAGTCAAAAAGTGAGCAAGGGACTCACGTCTGAGCATACCCTGTCAAATTTATGGCGGCCAAAAGCGGTACAAAATGGGGTGGTGATGGACGGAGCATCTGAATCAATCAAACACTCACACCCAGTTAAAAGATCTGGGTTTAATCCATCACCGTTGTTTAGCCCACTCTGCCATCCCAGTTCAGACATGGCTATATGCAAATCAGTCTGACCCTGTGCCTCATGGGAACAGTCCAGCCTGAACTGCCAAGCCATGTCTTCCCTGGAACGGAAACAATCTTCTGAGGACCGGTTTCTGGCAATCCAGCTGTCTTCAGCCCAGCATGCTTGAATCCAGAGGCAAAGTGAGCAAGGGACTCACGTCTGAGCATACCCTGCCACACTTATGGCGGACAAAAGCAGTAGAAAAGGGGTGGTGATGGGCGGAGCATCTGAATCAATCAAACACTCACACCCAGTCAAAAGATCTGGGTTTAATCCATCATCGTTCTTTAGCCCAATCTGCCACCCCAGTTCAGACATGGCTATATGCAAATCAGTCTGACCCTGTGCCTCATGGGAACAGTCCAGCCTGAGCTGCCAAGCCATGTCTTCCCTGGACCGGAAACAAGCTTCCGAGGACCGGTTACTGGCATTCTAGCCATCTTTAGCCCGGCTTGCTTGAATCCAGTGGCAAAGTGAGCAAGGGACTCACATCTGAGCATACCCTGCCACACTTATGGCGGCCAAAAGCAGTATAAAAGGGGGTGGTGATGGACGGAGCATCTGAATCAATCAAACACTCAAACCCAGTCAAAAGATCTGATTTTAATCCATCACCGTTATTTAGCCCACTCTGCCACCCCAGTTCAGACATGGCTATATGCAAATCAGTCTGACCCTGTGCCTCATGGGAACAGTCCAGCCCGAACTGCCAAGCCATGTCTTCCCTGGACCGGAAACAACCTTCCGAGGACCGGTTTCTGGCATTCCAGCCGTCTTCAGCCCGGCTTGCTTGAATCCAGTGGCAAAGTGAGTAAGGGACGCACGTCTGATTATACCCTGCCGCACTTATGGCGGCCAAAAGCGGTACAAAAGGGGGTGGTGATTGACGGAGCATCTGAATAAATCAAACACTCACACCCAGTCAAAAGATCTGGGTGTATTCCTTCACCGTTCTTTAGCCCACTCTGCCACCCCAGTTCAGACATGGCTATATGCAAATCAGTCCGACTCTGTGCCTCATGGGAACAGTCCAGCCTGAACTGCCAAGCCATGTCTTCCCTGGACCGGAAACAAGCTTCTGAGGACCAGTTTCTGGCATTCCAGCGGTCTTCAGCCCAGCATGCTTGAATCCAGTGGCAAAGTGAGCAAGGGACTCACGTCTGAGCATACCCTGCCACACTTATTGTGGACAAAAGCAGTACAAAAGGGGGTGGTGATGGACGAAGCATCTGAATCAATCAAACACTCACACCCAGTCAAAAGATCTAGGTTAAATCCATCACTGTTTTTTAGCCCACTCTGCCACCCCAGTTCAGACATGGCTATATGCAAATCAAACTGACCCTGTGCATCATGGGAACAGTCCAACCCGAACAGCCAAGCCATGTCTACCCTGGACCGGAAACAACCTTCCGAGGACCGGTTTCGGGCATTCCAGCCGTCTTCAGCCCGGCTTGCTTGAATCCAGTCAAAAAGTGAGCAAGGGACTCACGTCTGAGCATACCCTGTCAAATTTATGGCGGCCAAAAGCGGTACAAAATGGGGTGGTGATGGACGGAGCATCTGAATCAATCAAACACTCACACCCAGTTAAAAGATCTGGGTTTAATCCATCACCGTTGTTTAGCCCACTCTGCCATCCCAGTTCAGACATGGCTATATGCAAATCAGTCTGACCCTGTGCCTCATGGGAACAGTCCAGCCTGAACTGCCAAGCCATGTCTTCCCTGGAACGGAAACAATCTTCTGAGGACCGGTTTCTGGCAATCCAGCTGTCTTCAGCCCAGCATGCTTGAATCCAGTGGCAAAGTGAGCAAGGGACTCACGTCTGAGCATACCCTGCCACACTTATGGCGGACAAAAGCAGTAGAAAAGGGGTGGTGATGGGCGGAGCATCTGAATCAATCAAACACTCACACCCAGTCAAAAGATCTGGGTTTAATCCATCATCGTTCTTTAGCCCAATCTGCCACCCCAGTTCAGACATGGCTATATGCAAATCAGTCTGACCCTGTGCCTCATGGGAACAGTCCAGCCTGAGCTGCCAAGCCATATCTTCCCTGGACCGGAAACAAGCTTCCGAGGACCGGTTACTGGCATTCTAGCCATCTTTAGCCCGGCTTGCTTGAATCCAGTGGCAAAGTGAGCAAGGGACTCACATCTGAGCATACCCTGCCACACTTATGGCGGCCAAAAGCAGTATAAAAGGGGGTGGTGATGGACGGAGCATCTGAATCAATCAAACACTCAAACCCAGTCAAAAGATCTGATTTTAATCCATCACCGTTATTTAGCCCACTCTGCCACCCCAGTTCAGACATGGCTATATGCAAATCAGTCTGACCCTGTGCCTCATGGGAACAGTCCAGCCCGAACTGCCAAGCCATGTCTTCCCTGGACCGGAAACAACCTTCCGAGGACCGGTTTCTGGCATTCCAGCCGTCTTCAGCCCGGCTTGCTTGAATCCAGTGGCAAAGTGAGTAAGGGACGCACGTCTGATTATACCCTGCCGCACTTATGGCGGCCAAAAGCGGTACAAAAGGGGGTGGTGATTGACGGAGCATCTGAATCAATCAAACACTCACACCCAGTCAAAAGATCTGGGTGTATTCCATCACCGTTCTTTAGCCCACTCTGCCACCCCAGTTCAGACATGGCTATATGCAAATCAGTCCGACTCTGTGCCTCATGGGAACAGTCCAGCCTGAACTGCCAAGCCATGTCTTCCCTGGACCGGAAACAAGCTTCTGAGGACCAGTTTCTGGCATTCCAGCGGTCTTCAGCCCAGCATGCTTGAATCCAGTGGCAAAGTGAGCAAGGGACTCACGTCTGAGCATACCCTGCCACACTTATTGTGGACAAAAGCAGTACAAAAGGGGGTGGTGATGGACGAAGCATCTGAATCAATCAAACACTCACACCCAGTCAAAAGATCTAGGTTAAATCCATCACTGTTTTTTAGCCCACTCTGCCACCCCAGTTCAGACATGGCTATATGCAAATCAAACTGACCCTGTGCATCATGGGAACAGTCCAGCCCGAACAGCCAAGCCATGTCTACCCTGGACCGGAAACAACCTTCCGAGGACCGGTTTCGGGCATTCCAGCCGTCTTCAGCCCGGATTGCTTGAATCCAGTCAAAAAGTGAGCAAGGGACTCACGTCTGAGCATACCCTGTCAAATTTATGGCGGCCAAAAGCGGTACAAAATGGGGTGGTGATGGACGGAGCATCTGAATCAATCAAACACTCACACCCAGTTAAAAGATCTGGGTTTAATCCATCACCGTTGTTTAGCCCACTCTGCCATCCCAGTTCAGACATGGCTATATGCAAATCAGTCTGACCCTGTGCCTCATGGGAACAGTCCAGCCTGAACTGCCAAGCCATGTCTTCCCTGGAACGGAAACAATCTTCTGAGGACCGGTTTCTGGCAATCCAGCTGTCTTCAGCCCAGCATGCTTGAATCCAGAGGCAAAGTGAGCAAGGGACTCACGTCTGAGCATACCCTGCCACACTTATGGCGGACAAAAGCAGTAGAAAAGGTGTGGTGATGGGCGGAGCATCTGAATCAATCAAACACTCACACCCAGTCAAAAGATCTGGGTTTAATCCATCATCGTTCTTTAGCCCAATCTGCCACCCCAGTTCAGACATGGCTATATGCAAATCAGTCTGACCCTGTGCCTCATGGGAACAGTCCAGCCTGAGCTGCCAAGCCATGTCTTCCCTGGACCGGAAACAAGCTTCCGAGGACCGGTTACTGGCATTCTAGCCATCTTTAGCCCGGCTTGCTTGAATCCAGTGGCAAAGTGAGCAAGGGACTCACATCTGAGCATACCCTGCCACACTTATGGCGGCCAAAAGCAGTATAAAAGGGGGTGGTGATGGACGGAGCATCTGAATCAATCAAACACTCAAACCCAGTCAAAAGATCTGATTTTAATCCATCACCGTTATTTAGCCCACTCTGCCACCCCAGTTCAGACATGGCTATATGCAAATCAGTCTGACCCTGTGCCTCATGGGAACAGTCCAGCCCGAACTGCCAAGCCATGTCTTCCCTGGACCGGAAACAACCTTCCGAGGACCGGTTTCTGGCATTCCAGCCGTCTTCAGCCCGGCTTGCTTGAATCCAGTGGCAAAGTGAGTAAGGGACGCACGTCTGATTATACCCTGCCGCACTTATGGCGGCCAAAAGCGGTACAAAAGGGGGTGGTGATTGACGGAGCATCTGAATCAATCAAACACTCACACCCAGTCAAAAGATCTGGGTGAATTCCATCACCGTTCTTTAGCCCACTCTGCCACCCGAGTTCAGACATGGTTATATGCAAATCAGTCCGACTCTGTGCCTCATGGGAACAGTCCAGCCTGAACTGCCAAGCCATGTCTTCCCTGGACCGGAAACAAGCTTCTGAGGACCAGTTTCTGGCATTCCAGCGGTCTTCAGCCCAGCATGCTTGAATCCAGTGGCAAAGTGAGCAAGGGACTCACGTCTGAGCATACCCTGCCACACTTATTGTGGACAAAAGCAGTACAAAAGGGGGTGGTGATGGACGAAGCATCTGAATCAATCAAACACTCACACCCAGTCAAAAGATCTGGGTTAAATCCATCACCGTTTTTTAGCCCACTCTGCCACCCCAGTTCAGACATGGCTATATGCAAATCAAACTGACCCTCTGCCTTATGGGAACAGTCCAGCCCGAACAGCCAAGCCATGTCTTCCCTGGACCGGAAACAAGCTTCCGAGGACCGGTTACTGGCATTCTAGCCGTCTTTAGCCCGGCTTGCTTGAATCCAGTGGCAAAGTGAGCAAGGGACTCACATCTGAGCATACCCTGCCACACTTATGGCGGCCAAAAGCAGTATAAAAGGGGGTGGTGATGGACGGAGCATCTGAATCAATCAAACACTCACACCCAGTCAAAAGATCTGATTTTAATCCATCACCGTTCTTTAGCCCACTCTGCCACCCCAGTTCAGACATGGCTATGTGCAAATCAGTCTGACCCTGTGCCTCATGGGAACAGTCCAGCCCGAACTGCCAAGCCATGTCTTCCCTGGATCGGAAACAAGCTTCCGAGGACCGGTTTCTGGCATTCCAGCCGTCTTCAGTTCGGCTTGCTTGAATCCAGTGGCAAAGTGAGCAAGGGACTCAAGTCTGAGCATACCCTGCCACACTTATGGCGGCAAAATCGGTACAAAAGGGGGTGGTGATGGACGGAGCATCTGAATCAATCAAACACTCACACCCAGTCAAAAGATCTGGGTTTAATCCATCACCGTTATTTAGCCCACTCTGCCACCCCAGTTCAGACATGGCTATATGCGAATCAGTCTGACCCTGTGCCTCATGGGAACAGTCCAGCCCGAACTGCCAAGCCATGTCTTCCCTGGACCGGAAACAACCTTCCGAGGACCGGTTTCTGGCATTCCAACCGTCTTCAGCCCGGCTTGCTTGAATCCAGTGGCAAAGTGAGTAAGGGAATCACGTCTGAGCATACCCTGCCGCACTTATGGCGGCCAAAAGCGGTACAAAAGGGGGTGGTGATTGACGGAGCATCTGAATCAATCAAACACTCACACCCAGTCAAAAGATCTGGGTGTATTCCATCACCGTTCTTTAGCCCACTCTGCCACCCCAGTTCAGACATGGCTATTTGCAAATCAGTCCGACTCTGTGCCTCATGGGAACAGTCCAGCCTGAACTACCAAGCCATGTCTTCCCTGGACCGGAAACAAGCTTCCGAGGACCTTTTTCTGGCATTCCAGCCGTCTTTAGCCCGACTTGCTTGAATCCAGTGGCAAAGTGAGCAAGGGACTCACGTCTGAGCACACCCTGCCACACATATGGCGGCCAAAAGCGGTACAAAAGGGCGTGGTGATGGACGGAATATCTGAATCAATCAAACACTCACACCCAGTCAAAAGATCTGGGTTTAATCCATCACCGTTCTTTAGCCCACTCTGCCACCCCAGTTCAGACATGGCTATATGCAAATCAGTCTGCCCTGTGCCTCATGGGAACAGTCCAGCCTGATCTGCCAAGCCATGTCTTCTTTGGACCGGAAACAAGCTTCTGAGGACCGTTTTCTGGCATTCCAGCCGTCTTTAGCCCGACTTGCTTGAATCCAGTGGCAAAGTGAGCAAGGGACTCACGTCTGAGCATACCCTGCCACACTTATGGCGGCAAAATCGGTACAAAAGGGGGTGGTGATGGACGGAGCATCTGAATGAATCAAACACTCACACCCTGTAAAAAGATCTGGGTTTAATCCATCACCGTTCTTTAGCCCACTCTGCCACCCCAGTTCAGACATGGCTATATGCAAATCAAACTGACCCTGTGCCTCATGGGAACAGTCCAGCCCGAACTGCCAAGCCATTTCTTCCCTGGATCGGAAACAAGCTTCCGAGGACCGGTTTCTGGCATTCCAGCCATCTTCAGCCCGGCTTGCTTGAATCCAGTGGCAAAGTGAGCAAGGGACTCACGTCTTAGCATACCCTGAGACACTTATGGCGGTCAAAAGCGGTACAAAAGGGGATGGTGATGGGCGGAGCATCTGAATCAATCAAACACTCACACCCAGTCAAAAGATTTGGGTTTAATCCATCACCGTTCTTTAGCCCACTCTGCCACCCCAGTTCAGACATGGCTATATGCAAATCAGTCTGCCCTGTGCCTCATGGGAACAGTCCAGCCTGATCTGCCAAGCCATGTCTTCTTTGGACCGGAAACAAGCTTCCGAGGACCGTTTTCCGGCATTCCAGCCGTCTTTAGCCCAACTTGCTTGAATCCAGTGGCAAAGTGAGCAAGGGACTCACGTCTGAGCATACCCTGATACACATATGGCGGCCAAAAGCGGTACAAAAGGGGGTGGTGATGGACGGAGCATCTGAATCAATCAAACACTCACACCCAGTCAAAAGATCTGGGTTTAATCCATCACCGTTCTTTAGCCCACTCTGCCACCCCAGTTCCGACATGGCTATATGCAAATCAGTCTGACCCTGTGCCGCATGGGAACAGTCCAGCCCGAACTGCCAAGCCATGTCTTCCCTGGACCAGGAAACAAGCTTCTGAGGACCAGTTTCTGGCATTCCAGCGGTCTTCAGCCCAGCATGCTTGAATCCAGTGGCAAAGTGAGCAAGGGACTCATGTCTGAGCATACCCTGCCACACTTATTGTGGACAAAAGCAGTACAAATGGGGGTGGTGATGGACGAAGCATCTGAATCAATCAAACACTCACACCCAGTCAAAAGATCTGGGTTAAATCCATCACCGTTTTTTAGCCCACTCTGCCACCCCAGTTCAGACATGGCTATATGCAAATCAAACTGACCCTGTGCCTCATGGGAACAGTCCAGCCCGAACAGCCAAGCCATGTCTACCCTGGACCGGAAACAACCTTCCGAGAACCGGTTTCTGGCATTCCAGCCGTCTTCAGCCCGGCTTGCTTGAATCCAGTCAAAAAGTGAGCAAGGGATTCACGTCTGAGCATACCCTGCCAAATTTATGGCGGCCAAAAGCGGTACAAAAGGGGGTGGTGATGGACGGAGCATCTGAATCAATCAAACACTCACACCCAGTTAAAAGATCTGGGTTTAATCCATCACCGTTGTTTAGCCCACTCTGCCATCCCAGTTCAGACATGGCTATATGCAAATCAGTCTGACCCTGTGCCTCATGGGAACAGTCCATCCTGAACTGCCAAGCCATGTCTTCCCTGGAACGGAAACAATCTTCTGAGGACCGGTTTCTGGCAATCCAGCTGTCTTCAGCCCAGCATGCTTGAATCCAGTGGCAAAGTGAGCAAGGGACTCACGTCTGAGCATACCCTGCCACACATATGGCGGCCAAAAGCGGTACAAAAGGGGGTGGTGATGGACGGAGCATCTGAATCAATCAAACACTCACACCCAGTCAAAAGATCTGGGTTTAATCCATCACCGTTCTTTAGCCCACTCTGCCACCCCAGTTCCGACATGGCTATATGCAAATCAGTATGACCCTGTGCCGCATGGGAACAGTCCAGCCCGAACTGCCAAGCCATGTCTTCCCTGGATCGGAAACAAGCTTCCGAGGACCGGTTTCTGGCATTCCAGCCGTCTTCAGTTCGGCTTGCTTGAATCCAGTGGTAAAGTGAGCAAGAGACTCAAGTCTGAGCATACCCTGCCACACTTATGGCGGCAAAATCGGTACAAAAGGGGGTGGTGATGGACGGAGCATCTGAATCAATCAAACACTCACACCCAGTCAAAAGATCTGGGTTTAATCCATCACCGTTATTTAGCCCACTCTGCCACCCCAGTTCAGACATGGCTATATGCAAATCAGTCTGACCCTGTGCCTCATGGGTACAGTCCAGCCCGAACTGCCAAGCCATGTCTTCCCTGGACCGGAAACAGCCTTCCAAGGACCGGTTTCTGGCATTCCAGCCGTCTTCAGCCCGGCTTGCTTGAATCCAGTGGCAAAGTGAGTAAGGGACTCACGTCTGAGCATACCCTGCCGCACTTATGGCGGCCAAAAGCGGTACAAAAGGGGGTGGTGATGGACGAAGCATCTGAATCAATCAAACACTCACACCCAGTCAAAAGATCTGGGTTAAATCCATCACCGTTTTTAGCCCACTCTGCCACCCCAGTTCAGACATGGCTATATGCAAATCAGTCTGACCCTGTGCCTCATGGGAACAGTCCAGTCCGAACTGCCAAGCCATGTCTTCCCTGGACCAGAAACAACCTTCCGAGGACCGGCGTCGGGCATTCCAGCCGTCTTCAGCCCGGCTTGCTTGAATCCAGTGGCAAAGTGAGCAAGGGACTCACGTCTGAGTATACACTGCCAAATTTAGGCCGGCCAACAGCGGTACATAAGGGGGTGGTGATGGACGGAGAATCTGAATCAATCAAACACTCACACCGAGTCAAAAGATCTGGGTTTAATCCATCACCGTTGTTTAGCCCACTCTGCCATCCCTGTTCAGACATGGCTATATGCAAATCAGTCTGACCCTGTGCCTCATGGGAACAGTCCAGCCTGAACTGCCAAGCCATGTCTTCCCTGGACGGGAAACAAGCTTCTGAGGACCGGTTTCTGGCATTCCAGCCGTCTTCAGCCCAGCATGCTTGAATCCAGTGGCAAAGTGAGCAAGGGACTCACGTCTGAGCACACCCTGCCTTACTTATGGCGGACAAAAGCAGTACAAAAGGGGGTGGTGATGGACGGATCATCTGAATCAATCAAACACTCACACCCAGTCAAAAGATCTGGGTTTAATCCATCACTGTTCTTTAGCCCAATCGGCCACCCCAGTTCAGACATGGCTATATGCAAATCAGTCTGACCCTGTGCCTCATGGGAACAGTCCAGCCTGAGCTACTAAGTCATGTCTTACCTGGACCGGAAACAAGCTTCCGAGGACCAGTTACTGGCATTCCAGCCGTCTTTAGCCCGGCTTGCTTGAATCCAGTGGCAAAGTGAGCAAGGGACTCACATCGGAGCCTACCCTGCCACACTTATGGCGGACAAAAGCAGTATAAAAGAGGGTGGTGATGGACGGAGCATCTGAATCAATCAAACACTCAAACCCAGTCAAAAGATCTGATTTTAATCCATCACCGTTCTTTAGCCCACTCTGCCACCCCAGTTCAGAAATGGCTATGTGCAAATCAGTCTGATCCCTGTGCCTCATGGGAACAGTCCAGCCCGAACTGCAGAGCCATATCTTCCCTGGACCGGAAACAAGCTTCCGAGGACCGGTTTCTGGCATTCCAGCCGTCTTCAGCCCGGCTTGCTTGAATCCAGTGGCAATGTGAGCAAGGGACTCACGTCCGAGCGTACCCTGCCACACTTATGGTGGCCAAAAGTGGTACAAAAGGGGGTGGTGATGGACGGAGCATCTGAATCAATCAAAAAATCACACCCAGTAAAAAGATCTGGGTTTAATCCATCACCGTTCTTTAGCCCACTCTGCTACCCCAGTTCAGACATGGCTATATGCAAATCGGTCTGACCCTGTGCCTCATGGGAACAGTCCAGTCCTAACTGTCAAGCCATGTCTTCCCTGGACCAGAAACAAGCTTCCGAGGGCCGGTTTCTGGCATTGCAGCCGTCTTCAGCCCGGCTTGCTTGAATTCAGTGGCAAAGTGAGCAAGGGACTCACGTCTGAGCATTCCCTGCCACACTTATGGTGGCCAAAAGCGGTATAAAAGGGGGTGGTGATGGACGGAGCATCTGAATCAATCAAACACTCACACCCAGTCAAAAGATCTGGGTTTAATCCATCACCGTTCTTTAGCCCACTCTGCCACCCCAGTTCTGACATGGCTATATGCAAATCAGTCTGACCCTGTGCCTCATGGGAACAGTCCAGCCCGAACTGCCAAGCCATTTCTTCCCTGGACCAGAAACAAGCTTCCGAGGACCGGTTTCTGGCATTCCAGCCATCTTCAGCCCGGCTTGCTTGAATCCAGTGGCAAAGTGAGCAAGGGACTCACGTCTTAGCATACCCTGCCACACTTATGGCGATCAAAAGCGGTACAAAAGGGGATGGTGATGGGCGGAGCATCTGAATCAATCAAACACTCACACCCAGTCAAAAGATCTGGGTTTAATCCATCACCGTTCTTTAGCCCACTCTGCCACCCCAGTTCAGACATGGCTATATGCAAATCAGTCTGCCCTGTGCCTCATGGGAACAGTCAAGCCTGATCTGCCAAGCCATGTCTTCCCTGGACCGGAAACAAGCTTCCGAGGACCGTTTTCTGGCATTCCAGCTGTCTTTAGCCCGACTTGCTTGAATCCAGTGGCAAAGTGAGCAAGGGACTCACGTCTGAGCATACCCTGCCACACATATGGCGGCCAAAAGCGGTACAAAAGGGGGTGGTGATGGACGGAATATCTGAATCAATCAAACACTCACATCCAGTCAAAAGATCTGGGTTTAATCCATCACCGTTCTTTAGCCCACTCTGCCACCCCAGTTCAGACATGGCTATATGCAAATCAGTCTGCCCTGTGCCTCATGGGAACAGTCCAGCCTGATCTGCCAAGCCATGTCTTCTTTGGACCGGAAACAAGCTTCTGAGGACCGTTTTCTGGCATTCCAGCCGTCTTTAGCCCGACTTGCTTGAATCCAGTGGCAAAGTGAGCAAGGGACTCACGTCTGAGCATACCCTGCCACACTTATGGCGGCAAAATCGGTACAAAAGGGGGTGGTGATGGACGGAGCATCTGAATCAATCAAACACTCACACCCAGTCAAAAGATCTGGGTTAAATCCATCACCGTTTTTTAGCCCACTCTGCCACCCCAGTTCAGACATGGCTATATGCAAATCAAACTGACCCTGTGCCGCATGGGAACAGTCCAGCCCGAACTGCCAAGCCATGTCTTCCCTGGACCAGGAAACAAGCTTCTGAGGACCAGTTTCTGGCATTCCAGCAGTCTTCAGCCCAGCATGCTTGAATCCAGTGGCAAAGTGAGCAAGGGACTCATGTCTGAGCATACCCTGCCACACTTATTGTGGACAAAAGCAGTACAAAAGGGGGTGGTGATGGACGAAGCATCTGAATCAATCAAACACTCACACCCAGTCAAAAGATCTGGGTTAAATCCATCACCGTTTTTTAGCCCACTCTGCCACCCCAGTTCAGACATGGCTATATGCAAATCAAACTGACCCTGTGCCTCATAGGAACAGTCCAGCCCGAACAGCCAAGCCATGTCTACCCTGGACCGGAAACAACCTTCCGAGAACCGGTTTCTGGCATTCCAGCCGTCTTCAGCCCGGCTTGCTTGAATCCAGTCAAAAAGTGAGCAAGGGATTCACGTCTGAGCATACCCTGCCAAATTTATGGCGGCCAAAAGCGGTACAAAAGGGGGTGGTGATGGACGGAGCATCTGAATCAATCAAACACTCACACCCAGTTAAAAGATCTGGGTTTAATCCATCACCGTTGTTTAGCCCACTCTGCCATCCCAGTTCAGACATGGCTATATGCAAATCAGTCTGACCCTGTGCCTCATGGGAACAGTCCATCCTGAACTGCCAAGCCATGTCTTCCCTGGAACGGAAACAATCTTCTGAGGACCGGTTTCTGGCAATCCAGCTGTCTTCAGCCCAGCATGCTTGAATCCAGTGGCAAAGTGAGCAAGGGACTCACGTCTGAGCATACCCTGCCACACTTATGGCGGACAAAAGCAGTAGAAAAGGGGTGGTGATGGGCGGAGCATCTGAATCAATCAAACACTCACACCCAGTCAAAAGATCTGGGTTTAATCCATCATCGTTCTTTAGCCCAATCTGCCACCCCAGTTCAGACATGGCTATATGCAAATCAGTCTGACCCTGTGCCTCATGGGAACAGTCCAGCCTGAGCTGCCAAGCCATGTCTTCCCTGGACCGGAAACAAGCTTCCGAGGACCGGTTACTGGCATTCTAGCCGTCTTTAGCCCGGCTTGCTTGAATCCAGTGGCAAAGTGAGCAAGGGACTCACATCTGAGCATACCCTGCCACACTTATGGCGGCCAAAAGCAGTATAAAAGGGGGTGGTGATGGACGGAGCATCTGAATCAATCAAACACTCAAACCCAGTCAAAAGATCTGATTTTAATCCATCACCGTTCTTTAGCCCACTCTGCCACCCCAGTTCAGACATGGCTATGTGCAAATCAGTCTGACCTTGTGCCTCATGGGAACAGTCCAGCCGGAACTGCAGAGCCATGTCTTCCCTGGACCGGAAACAAGCTTCCGAGGACCGGTTTCTGGCATTCCAGCCATCTTCAGCCCGGCTTGCTTGAATCCAGTGGCAAAGTGAGCAAGGGACTCACGTCTGAGCATACCCTGCCACACTTATGGCGGCCAAAAGCGGTACAAAAGGGGGTGGTGATGGACGAAGCATCTGAATCAATCAAACACTCAACCCAGTCAAAAGATCTCGGTTTAATCCATCACCGTTCTTTAGCCCACTCTGCCATCCCAGTTCAGACATGGCTATATGCAAATCAGTCTGCCCTGTGCCTCATGGGAACAGTCCAGCCTGATCTGCCAAGCCATGTCTTCCCTAGACCGGAAACAAGCTTCCGAGGACCGTTTTCTGGCATTCCAGCCGTCTTTAGCCCGACTTGCTTGAATCCAGTGGAAAAGTGAGCAAGGGACTCACGTCTGAGCATACCCTGCCACACATATGGCGGCCGAAAGCGGTACAAAAGGGGGTGGTGATGGACGGAGCATCTGAATCAATCAAACACTCACACCCAGTCAAAAGATCTGGGTTTAATCCATCACCGTTCTTTAGCCCACTCTGCCACCCCAGTTCAGACATGGCTATATGCAAATCAGTCTGCCCTGTGCCTCATGGGAACAGTCCAGCCTGATCTGCCAAGCCATGTCTTCTTTGGACCGGAAACAAGCTTCCGAGGACCGTTTTCTGGCATTCCAGCCGTCTTTAGCCCGACTTGCTTGAATCCAGTGGCAAAGTGAGCAAGGGACTCACGTCTGAGCATACCCTGATACACATATGGCGGCCAAAAGCGGTACAAAAGGGGGTGGTGATGGACGGAGCATCTGAATCAATCAAACACTCACACCCAGTCAAAAGATCTGGGTTTAATCCATCACCGTTCTTTAGCCCACTCTGCCACCCCAGTTCCGACATGGCTATATGCAAATCAGTATGACCCTGTGCCGCATGGGAACAGTCCAGCCCGAACTGCCAAGCCATGTCTTCCCTGGATCGGAAACAAGCTTCCGAGGACCGGTTTCTGGCATTCCAGCCATCTTCAGTTCGGCTTGCTTGAATCCAGTGGTAAAGTGAGCAAGAGACTCAAGTCTGAGCATACCCTGCCACACTTATGGCGGCAAAATCGGTACAAAAGGGGGTGGTGATGGACGGAGCATCTGAATCAATCAAACACTCACACCCAGTCAAAAGATCTGGGTTTAATCCATCACCGTTATTTAGCCCACTCTGCCACCCCAGTTCAGACATGGCTATATGCAAATCAGTCTGACCCTGTGCCTCATGGGTACAGTCCAGCCCGAACTGCCAAGCCATGTCTTCCCTGGACCGGAAACAGCCTTCCAAGGACCGGTTTCTGGCATTCCAGCCGTCTTCAGCCCGGCTTGCTTGAATCCAGTGGCAAAGTGAGTAAGGGACTCACGTCTGAGCATACCCTGCCGCACTTATGGCGGCCAAAAGCGGTACAAAAGGGGGTGGTGATGGACGAAGCATCTGAATCAATCAAACACTCACACCCAGTCAAAAGATCTGGGTTAAATCCATCACCGTTTTTAGCCCACTCTGCCACCCCAGTTCAGACATGGCTATATGCAAATCAGTCTGACCCTGTGCCTCATGGGAACAGTCCAGTCCGAACTGCCAAGCCATGTGTTCCCTGGACCAGAAACAACCTTCCGAGGACCGGCGTCGGGCATTCCAGCCGTCTTCAGCCCGGCTTGCTTGAATCCAGTGGCAAAGTGAGCAAGGGACTCACGTCTGAGTATACACTGCCAAATTTAGGCCGGCCAACAGCGGTACATAAGGGGGTGGTGATGGACGGAGCATCTGAATCAATCAAACACTCACACCGAGTCAAAAGATCTGGGTTTAATCCATCACCGTTGTTTAGCCCACTCTGCCATCCCTGTTCAGACATGGCTATATGCAAATCAGTCTGACCCTGTGCCTCATGGGAACAGTCCAGCCTGAACTGCCAAGCCATGTCTTCCCTGGACGGGAAACAAGCTTCTGAGGACCGGTTTCTGGCATTCCAGCCGTCTTCAGCCCAGCATGCTTGAATCCAGTGGCAAAGTGAGCAAGGGACTCACGTCTGAGCACACCCTGCCTTACTTATGGCGGACAAAAGCAGTACAAAAGGGGGTGGTGATGGACGGAGCATCTGAATCAATCAAACACTCACACCCAGTCAAAAGATCTGGGTTTAATCCATCAATGTTCTTTAGCCCAATCGGCCACCCCAGTTCAGACATGGCTATATGCAAATCAGTCTGACCCTGTGCCTCATGGGAACAGTCCAGCCTGAGCTACTAAGTCATGTCTTACCTGGACCGGAAACAAGCTTCCGAGGACCAGTTACTGGCATTCCAGCCGTCTTTAGCCCAGCTTGCTTGAATCCAGTGGCAAAGTGAGCAAGGGACTCACATCTGAGCATACCCTGCCACACTTATGGCGGACAAAAGCAGTATAAAAGAGGGTGGTGATGGACGGAGCATCTGAATCAATCAAACACTCAAACCCAGTCAAAAGATCTGATTTTAATCCATCACCGTTCTTTAGCCCACTCTGCCACCCCAGTTCAGAAATGGCTATGTGCAAATCAGTCTGATCCCTGTGCCTCATGGGAACAGTCCAGCCCGAACTGCAGAGCCATATCTTCCCTGGACCGGAAACAAGCTTCCGAGGACCGGTTTCTGGCATTCCAGCCGTCTTCAGCCCGGCTTGCTTGAATCCAGTGGCAATGTGAGCAAGGGACTCACGTCCGAGCGTACCCTGCCACACTTATGGTGGCCAAAAGTGGTACAAAAGGGGGTGGTGATGGACGGAGCATCTGAATCAATCAAAAAATCACACCCAGTAAAAAGATCTGGGTTTAATCCATCACCGTTCTTTAGCCCACTCTGCTACCCCAGTTCAGACATGGCTATATGCAAATCGGTCTGACCCTGTGCCTCATGGGCACAGTCCAGTCCTAACTGTCAAGCCATGTCTTCCCTGGACCAGAAACAAGCTTCCGAGGGCCGGTTTCTGGCATTGCAGCCGTCTTCAGCCCGGCTTGCTTGAATTCAGTGGCAAAGTGAGCAAGGGACTCACGTCTGAGCATTCCCTGCCACACTTATGGTGGCCAAAAGCGGTATAAAAGGGGGTGGTGATGGACGGAGCATCTGAATCAATCAAACACTCACACCCAGTCAAAAGATCTGGGTTTAATCCATCACCGTTCTTTAGCCCACTCTGCCACCCCAGTTCTGACATGGCTATATGCAAATCAGTCTGACCCTGTGCCTCATGGGAACAGTCCAGCCCGAACTGCCAAGCCATTTCTTCCCTGGACCAGAAACAAGCTTCCGAGGACCGGTTTCTGGCATTCCAGCCATCTTCAGCCCGGCTTGCTTGAATCCAGTGGCAAAGTGAGCAAGGGACTCACGTCTTAGCATACCCTGCCACACTTATGGCGATCAAAAGCGGTACAAAAGGGGATGGTGATGGGCGGAGCATCTGAATCAATCAAACACTCACACCCAGTCAAAAGATCTGGGTTTAATCCATCACCGTTCTTTAGCCCACTCTGCCACCCCAGTTCAGACATGGCTATATGCAAATCAGTCTGCCCTGTGCCTCATGGGAACAGTCAAGCCTGATCTGCCAAGCCATGTCTTCCCTGGACCGGAAACAAGCTTCCGAGGACCGTTTTCTGGCATTCCAGCTGTCTTTAGCCCGACTTGCTTGAATCCAGTGGCAAAGTGAGCAAGGGACTCACGTCTGAGCATACCCTGCCACACATATGGCGGCCAAAAGAGGTACAAAAGGGGGTGGTGATGGACGGAATATCTGAATCAATCAAACACTCACATCCAGTCAAAAGTTCTGGGTTTAATCCATCACCGTTCTTTAGCCCACTCTGCCACCCCAGTTCAGACATGGCTATATGCAAATCAGTCTGCCCTGTGCCTCATGGGAACAGTCCAGCCTGATCTGCCAAGCCATGTCTTCTTTGGACCGGAAACAAGCTTCTGAGGACCGTTTTCTGGCATTCCAGCCGTCTTTAGCCCGACTTGCTTGAATCCAGTGGCAAAGTGAGCAAGGGACTCACGTCTGAGCATACCCTGCCACACTTATGGCGGCAAAATCGGTACAAAAGGGGGTGGTGATGGACGGAGCATCTGAATCAATCAAACACTCACACCCAGTCAAAATATCTGGGTTTAATCCATCACCGTTCTTTAGCCCACTCTGCCACCCCAGTTCAGACATGGCTATATGCAAATCAAACTGACCCTGTGCCTCATGGGAACAGTCCAGCCCGAACTGCCAAGCCATTTCTTCCCTGGACCGGAAACAAGCTTCCGAGGACCGGTTTCTGGCATTCCAGCCATCTTCAGCCCGGCTTGCTTGAATCCAGTGGCAAAGTGAGCAAGGGACTCACGTCTTAGCAAACCCTGCCACACTTATGGCGGTCAAAAGCGGTACAAAAGGGGATGGTGATGGGCGGAGCATCTGAATCAATCAAACACTCACACCCAGTCAAAAGATCTGGGTTTAATCCATCACCGTTCTTTAGCCCACTCTGCCACCCCAGTTCAGACATGGCTATATGCAAATCAGTCTGCCCTGTGCCTCATGGGAACAGTCCAGCCTGATCTGCCAAGCCATGTCTTCTTTGGACCGGAAACAAGCTTCCGAGGACCGTTTTCTGGCATTCCAGCCGTCTTTAGCCCGACTTGCTTGAATCCAGTGGCAAAGTGAGCAAGGGACTCACGACTGAGCATACCCTGATACACATATGGTGGCCAAAAGCGGTACAAAAGGGGGTGGTGATGGACGGAGCATCTGAATCAATCAAACACTCACACCCAGTCAAAAGATCTGGGTTTAATCCATCACCGTTCTTTAGCCCACTCTGCCACCCCAGTTCCGACATGGCTATATGCAAATCAGTCTGACCCTGTGCCGCATGGGAACAGTCCAGCCCGAACTGCCAAGCCATGTCTTCCCTGGATCGGAAACAAGCTTCCGAGGACCGGTTTCTGGCATTCCAGCCGTCTTCAGCCCGGCTTGCTTGAATCCAGTGGCAAAGTGAGTAAGGGACTCACGTCTGAGCATACCCTGCCGCACTTATGGCGGCCAAAAGCGGTACAAAAGGGGGTGGTGATTGACGGAGCATCTGAATCAATCAAACACTCACACTCAGTCAAAAGATCTGGGTGTATTCCATCACCGTTCTTTAGCCCACTCTGCCACCCCAGTTCAGACAAGGCTATATGCAAATCAGTCCGACTCTGTGCCTCATGGGAACAGTCCAGCCTGAACTGCCAAGCCATGTCTTCCCTGGACCGGAAACAAGCTTCTGAGGACCAGTTTCTGGCATTCCAGCGGGCTTCAGCCCAGCATGCTTGAATCCAGTGGCAAAGTGAGCAAGGGACTCACGTCTGAGCATACCCTGCCACACTTATTGTGGACAAAAGCAGTACAAAAGGGGGTGGTGATGGATGAAGCATCTGAATCAATCAAACACTCACACTCAGTCAAAAGATCTGGGTTAAATCCATCACCGTTTTTTAGCCCACTCTGCCACCCCAGTTCAGACATGGCTATATGCAAATCAAACTGACCATGTGCCTCATGGGAACAGTCCAGCCCGAACAGCCAAGCCATGTCTACCCTGGACCGGAAACAACCTTCCGAGAACCGGTTTCTGGCATTCCAGCCGTCTTCAGCCCGGCTTGCTTGAATCCAGTGGCAAAGTGAGCAAGGGACTCACGTCTGAGCATACCCTGCCACACTTATGGCGGACAAAAGCAGTACAAAAGGGGTGGTGATGGGCGGAGCATCTGAATCAATCAAACACTCACACCCAGTCATAAGATCTGGGTTTAATCCATCATCGTTCTTTAGCCCAATCTGCCACCCCAGTTCAGACATGGCTATATGCAAATCAGTCTGACCCTGTGCCTCATGGGAACAGTCCAGCCTGAACTGCATAGCCATGTCTTCCCTGGAACGGAAACAATCTTCTGAGGACTGGTTTCTGGCAATCCAGCTGTCTTCAGCCCAGCATGCTTGAATCCAGTGGCAAAGTGAGCAAGGGACTCACGTCTGAGCATACCCTGCCACACTTATGGCGGACAAAAGCAGTACAAAAGGGGTGGTGATGGGCGGAGCATCTGAATCAATCAAACACTCCCACCCAGTCATAAGATCTGGGTTTAATCCATCATCGTTCTTTAGCCCAATCTGCCACCCCAGTTCAGACATGGCTATATGCAAATCAGTCTGACCCTGTGCCTCATGGGAACAGTCCAGCCTGAGCTGCCAAGCCATGTCTTCCCTGGACCGGAAACAAGCTTCCAAGGACCGGTTACTGGCATTCTAGCCGTCTTTAGCCCGGCTTGCTTGAATCCAGTGGCAAAGTGAGCAAGGGACTCACATCTGAGCATACCCTGCCACACTTATGGCGGCCAAAAGCAGTATAAAAGGGGGTGGTGATGGACGGAGCATCTGAATCAATCAAACACTCAAACCCAGTCAAAAGATCTGATTTTAATCCATCACCGTTCTTTAGCCCACTCTGCCACCCCAGCTCAGACATGGCTATGTGCAAATCAGTCTGACCCTGTGCCTCATGGGAACAGTCCAGCCCGAACTGGAGAGCCATGTCTTCCCTGGACCGGAAACAAGCTTCCGAGGACCGGTTTCTGGCATTCCAGCCATCTTCAGCCCGGCTTGCTTGAATCCAGTGGCAAAGTGAGCAAGGGACTCACGTCTGAGCATACCCTGCCACACTTATTGTGGACAAAAGCAGTACAAAAGGGGGTGGTGATGGACGAAGCATCTGAATCAATCAAACACTCACACCCAGTCAAAAGATCTGGGTTAAATCCATCACCGTTTTTTAGCCCACTCTGCCACCCCAGTTCAGACATGGCTATATGCAAATCAAACTGACCCTGTGCCTCATGGGAACAGTCCAGCCCGAACAGCCAAGCCATGTCTACCCTGGACCGGAAACAACCTTCCGAGAACCGGTTTCTGGCATTCCAGCCGTCTTCAGCCCGGCTTGCTTGAATCCAGTCAAAAAGTGAGCAAGGGACTCACGTCTGAGCATACCCTGCCAAATTTATGGCGGCCAAAAGCGGTACAAAAGGGGGTGGTGATGGACGGAGCATCTGAATCAATCAAACACTCACACCCAGTTAAAAGATATGGGTTTAATCCATCACCGTTGTTTAGCCCACTCTGCCATCCCAGTTCAGACATGGCTATATGCAAATCAGTCTGACCCTGTGCCTCATGGGAACAGTCCAGCCTGAACTGCCAAGCCATGTCTTCCCAGGAACTGAAACAATCTTCTGAGGACCGGTTTCTGGCAATCCAGCTGTCTTCAGCCCAGCATGCTTGAATCCAGTGGCAAAGTGAGCAAGGGACTCACGTCTGAGCATACCCTGCCACACTTATGGCGGACAAAAGCAGTACAAAAGGGGTGGTGATGGGCGGAGCATCTGAATCAATCAAACACTCACACCCAGTCAAAAGATCTGGGTTTACTCCATCATCGTTCTTTAGCCCAATCTGCCACCCCAGTTCAGACATGGCTATATGCAAATCAGTCTGACCCTGTGCCTCATGGGAACAGTCCAGCCTGAGCTGCCAAGCCATGTCTTCCCTGGACCGGAAACAAGCTTCCGAGGACCGGTTACTGGCATTCTAGCCGTCTTTAGCCCGGCTTGCTTGAATCCAGTGGCAAAGTGAGCAAGGGACTCACATCTGAGCATACCCTGCCACACTTATGGCGGCCAAAAGCAGTATAAAAGGGGGTGGTGATGGACGGAGCATCTGAATCAATCAAACACTCAAACCCAGTCAAAAGATCTGATTTTAATCCATCACCGTTCTTTAGCCCACTCTGCCACCCCAGTTCAGACATGGCTATGTGCAAATCAGTCTGACCCTGTGCCTCATGGGAACAGTCCAGCCCGAACTGCCAAGCCATGTCTTCCCTGGATCGGAAACAAGCTTCCGAGAACCGGTTTCTGGCATTCCAGCCGTCTTCAGTTCGGCTTGCTTGAATCCAGTGGCAAAGTGAGCAAGGGACTCAAGTCTGAGCATACCCTGCCACACTTAAGGCGGCAAAATCGGTACAAAAGGGGGTGGTGATGGACGGAGCATCTAAATAAATCAAACACTCACACCCAGTCAAAAGATCTGGGTTTAATCCATCACCGTTATTTAGCCCACTCTGCCACCCCAGTTCAGACATGGCTATATGCAAATCAGTCTGACCCTGTGCCTCATGGTGAGGTAATTGAAATTTTTATGGTCAAGTATGTCCCCTAACGTGTACCCCAACGTCTCCATGTACGTGCTTAAAGTACATGTAATTTCCCTCCATGACCGAATATGAAGACGCAAATACATTTGCGTCCAACGTTAACATGTCCTCTTTCAGATCCACCATGAATGGATCGATAATTCAGTTCCTAACCATGCCATGCCAACGTCTTTACATGGTACACTTTTACGTTTTTCCGGCTCTGCCGAGCTAGGCCCTGATTTCTGTCTCCGAGCCTTTCTGCTTTCTTTTTCCTGAAAGCTGCAGCATGGACACGTATCCCTGACCTCTGCCTTACTTCCTGCCAAGCGAAGCGGTGCCTGGCTCAACCTGGCCTGCCTGCCAAGACAGTATTTTGCCTTCAAGTTATCTGTTCAGCCTCCTCGAAAATACATTCCTGTCTAGTGATTTAGGTAAACATCTCCCCGGCTGCAGAGCAAAGAGCAAGCCTTCCTGTCTCCATGCAAGTAATTTACAGTTCCCGTTGCCATAGTAGGCCCATGGCCCTGCACGTAGACACTTAGACGCATATGCACGCACTAGCATTCAGTATAGAATAGCCTCTGCCCGAGAGACCTTCTACTCCAGATAATACATCCTCCAAACATAAGATACCAGTTATGTTATAGGTCCAGGTCGTTCTGACATCCCAGACTTCTGTCTCCTCTACTAGTGTTAAAGTTCTCCCCAGTTACACGACTATGTCACGTCATGCTAGCTGCGCGCGCATCCGCACTTCCTGCTGACTCTACAGATTATCTCTGTGCACACACCCACTTATGACACTTTCTGTGACGTCTACATTACGTTCACATTATACGCCTCCGTGTACGCCTATTCCACGCCTTCTTTCACGCCCCCCTGTTACGCACATGTGTTCTTATCTTCTTCTTTTCACCTGTTACGCCTACTGTATTGAATTCAATGATGTTACTTTACTATATATAATGTGTAATGTTAATAAAACGTTGACTGTCCCTTCCCGAACCCTAGTGGTGACGGAACATGATCTCCAACCTCGAGGTTTTCCATTAAACCCCGTATGACTCAGATACCACAGACTCTGCCTCTCATTTGAATGAGCTGTCTTGTAATGATAATTATACGGAAAAACTGATTAGGTAAATTTATTTACCACATAATTTGGCGCCCGAACAGGGACTCCTCCCCCACCCCACGCGCCGGCGATGCGTCGCAGGCCTTGCCCCCTGCCACAGCCGTGACGGACACCTATGCGCATCTGCAGGTTTTCCTGTATCTCCCTCAGGCCTACGGAGGTGACGGAGACTGCGGTCGACATCCAGACGAGGTGGTGAGGAGTGCGGAGGATCCCGACCAGAGCCCAGCCGAGAGTAGCAGTGTCCGAGGTATCCAGAGGCCCACCTGTTCCGAAGTACCGAGGCGCATGCGTAGCAGTACCAGTAGAAGTCCAGTCCAGTCCGAGGCCTTCAAGTTCAAGTTCAAGTATTGCTCCCGGTGAGTACCGTTGCTAGGGACGCATCTAGACGGGTGCATTAGTTTGTGTCCGGTCAAGACAGGTCTGGGTACACAGTCCTGGTCCGTACGTGTTCACTTAGGTGAGCGCGGTATGACGTGTCTCTTTATGGGACCGGTCTGTACTGTTTAGCAGTGCATCTAGTGATTCAGTAATTCAGTGATTCAGTATTCAAGCCTTCAAGCATTATTTCACGTAATTTCAAGTATTGTGTTCTATGTACTAGACAGTATCTATTCAAAATGTTTTAATGTGTTTTATGTCGTGGTATGAATGACTGTTTGCTTTCCATTACTGTGTTTATTGTGTTCGAGTCAAAGTAATAATGCCGTTATTTTCGAAGTTACGTCAGATAGGAACTAGGAAAGGGATTCTTGAAGAAGCAGTGCCTGTTCCGCCTAGGGACACTCCAGGGCACTTTATGTACCACAAGCACGGCTTAGATGCCATACTGTACTTAGACTTGTGGGTCGATTACACTAAGCACTTGTACGAGAAATATAGATGGCCTGTTTCAGGGACATGGGATGCTGAATGCATCATGAGAGTAGAAGAAGCATTATGGAAAAAGAAAGCCAGACAATCTCAGAAAGATGCCATAGAATTGTGGCGTAAAGAATCGCATAGAAGGACAGAGAAAGAATTCAGAAAAGCAGAGAAACATAGGGAAGATTCAGAAAAAGCTCGAGAAAAGGAATTAATAGAAGAAGCTGAACGAGTTAAAGCAGAACAATCAGACAGACAACGAAATACACTTGTTAATGGCATGTATCCTCTTCTGACCGAGGGCCTATCTAAGGCCAACCCGGAAATGCCAAGTAATTTACCGCCACCATTGGTTCCGACTAAAGTACGTCACCATAAGACCGCAGCAGATATTTTCCTTTCTTCCTATTTGGATGATGTAGCTCCCGCATATACCAATGTACCCGTACATCCTGCTAATATCAATCTGCCACAGCATATTCCTGCTGATCAAGCCACGACCCCTCCACGTCAAGTATTACTTCCTGCACCTGCTGTCACGTCCCCTTCTGCTGCTGTTACTGGTCCCCCTATTTCTGGTCCTCTTAACCCTTTTTCTACAGATGCGACTCAGTCGTCTTCGTTAAATGTACCTTTCCCACACGCAATGACGTCAAGTCATGCTCATGGTTCTGCCTCAGGAAGTGCCACTGGAGGTGCTTCAGGAGGTCCTTATCACACCCCGCCTCAATTACATCGAGTGACAATGAGAGAGTTAGCTACACAGCGTACTCCGGCAGCGATGCCACATGAACAACTTAAATTGTATCTTACGGATTGTAGATATGATCCAGTACCTGGTAAGGCAGGAGATATGATGTTAGCCTCGTTACGTCTAAGACGTGTTACAGATTATCTGATGTTATTACCGGAAATGCCAGAACATCTAGACAACATATATCATTTTATTAGAACAGGAGAGAGGCCAGAATGTGTTCGAGAAGCCATGGCATATCAGAAAGTTGAGACACAAGGTTTACTATTACGATTCTTGGTTAATTGTTTGATAAGGGAACAAGATCAGACAGGTGTTGTTAAGGAAGAGATGAAAGTACTGACAAAATGGAGTCAAAATATTGCGGATGGCAAACATGACAGACAGAATTGTATAGAAGCTATAACCAGAAAGGTCCGTAAAGAAATAGTAGCGATACATACCAGACAGAAAGCAGAAAGGGCAGCTGAGTCAGATAAAAACGAGTCCTCAGAGGAGGAAGAATTAGAGAGTCCGGATGTACAGCAAGATACGATAGCGTATGTAGGTAGAGCGAAACCTCCCAGACAGTATCCTTTAAATAGTCCTTTTGACAGACCCATTCGTCCAGAAAGCAAGAAACGTTACCTTACCCCGATACCAGAGCAATGTTCTCTTGAACATATATTCCAAGTTACTGATAAAATCCTGAAAGAAAGAATAGGTTATCATGAACTCACTACCTTACGTGATCAGGAACTAGCCCGGTCAGCAGTCCAATGGGCCGGGGATGACAGTATATATAAAGATGATCTAGTAGTGCAAACGTTTTTAAGTCTTACTCCAGAAGAACAGCGATTAGCTGGTATATACATGACCCAACATCTCATTATACAGTATGAAAACCAACAATCTGATCCAGGTCCATTGTACAATCTATTGCAAGACTTACTCTTGAGAAGATGGAGAGGTCTAGGTACCGATTTAATTGATATCATTTTAGAACAACGTCATAAATATAGAACGTTCCTGACTCCACGTCTTGTTTCCGTTCCACCCCCAGTTAGACAACCATATCACCTGGACAAACAGAATCCCTTACGAGAAGTACACCCAATCCGGAAGCCAGATGATACGCTTGAACGTGTGTTTGTGTACACTCCCTTGACTAAAATGGAATTATTGGAAATGAAGAAAATCGTACCTTGTCACGATAAAGATCCTGCGGGTTTTCACCGTGAATTAAAAGACATGTTACTCATGGGTGATTACACATATTCAGACATTCTTAAAATGTTAAAAGTATTGTTGCCAGCAGGGATTTACGAAAAACTGAAAGAAAAGGAATGGGAGGTGGGAGATAAAAAGATTATTTGGGCCGAATTAGAGGACGAGGAAAAAGGACGTACCCCAGGTTTAGGTCTTGGGGACAAAACTAAAGCATTACCAGGATTATTAGTACAAGTTTTGCCTAGATTATTGACAGTTAAAAAGGAAGATTGGGATGCAATCTCAGCCTGCAAACAGAAACCAGACGAGGACACTAGTGATTTTTATTCAAGATTCGAGAAATGTTTTATTATTAATAGTGGCCTGAAAACAAGTAGCGAATCGTTCCCACATCTCTTCGTGACCAAATTAGTTGAGAATTCCTTACCCCAGGTTAAGAACAGAGTATTGAAAGTCGAAAGTACATGGCAAGCTAATACGCCTTCTCAAATGTTACAAATGTTACAGTACCACCAGAATAGAATCAGAGAGGAACACGATCATGAACAGAGACGCATGAAAGACACTAAAATGAAAGTATTAGTTGCCCAGTCTGTTCCAGCAGATGGTCAGAAGAGGGGTAACACTCAGAATACACAGACTAGTCGTCCTACAGGTCCTGTTAAATGAAATTGTAATTATTGCAAGCAGCCAGGTCACTTTATAAATGAATGTGCCGTTCTGAAACACAATATTGCTACAGGCAAAACGAAAGAAAGACCACGTCAGCCTAGACCAGAATATGTTCAACAGAATATTCAACAGAATCCGCAACCTGCACCACAACATGCACAGCAACAGACAGTAGCTGTTCCCCAACCTCAACCCATTGCCGCAGCACAGCATGTCACACAACAGATGTATCAGTATGCACAATCCGAGTATCCAGATTACCAACAGTATTCATGAAATAGCCTAGAGAGGGAAGTAGGTTTGCCTCTCATCAAGATTCCTGTAGATCAAGAGGGTCCTTATGTACATAGTCAAGTATTAGGAAAAGACAGAAAGTTTTTGATTGACACAGGGGCAAGCAGAACTACCATTAGTCATGACGAGGTTCCAGGGGCACCCCTCTCAGGCTCACAGAATGTTTCCCTTGGATTTTCAGGAAAACCTATTGTTAATGAAGTATCGAAACCAGTTCCCCTTGCAGTTGGTCCATTATCCCGTACTACAGATTTATTGCTTACGAAATCATGTCCAGAAAACCTGCTTGGTATTAAAACGCTGAAAGCTCTAGGAGCTGTAATTTGTTGTTCTCCGGAAGGAGTGATATTGTTTCTACGTGACTTCAAGGGTCACTATGTGTTGAGAGATTTTGATCCCCGATTACAGAATGTACCACAGCATTTATGGGCACAAGGTCCGACTGAAGTAGGTTGTATGCATATTACACCATATCGTGTTACTCTTAGAGAAGGTGTTGTTCTGCCCAGAATCCGACAATACAAATTGCCACCTGAGGCTGTAGCAGCCTTATTGAAAATTATTGACGAGCTTATTGCTCAAGGAGTAGTTGTAGAAACTGACTCCAATATTTGTAATTCTCCAATCATACCGATTCTTAAACGTACTGATCCAAATGCACCCCCAGTTTATCGATTAGTGATTGACCTTAGAGAGCTTAACAAATGTATCATACCTCAGTATCCAGTGGTCCCAGATATTTCATCCCTATTGACTGCTATTGATTCCGAAGCGGTGTTCTTTACTGTGATCGATCTCAAGAATGCCTTCTTTAGCGTTCCCATTGATCCGGAAAGCCAGTACCTTTTCGGATTCAGTTTAAATGGCCGAAGCTTTAAATTTGCACGTGCGCCCCAAGGGTTCACGGAAAGTCCGAGTATCTATAGCCAAGCATTGAAAAGACAACTTGACAGTATCCACATGCCTGCTAACACTGCCCTACTTCAGTACGTCGATGATCTATTGATCACCGCCCGAAGTGAACAAGAATGTGAACATGCATCTCTGACCGTCCTATATTTTCTGGCCGACAAGGGACACAAAGTGTCTCCTTCGAAGCTGCAATTCTGTGTTCAGCAAGTTGTTTACCTTGGTCACTTGCTGTCCAAGAGGGGGAGACAGCTAACACCAGACCGCATCCAGTTAATTGTACATATGCCACAACCCAAGACACAAAAGGAGGTACGGGCCTTCATAGGCCTCACCTCTTACTGTAGACAATGGATTCCTCAGTACGCATATCTAGCCAAGCCCCTTATACAGTTGACAACCCAGGAGGCAGCGTCTTCGACTGTCCTCCCTTGGACTCAGGAACATATACAAGCTTTTGACGACTTGAAGAAAGCCCTATGTCAAGCACCTGTTTTGGCGACACCATGTTACAGCAAGCCTTTTACACTTTTTGTCACAGAACGCGAAGGTACTGCATTGTCAGTACTCACCCAAGATCAAGCAGGTTCACACAAACCATGTGCTTATTTTTCCAGTACATTAGATCCAGTAGCCCAGGCTCTGCCTGCGTGCTTGAAATCTGTTGCAGCAACAGCTCTAGCAATCAGGCAAAGTGATTCTATAGTATTAGGACACCAATTGACAGTACAGGTTCCTCATTCCGTGGAAGTTCTCTTAAACCGAACACAGACTCAGCACTTGACTATAGCACGACTGACAGGTTATGAATTGACATTATTCCAGCCACACATAGAAATCAGACGCTGCAATACACTGAATCCTGCTACACTTTTACCGTTAAGTACAACAGACCCTATGTCACATGACTGTGTGGACGTCATTAACACTATGACGAAACCCAGACAAGACTTGACAGACATCGCATTACCAGATCCAGACCTGACACTTTATGTGGATGGTTCATGTATGAGAACAAGCACAGGAGAGTTAGTGGCCGCATATGCAGTGACCACTGAAACTGAAGTCATAGAAACACATCGTATTGACACCCTGTCTGCTCAAGCAGCAGAGCTTATCGCTCTGACTCAAGCCTGTATTCGAGCCAAGAACCTGAGAGTTAACATATACACAGATTCCCGTTATGCATTCGGAGTTGTACACGACTTCGGAGTCCTTTGGCAAGAGAGAGGTTTTTTAACTTCCCACGGTGCCAAGATACAGCATGGTCCCCTCATTCAAGCTCTGTTAGAAGCAATACATTTGCCTACAGCCATAGCCATCATGAAGTGTAAGGCACATACGAAAGTCACAGATACCATTTCCCAGGGTAACGACCTGGCAGATCGAACAGCCAAGCATACAGCTCAGACTCATACTCAGATTGATATGACAAAGACAGTAGTTTCAACATATTGCATGACAGTTAGGGATCCCGCACTAGATGTAATTGACATACAGACATATGCCACTCCAGACGAAATCAAGAAATGGACAGAACTAGGAGGGATCCAGACAGAACAGGGATGGATGACGAAGGGAAAGGCCACATGGTTCCTCCCCGACTCTATGGTTCAAGTTATCATTAACACAGCACATAGTCCTGCACATTTAGGAGAAAAAGCCATGATAGACAGTATTCAAAACCTTTGGTTCAATAAGCATTTACGAGCAGCCGCAAAACAGAAAGTGCGTACTTGCATGATCTGTTGTCAGTTCAACCCCGGTAAAGGCATTCCCGTAGAGCAAGGTGGATTTCATCCTCCTGATCACCCTTTTGAAGTCCTCCAGATGGATTATATCCAGATGGAACGTTGTCGAGGATTCAAGTATGTCCTCGTAGTTGTATGTGCACTTTCCCGATGGACAGAAGCATATCCAGTCCCAGATTACACTGCCGTGACCACTGCCAAGCAGTTGGTTCGCGAATTTTTCCCGAGGTTTGGTTTGCCTCGTGTCGTGTATTCAGATAACGGACAGCCATTCTCGTCCGAGCTCATGAAGCAAGTTTCCCTTTTGTTAGGTTATCAATGGAAGTTCCACTGTGTTCGGCATCCCGAAGCAGCTGGATTAGTAGAGAGACACAACCAGACTCTGAAAACTCGTCTTGCCAAGGTCTGTGCAGAAAAGGTTGTAGACTGGATAGTAGCCCTTCCAGTTGCTCTCTTCTATATGCGAATGGTAGCCCATTCTAGGACAGGGCTATCCCCGTATGAGGTGGTTTTTGGCCGGCCACCGAATATGTGGGGGACGCCTCTGCCCCGTAAATTAACCGATGTTGACAGTAATATGCTGACAGATTACCTTGCTTCCTTGATGTCTGCACTACAATCATGTCGTTCACAGGTCGCAGCAGCCTTCCCAGACAACACCGAGGTGAAGCCACACAAGATCGTCCCTGGTGACTACGTTTACGTTCGCAATTTTGACCGGTCGAGCCCTCTGGAGCCCCGCTGGAAGGAACCTAAGATCGTTTTGATGACCACAAGAACTGCAGTGAAACTCGAAGGAAGAAAAAACTGGCTCCATTCGAGCCACGTCAAGAAATGTTATGGACTTCCGCCAAAAATTGTTTCCCAGGACTGCCGCATTCCAATCATTGATACTAAACTCCCCCTGGTAGAGAAAACTCCGTCCCAGGAGTACAGATTAAAGTTGAGGTCTAGTAAGTCAGACAGTTTAATTGTTTAAGTCCCCCCCTGGGTGAAGCGGTTAGACAGGTTCCTGACATGTACAAGATAGACCCACATAGTGAGAGAGATAGACAGGAGATCAAGAAACAGAAATATTGCAAGAATCTCCGAAGCCGTTGTATTGTAACTTTACTTGTCATGTTTTTTCTGAGTCTTACGATTATATGCCTAAGCTATGTGTTACACGTATATTTTCCTGTACACGCACATTCTTCTTTCAATGACACTGCAGACCACACCTTTAGTGATCTGCCCCCGCACGAACTTTCTTATCGACTTGCACTGCGTAACAATTCTTTCATCCGTATGTTACATCATTCCCACCAGACCAGCAAAGCCACTAATTGCTGGGTATGTGGCCGACTCCCTCCCTACCAGAAAATGTCGGGAGCCTTGCCTCTTTTTCCTTACCCGTTTACACATAATGGTTCATGTGGTGCATGGTTTACATTAATGTCCTCGTTAGATAGTAAGTCCAAAGTTTCCCAAGGTAATTGGATATGGGGAGACCTGAATACAGTTATGAATAAGGCATGTTTCCCAGACAAGGAGGGTCTTCCCCAAATGACAGGTACCGATCTAGAAAACAAAGTATATGGATTAGGAAATTTTACACTTAGCCTCATGATTTTGAATGTCCAGTCAGAAACTAGTTCGAACTTACCCTCAATATCAGTTTTACCAGTGAAGGGTGACATATGTGTTAGAAAGAAAGGTTCAGTACATCTAGGACACAGCGATTGTAATACAGTTATTGAATTCAGTGATAAAGGCAAGTCTACATTCAAAGCTTCCCGACATTCCTATTTCATTTGTGGCCATACAGCTTATATACGTTTACCTCTAGACTGGGATGGTACTTGTTACATTGCATTCCTACTGCCACCTGTTTTTCTAGCCCCACCTGACTATCATAGAAATTCTCGTCTCATTCATGTTAGACCCAAGAGAGAACTCCCGATTGTCGATTACACTGAAACGACATGGGAACAATACACAGATTTCAATAAGGGATTCTTTCCTTATTTAGGAACGGTCTCAAATAGTAAACTGATACGTAAATTGACCAGAACCCTTGAAGCAGTAGTAAATGAAACTACTTTTGCCCTAGGTAACTTAACAGAAGAGCAGTCTGCTATGAGACTTGTCATTCTTCAAAATCGTCTCGTCCTTGACGTCATCCTGGCAGATAGGGGCGGGGCTTGTAGAGTCATCGGATCCAGTTGTTGCGTTTTCATTCCTAATAACGCACCGTCAGTATATAGAGCCATAACTCGGCTCCACAAGATTGCAAGTCAGATACACCAGAATCCAGGCACCTGGACCTGGTCCGGTTGGCTCTGGAGCATGATATCAGCCTGGGGATGGAAAGTCCTATCATTCCTTGGAATAATCCTACTCATAGTATTCAGTTGTTGTCTATGTCTACAATGTGGGCCAGCGATTTGCGGCTTGTGCGCCACATCATGTATTCCCCATCCCCATCCACGTTCTCGTGCCCGAATGAAAAAAGATGAGCCAATGATGTTATATGAACAGATAGATGGACTCATGAAGATTGATATATCCTGAAGGGAACGTAGGGGACAAGGAGGGAATGAGGTAATTGAAATTTTTATGGTCAAGTATGTCCCCTAACGTGTACCCCAACGTCTCCATGTACGTGCTTAAAGTACATGTAATTTCCCTCCATGACCGAATATGAAGACGCAAATACATTTGCGTCCAACGTTAACATGTCCTCTTTCAGATCCACCATGAATGGATCGATAATTCAGTTCCTAACCATGCCATGCCAACGTCTTTACATGGTACACTTTTATGTTTTTCCGGCTCTGCCGAGCTAGGCCCTGATTTCTGTCTCCGAGCCTTTCTGCTTTCTTTTTCCTGAAAGCTGCAGCATGGACACGTATCCCTGACCTCTGCCTTACTTCCTGCCAAGCGAAGCGGTGCCTGGCTCAACCTGGCCTGCCTGCCAAGACAGTATTTTGCCTTCAAGTTATCTGTTCAGCCTCCTCGAAAATACATTCCTGTCTAGTGATTTAGGTAAACATCTCCCCGGCTGCAGAGCAAAGAGCAAGCCTTCCTGTCTCCATGCAAGTAATTTACAGTTCCCGTTGCCATAGTAGGCCCATGGCCCTGCACGTAGACACTTAGACGCAGATGCACGCACTAGCATTCAGTATAGAATAGCCTCTGCCCGAGAGACCTTCTACTCCAGATAATACATCCTCCAAACATAAGATACCAGATATGTTATAGGTCCAGGTCGTTCTGACATCCCAGACTTCTGTCTCCTCTACTAGCGTTAAAGTTCTCCCCAGTTACACGACTATGTCACGTCATGCTAGCTGCGCGCGCATCCGCACTTCCTGCTGACTCTACAGATTATCTCTGTGCACACACCCACTTATGACACTTTCTGTGACGTCTACATTACGTTCACATTATACGCCTCCGTGTACGCCTATTCCACGCCTTCTTTCACGCCCCCCTGTTACGCACATGTGTTCTTATCTTCTTCTTTTCACCTGTTACGCCTACTGTATTGAATTCAATGATGTTACTTTACTATATATAATGTGTAATGTTAATAAAACGTTGACTGTCCCTTCCCGAACCCTAGTGGTGACGGAACATGATCTCCAACCTCGAGGTTTTCCATTAAACCCCGTATGACTCAGATACCACGGACTCTGCCTCTCATTTGAATGAGCTGTCTTGTAATGATAATTATACGGAAAAACTGATTAGGTAAATTTATTTACCACAATGGGAACAGTCCAGCCCGAACTGCCAAGCCATGTCTTCCCTGGACCGGAAACAACCTTCCGAGGACCGGTTTCTGGCATTCCAGCCGTCTTCAGCCCGGCTTGCTTGAATCCAGTGGCAAAGTGAGTAAGGGACTCACGTCTGAGCATACCCTGCCGCACTTATGGCGGCCAAAAGCGGTACAAAAGGGGGTGGTGATTGACGGAGCATCTGAATCAATCAAACACTCACACCCAGTCAAAAGATCTGGGTGTATTCCATCACCGTTCTTTAGCCCACTCTGCCACTCCAGTTCAGACATGGCTATATGCAAATCAGTCCGACTCTGTGCCTCATGGGAACAGTCCAGCCTGAACTGCCAAGCCATGTCTTCCCTGGACCGGAAACAAGCTTCTGAGGACCAGTTTCTGGCATTCCAGCGGTCTTCACCACAGCATGCTTGAATCCAGTGGCAAAGTGAGCAAGGGACTCACGTCTGAGCATACCCTGCCACACTTATTGTGGACAAAAGCAGTACAAAAGGGGGTGGTGATGGACGAAGCATCTGAATCAATCAAGCACTCACACCCAGTCAAAAGATCTGGGTTAAATCCATCACTGTTTTTTAGCCCACTCTGCCACCCCAGTTCAGACATGGCTATATGCAAATCAAACTGCCCCTGTGCCTCATGGGAACAGTCCAGCCCGAACAGCCAAGCCATGTCTACCCTGGACCGGAAACAACCTTCCGAGAACCGGTTTCGGGCATTCCAGCCGTCTTCAGCACGGCTTGCTTGAATCCAGTCAAAAAGTGAGCAAGGGACTCACGTCTGAGCATACCCTGCCAAATTTATGGCGGCCAAAAGCGGTACAAAATGGGGTGGTGATGGACGGAGCATCTGAATCAATCAAACACTCACACCCAGTTAAAAGATCTGGGTTTAATCCATCACCGTTGTTTAGCCCACTCTGCCATCCCAGTTCAGACATGGCTATATGCAAATCAGTCTGACCCTGTGCCTCATGGGAACAGTCCAGCCTGAACTGCCAAGCCATGTCTTCCCTGGAACGGAAACAATCTTCTAAGGACCGGTTTCTGGCAATCCAGCTGTCTTCAGCCCAGCATGCTTGAATCCAGTGGCAAAGTGAGCAAGGGACTCACGTCTGAGCATACCCTGCCACACTTATGGCGGACAAAAGCAGTACAAAAGGGGTGGTGATGGGCGGAGCATCTGAATCAATCAAACACTCACACCCAGTCAAAAGATCTGGGTTTAATCCATCATCGTTCTTTAGCCCAATCTGCCACCCCAGTTCAGACATGGCTATATGCAAATCAGTCTGACCCTGTGCCTCATGGGAACAGTCCAGCCTGAGCTGCCAAGCCATGTCTTCCCTGGACCGGAAACAAGCTTCCGAGGACCGGTTACTGGCATTCTAGCCGTCTTTAGCCCGGCTTGCTTGAATCCAGTGGCAAAGTGAGCAAGGGACTCACATCTGAGCATACCCTGCCACACTTATGGCGGCCAAAAGCAGTATAAAAGGGGGTAGTGATGGACGGAGCATCTGAATCAATCAAACACTCAAACCCAGTCAAAAGATCTGATTTTAATCCATCACCGTTCTTTAGCCCACTCTGCCACCCCAGTTCAGACATGGCTATGTGCAAATCAGTCTGACCCTGTGCCTCATGGGAACAGTCCAGCCCGAACTGCAGAGCCATGTCTTCCCTGGACCGGAAACAAGCTTCCGAGGACCGGTTTCTGGCATTCCAGCCATCTTCAGCCCGGCTCACTTGAATCCAGTGGCAAAGTGAGCAAGGGACTCACGTCTGAGCATACCCTGCCACACTTATGGCGGCCAAAAGCGGTACAAAAGGGGGTGGTGATGGACGAAGCATCTGAATCAATCAAACACTCAACCCAGTCAAAAGATCTCGGTTTAATCCATCACCGTTCTTTAGCCCACTCTGCCATCCCAATTCAGACATGGCTATATGCAAATCAGTCTGCCCTGTGCCTCATGGGAACAGTCCAGCCTGATCTGCCAAGCCATGTCTTCCCTAGACCGGAAACAAGCTTCCGAGGACCGTTTTCTGGCATTCCAGCCGTCTTTAGCCCGACTTGCTTGAATCCAGTGGAAAAGTGAGCAAGGGACTCACGTCTGAGCATACCCTGCCACACATATGGCGGCCAAAAGCGGTACAAAAGGGGGTGGTGATGGACGGAGCATCTGAATCAATCAAACACTCACACCCAGTCAAAAGATCTGGGTTTAATCCATCACCGTTCTTTAGCCCACTCTGCCACCCCAGTTCAGATATGGCTATATGCAAATCAGTCTGCCCTGTGCCTCATGGGAACAGTCCAGCCTGATCTGCCAAGCCATGTCTTCTTTGGACCGGAAACAAGCTTCCGAGGACCGTTTTCTGGCATTCCAGCCGTCTTTAGCCCGACTTGCTTGAATCCAGTGGCAAAGTGAGCAAGGAACTCACGTCTGAGCATACCCTGATACACATATGGCGGCCAAAAGCGGTACAAAAGGGGGTGGTGATGGACGGAGCATCTGAATCAATCAAACACTCACACCCAGTCAAAAGATCTGGGTTTAATCCCTCACCGTTCTTTAGCCCACCCTGCCACCCCAGTTCCGACATGGCTATATGCAAATCAGTATGACCCTGTGCCGCATGGGAACAGTCCAGCCCGAACTGCCAAGCCATGTCTTCCCTGGATCGGAAACAAGCTTCCGAAGACCGGTTTCTGGCATTCCAGCCGTCTTCAGTTCGGCTTGCTTGAATCCAGTGGTAAAGTGAGCAAGAGACTCAAGTCTGAGCATACCCTGCCACACTTATGGCGGCAAAATCGGTACAAAAGGGGGTGGTGATGGACGGAGCATCTGAATCAATCAAACACTCACACCCAGTCAAAAGATCTGGGTTTAATCCATCACCGTTATTTAGCCCACTCTGCCACCCCAGTTCAGACATGGCTATATGCAAATCAGTCTGACCCTGTGCCTCATGGGAACAGTCCAGCCCGAACTGCCACGCCATGTCTTCCCTGGACCGGAAACAGCCTTCCGAGGACCGGTTTCTGGCATTCCAGCCGTCTTCAGCCCGGCTTGCTTGAATCCAGTGGCAAAGTGAGAAAGGGACTCACGTCTGAGCATACCCTGCCGCACTTATGGCGGCCAAAAGCGGTACAAAAGGGGGTGGTGATTGACGGAGCATCTGAATCAATCAAACACTCACACCCAGTCAAAAGATCTGGGTGTATTCCATCACCGTTCTTTAGCCCACTCTGCCACCCCAGTTCAGACATGGCTATATGCAAATCAGTCTGACTCTGTGCCTCATGGGAACAGTCCAGCCTGAACTGCAAAGCCATGTCTTCCCTGGACAGGAAACAAGCTTCTGAGGACCGGTTTCTGGCATTCCAGCGGTCTTCAGCCCAGCATGCTTGAATCCAGTGGCAAAGTGAGCAAGGGACTCACGTCTGAGCATACCCTGCCACACTTATTGTGGACAAAAGCAGTACAAAAGGGGGTGGTGATGGACGAAGCATCTGAATCAATCAAACACTCACACCCAGTCAAAAGATCTGGGTTAAATCCATCACCGTTTTTAGCCCACTCTGCCACCCCAGTTCAGACATGGCTATATGCAAATCAGTCTGACCCTGTGCCTCATGGGAACAGTCCAGTCCGAACTGCCAAGCCATGTCTTCCCTGGACCAGAAACAACCTTCCGAGGACCGGTGTCGGGCATTCCAGCCGTCTTCAGCCCAGCATGCTTGAATCCAGTGGCAAAGTGAGCAAGGGACTCACGTCTGAGCATACCCTGCCAAATTTAGGCCGGCCAACAGCGGTACATAAGGGTGTGGTGATGGACGGAGCATCTGAATCAATCAAACACTCACACCGAGTCAAAAGATCTGGGTTTAATCCATCACCGTTGTTTAGCCCACTCTGCCATCCCTGTTCAGACATGGCTATATGCAAATCAGTCTGACCCTGTGCCTCATGGGAACAGTCCAGCCTGAACTGCCAAGCCATGTCTTCCCTGGACGGGAAACAAGCTTCTGAGGACCGGTTTCTGGCATTCCAGCCGTCTTCAGCCCAGCATGCTTGAATCCAGTGGCAAAGTGAGCAAGGGACTCACGTCTGAGCATACCCTGCCTTACTTATGGCGGACAAAAGCAGTACAAAAGGGGGTGGTGATGGACGGAGCATCTGAATCAATCAAACACTCACACCCAGTCAAAAGATCTGGGTTTAATCCATCACTGTTCTTTAGCCCAATCGGCCACCCCAGTTCAGACATGGCTATATGCAAATCAGTCTGACCCTGTGCCTCATGGGAACAGTCCAGCCTGAGCTACCAAGTCATGTCTTACCTGGACCGGAAACAAGCTTCCGAGGACCAGTTACTGGCATTCCAGCCGTCTTTAGCCTGGCTTGCTTGAATCCAGTGGCAAAGTGAGCAAGGGACTCACATCTGAGCATACCCTGCCACACTTATGGCGGACAAAAGCAGTATAAAAGAGGGTGGTGATTAAGCATGGGCGAATTTTGCGAATCTCGCGTTCGCGAATTTTGCGGATTTGCGAACTCGCAATCCGCAAAATCCGCGAATTCTCGCGAATTTGCGGATTTTTTTTTGTGTGTTTGCGCGGGTTTCTGCCAGTTCGCGAGGGTTTTGTACAATTTCGCAAATTGCGAACTTACCTGTCGGGTCGCAAGTTTCGCGAACTTGTTGTTTCTACGTGTCCAGCCTGTTTGGGACACTCTTCTTCATCACTGCCACTCTCTGTCACCACTGCCACTCTCTGACTACTCATGCCACCCTCTGGCCCACCCATGCCACCCTCTGTTTCATCACAGCACTCTCTGGTTGTCCAGTCAGTGTACATTATTGTGGCAACGCAAGCACACCTTCCCTGCCTCAAGTGACCTGAATTAATTTGGGGCTGATTAATGTGTCACAGAATATTTTTTTAGCTGGCACCTGCTTCCTTAGTGCTTCCTGATTAGTGATCTTTTGCACTTGCTAAGTGCTTTCATTGTTGCAAAATTAGTTACAACACCTGCCCTGCCCCAACTGACAATAATGAATTAGGGGCTGATTAATGGATTTGAACTTCCAGCCTGGCTCCTGCTTGTCTCCCTTAGCTGTAATTCAGGACCTTTGTGGCATATGTGTAACTATTCTGAGGTTCAGAGCAGGGTCACATAATAGTTGCAACTGGCAACTGAACTCTGGAGGGGCCCCTCAGGAAGCACTACAGGAAATGGCTACTAATGATGAGCCTGAACTTTTGAACCTGGTAAGTAGTTTCAGTTTTGCTAAGATCGTATTTCTGCAATTTTGCACTTATTCGCGGGGCGCGAAGTTGTACTGGGAAGCCGCGAACTCACGCGAACAGTGCGAGCAGTGCGAGCAAAATCCGCTGCTCGCGGATTTGTGGATTTTGCGGGAGATTCGCGAATCTCGCGGATTGCGAATTTCCCGAAAATCCGCAAAATCCGCGAGCGAAACGGATTTTCCGCCCATGCTTAGTGGTGATGGACGGAGCATCTGAATCAATCAAACACTCAAACCCAGTCAAAAGATCTGATTTTAATCCATCACCGTTCTTTAGCCCACTCTGCCACCCCAGTTCAGACATGGCTATGTGCAAATCAGTCTGATCCCTGTGCCTCATGGGAACAGTCCAGCCCGAACTGCAGAGCCATATCTTCCCTGGACCGGAAACAAGCTTCCGAGGACCGGTTTCTGGCATTCCAGCCGTCTTCAGCCCGGCTTGCTTGAATCCAGTGGCAAAGTGAGCAAGGGACTCACGTCCGAGCGTGCCCTGCCACACTTATGGTGGCCAAAAGTGATACAAAAGGGGGTGGTGATGGACGGAGCATCTGAATCAATCAAAGACTCACACCCAGTAAAAAGATCTGGGTTTAATTCATCACCGTTCTTTAGCCCACTCTGCCACCCCAGTTCAGACATGGCTATATGCAAATCAGTCTGACCCTGTGCCTCATGGGAACAGTCCAGCCTGAACTGCCAAGCCATGTCTTCCCTGGACGGGAAACAAGGTTCTGAGGACCGGTTTCTGGCATTCCAGCCGTCTTCAGCCCAGCATGCTTGAATCCAGTGGCAAAGTGATCAAGGGACTCACGTCTGAGCATACCCTGCCTTACTTATGGCGGACAAAAGCAGTACAAAAGGGGGTGGTGATGGACGGAGCATCTGAATCAATCAAACACTCACACCCAGTCAAAAGATCTGGGTTTAATCCATCACTGTTCTTTAGCCCAATCGGCCACCCCAGTTCAGACATGGCTATATGCAAATCAGTCTGACCCTGTGCCTCATGGGAACAGTCCAGCCTGAGCTACCAAGTCATGTCTTACCTGGACCGGAAACAAGCTTCCGAGGACCAGTTACTGGCATTCCAGCCGTCTTTAGCCTGGCTTGCTTGAATCCAGTGGCAAAGTGAGCAAGGGACTCACATCTGAGCATACCCTGCCACACTTATGGCGGACAAAAGCAGTATAAAAGAGGGTGGTGATTAAGCATGGGCGAATTTTGCGAATCTCGCGTTCGCAAATTTTGCGGATTTGCGAACTCGCAATCCGCAAAATCCGCGAATTCTCGCGAATTTGCGGATTTTTTTTTTTGTGTGTTTGCGCGGGTTTCTGCCAGTTCGCGAGGGTTTTGTACAATTTCGCAAATTGCGAACTTACCTGTCGGGTCGCAAGTTTCGCGAACTTGTTGTTTCTACGTGTCCAGCCTGTTTGGGACACTCTTCTTCATCACTGCCACTCTCTGTCACCACTGCCACTCTCTGACTACTCATGCCACCCTCTGGCCCACCCATGCCACCCTCTGTTTCATCACAGCACCCTCTGGTTGTCCAGTCAGTGTACATTATTGTGGCAACGCAAGCACACCTTCCCTGCCTCAAGTGACCTGAATTAATTTGGGGCTGATTAATGTGTCACAGAATATTTTTTTAGCTGGCACCTGCTTCCTTAGTGCTTCCTGATTAGTGATCTTTTGCACTTGCTAAGTGCTTTCATTGTTGCAAAATTAGTTACAACACCTGCCCTGCCCCAACTGACAATAATGAATTAGGGGCTGATTAATGGATTTGAACTTCCAGCCTGGCTCCTGCTTGTCTCCCTTAGCTGTAATTCAGGACCTTTGTGGCATATGTGTAACTATTCTGAGGTTCAGAGCAGGGTCACATAATAGTTGCAACTGGCAACTGAACTCTGGAGGGGCCCCTCAGGAAGCACTACAGGAAATGGCTACTAATGATGAGCCTGAACTTTTGAACCTGGTAAGTAGTTTCAGTTTTGCTAAGATCGTATTTCTGCAATTTTGCACTTATTCGCGGGGCGCGAAGTTGTACTGGGAAGCCGCGAACTCACGCGAACAGTGCGAGCAAAATCCGCTGCTCGCGGATTTGTGGATTTTGCGGGAGATTCGCGAATCTCGCGGATTGCGAATTTCCCGAAAATCCGCAAAATCCGCGAGCGAAACGGATTTTCCGCCCATGCTTAGTGGTGATGGACGGAGCATCTGAATCAATCAAACACTCAAACCCAGTCAAAAGATCTGATTTTAATCCATCACCGTTCTTTAGCCCACTCTGCCACCCCAGTTCAGACATGGCTATGTGCAAATCAGTCTGATCCCTGTGCCTCATGGGAACAGTCCAGCCCGAACTGCAGAGCCATATCTTCCCTGGACCGGAAACAAGCTTCCGAGGACCGGTTTCTGGCATTCCAGCCGTCTTCAGCCCGGCTTGCTTGAATCCAGTGGCAAAGTGAGCAAGGGACTCACGTCCGAGCGTACCCTGCCACACTTATGGTGGCCAAAAGTGATACAAAAGGGGGTGGTGATGGACGGAGCATCTGAATCAATCAAAGACTCACACCCAGTAAAAAGATCTGGGTTTAATTCATCACCGTTCTTTAGCCCACTCTGCCACCCCAGTTCAGACATGCCTATATGCAAATCGGTCTGACCCTGTGCCTCATGGGAACAGTCCAGTCCTAACTGTCAAGCCATGTCTTCCCTGGACCAGAACCAAGCTTCCGAGGGCCGGTTTCTGGCATTGCAGCCGTCTTCAGCCCGGCTTGCTTGAATTCAGTGGCAAAGTGAGCAAGGGACTCACGTCTGAGCATTCCCTGCCACACTTATGGTGGCCAAAAGCGGTACAAAAGGGGGTGGTGATGGACGGAGCATCTGAATCAATCAAACACTCACACCCAGTCAAAAGATCTGGGTTTAATCCATCACCGTTCTTTAGCCCACTCTGCCACCCCAGTTCTGACATGGCTATATGCAAATCAGTCTGACCCTGTGCCTCATGGGAACAGTCCAGCCCGAACTGCCAAGCCATTTCTTCCCTGGACCAGAAACAAGCTTCCGAGGACCGGTTTCTGGCATTCCAGCCATCTTCAGCCCGGCTTGCTTGAATCCAGTGGCAAAGTGAGCAAGGGACTCACGTCTTAGCATACCCTGCCACACTTATGGCGATCAAAAGCGGTACAAAAGGGGATGGTGATGGACGGAGCATCTGAATCAATCAAACACTCACACCCAGTCAAAAGATCTGGGTTTAATCCATCACC
Source organism: Lissotriton vulgaris (assembly GCF_964263255.1). NCBI lineage: Eukaryota > Metazoa > Chordata > Amphibia > Caudata > Salamandridae > Lissotriton > Lissotriton vulgaris. The sequence continues at coordinate 255,528,345 of NC_141695.1, forward strand.
GTTCTTTAGCCCACTCTCCCACCCCAGTTCAGACATGGCTATATGCAAATCAGTCTGCCCTGTGCCTCATGGGAACAGTCAAGCCTGATCTGCCAAACCATGTCTTCCCTGGACCGGAAACAAGCTTCCGAGGACCGTTTTCTGGCATTCCAGCCGTCTTTAGCCCGACTTGCTTGAATCCAGTGGCAAAGTGAGCAAGGGACTCACGTCTGAGCATACCCTGCCACACATATGGCGGCCAAAAGCGGTACAAAAGGGGGTGGTGATGGACGGAATATCTGAATCAATAAAACACTCACACCCAGTCAAAAGATCTGGGTTTAATCCATCACTGTTCTTTAGCCCACTCTGCCACCCCAGTTCAGACATGGCTATATGCAAATCAGTCTGCCCTGTGCCTCATGGGAACAGTCCAGCCTGATCTGCCAAGCCATGTCTTCTTTGGACCGGAAACAAGCTTCTGAGGACCGTTTTCTGGCATTCCAGCCGTCTTTAGCCCGACTTGCTTGAATCCAGTGGCAAAGTGAGCAAGGGACTCACGTCTGAGCATACCCTGCCACACTTATGGCGGCAAAATCGGTACAAAAGGGGGTGGTGATGGACCGAGCATCTGAATCAATCAAACACTCACACCCAGTCAAAAGATCTGGGTTTAATCCATCACCGTTCTTTAGCCCACTCTGCCACCCCAGTTCAGACATGGCTATATGCAAATCAAACTGACCCTGTGCCTCATGGGAACAGTCCAGCCCGAACTGCCAAGCCATTTCTTCCCTGGACCGGAAGCAAGCTTCCGAGGACCGGTTTCTGGCATTTAAGCCGTCTTCAGCCCGGCTTGCTTGAATCCAGTGGCAAAGTGAGCAAGGGACTCACGTCTTAGCATACCCTGCCACACTTATGGCGGTCAAAAGCGGTACAAAAGGGGATGGTGATGGGCGGAGCATCTGAATCAATCAAACACTCACACCCAGTCAAAAGATCTGGGTTTAATCCATCACCGTTCTTTAGCCCACTCTGCCACCCCAGTTCAGACATGGCTGTATGCAAATCAGTCTGCCCTGTGCCTCATGGGAACAGTCCAGCCTGATCTGCCAAGCCATGTCTTCTTTGGACCGGAAACAAGCTTCCGAGGACCGTTTTCTGGCATTCCAGCCGTCTTTAGCCCGACTTGCTTGAATCCAGTGGCAAAGTGAGCAAGGGACTCACGTCTGAGCACACCCTGATACACATATGGTGGCCAAAAGCGGTACAAAAGGGGGTGGTGATGGACGGAGCATCTGAATCAATCAAACACTCACACCCAGTCAAAAGATCTGGGTTAAATCCATCACCGTTTTTTAGCCCACTCTGCCACCCCAGTTCAGACATGGCTAAATGCAAATCAAACTGACCCTGTGCCTCATGGGAACAGTCCAGCCCGAACAGCCAAGCCATGTCTACCCTGGACCGGAAACAACCTTCCGAGAACCGGTTTCTGGCATTCCAGCCGTCTTCAGCCCGGCTTGCTTGAATCCAGTGGCAAAGTGAGCAAGGGACTCACGTCTGAGCATACCCTGCCACACTTATGGCGGACAAAAGCAGTACAAAAGGGGTGGTGATGGGCGGAGCATCTGAATCAATCAAACACTCACACTCAGTCATACGATCTGGGTTCAATCCATCATCGTTCTTTAGCCCAATCTGCCACCCCAGTTCAGACATGGCTATATGCAAATCAGTCTGACCCTGTGCCTCATGGGAACAGTCCAGCCTGAACTGCCAAGCCATGTCTTCCCTGGAACGGAAACAATCTTCTGAGGACCGGTTTCTGGCAATCCAGCTGTCTTCAGCCCAGCATGCTTGAATCCAGTGGCAAAGTGAGCAAGGGACTCACGTCTGAGCATACCCTGCCACACTTATGGCGGACAAAAGCAGTACAAAAGGGGTGGTGATGGGGGGAGCATCTGAATCAATCAAACACTCACACCCAGTCATAAGATCTGGGTTTAATCCATCATCGTTCTTTAGCCCAATCTGCCACCCCAGTTCAGACATGGCTATATGCAAATCAGTCTGACCCTGTGCCTCATGGGAACAGTCCAGCCTGAGCTGCCAAGCCATGTCTTCCCTGGACCGGAAACAAGCTTCCGAGGACCGGTTACTGGCATTCTAGTCGTCTTTAGCCCGGCTTGCTTGAATCCAGTGGCAAAGTGAGCAAGGGACTCACATCTGAGCATACCCTGCCACACTTATGGCGGCCAGAAGCAGTATAAAAGGGGGAGGTGATGGACGGAGCATCTGAATCAATCAAACACTCAAACCCAGTCAAAAGATCTGATTGTAATCCATCACCGTTCTTTAGCCCAATCTGCCACCCCAGTTCAGACATGGCTATGTGCAAATCAGTCTGACCCTGTGCCTCATGGGAACAGTCCAGCCCTAACTGCAGAGCCATGTCTTCCCTGGACCGGAAACAAGCTTCCGAGGACCGGTTTCTGGCATTCCAGCCATCTTCAGCCCGGCTTGCTTGAATCCAGTGGCAAAGTGAGCAAGGGACTCACGTCTGAGCATACCCTGCCACACTTATTGTGGACAAAAGCAGTACAAATGGGGGTGGTGATGGACGAAGCATCTGAATCAATCAAACACTCACACCCAGTCAAAAGATCTGGGTTAAATCCATCACCGTTTTTTAGCCCACTCTGCCACCCCAGTTCAGACATGGCTATATGCAAATCAAACTGACCCTGTGCCTCATGGGAACAGTCCAGCCCGAACAGCCAAGCCATGTCTACCCTGGACCGGAAACAACCTTCCGAGAACCGGTTTCTGGCATTCCAGCCGTCTTCAGCCCGGCTTGCTTGAATCCAGTCAAAAAATGAGCAAGGGACTCACGTCTGAGCATACCCTGCCAAATTTATGGCGGCCAAAAGCGGTACAAAAGGGGGTGGTGATGGACGGAGCATCTGAATCAATCAAACACTCACACCCAGTCAAAAGATCTGGGTTTAATCCATCACCGTTCTTTAGCCCACTCTGCCACCCCAGTTCAGACATGGCTGTATGCAAATCAGTCTGCCCTGTGCCTCATGGGAACAGTCCAGCCTGATCTGCCAAGCCATGTCTTCTTTGGACCGGAAACAAGCTTCCGAGGACCGTTTTCTGGCATTCCAGCCGTCTTTAGCCCGACTTGCTTGAATCCAGTGGCAAAGTGAGCAAGGGACTCACGTCTGAGCATACCCTGATACACATATGGTGGCCAAAAGCGGTACAAAAGGGGGTGGTGATGGACGGAGCATCTGAATCAATCAAACACTCACACCCAGTCAAAAGATCTGGGTTAAATCCATCACCGTTTTTTAGCCCACTCTGCCACCCCAGTTCAGACATGGCTATATGCAAATCAAACTGACCCTGTGCCTCATGGGAACAGTCCAGCCCGAACAGCCAAGCCATGTCTACCCTGGACCGGAAACAACCTTCCGAGAACCGGTTTCTGGCATTCCAGCCGTCTTCAGCCCGGCTTGCTTGAATCCAGTGGCAAAGTGAGCAAGGGACTCACGTCTGAGCATACCCTGCCACACTTATGGCGGACAAAAGCAGTACAAAAGGGGTGGTGATGGGCGGAGCATCTGAATCAATCAAACACTCACACTCAGTCATACGATCTGGGTTCAATCCATCATCGTTCTTTAGCCCAATCTGCCACCCCAGTTCAGACATGGCTATATGCAAATCAGTCTGACCCTGTGCCTCATGGGAACAGTCCAGCCTGAACTGCCAAGCCATGTCTTCCCTGGAACGGAAACAATCTTCTGAGGACCGGTTTCTGGCAATCCAGCTGTCTTCAGCCCAGCATGCTTGAATCCAGTGGCAAAGTGAGCAAGGGACTCACGTCTGAGCATACCCTGCCACACTTATGGCGGACAAAAGCAGTACAAAAGGGGTGGTGATGGGCGGAGCATCTGAATCAATCAAACACTCACACCCAGTCATAAGATCTGGGTTTAATCCATCATCGTTCTTTAGCCCAATCTGCCACCCCAGTTCAGACATGGCTATATGCAAATCAGTCTGACCCTGTGCCTCATGGGAACAGTCCAGCCTGAGCTGCCAAGCCATGTCTTCCCTGGACCGGAAATAAGCTTCCGAGGACCGGTTACTGGCATTCTAGTCGTCTTTAGCCCGGCTTGCTTGAATCCAGTGGCAAAGTGAGCAAGGGACTCACATCTGAGCATACCCTGCCACACTTATGGCGGCCAAAAGCAGTATAAAAGGGGGAGGTGATGGACGGAGCATCTGAATCAATCAAACACTCAAACCCAGTCAAAAGATCTGATTGTAATCCATCACCGTTCTTTAGCCCACTCTGCCACCCCAGTTCAGACATGGCTATGTGCAAATCAGTCTGACCCTGTGCCTCATGGGAACAGTCCAGCCCGAACTGCAGAGCCATGTCTTCCCTGGACCGGAAACAAGCTTCAGAGGACCGGTTTCTGGCATTCCAGCCATCTTCAGCCCGGCTTGCTTGAATCCAGTGGCAAAGTGAGCAAGGGACTCACGTCTGAGCATACCCTGCCACACTTATTGTGGACAAAAGCAGTACAAATGGGGGTGGTGATGGACGAAGCATCTGAATCAATCAAACACTCACACCCAGTCAAAAGATCTGGGTTAAATCCATCACCGTTTTTTAGCCCACTCTGCCACCCCAGTTCAGACATGGCTATATGCAAATCAAACTGACCCTGTGCCTCATGGGAACAGTCCAGCCCGAACAGCCAAGCCATGTCTACCCTGGACCGGAAACAACCTTCCGAGAACCGGTTTCTGGCATTCCAGCCGTCTTCAGCCCGGCTTGCTTGAATCCAGTCAAAAAATGAGCAAGGGACTCACGTCTGAGCATACCCTGCCAAATTTATGGCGGCCAAAAGCGGTACAAAAGGGGGTGGTGATGGACGGAGCATCTGAATCAATCAAACACTCACACCCAGTTAAAAGATCTGGGTTTAATCCATCACCGTTGTTTAGCCCACTCTGCCATCCCAGTTCAGACATGGCTATATGCAAATCAGTCTGACCCTGTGCCTCATGGGAACAGTCCAGCCTGAACTGCCAAGCCATGTCTTCCCAGGAACGGAAACAATCTTCTGAGGACTGGTTTCTGGCAATCCAGCTGTCTTCAGCCCAGCATGCTTGAATCCAGTGGCAAAGTGAGCAAGGGACTCACGTCTGAGCATACCCTGCCACACTTATGGCGGCCAAAAGCAGTATAAAAGGGGGTGGTGATGGACGGAGCATCTGAATCAATCAAACACTCAAACCCAGTCAAAAGATCTGATTTTAATCCATCACCGTTCTTTAGCCCACTCTGCCACCCCAGTTCAGACATGGCTATGTGCAAATCAGTCTGACCCTGTGCCTCATGGGAACAGTCCAGCCCGAACTGCCAAGCCATGTCTTCCCTGGATCGGAAACAAGCTTCCAAGGACCGGTTTCTGGCATTCCAGCCGTCTTCAGTTCGGCTTGCTTGAATCCAGTGGCAAAGTGAGCAAGGGACTCAAGTCTGAGCATACCCTGCCACACTTATGGCGGCAAAATCGGTACAAAAGTGGGTGGTGATGGACGGAGCATCTGAATCAATCAAACACTCACACCCAGTCAAAAGATCTGGGTTTAATCCATCACCGTTATTTAGCCCACTCTGCCACCCCAGTTCAGACATGGCTATATGCAAATCAGTCTGACCCTGTGCCTCATGGGAACAGTCCAGCCCGAACTGCCAAGCCATGTCTTCCCTGGACCGGAAACAACCTTCCGAGGACCGGTTTCTGGCATTCCAGCTGTCTTCAGCCCGGCTTGCTTGAATCCAGTGCCAAAGTGAGTAAGGGACTCACGTCTGAGCATACCCTGCCGCACTTATGGCGGCCAAAAGCGGTACAAAAGGGGGTGGTGATTGACGGAGCATCTGAATCAATCAAACACTCACACCCAGTCAAAAGATCTGGGTTAAATCCATCACTGTTTTTTAGCCCACTCTGCCACCCCAGTTCAGACATGGCTATATGCAAATCAAACTGACCCTGTGCCTCATGGGAACAGTCTAGCCCGAACTGCAGAGCCATATCTTCCCTGGACCGGAAACAAGCTTCCGAGGACCGGTTTCTGGCATTCCAGCCGTCTTCAGCCCGGCTTGCTTGAATCCAGTGGCAAAGTGAGCAAGGGACTCACGTCCGAGCGTACCCTGCCACACTTATGGTGGCCAAAAGTGGTACAAAAGGGGGTGGTGATGGACGGAGCATCTGAATCAATCAAAGACTCACACCCAGTAAAAAGATCTGGGTTTAATCCATCACCGTTCTTTAGCCCACTCTGCCACCCCAGTTCAGACATGGCTATATGCAAATCGGTCTGACCCTGTGCCTCATGGGAACAGTCCAGTCCTAACTGTCAAGCCATGTCTTCCCTGGACCAGAAACAAGCTTCCGAGGGCCGGTTTCTGGCATTGCAGCCGTCTTCGGCCCGGCTTGCTTGAATTCAGTGGCAAAGTGAGCAAGGGACTCACGTCTGAGCATTCCCTGCCACACTTATGGTGGCCAAAAGCGGTACAAAAGGGGGTGGTGATGGACGGAGCATCTGAATCAATCAAACACTCACACCCAGTCAAAAGATCTGGGTTTAATCCATCACCGTTCTTTAGCCCACTCTGCCACCCCAGTTCTGACATGGCTATATGCAAATCAGTCTGACCCTGTGCCTCATGGGAACAGTCCAGCCTGAACTGCCAAGCCATTTCTTCCCTGGACCAGAAACAAGCTTCCGAGGACCGGTTTCTGGCATTCCAGCCATCTTCAGCCCGGCTTGCTTGAATCCAGTGGCAAAGTGAGCAAGGGACTCACGTCTTAGCATACCCTGCCACACTTATGGCGATCAAAAGCAGTACAAAAGGGGATGGTGATGGGCGGAGCATCTGAATCAATCAAACACTCACACCCAGTCAAAAGATCTGGGTGTAATCCATCACCGTTCTTTAGCCCACTCTGCCACCCCAGTTCAGACATGGCTATATGCAAATCAGTCTGCCCTGTGCCTCATGGGAACAGTCAAGCCTGATCTGCCAAGCCATGTCTTCCCTGGACCGGAAACAAGCTTCCGAGGACCGTTTTCTGGCATTCCAGCCGTCTTTAGCCCGACTTGCTTGAATCCAGTGTCAAAGTGAGCAAGGGACTCACGTCTGAGCATACCCTGCCACACATATGGCGGCCAAAAGCGGTACAAAAGGGGGTGGTGATGGACGGAATATCTGAATCAATCAAACACTCACACCCAGTCAAAACATCTGGGTTTAATCCATCACCGTTCTTTAGCCCACTCTGCCACCCCAGTTCAGACATGGCTATATGCAAATCAGTCTGCCCTGTGCCTCATGGGAACAGTCCAGCCTGATCTGCCAAGCCATGTCTTCTTTGGACCGGAAACAAGCTTCTGAGGACCGTTTTCTGGCATTCCAGCCGTCTTTAGCCCGACTTGCTTGAATCCAGTGGCAAAGTGAGCAAGGGACTCACGTCTGAGCATACCCTGCCACACTTATGGCGGCAAAATCGGTACAAAAGGGGGTGGTGATGGACGGAGCATCTGAATCAATCAAACACTCACACCCAGTCAAAAGATCTGGGTTTAATCCATCACCGTTCTTTAGCCCACTCTGCCACCCCAGTTCAGACATGGCTATATGCAAATCAAACTGACCCTGTGCCTCATGGGAACAGTCCAGCCCGAACTGCCAAGCCATTTCTTCCCTGGACCGGAAACAAGCTTCCGAGGACCAGTTTCTGGCATTCCAGCCATCTTCAGCCCGGCTTGCTTGAATCCAGTGGCAAAGTGAGCAAGGGACTCACGTCTTAGCATACCCTGCCACACTTATGGCGGTCAAAAGCGGTACAAAAGGGGATGGTGATGGGCGGAGCATCTGAATCAATCAAACACTCACACCCAGTCAAAAGATCTGGGTTTAATCCAACACCGTTCTTTAGCCCACTCTGCCACCCCAGTTCAGACATGGCTATATGCAAATCAGTCTGCCCTGTGCCTCATGGGAACAGTCCAGCCTGATCTGCCAAGCCATGTCTTCTTTGGACCGGAAACAAGCTTCCGAGGACCGTTTTCTAGCATTCCAGCCGTCTTTAGCCCGACTTGCTTGAATCCAGTGGCAAAGTGAGCAAGGGACTCACGTCTGAGCATACCCTGATACACATATGGTGGCCAAAAGCGGTACAAAAGGGGGTGGTGATGGACGGAGCATCTGAATCAATCAAACACTCACACCCAGTCAAAAGATCTGGGTTTAATCCATCACCGTTCTTTAGCCTACTCTGCCACCCCAGTTCCGACATGGCTATATGCAAATCAGTCTGACCCTGTGCCGCATGGGAACAGTCCAGCCCGAACTGCCAAGCCATGTCTTCCCTGGATCGGAAACAAGCTTCCGATGACCGGTTTCTGGCATTCCAGCCGTCTTCAGTTCGGCTTGCTTGAATCCAGTGGCAAAGTGAGCAAGGGACTCAAGTCTGAGCATACCCTGCCACACTTATGGCGGCAAAATAGGTACAAAAGGGGGTGGTGATGGACGGAGCATCTGAATCAATCAAACACTCACACCCAGTCATAAGATCTGGGTTTAATCCATCATCGTTCTTTAGCCCAATCTGCCACCCCAGTTCCGACATGGCTATATGCAAATCAGTCTGACCCTGTGCCGCATGGGAACAGTCCAGCCCGAACTGCCAAACCATGTCTTCCCTGGACCGGAAACAACCTTCCGAGGACCGGTTTCTGGCATTCCAGCCGTCTTCAGCCCGGCTTGCTTGAATCCAGTGGCAAAGTGAGTAAGGGACTCACGTCTGAGCATACCCTGCCGCACTTATGGCGGCCAAAAGCGGTACAAAAGGGGGTGGTGATTGACGGAGCATCTGAATCAATCAAACACTCACACTCAGTCAAAAGATCTGGGTGTATTCCATCACCGTTCTTTAGCCCACTCTGCCACCCCAGTTCAGACATGGCTATATGCAAATCAGTCCGACTCTGTGCCTCATGGGAACAGTCCAGCCTGAACTGCCAAGCCATGTCTTCCCTGGACCGGAAACAAGCTTCTGAGGACCAGTTTCTGGCATTCCAGCGGTCTTCAGCCCAGCATGCTTGAATCCAGTGGCAAAGTGAGCAAGGGACTCACGTCTGAGCATACCCTGCCACACTTATTGTGGACAAAAGCAGTACAAAAGGGGGTGGTGATGGACGAAGCATCTGAATCAATCAAACACTCACACCCAGTCAAAAGATCTGGGTTAAATCCATCACCGTTTTTTAGCCCACTCTGCCACCCCAGTTCAGACATGGCTATATGCAAATCAAACTGACCCTGTGCCTCATGGGAACAGTCCAGCCCGAACAGCCAAGCCATGTCTACCCTGGACCGGAAACAACCTTCCGAGAACCGGTTTCTGGCATTCCAGCCGTCTTCAGCCCGGCTTGCTTGAATCCAGTGGCAAAGTGAGCAAGGGACTCACGTCTGAGCATACCCTGCCACACTTATGGCGGACAAAAGCAGTACAAAAGGGGTGGTGATGGGCGGAGCATCTGAATCAATCAAACACTCACACCCAGTCATAAGATCTGGGTTTAATCCATCATCGTTCTTTAGCCCAATCTGCCACCCCAGTTCAGACATGGCTATATGCAAATCAGTCTGACCCTGTGCCTCATGGGAACAGTCCAGCCTGAGCTGCCAAGCCATGTCTTCCCTGGACCGGAAACAAGCTTCCGAGGACCGGTTACTGGCATTCTAGCCATCTTTAGCCCGGCTTGCTTGAATCCAGTGGCAAAGTGAGCAAGGGACTCACATCTGAGCATACCCTGCCACACTTATGGAGGCCAAAAGCAGTATAAAAGGGGGTGGTGATGGACGGAGCATCTGAATCAACCAAACACTCAAACCCAGTCAAAAGATCTGATTTTAATCCATCACCGTTCTTTAGCCCACTCTGCCACCCCAGTTCAGACATGGCTATGTGCAAATCAGTCTGACCCTGTGCCTCATGGGAACAGTCCAGCCCGAACTGCAGAGCCATGTCTTCCCTGGACCGGAAACAAGCTTCCGAGGACCGGTTTCTGGCATTCCAGCCATCTTCAGCCCGGCTTGCTTGAATCCAGTGGCAAAGTGAGCAAGGGACTCACGTCTGAGCATACCCTGCCACACTTATAGCGGCCAAAAGCGGTACAAAAGGGGGTGGTGATGGAGGAAGCATCTGAATCAATCAAACACTCAACCCAGTCAAAAGATCTCGGTTTAATCCATCACCGTTCTTTAGCCCACTCTGCCATCCCAGTTCAGACATGGCTATATGCAAATCAGTCTGCCCTGTGCCTCATGGGAACAGTCCAGCCTGATCTGCCAAGCCATGTCTTCCCTAGACCGGAAACAAGCTTCCGAGGACCGTTTTCTGGCATTCCAGCCGTCTTTAGCCCGACTTGCTTGAATTCAGTGGAAAGGTGAGCAAGGGACTCACGTCTGAGCATACCCTGCCACACATATGGCGGCCAAAATCGGTACAAAAGGGGGTGGTGATGGACGGAGCATCTGAATCAATCAAACACTCACACCCAGTCAAAAGATCTGGGTTTAATCCATCACCGTTCTTTAGCCCACTCTGCCACCCCAGTTCAGACATGGCTATATGCAAATCAGTCTGCCCTGTGCCTCATGGGAACAGTCCAGCCTGATCTGCCAAGCCATGTCTTCTTTGGACCGGAAACAAGCTTCCGAGGACCGTTTTCTGGCATTCCAGCCGTCTTTAGCCCGACTTGCTTGAATCCAGTGGCAAAGTGAGCAAGGGACTCACGTCTGAGCATACCCTGATACACATATGGCGGCCAAAAGCGGTACAAAAGGGGGTGGTGATGGACGGAGCATCTGAATCAATCAAACACTCACACCCAGTCAAAAGATCTGGGTTTAATCCATCACCGTTCTTTAGCCCACTCTGCCACCCCAGTTCCGACATGACTATATGCAAATCAGTATGACCCTGTGCAGCATGGGAACAGTCCAGCCCGAACTGCCAAGCCATGTCTTCCCTGGATCGGAAACAAGCTTCCGAGGACCGGTTTCTGGCATTCCAGCCGTCTTCAGTTCGGCTTGCTTGAATCCAGTGGTAAAGTGAGCAAGAGACTCAAGTCTGAGCATACCCTGCCACACTTATGGCGGCAAAATCGGTACAAAAGGGGGTGGTGATGGACGGAGCATCTGAATCAATCAAACACTCACACCCAGTCAAAAGATCTGGGTTTAATCCATCACCGTTATTTAGCCTACTCTGCCACCCCAGTGCAGACATGGCTATATGCAAATCAGTCTGACCCTGTGCCTCATGGGAACAGTCCAGCCCGAACTGCCAAGCCATGTCTTCCCTGGACCGGAAACAGCCTTCCGAGGACCGGTTTCTGGCATTCCAGCCGTCTTCAGCCCGACTTGCTTGAATCCAGTGGCAAAGTGAGCAAGGGACTCACGTCTGAGCATACCCTGCCACACTTATGGCGGCAAAATCGGTACAAAAGGGGGTGGTGATGGATGGAGCATCTGAATCAATCAAACACTCACACCCAGTCAAAAGATCTGGGTTTAATCCATCACCGTTCTTTAGCCCACTCTGCCACCCCAGTTCAGACATGGCTATATGCAAATCAAACTGACCCTGTGCCTCATGGGAACAGTCCAGCCCGAACTGCCAAGCCATTTCTTCCCTGGACCGGAAACAAGCTTCCGAGGACCAGTTTCTGGCATTCCAGCCATCTTCAGCCCGGCTTGCTTGAATCCAGTGGCAAAGTGAGCAAGGGACTCACGTCTTAGCATACCCTGCCACACTTATGGCGGTCAAAAGCGGTACAAAAGGGGATGGTGATGGGCGGAGCATCTGAATCAATCAAACACTCACACCCAGTCAAAAGATCTGGGTTTAATCCAACACCGTTCTTTAGCCCACTCTGCCACCCCAGTTCAGACATGGCTATATGCAAATCAGTCTGCCCTGTGCCTCATGGGAACAGTCCAGCCTGATCTGCCAAGCCATGTCTTCTTTGGACCGGAAACAAGCTTCTGAGGACCGTTTTCTGGCATTCCAGCCGTCTTTAGCCCGACTTGCTTGAATCCAGTGGCAAAGTGAGCAAGGGACTCACGTCTGAGCATACCCTGATACACATATGGTGGCCAAAAGCGGTACAAAAGGGGGTGGTGATGGACGGAGCATCTGAATCAATCAAACACTCACACCCAGTCAAAAGATCTGGGTTTAATCCATCACCGTTCTTTAGCCTACTCTGCCACCCCAGTTCCGACATGGCTATATGCAAATCAGTCTGACCCTGTGCCGCATGGGAACAGTCCAGCCCGAACTGCCAAGCCATGTCTTCCCTGGATCGGAAACAAGCTTCCGATGACCGGTTTCTGGCATTCCAGCCGTCTTCAGTTCGGCTTGCTTGAATCCAGTGGCAAAGTGAGCAAGGGACTCAAGTCTGAGCATACCCTGCCACACTTATGGCGGCAAAATAGGTACAAAAGGGGGTGGTGATGGACGGAGCATCTGAATCAATCAAACACTCACACCCAGTCATAAGATCTGGGTTTAATCCATCATCGTTCTTTAGCCCAATCTGCCACCCCAGTTCCGACATGGCTATATGCAAATCAGTCTGACCCTGTGCCGCATGGGAACAGTCCAGCCCGAACTGCCAAACCATGTCTTCCCTGGACCGGAAACAACCTTCCGAGGACCGGTTTCTGGCATTCCAGCCGTCTTCAGCCCGGCTTGCTTGAATCCAGTGGCAAAGTGAGTAAGGGACTCACGTCTGAGCATACCCTGCCGCACTTATGGCGGCCAAAAGCGGTACAAAAGGGGGTGGTGATTGACGGAGCATCTGAATCAATCAAACACTCACACTCAGTCAAAAGATCTGGGTGTATTCCATCACCGTTCTTTAGCCCACTCTGCCACCCCAGTTCAGACATGGCTATATGCAAATCAGTCCGACTCTGTGCCTCATGGGAACAGTCCAGCCTGAACTGCCAAGCCATGTCTTCCCTGGACCGGAAACAAGCTTCTGAGGACCAGTTTCTGGCATTCCAGCGGTCTTCAGCCCAGCATGCTTGAATCCAGTGGCAAAGTGAGCAAGGGACTCACGTCTGAGCATACCCTGCCACACTTATTGTGGACAAAAGCAGTACAAAAGGGGGTGGTGATGGACGAAGCATCTGAATCAATCAAACACTCACACCCAGTCAAAAGATCTGGGTTAAATCCATCACCGTTTTTTAGCCCACTCTGCCACCCCAGTTCAGACATGGCTATATGCAAATCAAACTGACCCTGTGCCTCATGGGAACAGTCCAGCCCGAACAGCCAAGCCATGTCTACCCTGGACCGGAAACAACCTTCCGAGAACCGGTTTCTGGCATTCCAGCCGTCTTCAGCCCGGCTTGCTTGAATCCAGTGGCAAAGTGAGCAAGGGACTCACGTCTGAGCATACCCTGCCACACTTATGGCGGACAAAAGCAGTACAAAAGGGGTGGTGATGGGCGGAGCATCTGAATCAATCAAACACTCACACCCAGTCATAAGATCTGGGTTTAATCCATCATCGTTCTTTAGCCCAATCTGCCACCCCAGTTCAGACATGGCTATATGCAAATCAGTCTGACCCTGTGCCTCATGGGAACAGTCCAGCCTGAGCTGCCAAGCCATGTCTTCCCTGGACCGGAAACAAGCTTCCGAGGACCGGTTACTGGCATTCTAGCCATCTTTAGCCCGGCTTGCTTGAATCCAGTGGCAAAGTGAGCAAGGGACTCACATCTGAGCATACCCTGCCACACTTATGGAGGCCAAAAGCAGTATAAAAGGGGGTGGTGATGGACGGAGCATCTGAATCAACCAAACACTCAAACCCAGTCAAAAGATCTGATTTTAATCCATCACCGTTCTTTAGCCCACTCTGCCACCCCAGTTCAGACATGGCTATGTGCAAATCAGTCTGACCCTGTGCCTCATGGGAACAGTCCAGCCCGAACTGCAGAGCCATGTCTTCCCTGGACCGGAAACAAGCTTCCGAGGACCGGTTTCTGGCATTCCAGCCATCTTCAGCCCGGCTTGCTTGAATCCAGTGGCAAAGTGAGCAAGGGACTCACGTCTGAGCATACCCTGCCACACTTATAGCGGCCAAAAGCGGTACAAAAGGGGGTGGTGATGGAGGAAGCATCTGAATCAATCAAACACTCAACCCAGTCAAAAGATCTCGGTTTAATCCATCACCGTTCTTTAGCCCACTCTGCCATCCCAGTTCAGACATGGCTATATGCAAATCAGTCTGCCCTGTGCCTCATGGGAACAGTCCAGCCTGATCTGCCAAGCCATGTCTTCCCTAGACCGGAAACAAGCTTCCGAGGACCGTTTTCTGGCATTCCAGCCGTCTTTAGCCCGACTTGCTTGAATTCAGTGGAAAGGTGAGCAAGGGACTCACGTCTGAGCATACCCTGCCACACATATGGCGGCCAAAATCGGTACAAAAGGGGGTGGTGATGGACGGAGCATCTGAATCAATCAAACACTCACACCCAGTCAAAAGATCTGGGTTTAATCCATCACCGTTCTTTAGCCCACTCTGCCACCCCAGTTCAGACATGGCTATATGCAAATCAGTCTGCCCTGTGCCTCATGGGAACAGTCCAGCCTGATCTGCCAAGCCATGTCTTCTTTGGACCGGAAACAAGCTTCCGAGGACCGTTTTCTGGCATTCCAGCCGTCTTTAGCCCGACTTGCTTGAATCCAGTGGCAAAGTGAGCAAGGGACTCACGTCTGAGCATACCCTGCCACACTTATGGCGGCAAAATCGGTACAAAAGGGGGTGGTGATGGACGGAGCATCTGAATCAATCAAACACTCACACCCAGTCAAAAGATCTGGGTTTAATCCATCACCGTTATTTAGCCTACTCTGCCACCCCAGTGCAGACATGGCTATATGCAAATCAAACTGACCCTGTGCCTCATGGGAACAGTCCAGCCCGAACTGCCAAGCCATTTCTTCCCTGGACCGGAAACAAGCTTCCGAGGACCAGTTTCTGGCATTCCAGCCATCTTCAGCCCGGCTTGCTTGAATCCAGTGGCAAAGTGAGCAAGGGACTCACGTCTTAGCATACCCTGCCACACTTATGGCGGTCAAAAGCGGTACAAAAGGGGATGGTGATGGGCGGAGCATCTGAATCAATCAAACACTCACACCCAGTCAAAAGATCTGGGTTTAATCCAACACCGTTCTTTAGCCCACTCTGCCACCCCAGTTCAGACATGGCTATATGCAAATCAGTCTGCCCTGTGCCTCATGGGAACAGTCCAGCCTGATCTGCCAAGCCATGTCTTCTTTGGACCGGAAACAAGCTTCTGAGGACCGTTTTCTGGCATTCCAGCCGTCTTTAGCCCGACTTGCTTGAATCCAGTGGCAAAGTGAGCAAGGGACTCACGTCTGAGCATACCCTGATACACATATGGTGGCCAAAAGCGGTACAAAAGGGGGTGGTGATGGACGGAGCATCTGAATCAATCAAACACTCACACCCAGTCAAAAGATCTGGGTTTAATCCATCACCGTTCTTTAGCCTACTCTGCCACCCCAGTTCCGACATGGCTATATGCAAATCAGTCTGACCCTGTGCCGCATGGGAACAGTCCAGCCCGAACTGCCAAGCCATGTCTTCCCTGGATCGGAAACAAGCTTCCGATGACCGGTTTCTGGCATTCCAGCCGTCTTCAGTTCGGCTTGCTTGAATCCAGTGGCAAAGTGAGCAAGGGACTCAAGTCTGAGCATACCCTGCCACACTTATGGCGGCAAAATAGGTACAAAAGGGGGTGGTGATGGACGGAGCATCTGAATCAATCAAACACTCACACCCAGTCATAAGATCTGGGTTTAATCCATCATCGTTCTTTAGCCCAATCTGCCACCCCAGTTCCGACATGGCTATATGCAAATCAGTCTGACCCTGTGCCGCATGGGAACAGTCCAGCCCGAACTGCCAAACCATGTCTTCCCTGTACCGGAAACAACCTTCCGAGGACCGGTTTCTGGCATTCCAGCCGTCTTCAGCCCGGCTTGCTTGAATCCAGTGGCAAAGTGAGTAAGGGACTCACGTCTGAGCATACCCTGCCGCACTTATGGCGGCCAAAAGCGGTACAAAAGGGGGTGGTGATTGACGGAGCATCTGAATCAATCAAACACTCACACTCAGTCAAAAGATCTGGGTGTATTCCATCACCGTTCTTTAGCCCACTCTGCCACCCCAGTTCAGACATGGCTATATGCAAATCAGTCCGACTCTGTGCCTCATGGGAACAGTCCAGCCTGAACTGCCAAGCCATGTCTTCCCTGGACCGGAAACAAGCTTCTGAGGACCAGTTTCTGGCATTCCAGCGGTCTTCAGCCCAGCATGCTTGAATCCAGTGGCAAAGTGAGCAAGGGACTCACGTCTGAGCATACCCTGCCACACTTATTGTGGACAAAAGCAGTACAAAAGGGGGTGGTGATGGACGAAGCATCTGAATCAATCAAACACTCACACCCAGTCAAAAGATCTGGGTTAAATCCATCACCGTTTTTTAGCCCACTCTGCCACCCCAGTTCAGACATGGCTATATGCAAATCAAACTGACCCTGTGCCTCATGGGAACAGTCCAGCCCGAACAGCCAAGCCATGTCTACCCTGGACCGGAAACAACCTTCCGAGAACCGGTTTCTGGCATTCCAGCCGTCTTCAGCCCGGCTTGCTTGAATCCAGTGGCAAAGTGAGCAAGGGACTCACGTCTGAGCATACCCTGCCACACTTATGGCGGACAAAAGCAGTACAAAAGGGGTGGTGATGGGCGGAGCATCTGAATCAATCAAACACTCACACCCAGTCATAAGATCTGGGTTTAATCCATCATCGTTCTTTAGCCCAATCTGCCACCCCAGTTCAGACATGGCTATATGCAAATCAGTCTGACCCTGTGCCTCATGGGAACAGTCCAGCCTGAGCTGCCAAGCCATGTCTTCCCTGGACCAGAAACAAGCTTCCGAGGACCGGTTACTGGCATTCTAGCCATCTTTAGCCCGGCTTGCTTGAATCCAGTGGCAAAGTGAGCAAGGGACTCACATCTGAGCATACCCTGCCACACTTATGGAGGCCAAAAGCAGTATAAAAGGGGGTGGTGATGGACGGAGCATCTGAATCAACCAAACACTCAAACCCAGTCAAAAGATCTGATTTTAATCCATCACCGTTCTTTAGCCCACTCTGCCACCCCAGTTCAGACATGGCTATGTGCAAATCAGTCTGACCCTGTGCCTCATGGGAACAGTCCAGCCCGAACTGCAGAGCCATGTCTTCCCTGGACCGGAAACAAGCTTCCGAGGACCGGTTTCTGGCATTCCAGCCATCTTCAGCCCGGCTTGCTTGAATCCAGTGGCAAAGTGAGCAAGGGACTCACGTCTGAGCATACCCTGCCACACTTATAGCGGCCAAAAGCGGTACAAAAGGGGGTGGTGATGGAGGAAGCATCTGAATCAATCAAACACTCAACCCAGTCAAAAGATCTCGGTTTAATCCATCACCGTTCTTTAGGCCACTCTGCCATCCCAGTTCAGACATGGCTATATGCAAATCAGTCTGCCCTGTGCCTCATGGGAACAGTCCAGCCTGATCTGCCAAGCCATGTCTTCCCTAGACCGGAAACAAGCTTCCGAGGACCGTTTTCTGGCATTCCAGCCGTCTTTAGCCCGACTTGCTTGAATCCAGTGGAAAGGTGAGCAAGGGACTCACGTCTGAGCATACCCTGCCACACATATGGCGGCCAAAATCGGTACAAAAGGGGGTGGTGATGGACGGAGCATCTGAATCAATCAAACACTCACACCCAGTCAAAATATCTGGGTTTAATCCATCACCGTTCTTTAGCCCACTCTGCCACCCCAGTTCAGACATGGCTATATGCAAATCAGTCTGCCCTGTGCCTCATGGGAACAGTCCAGCCTGATCTGCCAAGCCATGTCTTCTTTGGACCGGAAACAAGCTTCCGAGGACCGTTTTCTGGCATTCCAGCCGTCTTTAGCCCGACTTGCTTGAATCCAGTGGCAAAGTGAGCAAGGGACTCACGTCTGAGCATACCCTGATACACATATGGCGGCCAAAAGCGGTACAAAAGGGGGTGGTGATGGACGGAGCATCTGAATCAATCAAACACTCACACCCAGTCAAAAGATCTGGGTTTAATCCATCACCGTTCTTTAGCCCACTCTGCCACCCCAGTTCCGACATGACTATATGCAAATCAGTATGACCCTGTGCAGCATGGGAACAGTCCAGCCCGAACTGCCAAGCCATGTCTTCCCTGGATCGGAAACAAGCTTCCGAGGACCGGTTTCTGGCATTCCAGCCGTCTTCAGTTCGGCTTGCTTGAATCCAGTAGTAAAGTGAGCAAGAGACTCAAGTCTGAGCATACCCTGCCACACTTATGGCAGCAAAATCGGTACAAAAGGGGGTGGTGATGGACGGAGCATCTGAATCAATCAAACACTCACACCCAGTCAAAAGATCTGGGTTTAATCCATCACCGTTATTTAGCCTACTCTGCCACCCCAGTGCAGACATGGCTATATGCAAATCAGTTCGACCCTGTGCCTCATGGGAACAGTCCAGCCCGAACTGCCAAGCCATGTCTTCCCTGGACCGGAAACAGCCTTCCGAGGACCGGTTTCTGGCATTCCAGCCGTCTTCAGCCCGGCTTGCTTGAATCCAGTGGCAAAGTGAGTAAGGGACTCACGTCTGAGCATACCCTGCCGCACTTATGGCGGACAAAAGCGGTACAAAAGGGGGTGGTGATTGACGGAGCATCTGAATCAATCAAACACTCACACCCAGTCAAAAGATCTGGGTGTATTCCATCACCGTTCTTTAGCCCACTCTGCCACCCCAGTTCAGACATGGCTATATGCAAATCAGTCTGACTCTGTGCCTCATGGGAACAGTCCAGCCTGAACTGCTAAGCCATGTCTTCCCTGGACAGGAAACAAGCTTCTGAGGACCGGTTTCTGGCATTCCAGCGGTCTTCAGCCCAGCATGCTTGAATCCAGTGGCAAAGTGAGCAAGGGACTTACGTCTGAGCATACCCTGCCACACTTATTGTGGACAAAAGCAGTACAAAAGGGGGTGGTGATGGACGAAGCATCTGAATCAATCAAACACTCACACCCAGTCAAAAGATCTGGGTTAAATCCATCACCGTTTTTATCCCACTCTGCCACCCCAGTTCAGACATGGCTATATGCAAATCAAACTGACCCTGTGCCTCATGGGAACAGTCCAGCCCGAACAGCCAAGCCATGTCTACCCTGGACCGGAAACAACCTTCCGAGAACCGGTTTCTGGCATTCCAGCCGTCTTCAGCCCGGCTTGCTTGAATCCAGTGGCAAAGTGAGCAAGGGACTCACGTCTGAGCATACCCTGCCACACTTATGGCGGACAAAAGCAGTACAAAAGGGGTGGTGATGGGCGGAGCATCTGAATCAATCAAACACTCACACCCAGTCATAAGATCTGGGTTTAATCCATCATCGTTCTTTAGCCCAATCTGCCACCCCAGTTCAGACATGGCTATATGCAAATCAGTCTGACCCTGTGCCTCATGGGAACAGTCCAGCCTGAGCTGCCAAGCCATGTCTTCCCTGGACCAGAAACAAGCTTCCGAGGACCGGTTACTGGCATTCTAGCCATCTTTAGCCCGGCTTGCTTGAATCCAGTGGCAAAGTGAGCAAGGGACTCACATCTGAGCATACCCTGCCACACTTATGGAGGCCAAAAGCAGTATAAAAGGGGGTGGTGATGGACGGAGCATCTGAATCAACCAAACACTCAAACCCAGTCAAAAGATCTGATTTTAATCCATCACCGTTCTTTAGCCCACTCTGCCACCCCAGTTCAGACATGGCTATGTGCAAATCAGTCTGACCCTGTGCCTCATGGGAACAGTCCAGCCCGAACTGCAGAGCCATGTCTTCCCTGGACCGGAAACAAGCTTCCGAGGACCGGTTTCTGGCATTCCAGCCATCTTCAGCCCGGCTTGCTTGAATCCAGTGGCAAAGTGAGCAAGGGACTCACGTCTGAGCATACCCTGCCACACTTATAGCGGCCAAAAGCGGTACAAAAGGGGGTGGTGATGGAGGAAGCATCTGAATCAATCAAACACTCAACCCAGTCAAAAGATCTCGGTTTAATCCATCACCGTTCTTTAGGCCACTCTGCCATCCCAGTTCAGACATGGCTATATGCAAATCAGTCTGCCCTGTGCCTCATGGGAACAGTCCAGCCTGATCTGCCAAGCCATGTCTTCCCTAGACCGGAAACAAGCTTCCGAGGACCGTTTTCTGGCATTCCAGCCGTCTTTAGCCCGACTTGCTTGAATCCAGTGGAAAGGTGAGCAAGGGACTCACGTCTGAGCATACCCTGCCACACATATGGCGGCCAAAATCGGTACAAAAGGGGGTGGTGATGGACGGAGCATCTGAATCAATCAAACACTCACACCCAGTCAAAATATCTGGGTTTAATCCATCACCGTTCTTTAGCCCACTCTGCCACCCCAGTTCAGACATGGCTATATGCAAATCAGTCTGCCCTGTGCCTCATGGGAACAGTCCAGCCTGATCTGCCAAGCCATGTCTTCTTTGGACCGGAAACAAGCTTCCGAGGACCGTTTTCTGGCATTCCAGCCGTCTTTAGCCCGACTTGCTTGAATCCAGTGGCAAAGTGAGCAAGGGACTCACGTCTGAGCATACCCTGATACACATATGGCGGCCAAAAGCGGTACAAAAGGGGGTGGTGATGGACGGAGCATCTGAATCAATCAAACACTCACACCCAGTCAAAAGATCTGGGTTTAATCCATCACCGTTCTTTAGCCCACTCTGCCACCCCAGTTCCGACATGACTATATGCAAATCAGTATGACCCTGTGCAGCATGGGAACAGTCCAGCCCGAACTGCCAAGCCATGTCTTCCCTGGATCGGAAACAAGCTTCCGAGGACCGGTTTCTGGCATTCCAGCCGTCTTCAGTTCGGCTTGCTTGAATCCAGTAGTAAAGTGAGCAAGAGACTCAAGTCTGAGCATACCCTGCCACACTTATGGCAGCAAAATCGGTACAAAAGGGGGTGGTGATGGACGGAGCATCTGAATCAATCAAACACTCACACCCAGTCAAAAGATCTGGGTTTAATCCATCACCGTTATTTAGCCTACTCTGCCACCCCAGTGCAGACATGGCTATATGCAAATCAGTTCGACCCTGTGCCTCATGGGAACAGTCCAGCCCGAACTGCCAAGCCATGTCTTCCCTGGACCGGAAACAGCCTTCCGAGGACCGGTTTCTGGCATTCCAGCCGTCTTCAGCCCGGCTTGCTTGAATCCAGTGGCAAAGTGAGTAAGGGACTCACGTCTGAGCATACCCTGCCGCACTTATGGCGGACAAAAGCGGTACAAAAGGGGGTGGTGATTGACGGAGCATCTGAATCAATCAAACACTCACACCCAGTCAAAAGATCTGGGTGTATTCCATCACCGTTCTTTAGCCCACTCTGCCACCCCAGTTCAGACATGGCTATATGCAAATCAGTCTGACTCTGTGCCTCATGGGAACAGTCCAGCCTGAACTGCTAAGCCATGTCTTCCCTGGACAGGAAACAAGCTTCTGAGGACCGGTTTCTGGCATTCCAGCGGTCTTCAGCCCAGCATGCTTGAATCCAGTGGCAAAGTGAGCAAGGGACTTACGTCTGAGCATACCCTGCCACACTTATTGTGGACAAAAGCAGTACAAAAGGGGGTGGTGATGGACGAAGCATCTGAATCAATCAAACACTCACACCCAGTCAAAAGATCTGGGTTAAATCCATCACCGTTTTTATCCCACTCTGCCACCCCAGTTCAGACATGGCTATATGCAAATCAGTCTGACCCTGTGCCTCATGGGAACAGTCCAGTCCGAACTGCCAAGCCATGTCTTCCCTGGACCAGAAACAACCTTCCGAGGACCGGGTCGGGCATTCCAGCCGTCTTCAGCCCGGCTTGCTTGAATCCAGTGGCAAAGTGAGCAAGGGACTCACGTCTGAGCATACCCTGCCTTACTTATGGCGGACAAAAGCAGTACAAAAGGGGGTGGTGATGGACGGAGCATCTGAATCAATCAAACACTCACACCCAGTCAAAAGATCTGGGTTTAATCCATCACTGTTCTTTAGCCCAATCGGCCACCCCAGTTCAGACATGGCTTTATGCAAATCAGTCTGACCCTGTGCCTCATGGGAACAGTCCAGCCTGAACTACCAAGTCATGTCTTACCTGGACCGGAAACAAGCTTCCGAGGACCAGATACTGGCATTTCAGCCGTCTTTAGCCCGGCTTGCTTGAATCCAGTGGCAAAGTGAGCAAGGGACTCACATCTGAGCATACCCTGCCACACTTATGGCGGACAAAAGCAGTATAAAAGAGGGTGGTGATGGACGGAGCATCTGAATCAATCAAACACTCAAACCCAGTCAAAAGATCTGATTTTAATCCATCACCGTTCTTTAGCCCACTCTGCCACCCCAGTTCAGACATGGCTATGTGCAAATCAGTCTGATCCCTGTGCCTCATGGGAACAGTCCAGCCCGAACTGCAGAGCCATATCTTCCCTGGACCGGAAACAAGCTTCCGAGGACCAGTTTCTGGCATTCCAGCCGTCTTCAGCCCGGCTTGCTTGAATCCAGTGGCAAAGTGAGCAAGGGACTCACGTCCGAGCGTACCCTGCCACACTTATGGTGGCCAAAAGTGGTACAAAAGGGGGTGGTGATGGACGGAGCATCTGAATCAATCAAAGACTCACACCCAGTAAAAAGATCTGGGTTTAATCCATAACCGTTCTTTAGCCCACTCTGCCACCCCAGTTCAGACATGGCTAAATGCAAATCAGTCTGACCCTGTGCCTCATGGGAACAGTCCAGCCCGAACTGCCAAGCCATGTCTTCCCTGGACCGGAAACAACCTTCCGAGGACCGGTTTTTGGCATTCCAGCCGTCTTCAGCCCGGCTTGCTTGAATCCAGTGGCAAAGTGAGCAAGGGACTCACGTCTGAGCATACCCTGCCACACTTATGGTGGCCAAAAGTGGTACAAAAGGGGGTGGTGATGGACGGAGCATCTGAATCAATCAAACACTCACACCCAGTCAAAAGATCTGGGTTTAATCCATCACCGTTATTTAGCCCACTCTGCCACCCCAGTTCAGACATGGCTAAATGCAAATCAGTCTGACCCTGTGCCTCATGGGAACAGTCCAGCCCGAACTGCCAAGCCATGTCTTCCCTGGACCGGAAACAACCTTCCGAGGACCGGTTTTTGGCATTCCAGCCGTCTTCAGCCCGGCTTGCTTGAATCCAGTGGCAAAGTGAGCAAGGGACTCACGTCTGAGCATACCCTGCCACACTTATGGTGGCCAAAAGCGGTACAAAAGGGGGTGGTGATGGACGGAGCATCTGAATCAATCAAACACTCACACCCAGTCAAAATATCTGGGTTTAATCCATCACCGTTCTTTAGCCCACTCTGCCACCCCAGTTCAGACATGGCTATATGCAAATCAGTCTGACCCTGTGCCTCATGGGAACAGTCCAGCCCGAACTGCCAAGCCATCACTTCCCTGGACCGGAAACAAGCTTCTGAGGAACGGTTTCTGGCATTCCAGCCGTCTTCAGCCCGGCTTGCTTGAATCCAGTGGCAAAGTGAGCAAGGGACTCACGTCTGAGCATACCCTGCCACACATATGGCGGCCAAAAGCGGTACAAAAGAGGGTGGTGATAGACGGAGCATCTGAATCAATCAAACACTCACACCCAGTCAAACGATCTGGGTTTAATCCATCACCGTTCTTTAGCCCACTCTGCCACCCCAGTTCAGACATGGCTATATGCAAATCAGTCTGACCCTGTGCCTCATGGGAACAGTCCAGCCCGAACTGCCAAGCCATGTCTTCCCTGGACCGGAAACAACCTTCCGAGGACCGGTTTCTGACATACCAGCCACTTCCAGCCCGGCTTGCTTGAATCCAGTGGCAAAGTGAGCAAGGGACTCAAGTCTGAGCATACCCTGCCACACTTATGGTGGCCAAAAGCGGTACAAAAGGGGGTGGTGATGGACGGAGCATCTGAATCAATCAAACACTCACACCCAGTCAAAATATCTGGGTTTAATCCATCACCGTTCTTTAGCCCACTCTGCCACCCTAGTTCAGACATGGCTATATGCAAATCAGTCTGACCCTGTGCCTCATGGGAACAGTCCAGCCCAAACTGCCAAGCCATGTCTTCCCTGGACCGGAAACAAGCTTCCAAGGAACGGTTTCCGGCATTCCAGCCGTCTTCAGCCCGGCTTGCTTGAATCCAGTAGCAAAGTGAGCAAGGGACTCGCGTCTGAGCATACCCTGCCACACTTATGGTGGCCAAAAGCGGAACAAAAGGGGGTTGTGATGAACGGAGCATCTGAATCAATCAAACACTCACACCCAGTCGAAAGATCTGGGTTTAATCCATCACCGTTCTTTAGCCCACTCTGCCACCCCCGTTCACACATAGCTATATGCAAATCAGTCTGACCCTGTGCCTCATGGGAACAGTCCAGCCCGAACTGCCAAGCCATTTCTTCCCTGGACCGGAAACAAGCTTCCGAGGACCGTTTTCTGGCATTCCAGCCATCTTCAGCCCGGCTTGCTTGAATCCAGTGGCAAAGTGAGCAAGGGACTCATGTCTGAGCAGACCCTGCCACCCTTATGGCGGCCAAAAGCGGTACAAAAGGGGGTGGTGATGGACGGAGCATCTGAATCAATCAAACACTCACACCCAGTCAAAAGATCTGGGTTTAATCCATCACCGTTCTTTAGCCCACTCTGCCACCCCAGTTCAGACATGGCTATATGCATATCAGTCTGAACCTTTGCCTCATGGGAACAGTTCAGCCCGAACTGCCAAGCCATGTCTTCCCTGGACCAGAAACAAGCTTCCGAGGAACGGTTTCTGGCATTCCAGCCGTCTTCAGCCCGGCTTGCTTGAATCCAGTGGCAAAGTGAGCAAGGGACTCACGTCTGAACATACCCTGCCACACCTATGGTGGCCAAAAGTGGTACAAAAGGGGGTGGTGATGGACGGAGCATCTGAATCAATCAAACACTCACACCCAGTCAAAAGATCTGGGTTTAATCCATCACCGTTCTTTAGCCCACTCTGCCACCCCAGTTCAGACATGGCTATATGCAAATCAGTCTGACCCTGTGCCTCATGGGAACAGTCCAGCCCGAACTTCCAAGCCATGTCTTCCCTGGACCGGAAACAACCTTCCGAGGACCGGTCTCTGGCATTCCAGCCGTCTTCAGCTCAGCTTGCTTGAATCCAGTGGCAAAGTGAGCAAGGACTCACGCCTGAGCATACCCTGCCAAACTTATGGCGGCCAAAAGCGGTACAAAAGGGGGTGGTGATGGATGGAGCATCTGAATCAATCAAACACTCACACCCAGTCAAAAGATCTGGGTTTAATCGATCACCGTTCTTTAGCCCACTCTGCTACCCCAGTTCAGACATGGCTATATGTAAATCAGTCTGACAATGTGCCTCATGGGAACAGTCCAGCCTGACCTGCCAAGCCATGTCTTCTCTGGACCGGAAACAAGCTTCTGAGGACCGGTTTCTGGCATTCCAGCCGTCTTCCGCCCGGCTTGCTTGAATCCAGTGGCAAAGTAAGCAAGGAACTCACGTCTGAGCATGCCCTGCCACACTTATGGTGGCCAAAAGCGGTACAAAAGGTGGTGGTGATGGACGGAGCATCTGAATCAATCAAACACTCACACCCAGTCAAAAGACCTGGGTTTAATCCATCACCGTTCTTCAGCCCACTCTGCCACCTCAGTTCAGACATGGCTATATGCATATCAGTCTGAACCTTTGCCTCATGGGAACAGTCCAGCCCGAACTGCCAAGCCATGTCTTCCCTGGACCAGAAACAAGCTTCTGAGGACCGGTTTCTGGCATTCCAGCCGTCTTCAGCCCGGCTTGCTTGAATCCAGTGGCAAAGTGAGCAAGGGACTCACGTCTGAGCATACCCTGCCACACTTATGGCGGCCAAAAGCGGTACAAAAGGGGGTGGTGATGGACGGAGCATCTGAATCAATCAAACACTCACACCCAGTCAAAGGATCTGGGTTTAATCCATCACCGTTCTTTAGCCCACTCTGCCACCCCAGTTCAGACATGGCTGTAGGAGAGTAGGGTCTGCTATCCTATGGTCATCCCAAATTTTTGCTTTTTGCTTCACTGGTTTCTATCTTAATGTGGCTGTGGGCCTGCTAATCAGACCCACAGCCTGCTGTTCTCTCTCTAAATTACTGCCAATGCACTTTAGGTGCATTACGAATTGGAACTGGTTCACCTTATGAGCCCCTGTAGTAGTGTACCCTAGGTACCCAGGGCATGGGTGTATCCAAGGCCTACCAGGGGCTGCAGCATGTATTGTGCCACCCCTGGCCTGGCCTCCATATTTGACACAACTGGCTGATCACTCAGCTGGGGTAAGTTGGTGTAATCACCTCTTACTTAGGTACAGTATGTCTGTGCCTAACCCTAAACTGGACACATATGTTCCTATCAGCCACTCCTATGGAAGGCCTCATCAATCCTGGAGGCAGAGTGCTTGGAAATATGTGAGATGGTGCTCTAGCATGAGCTGAGCCTATCTGCAGCTGTCGGGAACCACTCCCTAAGCTGTTCCGGGATATTGCCATACCATATACTCTTAAGTGCATTATAATCCTCGCGGTTAAATGCTATCTTTGGTTTGGCTTTATCAAAACATGTCGAGTAAGGTGTCATACGAATTGGAATACTATCCCCTCGCCAGTTCTGGCGACGGGGATAGCATTCCACCCTTCTAGAGGGACACGACATGTGTGTAGCCTTAACCCCGGTTAAAGTTAAACAGAGCCTCAGCATCACAAAATGGATGCTGCCACCACAGACACGAGTCTGGCCTCCTGCTGCTGACCGAAACTCGGCAGATGGTGGCCTGGACAAAGGGTTTCCTGCCTTGGGAGGTGCGAGCACCACCCCAGACAGGGTTTTGTGTATTGGGTAGGACAGGGCTGAATAGAATCAGACATGCCCGGGGCACACAAGGTGTCCCCGTGCATAGGCCAGTCCAAACCGGTCCTGGGACTTTCCAGACCCAGGCTTGGCGCAGAACTGGACAAAGGAAAGGGGGTGTAACCGCCCCCCTTCCTGGTTCCTCCCAGAGGAGGGACCTAGTAGGTGATCCACCCCTCAGATTGGGAATAAGAGTGGGAGCAGTGCCATTGCACAGCAGATCATCCTGAATCAACTTTACACGAAGAAGAAGACTGGACTTCGACATTCTGCTGCACAGAAGACTGAAGAGAATCTCCCTTGTGGCCTAGGAGTGGCCACCCTGTGAACACAGGTACCAACCAGCAACTCGATGTCTACTTTGCCGCCGCCTCCCGCCGGAGCCCGAGCCCAGAGCCCGACAAGAACCAGACTTCCAGACCTCTCAGAGCCCGATCCACAGTCCCTGCAAAGAAGGGACCCGTGGAGGCACCGAGTGACGTGGGACCGGACCTCTTGGAAGACACTCGAAAAGCTGACTGCGCAGCTTCTGAGGCATCCTCGACGTTGTGCTTTGGGGACTGAGAACCCCCACCACCGAGCAGCCCTTGCACCGAAGATCAGCCCTCCAGCATCTCCACGATCTGCGTGGGGCCCTTTTGCATTGTGCCACTCAACGCGCCATCCCGGCCACTAGCCACGTGGTCAGCGGCCATCTTGGCGACGAAACCGACGATTTACACAGCAGGTCTGGTTGCTCCAGACCTAACCAAGCTCCTGTAAAAAGGAGCACCCGCTCTGACCTTGCTGGTCCGAGTGATAAGCATCTTTCAACTTCTGCGTGGCTTGCATTTGCCAAGGCCTGTTTGCTCCGATCAGGTCTCCGACACCGCCAACAGCGAGAAGCCTACATGGGACAGCTCGTGACCGACTCCTGGACGTCCTCGACCCCGGGTATCCATGTGGCTGCAGAAAGAAGCTACCCGACAACGCCTGTTTGCACCCGACATCGCCTGGTTCCAATCTGGTTCCACGGTAGTCACTGGCTAGTGACTTTGAACACTGTCCCCTCTGCTTTCAGGTCTTCACATCTTCAGATCCACCCTTGGATCCACCGGAACTCTTCACATTGAGCCGCCTGCAGCATCTTCAGCTCCAAGCACCATCGACCAGCGTGACGAAACCCGACACTACTTCGACCCTGTGCACCCGCTTCCTGTGGGTGAGGTAACTCAGCTCCGCCTGTGCTCCTGCACTGGTACACATCTCAAGGGCCTGTGTCTTAAGTTTCAGCTCCGTAGGTCACTCGGAAGGTTCCTAACTTTCTAACTTTGTACTTTTTACGCACCATAGACTTTGCATTGGAAAGTGCGTGCACTTTGAACACTGCACCCGAGTCCCGTGGGCCTTTCCCGACTTAATCATTGCTAGTCTCGAATAGCTCCAGCGATTCCCAAGGCCCTAGGCCTGTTCCCTTTCCTATTGGTATCTCTTATACCACTTTCTTAGTATATGGTTTAGGTGGCCCCTAGGGCTCATCCATATTGTGCAACTTTTGTGTATTTTAAACTGTCTTGTGATTTAACGCTTGTGCTTCTGTGCTCATAAAGAGTCCAGGGGATTTTATAGTTAATAAATCAATATATATTTTCAATATATATCTGTGTGGTGTCCCTTTCATTTGGTATTCAAGGGGGTTGTGTATGGTATAACAGCTGGCTTCACATGCCTTTCAGAGTTTAGCCTAAGACTGCTTTGTCCACGTTACCACTAGGATAACTGGTCTACAAGGTTGAATTACAACCATCATCATAAGGGTTGCTTGGCATGGTACAAAGTGATCACTAAGAATTAGTGAGCATTATATACCAGGCCAACTTCTCACATTGGTGAGCAGCGGATTGGGATCTGAGCTTGCTGTTGTTTTACCATTACAATCTTTGAGATTATCATTTGAAAGATCATACAGGTACCTGCTAGGTACATATAAAACAAGACTAGTATACATAAGTTCTACTGAACTTAGTTGTTGTAGAGCAAAGGGAGTAGCACACCCTAGCTACAAC
Source organism: Lissotriton vulgaris (assembly GCF_964263255.1). Lineage (NCBI taxonomy): Eukaryota > Metazoa > Chordata > Amphibia > Caudata > Salamandridae > Lissotriton > Lissotriton vulgaris. The sequence goes on from NC_141695.1 coordinate 255,557,655, forward strand.
TACTAGATAGGTTTAGTAGGTAAACACCAGTGTAGGTAGATTGCAACACATCCACCCACACTAGAGCAATGTCTGGAGCAGAGGGTTCCACTGGGAACATCCCTGTTGAGAGTGACCCTCCAAGGGCACCATCCAAATTTGCTATTTTTTCCTTTAAGGAACTAAGACAGCTTTGTGTCTTAAGGGGTCTGAAGACAGGGCCTTCCCCTACTACAGACCACCTTAGAGAGATCTTGGATCAGTCTGAGACTCTAAAGACCTCTAAGGCAGACCCCACAGGGAATGCTGAAGGGGGCCATCCTTCAGAGGATGACACTGTAGACACCCCTGGTCCTATCATCCTGGTAGATGAGGAAGCCTCCACCACTAGAGCTCCTCAAGTAGATGAGGAGGAAGAGGAAGAGGAAGAAGAGGAAGAGGTGGAAAGCAGTGAGTCAGATGATGACAGAGATAGTCAGGTGCTGGTCAGCAGACTGAACCAGGCTAACTTAAGCCAACTTGGGAATGAATCTGGTAACAACCCATTCAGACCCCCAGGTGGACTTAACCAGAAGCCTAGGAGGAGAAGGACTCACTCAGGTGACTCTGACAACTCCCATGCTTCTAGAGGCTCTCATGGTCACTCCAGAAGGGAGATGGCTAGCCCTCAGAGAAGGGAACATGAGGCCAAAATGAGAGAGGCTGAGCTTAGGATCCAGAAGCGAGAACTAGAGGTTGCCCTGGTCCAAGAGAGACTTGCTAGAGCAAGACAGCCTAGAGAGAGTGGGGTAACAGAACCCACTGGTGGCAGCAATATCCACAAGGATAAAGACAGGTCTTTTGATAACAGAAACCTGAGTAAGATTGTGCCCCCCTACAAAGCTGGGGATGATATCCATAAATGGATTACTGCAATGGAGAGAGCCTGCAGAGTACAGCAGATCCCTCAGGAGCAGTGGGCAGCAATCTTGTGGCTCTCCTTTGAAGGTAGAGGCCGAGACAGACTCCTCACAGTTAGTGATGGGGATTCTAGAAACTACCTGGTCCTGAAGAGTGCTCTGATTGATGGGTTAGGCTTAACCACTGAACAGTACAGGTTAATGTTCAGAGATACCCAGAAGACACAGACTCAGGACTGGTCTGAATTTGTTGAGTGTGCCACTAAGGCTCTGGAGGGAGGGTTGCTGGGAAGCAAGGTTACAGACTATGAAGGATTGTATAATTTGCTGATGAGAGAACACATTTTAAATAATTGTCAGAACCAGCAGTTGCATCAACATTTGGTTGACTCAGATTTGACCTCTCCCCAAGAATTGGGAAAGAGGGCAGATAAATGGGTAAGAACCAGAGTTAAGCAAAAGAACCAGAACCAGAACCAGGGTGGTGACCAGAAGAAAACAGACCAGAAGGGTGGGGAACAGAAATCTAAAGACCAGAAGTCTTCAACAGGGCCCCAAACTGAGACAGAGGGTGGGTCCCAAACTTCCAAGAAGAAGAAGAAAGAAGGTCAGAATAAACCCTGGTGTAAAACCTGTAAAAACACCTCTCACTGGACAAGTAAATGTAAAAAGGGTGGAGCCCCCAGCACTGCAGCCCCTAAGGCACCTGCACCCACTAGTACAGCTAGCAGTGCTGGACCACAAGCCAAGGGGGTAGTGGGTATCACTTTGGGAACTGAAGGAGATTCTGACCTAGTCAGAACCCTTACACAGGCTGTTCTGATTTGTGAAGGGGACATAGATTTGACCCCTGACATAAGTCCCAGTAATCTGGGCAAATACAGACAGACGCCTTTGATCAACAATAAAGTGGCTCAAGCTTACAGGGACACATGTGCCAGTGTCACTATGGTGACACCTAACTTTGTGGACCCTGGACAATACATGCCAGGTGATAATTACCTGGGGACCAATGCCAGCAATGTCACTACTACACATAGTGTGGCACTTGTTAACTTTTCCTGGGGAGGGGTAACTGGCCTAAAAAGAGTTGTGGTTAGTGCTGATCTCCCAGTAGAATGTTTGTTGGGCAATGACCTGGAGAACTCTCTATGGTCAGAAGTTGAGTACAGGACTCATGCAGAGATGTTAGGGATATCATCACATGTCCTTGCTGTGACCAGGTCACAGGCCAAAAAGTGCCTCTCTGAACCTCAGGTCTTGGATCCTGGAACAATGGACCAAGCACCTTCCAAGAAGAAGAACAGGAGGGTTAAGGCTGCGCCTTCCCAACTGCCTACAAGTGAGGATCAGGCTTCACAGGAAACTGATCTTGAGACCCCTGAAGGAACTGTCTCTGAAGAACTTGAACCTGATCAGGTTGAGTTTCTGGGGACAGGGGGACCTTCTAGGGCAGACTTGGGGCAGGCTCAGTTAACCTGTCCTTCTCTTGAACCCCTCAGACAGCAGGCTGCTGCTGAGGCTGCTGGGAATGCTCAAGGTGCCCATAAAGTTTATTGGGATGAAGGACTCCTTTACACAGAGGGTAGAGACCCCAAGCCTGGTGCAACCAGGAGGTTGGTTATACCTCTGCAATTTAGGGGTTTCCTTCTCACCTTGGCCCATTATATTCCTTTAGCAGGACACTTAGGCCAGAACAAGACCTGGGACAGGCTTGTCCCTCACTTTCACTGGCCTCACATGTCTGAAGACACCAAGGAGTTTTGTCGCTCCTGTGAAACCTGCCAAGCCAGTGGTAAAGCAGATGGAACAACAAAGGCCCCCCTGATACCACTACCTGTGGTGGGGGTTCCCTTTGAAAGAGTGGGGATTGATATTGTTGGTCCAATGGATCCCCCTACAGCATCTGGGCACAGATTCATACTGGTGGTAGTGGATCATGCCACCAGGTACCCAGAGGCAATTCCACTTAGGACCACAACAGCTCCTGTTGTGGCCAGGGCCTTACTTGGAGTTTTCTCCAGAGTGGGGTTTCCTAAGGAGGTAATATCTGATAGAGATGCCAACTTCATGTCAGGATATTTGACAGCTATGTGGAAGGAATGTGGTGTCAACTACAAGTTCACCACTCCTTATCACCCACAATGCAATGGGCTTGTTGAGAGATTTAACAAGACCCTAAAGGGCATGATTAAAGGATTACCTGAAAAACTCAGGCGAAGATGGGACATCCTACTGCCCTGCCTTTTGTTTGCTTACAGAGAGGTCCCTCAAAAGGGGGTTGGCTTCAGCCCCTTTGAATTGTTGTTTGCGCACCCTGTAAGAGGACCCCTGTGTCTGGTGAAGGAAGGATGGGAGTTACCTCTCAAAAAGCCTAAGCAAGACATAGTGGACTATGTACTTGGTCTCCGCTCCAGGATGGCAGAGTACATGGAAAAGGCATCCAAAAACCTTGAGGCTAGCCAAGAATTACAGAAAGCTTGGCATGACCAAAAGGCTGTCCTTGTTGAATTTCAGCCTGGACAGAAGGTATGGGTGTTGGAGCCAGTGGCCCCAGCAGCACTCCAAGACAAATGGTCTGGACCCCATACAATTCTGGAGAAGAAGGGAGAGGTTACCCACTTGGTGGACCTAGGAACTCCCAGGAGCCCCCACAGGGTGCTCCATGTAAACAGATTGAAGGCATATGTCAGCAGGGCAGACATGGGCTTGCTCATGGCTACAGATGAGGGACAGGAGGAAGAGAGTGACCCTCTCCCAGACCTGCTCACTCAGAACCCCGAGGATGGCTCAGTTGATGGTGTGGCCTTAGGTGGCAGCCTCACTGAACATCAGCAACATGACTGCAGACAAGTTCTACAGGCATACAGGCATATGTTCTCATTGACACCCAGTCAGACTAACTGGTGTACACATGTGGTGGATGTGAGAAGTTGGCCTGGTATATAATGCTCACTAATTCTTAGTGATCACTTTGTACCATGCCAAGCAACCCTTATGATGATTGGTTGTAATTCAACCTTGTAGACCAGTTATCCTAGTGGTAACGTGGACAAAGCAGTCTTAGGCTAAACTCTGAAAGGCATGTGAAGCCAGCTGTTATACCATACACAACCCCCTTGAATACCAAATGAAAGGGACACCACACAGATATATATTGAAAATATATATTGATTTATTAACTATAAAATCCCCTGGACTCTTTGCGAGCACAGAAGCACAAGCGTTAAATCACAAGACAGTTTAAAATACACAAAAGTTGCACAATATGGATGAGCCCTAGGGGCCACCTAAACCATATACTAAGAAAGTGGTATAAGAGATACCAATAGGAAAGGGAACAGGCCTAGGGCCTTGGGAATCGGTGGAGCTATTCGAGACTAGCAATGATTAAGTAGGGAAAGGCCCACGGGACTCGGGTGCAGTGTTCAAAGTGCACGCACTTTCCAATGTAAAGTCTATGGTGCGTAAAAAGTACAAAGTTAGAAAGTTAGGAACCTTCCGAGTGACCTATGGAGCTGAAACTTAAAACACAGGCCCTTGGGATGTGTACCAGTGCAGGAGCACCGGCGGAGCTGAGTTACCTCACCCACAGGAAGCGGGTGCACAGAGTCGAAGTAGTGTCGGGTTTTGTCACGCCGGTCGATGGTGCTTGGAGCTGAAGATGCTGCAGGCGGCTCGATGAGAAGAGTTCCGGTGGATCCAAGGGTGGATCTGAAGATGTGAAGACCTGAAAGCAGAGGGGACAGTGTTCAAAGTCACTAGCCAGTGACTACCGTGGAACCAGATTGGAACCAGGCGATGTCGGGTGCAAACAGGCGTTGTCGGGTAGCTTCTTTCTGCAGCCACGTGGATACCCGGGGTCGAGGACGTCCAGGAGTGGGTCACGAGCTGTCCCATGTAGGCTTCTCGCTGTTGGCGGTGTCGGCGACCTGATCGGAGCAAACAGGCCTTGGCAAATGCAAGCCACGCAGAAGTTGAAAGATGCTTATCACTCGGACCAGCAAGGTCAGAGCGGGTGCTCCTTTTTACAGGAGCTGGGTTAGGTCTGGAGCAACCAGACCTGCTGTGTAAATCGTCGGTTTCGTCGCCAAGATGGCCGCTGACCACGTGGCTAGTGGCCGGGATGGCACATCAAGTGGCAAAATGCAAAAGGGCCCCACGCAGATCGTGGAGATGCTGGAGGGCTGATCTTCGGTGCAAGGGCTGCTCGGTGGTGGGGGTTCTCAGTCCCCAAAGCACAACATCGAGGGTGCCTCAGAGGCTGCGCAGTCAGCTTTTCGAGTGTCTTCCAAGAGGTCCGGTCCCACGTCACTCGGTGCCTCCACGGGTCCCTTCTTTGCAGGGACTGTGGATCGGGCTCTGAGAGGTCTGGGAGTCTGGTTCTTGTCGGGCTCTGGGCTCGGGCTCCGGCGGAAGGCGGCGGCAAAGCAGACGTCGAGTTGCTGGTTGGTACCTGTGTTCACAGGGTGGCCACTCCTAGGCCACAAGGGAGATTCTCTTCAGTCTTCTGTGCAGCAGAATGTCGAAGTCCAGTCTTCTTCTTCGTGTTAAGTTGATTCAGGATGATCTGCTGTGCAATGGCACTGCTCCCACTCTTATTCCCAATCTGAGGGGTGGATCACCTACTAGGTCCCTCCTCTGGGAGGAACCAGGAAGGGGGGCGGTTACACCCCCTTTCCTTTGTCCAGTTCCGCGCCAAGCCTGGGTCTGGAAAGTCCCAGGACCGGTTTGGACTGGCCTACGCACGGGGAGACCTTGTGTGCCCCGGGCATGTCTGATTCTATTCAGCCCTGTCCTACCCAATACACAAAACCCTGTCTGGGGTGGTGCTCGCACCTCCCAAGGCAGGAAACCCTTTGTCCAGGCCACCATCTGCCGAGTTTTGGTCAGCAGCAGGAGGCCTGACTCGTGTCTGTGGTGGCAGCATCCATTTTGTGATGCTGAGGCTCTGTTTAACTTTAACCGGGGTTAAGGCTACACACATGTCGTGTCCCTCTAGAAGGGTGGAATGCTATCCCCGTCGCCAGAATTGGCGAGGGGATAGTATTCCAATTCGTATGACACCTTACTCGACATGTTTTGATAAAGCCATACCAAAGATAGCAAATAACCGCGAGGATTATAATGCACTTAAGAGTATATGGTATGGCAATATCCCGGAACAGCTTAGGGAGTGGTTCCCGACAGCTGCAGACAGGCTCAGCTCATGCTAGAGCACCATCTCACATATTTCCAAGCACTCTGCCTCCAGGATTGATGAGGCCTTCCATAGGAGTGGCTGATAGGAACATATGTGTCCAGTTTAGGGTTAGGCACAGACATACTGTACCTAAGTAAGAGGTGAGTACACCAACTTACCCCAGCTGAGTGATCAGCCAGTTGTGTCAAATATGGAGGCCAGGCCAGGGGTGGCATAATACATGCTGCAGCCCCTGGTAGGCCTTGCATACACCTATGCCCTGGGTACCTAGGGTACACTACTACAGGGGCTCATAAGGTGAACCAGTTCCAATTCGTAATGCACCTAAAGTGCATTGGCAGTAATTTAGAGAGAGAACAGCAGGCTGTGGGTCTGATTAGCAGGCCCACAGCCACATTAAGTCAGAAACCAGTGAAGCAAAAAGCAAAAATTTGGGGTGACCATAGGATAGCAGACCCTACTCTCCTACATAACCCCCCCCCCCCAAACGCAGGGACATTAGACTAACCTTGACCAGTTGTGTCTTCATGTTCTAAGTGGAAGTACCTGGAGAGACCATCTGTGTTGCCATGGTCAGTCCCTGGGCGGTGCTCCACTGTAAAGTCCATCCCCTGTAGGGAAATGGACCACCTGAGTAGTTTGGGGTTTTCACCCTTCATCTGATTAAGCCATAAGAGGGGCTTATGGTCGGTCTGAATCTTGAAGTGAGTACCAAACAAGTATGGCCTCAACTTCTTCAGGGCCCACACCACAGCAAAGGCCTCCCTCTCTATAGCTGACCAACGTTTCTCTCTGGGGGTCAGCCTTCTGCTAATGAAAGCAATGGGCTGGTCCTGGCCATCTACATTAAGCTGTGAAAGCACTGCTCCCACTCCCAACTCAGAAGCATCTGTTGGACAATGAACTCTCTTGAGTAGTCAGGACTCTTCAGGATAGGTGCAGAGCACATGGCCTTCTTCAGGTCATCAAATGCCTTTTGACAGATTTCTGTCCACTGAACCTTTTTGGGCATCTTCTTGGATGTCAGATCATTAAGAGGAGTCACAATGGACCCATAGTTCTTAACAAACTTCCTGTAGTACCCAGTCAGGCCCAAGAAAGCTCTGACCTGAGTCTGGGTGGTTGGAGGGGACCAGTCCTTGATGGTCTGGATCTTACTCTCCAGTGGTTGAACTTGGCCTCCACCTACAAGGTGGCCCAAGTACACAACCTTACTCTGCCCTATCTGGCACTTTGTTGCCTTGATAGTGAGGCCTACCTTCTGCAGAGCCTCAAGTACTTCCTTCAGGTGGACCAGGTGATCCTCCCAGGTGGAGCTAAAGACAGCAATATCATCCAGATAAGCTGCACAAAAGTCATCCAACCCAGTGAGGACTTGATTCACCAACCTTTGGAAGGTGGCAGGTGCATTTTTCAAACCAAAGGGCATCACCACAAACTGATAATGCCCACTAGGGGTAGAAAATGCTGTTTTGGCTTTAGACTCCTCAGCTAACCTGATTTGCCACTAGCCAGCTGTCCAGTCAAATGTGCTCAAATATTTGGCAGAAGCCAACTTGTCAATGAGCTCATCTGCCCTTGGAATAGGGTGTGCATCTGTCCTGGTGACAGCATTGAGTCCTCTGTAATCCACACAGAACCTCATCTCTCTCTTGCCATCTTTGGTGTGAGGTTTGGGGACCAGAACCACTGGGCTAGCCCAGGGGCTCTCTGAAGGCTCAATGACACCTAATTCCAGCATCTTTTGCACCTCAGTCTTTATACAGTCCCTGACGTGGTCAGGTTGCCTGTAAATCTTGCTCTTTACAGGAAGACTGTCACCAGTGTCCACCACATGTGTACACCAGTTAGTCTGACTGGGTGTCAATGAGAACATATGCCTGTATGCCTGTAGAACTTGTCTGCAGTCATGTTGCTGATGTTCAGTGAGGCTGCCACCTAAGGCCACACCATCAACTGAGCCATCCTCAGGGTTCTGAGTGAGCAGGTCTGGGAGAGGGTCACTCTCTTCCTCCTGTCCCTCATCTGTAGCCATGAGCAAGCCCATGTCTGCCCTGCTGACATATGCCTTCAATCTGTTTACATGGAGCACCCTGTGGGGGCTCCTGGGAGTTCCTAGGTCCACCAAGTAGGTAACCTCTCCCTTCTTCTCCAGAATTGTATGGGGTCCAGACCATTTGTCTTGGAGTGCTGCTGGGGCCACTGGCTCCAACACCCATACCTTCTGTCCAGGCTGAAATTCAACAAGGACAGCCTTTTGGTCATGCCAAGCTTTCTGTAATTCTTGGCTAGCCTCAAGGTTTTTGGATGCCTTTTCCATGTACTCTGCCATCCTGGAGCGGAGACCAAGTACATAGTCCACTATGTCTTGCTTAGGCTTTTTGAGAGGTAACTCCCATCCTTCCTTCACCAGACACAGGGGTCCTCTTACAGGGTGCCCAAACAACAATTCAAAGGGGCTGAAGCCAACCCCCTTTTGAGGGACCTCTCTGTAAGCGAACAAAAGGCAGGGCAGTAGGATGTCCCATCTTCGCCTGAGCTTTTCAGGTAATCCTTTAATCATGCCCTTTAGGGTCTTGTTAAATCTCTCAACAAGCCCATTGCATTGTGGGTGATAAGGAGTGGTGAACTTGTAGTTGACACCACATTCCTTGCACATAGCTGTCAAATATCCTGACATGAAGTTGGCACCTCTATCAGATATTACCTCCTTAGGAAACCCCACTCTGGAGAAAACTCCAAGTAAGGCCCTGGCCACAACAGGAGCTGTTGTGGTCCTAAGTGGAATTGCCTCTGGGTACCTGGTGGCATGATCCACTACCACCAGTATGAATCTGTGCCCAGATGCTGTAGGGGGATCCATTGGACCAACAATATCAATCCCCACTCTTTCAAAGGGAACCCCCACCACAGGTAGTGGTATCAGGGGGGCCTTTGTTGTTCCACCTGCTTTACCACTGGCTTGGCAGGTTTCACAGGAGCGACAAAACTCCTTGGTGTCTTCAGACATGTGAGGCCAGTGAAAGTGAGGGACAAGCCTGTCCCAGGTCTTGTTCTGGCCTAAGTGTCCTGCTAGAGGAATATCATGGGCTAAGGTGAGAAGGAAACCCCTAAATTGCAGAGGTATAACCAACCTCCTGGTTGCACCAGGCTTGGGGTCTCTACCCTCTGTGTAAAGGAGTCCTTCATCCCAATAAACTTTATGGGCACCTTCAGCATTCCCAGCAGCCTCAGCAGCCGCCTGCTGTCTGAGGGGTTCAAGAGAAGGACAGGTTAACTGAGCCTGCCCCAAGTCTGCCCTAGAAGGTCCCCCTGTCCCCAGAAACTCAACCTGATCAGGTTCAAGTTCTTCAGAGACAGTTCCTTCAGGGGTCTCAAGATCAGTTTCCTGTGAAGCCTGATCCTCACTTGTAGGCAGTTGGGAAGGCACAGCCTTAACCCTCCTGTTCTTTCTCTTGGAAGGTGCTTGGTCCATTGTTCCAGGATCCAAGACCTGAGGTTCAGAGAGGCACTTTTTGGCCTGTGACCTGGTGACAGCAAGGACATGTGATGATATCCCTAACATCTCTGCATGAGTCCTGTACTCAACTTCTGACCATAGAGAGTTCTCCAGGTCATTGCCCAACAAACATTCTACTGGGAGATCAGCACTAACCACAACTCTTTTTAGGCCAGTTACCCGTCCCCAGGAAAAGTTAACAAGTGCCACACTATGTGTAGTAGTGACATTGCTGGCATTGGTCACCAGGTAATCATCACCTGGCATGTATTGTCCAGGGTCCACAAAGTTAGGTGTCACCATAGTGACACTGGCACATGTGTCCCTCTAAGCTTGAGCCACTTTATTGTAGATCAAAGGCGTCTGTCTGTATTTGCCCAGATTACTGGGACTTATGTCAGGGGTCAAATCTATGTCCCCTTCACAAATCAGAACAGCCTGTGTAAGGGTTCTGACTAGGTCAGAATCTCCTTCAGTTCCCAAAGTGATACCCACCAATCCCTTGGTTTGAGGACCAGCACTGCTAGCTGTACTAGTGGGTGCAGGTGCCTTAGGGGCTGCAGTGCTGGGGGCTCCACCCTTTTTACACTCACTTGTCCAGTGAGAGGTGTTCTTACAAGTTTTACACCAGGGTTTCTTCTGACCTTCTTTCTTCTTCTTCTTGGAAGTTTGGGACCCACCCTCTGTCTCAGTTTGGGGCCCTGTTGAAGACTTCTGGTCTTTAGCTTTCTGCTCCCCACCCTTCTGGTCTGTTTTCTTCTGGTCACCACCCTGGTTCTGGTTCTGGTTCTTTTGCTTAACTCTGGTTCTTACCCATTTATCTGCCCTCTTTCCCAATTCTTGGGGAGAGGTCAAATCTGAGTCAACCAAATGTTGATGCAACTGCTGGTTCTGACAATTATTTAAAAATTGTTCTCTCATCAGCAAATTATACAATCCTTCATAGTCTGTAACCTTGCTTCCCAGCAACCATCCCTCCAGAGCCTTAGTGGCACACTCAACAAATTCAGACCAGTCCTGAGTCTGTGTCTTCTGGGTATCTCTGAACATTAACCTGTACTGTTCAGTGGTTAAGCCTAACCCATCAATCAGAGCACTCTTCAGGACCAGGTAGTTTCTAGAATCCCCATCACTAACTGTGAGGAGTCTGTCTCGGCCTCTACCTTCAACGGAGAGCCACAAGATTGCTGCCCACTGCTCCTGAGGGATCTGCTGTACTCTGCAGGCTCTCTCCATTGCAGTAATCCATTTATGGATATCATCCCCAGCTTTGTAGGGGGGCACAATCTTACTCAGGTTTCTGTTATCAAAAGACCTGTCTTTATCCTTGTGGATATTGCTGCCACCAGTGGGTTCTATTACCCCACTCTCTCTAGGCTGTCTTGCTCTAGCAAGTTTCTCTTGGGCCAGGGCAATCTCTAACTCCTGTCTCTGGACTCTCAATTCAGCCTCTCTAATTTGAGATTCTCTCAATTTGGCCTCATGTTCCCTTCTCTGAGGGCTAGTCATCACCATTCTGGAGTGACCATGAGAACCTCTAGAAGCATGGGAGTTGTCAGAGTCACCTGAGTGAGTCCTTCTCCTCCTAGGCTTCTGGTTAAGTCCACCTGGGGGTCTGAATGGGTTGTTACCAGATTCAGTCCCAAGTTGGCTTAAGTTAACCTGGTTCAGTCTGCTGACCAGCACCTGACTATTTCTGTCATCATCTGACTCACTGCTTTCCATCTCTTCCTCTTCTTCCTCTTCCTCTTCCTCCTCATCTACTTGAGGAGCTCCAGTGGTGGAGGCTTCCTCATCTACCAGGATGATAGGACCAGGGGTGTCTACAGTGTCATCCTCTGAAGGATGGCCTCCTTCAGCATTCCCAGTGGGGTCTGCCTTAGAGGGCTTTAGAGTCTCAGACTGGTCTAAGAGCTCTCTTAGGTGGTCTGTAGTAGGGGAAGGCCCTGTCTTCAGACCCCTTAAGACACAAAGCTGTCTTAATTCCTTAAAGGAAAAAATAGCAAATTTGGATGGTGCCCTTGGAGGGTCACTCTCAACAGGGATGTTCCCAGTGGAACCCTCTGCTCCAGACATTGCTCTAGTGTGGGTGGATGTGTTGCAATCTACCTACACTGGTGTTTACCTACTAAACCTATCTAGTAGTTGTAGCTAGGGTGTGCTACTCCCTTTGCTCTACAACAACTAAGTTCAGTAGAACTTAAGTATACTAGTCTTGTTTTATATGTACCTAGCAGGTACCTGTATGATCTTTCAAATGATAGTCTCAAAGATTGTAATGGTAAAACAACAGCAAGCTCAGATCCCAATCCGCTGCTCACCAATGTGAGAAGTTGGCCTGGTATATAATGCTCACTAATTCTTAGTGATCACTTTGTACCATGCCAAGCAACCCTTATGATGATTGGTTGTAATTCAACCTTGTAGACCAGTTATCCTAGTGGTAACGTGGACAAAGCAGTCTTAGGCTAAACTCTGAAAGGCATGTGAAGCCAGCTGTTATACCATACACAACCCCCTTGAATACCAAATGAAAGGGACACCACACAGATATATATTGAAAATATATATTTATTTATTTATATAAAATCCCCTGGACTCTTTGCGAGCACAGAAGCACAAGCGTTAAATCACAAGACAGTTTAAAATACACAAAAGTTGCACAATATGGATGAGCCCTAGGGGCCACCTAAACCATATACTAAGAAAGTGGTATAAGAGATACCAATAGGAAAGGGAACAGGCCTAGGGCCTTGGGAATCGCTGGAGCTATTCGAGACTAGCAATGATTAAGTCGGGAAAGGCCCACGCGACTCGGGTGCAGTGTTCAAAGTGCACGCACTTTCCAATGCAAAGTCTATGGTGCGTAAAAAGTACAAAGTTAGAAAGTTAGGAACCTTCCGAGTGACCTACGGAGCTGAAACTTAAGACACAGGCCCTTGGGATGTGTATCAGTGCAGGAGCACCGGCGGAGCTGAGTTACCTCACCCACAGGAAGCGGGTGCACAGGGTCGAAGTAGTGTCGGGTTTCGTCACGCCGGTCGATGGTGCTTGGAGCTGAAGATGCTGCAGGCGGCTCGATGAGAAGAGTTCCGGTGGATATAAGGGTGGATCTGAAGATGTAAAGACCTGAAAGCAGAGGGGACAGTGTTCAAAGTCACTAGCCAGTGACTACCGTGGAACCAGATTGGAACCAGGCGATGTCGGGTGCAAACAGGCGTTGTCGGGTAGCTTCTTTCTGCAGCCACGTGGATACCCGGGGTCGAGGACGTCCAGGAGTCAGTCACAAGCTGTCCCACGTAGGCTTCTCGCTGTTGGCGGTGTCGGCGATCTGATCGGAGCAAACAGGCCTTAGCAAATGCAAGCCACGCAGAAGTTGAAAGATGCTTATCACTCGGACCAGCAAGGTCAGAGCGGGTGCTCCTTTTTACAGGAGCTTGGTTAGGTCTGGAGCAACCAGACCTGCTGTGTAAATCGTCGGTTTCGTTGCCAAGATGGCCGCTGACCACGTGGCTAGTGGCCGGGATGGCGCGTCGAGTGGCACTATGCAAAAGGGCCCCACGCAGATCGTGGAGATGCTGGAGGGCTGATCTTCGGTGCAAGGGCTGCTCGGTGGTGGGGGTTCTCAGTCCCCAAAGCACAACGTCGAGGATGCCTCAGAAGCTGCGCAGTCAGCTTTTCGAGTATCTTCCAAGAGGTCCGGTCCCACGTCACTCGGTGCCTCCACGGGTCCCTTCTTTGCAGGGACTGTGGATCGGGCTCTGAGAGGTCTGAAAGTCTGGTTCTTGTTGGGCTTTGGGCTCGGGCTCCGGCGGGAGGCGGCGGCAAAGCAGATGTCGAGTTGCTGGTTGGTACCTGTGTTCACAGGGTGGCCACTCCTAGGCCACAAGGGAGATTCTCTTCAGTCTTCTGTGCAGCAAAATGTCGAAGTCCAGTCTTCTTCTTCGTGTAAAGTTGATTCAGGATGATCTGCTGTGCAATGGCACTGCACCCACTCTTATTCCCAATCTGAGGGGTGGATCACCTACTAGGTCCCTCCTCTGGGAGGAACCAGGAAGGGGGGCGGTTACACCCCCTTTCCTTTGTCCAGTTCCGCGCCAAGCCTGGGTCGGGAAAGTCCCAGGACCGGTTTGGACTGGCCTATGCACGGGGACACCTTGTGTGCCCCGGGCATGTCTGATTCTATTCAGCCCTGTCCTACCCAATACACAAAACCCTGTCTGGGGTGGTGCTCGCACCTCCCAAGGCAGGAAACCCTTTGTCCAGGCCACCATCTGCCGAGTTTCGGTCAGCAGCAGGAGGCCAGACTCGTGTCTGTGGTGGCAGCATCAATTTTGTGATGCTGAGGCTCTGTTTAACTTTAACCGGGGTTAAGGCTACACACATGTCGTGTCCCTCTAGAAGGGTGGAATGCTATCCCCGTCGCCAGAATTGGCGAGGGGATAGTATTCCAATTCGTATGACACCTTACTCGACATGTTTTGATAAAGCCAAACCAAAGATAGCAAATAACCGCGAGGATTATAATGCACTTAAGAGTATATGGTATGGCAATATCCCGGAACAGCTTAGGGAGTGGTTCCCGACAGCTGCAGACAGACTCAGCTCATGCTAGAGCACCATCTCACATATTTCCAAGCACTCTGCCTCCAGGATTGATGAGGCCTTCCATAGGAGTGGCTGATAGGAACATATGTGTCCAGTTTAGGGTTAGGCACAGACATACTGTACCTAAGTAAGAGGTGAGTACACCAACTTACCCCAGCTGAGTGATCAGCCAGTTGTGTCAAATATGGAGGCCAGGCCAGGGGTGGCATAATACATGCTGCAGCCCCTGGTAGGCCTTGGATACACCTATGCCCTGGGTACCTAGGGTACACTACTACAGGGGCTCATAAGGTGAACCAGTTCCAATTCGTAATGCACCTAAAGTGCATTGGCAGTAATTTAGAGAGAGAACAGCAGGCTGTGGGTCTGATTAGCAGGCCCACAGCCACATTAAGTCAGAAACCAGTGAAGCAAAAAGCAAAAATTTGGGGTGACCATAGGATAGCCGACCCTACTCTCCTACAGTGGACACTGGTGACAGTCTTCCTGTAAAGAGCAAGATTTACAGGCAACCTGACCACGTCAGGGACTGTATAAAGACTGAGGTGCAAAAGATGCTGGAATTAGGTGCTATTGAGCCTTCAGAGAGCCCCTGGGCTAGCCCAGTGGTTCTGGTCCCCAAACCTCACACCAAGGATGGCAAGAGAGAGATGAGGTTCTGTGTGGATTACAGAGGACTCAATGCTGTCACCAGGACAGATGCACACCCTATTCCAAGGGCAGATGAGCTCATTGACAAGTTGGCTTCTGCCAAATATTTGAGCACATTTGACTTGACAGCTGGCTACTGGCAAATCAGGTTAGCTGAGGAGTCTAAAGCCAAAACAGCATTTTCTACCCCTAGTGGGCATTATCAGTTTGTGGTGATGCCCTTTGGTTTGAAAAATGCACCTGCCACCTTCCAAAGGTTGGTGAATCAAGTCCTCACTGGGTTGGATGACTTTTGTGCAGCTTATCTGGATGATATTGCTGTCTTTAGCTCCACCTGGGAGGATCACCTGGTCCACCTGAAGGAAGTACTTGAGGCTCTGCAGAAGGCAGGCCTCACTATCAAGGCAACAAAGTGCCAGATAGGGCAGAGTAAGGTTGTATACCTGGGCCACCTTGTGGGTGGAGGCCAAGTTCAACCACTGGAGAGTAAGATCCAGACCATCAAGGACTGGTCCCCTCCAACCACCCAGACTCAGGTCAGAGCTTTCTTGGGCCTGACTGGGTACTACAGGAAGTTTGTTAAGAACTATGGGTCCATTGTGACTCCTCTTAATGATCTGACATCCAAGAAGATGCCCAAAAAGGTTCAGTGGACAGAAATCTGTCAAAAGGCATTTGATGACCTGAAGAAGGCCATGTGCTCTGCACCTATCCTGAAGAGTCCTGACTACTCAAGAGAGTTCATTGTCCAAACAGATGCTTCTGAGTTGGGAGTGGGAGCAGTGCTTTCACAGCTTAATGTAGATGGCCAGGACCAGCCCATTGCTTTCATTAGCAGAAGGCTGACCCCCAGAGAGAAACGTTGGTCAGCTATAGAGAGGGAGGCCTTTGCTGTGGTGTGGGCCCTGAAGAAGTTGAGGCCATACTTGTTTGGTACTCACTTCAAGATTCAGACCGACCATAAGCCCCTCTTATGGCTTAATCAGATGAAGGGTGAAAACCCCAAACTACTCAGGTGGTCCATTTCCCTACAGGGGATGGACTTTACAGTGGAGCACCGCCCAGGGACTGACCATGGCAACGCAGATGGTCTCTCCAGGTACTTCCACTTAGAACATGAAGACACAACTGGTCAAGGTTAGTCTAATGTCCCTGCGTTTTGGGGGGGGTTATGTAGGAGAGTAGGGTCTGCTATCCTATGGTCACCCCAAATTTTTGCTTTTTGCTTCACTGGTGTCTGACTTAATGTGGCTGTGGGCCTGCTAATCAGACCCACAGCCTGCTGTTCTCTCTCTAAATTACTGCCAATGCACTTTAGGTGCATTATGAATTGGAACTGGTTCACCTTATGAGCCCCTGTAGTAGTGTACCCTAGGTACCCAGGGCATGGGTGTATCCAAGGCCTACCAGGGGCTGCAGCATGTATTGTGCCACCCCTGGCCTGGCCTCCATATTTGACACAACTGGCTGATCACTCAGCTGGGGTAAGTTGGTGTAATCACCTCTTACTTAGGTACAGTATGTCTGTGCCTAACCCTAAACTGGACACATATGTTCCTATCAGCCACTCCTATGGAAGGCCTCATCAATCCTGGAGGCAGAGTGCTTGGAAATATGTGAGATGGTGCTCTAGCATGAGCTGAGCCTATCTGCAGCTGTTGGGAACCACTCCCTAAGCTGTTCCGGGATATTGCCATACCATATACTCTTAAGTGCATTATAATCCTCGCGGTTAAATGCTATCTTTGGTTTGGCTTTATCAAAACATGTCGAGTAAGGTGTCATACGAATTGGAATACTATCCCCTCGCCAGTTCTGGCGACGGGGATAGCATTCCACCCTTCTAGAGGGACACGACATGTGTGTAGCCTTAACCCCGGTTAAAGTTAAACAGAGCCTCAGCATCACAAAATGGATGCTGCCACCACAGACACGAGACTGGCCTCCTGCTGCTGACCGAAACTCGGCAGATGGTGGCCTGGACAAAGGGTTTCCTGCCTTGGGAGGTGCGAGCACCACCCCAGACAGGGTTTTGTGTATTGGGTAGGACAGGGCTGAATAGAATCAGACATGCCCGGGGTACACAAGGTGTCCCCGTGCATAGGCCAGTCCAAACCGGTCCTGGGACTTTCCAGACCCAGGCTAGGCGCGGAACTGGACAAAGGAAAGGGGGTGTAACCGCCCCCCTCCTGGTTTTCTCCCAGAGGAGGGACCTAGTAGGTGATCCACCCCTCAGATTGGGAATAAGAGTGGGAGCAGTGCCATTGCACAGCAGATCATCCTGAATCAACTTTACACGAAGAAGAAGACTGGACTTCGACATTCTGCTGCACAGAAGACTGAAGAGAATCTCCCTTGTGGCCTAGGAGTGGCCACCCTGTGAACACAGGTACCAACCAGCAACTTGACGTCTGCTTTGCCACCGCCTCCCGCCGGAGCCCGAGCCCAGAGCCCGACAAGAACCAGACTCCCAGACCTCTCAGCGCCCGATCCACAGTCCCTGCAAAGAAGGGACCCGTGGAGGCACCGAGTGACGTGGGACCGGACCTCTTGGAAGACACTCGAAAAGCTGACTGCGCAGCTTCTGAGGCATCCTCGACGTTGTACTTTGGGGACTGAGAACCCTCACCACCGAGCAGCCCTTGCACCGAAGATCAGCCCTCCAGCATCTCCACGATCTGCGTGGGGCCCTTTTGCATTGTGCCACTTGACGCGCCATCCCGGCCACTAGCCACGTGGTCAGCGGCCATCTTGGCAACGAAACCGACGATTTACACAGCAGGTCTGGTTGCACCAGACCTAACCAAGCTCCTGTAAAAAGGAGCACCCGCTCTAACCTTGCTGGTCCGAGTGATAAGCATCTTTCAACTTCTGCGTGGCTTGCATTTACCAAGGCCTGTTTGCTCCGATCAGGTCGCCGACACCGCCAGCAGCGAGAAGCCTACGTGGGACAGCTCGTGCCCGACTCCTGGACGTCCTCGACCCCGGGTATCTACGTGGCTGCAGAAAGAAGCTACCCGACAACGCCTGTTTGCACCCGACATCGCCTGGTTCCAATCTGGTTCCACGGTAGTCACTGGCTAGTGACTTTGAACACTGTCCCCTCTGCTTTCAGGTCTTCACATCTTCAGATCCACCCTTGGATCCACCGGAACTCTTCACATCGAGCCGCCTGCAGCATCTTCAGCTCCAAGCACCATCGACCAGCGTGACGAAACCCGACACTACTTCGACCCTGTGCACCCGCTTCCTGTGGGTGAGGTAACTCAGCTCCGCCAGTGCTCCTGCACTGGTACACATCTCAAGGGCCTGTGTCTTAAGTTTCAGCTCCATAGGTCACTCGGAAGGTTCCTAACTTTCTAACTTTGTACTTTTTACGCACCATAGACTTTGCAATGGAAAGTGCGTGCACTTTGAACACTGCACCCGAGTCCCGTGGGCCTTTCCCGACTTAATCATTGCTAGTCTCGAATAGCTCCAGCGATTCCCAAGGCCCTAGGCCTGTTCCCTTTCCTATTGGTATCTCTTATACCACTTTCTTAGTATATGGTTTAGGTGGCCCCTAGGGCTCATCCATATTGTGCAACTTTTGTGTATTTTAAACTGTCTTGTGATTTAACGCTTGTGCTTCTGTGCTCATAAAGAGTCCAGGGGATTTTATAGTTAATAAATCAATATATATTTTCAATATATATCTGTGTGGTGTCCCTTTCATTTGGTATTCAAGGGGGTTGTGTATGGTATAACAGCTGGCTTCACATGCCTTTCAGAGTTTAGCCTAAGACTGCTTTGTCCACGTTACCACTAGGATAACTGGTCTACAAGGTTGAATTACAACCATCATCATAAGGGTTGCTTGGCATGGTACAAAGTGATCACTAAGAATTAGTGAGCATTATATACCAGGCCAACTTCTCACAATGGCTATATGCAAATCAGTCTGACCCTGTGCCTCATGGGAACAGTCCAGCCCGAACTGCCAAGCCATGTCTTCCCTGGACCGGAAACAAGCTTACGAGGACCGGTTTCTGGCATTCCAGCCGTCTTCAGCCCGGCTTGCTTGAATCCAGTGGCAAAGTGAGCAAGGGACTCACGTCTGAGCATACCCTGCCACACTTATGGCGGCCAAAAGCGGTACAAAAGGGGGTGGTGATGGACGGAGCATCTGAATCAATCAAACACTCACACCCAGTCAAAAGATCTGGGTTTAATCCATCACCGTTATTTAGCCCACTCTGCCACCCCAGTTCCGACATGTCTATATGAAAATCAGTCTGACCCTGTGCCGCATGGGAACAGTCCAGCCCGCACTGTCAAACCATGTCTTCCCTGGACCAGAAACAAGCTTCCGAGGACCGGTTTCTGGCATTTCAGCTGTCTTCAGCCCGGCTTGCTTGAATCCAGTGGCAAAGTGAGCAAGGGACTCAAGTCTGAGCATACCCTGCCACACTTATGGTGGCAAAAAGCGGTACAAAAGGGAGTGGTGATGGACGGAGCATCTGACTCAATCAAACACTCACACCCAGTCAAAAGATCTGGGTTTAATCCATCACCGTTATTTAACCCACTCTGCCACCCCAGTTCAGACATGGCTATATGCAAATCAGTCTGACCCTGTGCCTCATGGGAACAGTCCAGCCCGAACTGCCAAGCCATGTCTTCCCTGGACCGGAAACAACCTTCCGAGGACCGGTTTCTGACATACCAGCCGTTTCCAGCCCGGCTTGCTTGAATCCAGTGGCAAAGTGAGCAAGGGACTCAAGTCTGAGCATACCCTGCCACACTTATGGTAGCCAAAAGGGGTACAAAAGGGGGTGGTGATGGACGGAGCATCTGAATCAATCAAACACTCACACCCAGTCACAATATCTGGGTTTAATCCATCACCGTTCTTTAGCCCACTCTGCCACCCTAGTTCAGACATGGCTATATGCAAATCAATCTGACCCTGTGCCTCATGGGAACAGTCCAGCCCAAACTGCCAAGCCATGTCTTCCCTGGACCGGAAACAAGCTTCAGAGGAACGGTTTCCGGCATTCCAGCCATCTTCAGCCCGTCTTGCTTGAATCCAGTAGCAAAGTGAGCAAGGGACTCGCGTCTGAGCATACCCTGCCACACTTATGGCGGCCAAAAGCGGTACAAAAGGGGGTGGTGATGAACGGAGCATCTGAATCAATCAAACACTCACACCCAGTCAAAAGATCTGGGTTTAATCCATCACCGTTCTTTAGCCCACTCTGCCACCCCAGTTCAGACATGGCTATATGCAAATCAGTCTGACCCTGTGCCTCATGGGAACAGTCCACCCCAAACTGCCAAGCCATCACTTCCCTGGACCGGAAACAAGCTTCCGAGGAACGGTTTCTGGCATTCCAGCCGTCTTCAGCCCGGCTTGCTTGAATCCAGTGGCAAAGTGAGCAAGGAACTCACGTCTGAGCATACCCTGCCACACATATGGCGGCCAAAAGCGATACAAAAGGGGGTGGTGATAGACGGAGCATCTGAATCAATCAAACACTCACACCCAGTCAAACGATCTGGGTTTAATCCATCACCGTTCTTTAGCCCACTCTGCCACCCCAGTTCCGACATGTCTATATGAAAATCAGTCTGACCCTGTGCCGCATGGGAACAGTCCAGCCCGAACTGCCAAGCCATGTCTTCCCTGAACCGGAAACAACCTTCCGAGGACCGGTTTCTGACATACCAGCCGTTTACAGCCCGGCTTGCTTGAATCCAGTGGCAAAGTGAGCAAGGGACTCAAGTCTGAGCATACCCTGCCACACTTATGGTGGCCAAAAGCGGTACAAAAGGGGGTGGTGATGGACGGAGCATCTGAATCAATCAAACACTCACACCCAGTCAAAAGATCTGGGTTTAATCCATCACCGTTCTTTAGCCCACTCTGCCACCCCCGTTCACACATAGCTATATGCAAATCAGTCTGACCCTGTGCCTCATGGGAACAGTCCAGCCCGAACTGCCAGGCCATTTCTTCCCTGGACCGGAAACAAGCTTCCGAGGACCATTTTCTGGCATTCCAGCCATCTTCAGCCCGGCTTGCTTGAATCCAGTGGCAAAGTGAGCAAGGGACTCACGTCTGAGCAGACCCTGCCACCCTTATGGCGGCCAAAAGCGGTACAAAAGGGGGTGGTGATGGACGGAGCATCTGAACCAATCAAACACTCACACCCAGTCAAAAGATCTGGGTTTAATCCATCACCGTTCTTTAGCCCACTCTGCCACCCCAGTTCAGACATGGCTATATGCATATCAGTCTGAACCTTTGCCTCTTGGGAACAGTTCAGCCCGAACTGCCAAGCCATGTCTTCCCTGGACCAGAAACAAGCTTCCGAGGAACGGTTTCTGGCATTCCAGCCGTCTTCAGCCCGGCTTGCTTGAATCCAGTGGCAAAGTGAGCACGGGACTCACGTCTGAACATACCCTGCCACACCTATGGTGGCCAAAAGTGGTACAAAAGGGGTGGTGATGGACGGAGCATCTGAATCAATCAAACACTCACACCCAGTCAAAAGATCTGGGTTTAATCCATCACCGTTCTTTAGCCCACTCTGCCACCCCAGTTCAGACATGGCTATATGCAAATCAGTCTGACCCTGTGCCTCATGGGAACAGTCCAGCCCGAACTTCCAAGCCATGTCTTCCCTGGACCGGAAACAACCTTCCGAGGACCGGTTTCTGGCATTCCAGCCGTCTTCAGCTCAGCTTGCTTGAATCCAGTGGCAAAGTGAGCAAGGACTCACGTCTGAGCATACCCTGCCAAACTTATGGCGGCCAAAAGCGGTACAAAAGGGGGTGGTGATGGATGGAGCATCTGAATCAATCAAACACTCACACCCAGTCAAAAGATCTGGGTTTAATCCATCACCGTTCTTTAGCCCACTCTGCTACCCCAGTTCAGACATGGCTATATGTAAATCAGTCTGACAATGTGCCTCATGGGAATAGTCCAGCCTGAACTGCCAAGCCATGTCTTCTCTGGACCGGAAACAAGCTTCTGAGGACCGGTTTCTGGCATTCCAGCCGTCTTCCGCCCGGCTTGCTTGAATCCAGTGGCAAAGTAAGCAAGGAACTCACGTCTGAGCATACCCTGCCACACTTACGGTGGCCAAAAGCGGTACAAAAGGGGGTGGTGATGGACGGAGCATCTGAATCAATCAAACACTCACACCCAGTCAAAAGACCTGGGTTTAATCCATCACCGTTCTTCAGCCCACTCTGCCACCTCAGTTCAGACATGGCTATATGCATATCAGTCTGAACCTTTGCCTCATGGGAACAGTCCAGCCCGAACTGCCAAGCCATGTCTTCCCTGGACCAGAAACAAGCTTCTGAGGACCGGTTTCTGGCATTCCAGCCGTCTTCAGCCCGGCTTGCTTGAATCCAGTGGCAAAGTGAGCAAGGGACTCACGTCTGAGCATACCCTGCCACACTTATGGCGGCCAAAAGCGGTACAAAAGGGGGTGGTGATGGACGGAGCATCTGAATCAATCAAACACTCACACCCAGTCAAAGGATCTGGGTTTAATCCATCACCATTCTTTAGCCCACTCTGCCACCCCAGTTCAGACATGGCTATATGCAAATCAGTCTGACCCTGTGCCTCATGGGAACAGTCCAGCCCGAACTGCCAAGCCATGTCTTCCCTGGACCGGAAACAACCTTCCGAGGACCGGTTTCTGACATACCAGCCGTTTCCAGCCCGGCTTGCTTGAATCCAGTGGCAAAGTGAGCAAGGGACTCAAGTCTGAGCATACCCTGCCACACTTATGGTGGCCAAAAGCGGTACAAAAGGGGGTGGTGATGGTCGGAGCATCTGAATCAATCAAACACTCACACCCAGTCAAAATATCTGGGTTTAATCCATCACCGTTCTTTAGCCCACTCTGCCACCCTAGTTCAGACATGGCTATATGCAAATCAATCTGACCCTGTGCCTCATGGGAACAGTCCAGCCCAAACTGCCAAGCCATGTCTTCCCTGGACCGGAAACAAGCTTCCGAGGAACGGTTTCCGGCATTCCAGCCGTCTTTAGCCCGGCTTGCTTGAATCCAGTAGCAAAGTGAGCAAGGGACTCGCGTCTGAGCATACCCTGCCACACTTATGGCGGCCAAAAGCGGTACAAAAGGGGGTGGTGATGAACGGAGCATCTGAATCAATCAAACACTCACACCCAGTCAAAAGATCTGGGTTTAATCCATCACCGTTCTTTAGCCCACTCTGCCACCCCCGTTCACACATAGCTATATGCAAATCAGTCTGACCCTGTGCCTCATGGGAACAGTCCAGCCCGAACTGCCAAGCCATTTCTTCCCTGGACCGGAAACAAGCTTCCGAGGACCGTTTTCTGGCATTCCAGCCATCTTCAGCCCGGCTTGCTTGAATCCAGTGGCAAAGTGAGCAAGGGACTCACGTCTGAGCAGACCCTGCCACCCTTATGGCGGCCAAAAGCGGTACAAAAGGGGGTGGTGATGGACGGAGCATCTGAACCAATCAAACACTCACACCCAGTCAAAAGATCTGGGTTTAATCCATCACCGTTCTTTAGCCCACTCTGCCACCCCAGTTCAGACATGGCTATATGCATATCAGTCTGAACCTTTGCCTCATGGGAACAGTTCAGCCCGAACTGCCAAGCCATGTCTTCCCTGGACCAGAAACAAGCTTCCGAGGAACGGTTTCTGGCATTCCAGCCGTCTTCAGCCCGGCTTGCTTGAATCCAGTGGCAAAGTGAGCAAGGGACTCACGTCTGAACATACCCTGCCACACCTATGGTGGCCAAAAGTGGTACAAAAGGGGGTGGTGATGGACGGAGCATCTGAATCAATCAAACACTCACACCCAGTCAAAAGATCTGGGTTTAATCCATCACCGTTCTTTAGCCCACTCTGCCACCCCAGTTCAGACATGGCTATATGCAAATCAGTCTGACCCTGTGCCTCATGGGAACAGTCCAGCCCGAACTTCCAAGCCATGTCTTCCCTGGACCGGAAACAACCTTCCGAGGACCGGTTTCTGGCATTCCAGCCGTCTTCAGCTCAGCTTGCTTGAATCCAGTGGCAAAGTGAGCAAGGACTCACGTCTGAGCATACCCTGCCAAACTTATGGCGGCCAAAAGCGGTACAAAAGGGGGTGGTGATGGATGGAGCATCTGAATCAATCAAACACTCACACCCAGTCAAAAGATCTGGGTTTAATCCATCACCGTTCTTTAGCCCACTCTGCTACCCCAGTTCAGACATGGCTATATGTAAATCAGTCTGACAATGTGCCTCATGGGAACAGTCCAGCCTGAACTGCCAAGCCATGTCTTCTCTGGACCGGAAACAAGCTTCTGAGGACCGGTTTCTGGCATTCCAGCCGTCTTCCGCCCGGCTTGCTTGAATCCAGTGGCAAAGTAAGCAAGGAACTCACGTCTGAGCATACCCTGCCACACTTATGGTGGCCAAAAGCGGTACAAAAGGGGGTGGTGATGGACGGAGCATCTGAATCAATCAAACACTCACACCCAGTCAAAAGACCTGGGTTTAATCCATCACCGTTCTTCAGCCCACTCTGCCACCTCAGTTCAGACATGGCTATATGCATATCAGTCTGAACCTTTGCCTCATGGGAACAGTCCAGCCCGAACTGCCAAGCCATGTCTTCCCTGGACCAGAAACAAGCTTCTGAGGACCGGTTTCTGGCATTCCAGCCGTCTTCAGCCCGGCTTGCTTGAATCCAGTGGCAAAGTGAGCAAGGGACTCACGTCTGAGCATACCCTGCCACACTTATGGCGGCCAAAAGCGGTACAAAAGGGGGTGGTGATGGACGGAGCATCTGAATCAATCAAACACTCACACCCAGTCAAAGGATCTGGGTTTAATCCATCACCGTTCTTTAGCCCACTCTGCCACCCCAGTTCAGACATGGCTATATGCAAATCAGTCTGACCCTGTGCCTCATGGGAACAGTCCAGCCCGAACTGCCAAGCCATGTCTTCCCTGGACCGGAAACAAGCTTACGAGGACCGGTTTCTGGCATTCCAGCCGTCTTCAGCCCGGCTTGCTTGAATCCAGTGGCAAAGTGAGCAAGGGACTCACGTCTGAGCATACCCTGCCACACTTATGGCGGCCAAAAGCGGTACAAAAGGGGGTGGTGATGGACGGAGCATCTGAATCAATCAAAGACTCACACCCAGTCAAAGGATCTGGGTTTAATCCATCACCGTTCTTTAGCCCACTCTGCCACCCCAGTTCAGACATGGATATATGCAAATCAGTCTGACCCTGTGCCTCATTCGAACAGTCCAGCCCGAACTGCCAAGCCATGTCTTCCCTGGACCGGAAACAAGCTTCCGAGGACCAGTTTCTGGCATTCCAGCCATCTTCAGCCCGGCTTGCTTGAATCCAGTGGCAAATTTAGCAAGGGACTCACGTCTGAGCATACCCTGGCACACTTATGGCGGCCAAAAGCGGTATAAAAGGGGGTGGTGATGGACGGAGCATCTGAATCAATCAAACACTCACTCTCAGTCAAAAGATCTGGGTCTGGGCTGCGCCATCATGAGCAGCCAGGGACGCCGCGCTCACGTTAGGAAAATCAAGCTTGTTGTAAAACACTAAAACTGCCAGAGAGTCGGGGAGCCGCTTGGTGTGATTCTGCCTCCAGTTTAGCGACATAACTACAGCGTGCCATTCCACAGAACAAAAGGTTATAGACTGTTCCCCACTGGTAAAATAGCAGTTTAGCACCAGTAAATCTGCTTCCCATTTAATGTAAGCCTTTACCTGGTGCTGAGTGAATGGAGTTGCAATGGCACAATGGCAGCGGCGCGATGCTCACACCGACTGAGTTGTACCATTGATATTTTATTATTTTAGTCAGTTTGTCAGACACATAGCTGGTTGGGTCAGCTGAATCCCGCACGAACCGCCGCGGCCTCTGGAATTGTTTCTCAGCAGCAGACCAGCCCCTATTGTTCAGCTGCTGCTGAGCCATACTCCCAATCCTGCCCGGACCGGTGTTTGCTGTGGTGAGAGTGGTTGCTTCAGCGGTGATTGGCGATCAGTAAAATTACCGCTCCATGAGTCACCTTAGAAAGTAAGTGTTGCGCCTCGGTGAGTTATCTTTTAATGAAAATGTGATCTAAATGTTATTAATTGTGCTAGTGCGCCACCAGTGCTGCCGGTCCATTACAATTACTTTCAGGAACAGCAAGGTTAATTCACACAGCTCACGTGGTCAATGCCTGCCAAAAGAAATACCTTTTTTGTAAAGCAGCATGAAAACGGAAAAGGGAGAAATGGCCCCTTAAAAATCACACTTTGACTACTTACAGTTCACATATTTCTTAATTACCATGATTGATTGATTATCTGTGTGCAATATGGAATTTTAAAAGACAAGCCTGTTGCTAGCCTGAATTATAAAATGGCTCCCTTTGGATCCCCTTCCTGTAACCGTCGTTTTGGAAAGGGACAGTAGGTTTGTGACTTTACATATCAGGGGTTTTGCAGCAGCTTGAAAGTCTTTCAAAACGAGGTATTATTGTTTTAAGGCATACTTCCTGATATTGAGCTTTTTCCATGGACTTAAGAGCTTGGTTTTATTGGGGGAGGGTGGGGAGTGGATGTCTGTGATTAAGAGCCGTCATGCAGTTTGTCTTTGGTTAGTGTCCTTCCGTTTCCGGTGCTTTGATCCTAGACTTTCTTGTTGCTGAAATGGGTGTAATTTCTGATATTAATTTGTTTCCCTCGTCTTTAATGCTTGATTTTACTTGCGTTAAAGAGTCACGCATAGTCATTGAAATGTCACTCATAATTACACTGATATTGTGGAAATGTCACACATAGCAATCGGAAACGTTGCAAGTCGTGCACTAAAACTAATGTAGGTGATAACGGGCATAAAACGGAGGTTGGGCGGAAGATCGGCATGGCATTTGATTATCATTAACTATTAATCAAATGCCATGCCGATCTTCTGCCCAACCTCCGTTTTACACCTGTTATCACCTGCATTAGTTTTAGTGTAAAAAGGCAGGCTCCACGGAGCTCGTTAAAGACTCAGAAAGCGGGCATTATGCCCCCCCCCTCCCAGATCCTAACAGGGTACAGATGCACATTTGGCTCCCCTAGCATTTATTGTAAATGACCTGCTAGAAGAAGTTTTGGATGTTATGGTTCAGCAGCACATTTTGCAATCCTATTCTAACATGTTTGCTGCTTGACTTATATAACAAATGTTTTTCTGACTCAGCTTGCGCGCAGGCTGTTAGAGCCCACTCTTGACTCCCCTCTAGCTCAACCCTTCCTGTTAATTTATTGTCTCACTCTCCTCTACTCTGAAGGCACACTGTCATCTGAATGCAGCCTCAGGTCTGAGAACCCACTGACCGCTGCCTGAGGACTCCTCGATATTTATTATACTCCCACGAGGCTCTGCTGCTTCAGCCCTGAGGACACACTCTCCTCTGTTTGACAGCAGCCTCAAGTCTGAGGCCTCCTCTCCACATGTCTTGCTTCCACAAGGCCCTGCGGCCTCAGCTCTGAGATCACACTGACCTCTGTCTGTCGTCTCCTTCATACTTGTCATACTACCACAAAGCCCTGAGTCTCAACTTTGAGGATACACTGTCCTCGTGTTTGACTACTACCTCAGGTCTGAGAAGCCACTGACCTCTGTCTGAGGCCAACTGAGGCCTACTCGGTGCATGTCATGCTTCCACGTGGCCCTGCAGCCTCATTGCTAAGGACATGCTGTCATCTGTCTCGTGCACCTAAAGATCTTCAAATGGTTGCCTCAGAACACCAGACGGACCTTCATGCAAGCACTCATCACCAGCAGGCTGGACCACTGCAGCACTCTCTGTGCCGGAATCTCTAAACATCTCCTTCACAGCCTCCAGACCATCCAGAACACTGCTGCAAGACTCAAACTAAATTTCCCATGCCGCTCCCAGATCACACTGCACCTCAAGAAGATTCACTGGCTCCCTATTTACAAACACAGCCAATTCAAATATTTTGTAAACACATACAAAGCCTTACACAACACATTATACTGTCTTTCTCCTGAAGAAGGTGTTGTCTACGCTGAAACTCGCGTAGAGTTTCACTCACCACTGTTCTTGGACAACAACGATATTAAGTTGCCGGGGTGTCTTTTTTTTATGACTAAATATCCTTGTATGAAGTGTATGGTTTTTAATTATTGTTTTGTCATCATACGGTTTTTAAAAGTTAGTAAACTGTATGATTTTTAACTGTGTTCATTAAAATTATGGTTGTTTTTATATAATTTTTCTTCATTTTTCTTTCTCCGCTGTCACTTTATGTCACTTGTTTGCCTATACTTTAACTGCCTAGGAATTTTTATTCACACATTTTTATCCCTGCCCTAGGAGTTTGCTGACACTACTGTTCAGGGGGTCCTTGTTTTTCTCAATCCCGTGCAATTGGATATGTCCTCCCTTCCATGGAGCAAAGCAAACCAAATATTGAAGATACGGTTCTACCTGCGCACATTGCTATGTTAGCATAAGTGAGTAAGTTGCTCAAAAACCATTTTGCCGCTTTTGCACACAACACTAAATGTCTCACTTTTTATAAAGTCAAACTGCTTGCTTTTCTTCACATGAGAATGACCTGTTTTTCACATCTCTAGAGCCACACTGTGACCTCAAGTCTGCACAAAGTATTCAAGGTTAAATAACAATGTATGCTGTTGATGCAGGGTGATCGGCCCACGATCTAGACACAACATTCACACAGCTGCTCATTTCTGAAACTCGGATGCTTTTAATATTGCACTGCATGCTTTAGAGAGGCATCTTTGGAAGAATATCTTTCCATGGAAAAAGAGCTGTGCTGATTTGGGATGTGAGTCACTGCACCTGATATTGGAGGTATGGGGTTCCCGTTTCAGCATAGAGATCCTCTATTATTTTAATACATAGCTCCTAGCAAGGGAGGGTGGTACACAAGGTACTATGAACCTGGTTCCACTATCATAATATGATTTCTCCTTTGTATTTTATGGAATTGTAACAATGCTGATTATGTTGATTGTATGCATCTTTTTACCTATGTTAGCAAAGATGCTGCATCTTAGAGCAAGTAGTTGCAATAAATATTTTAAACTACACCATGTCTCTGATTACTCACGTTGTGGACCTTTATGAGAATAAAAACGAAAGAGTGTTCTTGATTCCCACTATTCCTGAGTTGTAACTTAGTCGATTGTTCTGGGTTGTCTAATCATTGGTAGCTTTGCTGTAGTAAGGATAACAAATGAGACGCTAATGCTAGTCGGATTGGAGTTCTTGGCACTGAGGTGGGTTTTTGGTACACCACAATACACTGAGGTTCTGGTTTCCTGTGCATAGTTCTGTTCATGAGCAGAATCCCTGCAATATGGTGCACCTAACGTTTGGTCTTTTATTAAGGACACTTTATTAATGCTTAAATTTGTCCACAATAAGCATGGGCGGAAAATCCGTTCCGCTCGCGGATTTTGCGGATTTTCGGTAAATTCGCAATCCGCGAACGCTCGCGAATTTACCAAAAATCCGCAAATTTGCACGCAGCGGATTTTTTTTTCTTGGTGATACAATTTTGCGGCGTGCGGTGTAAGTTCGCAATTGCGAACATGTAGGTGCGGCGGGCAGAAACAATCTCGCACTCGCGAAATTACAAAAAATTGCAATTCTGCACAAGAAATCTACTAGCAAGCAGCATAGACCTTCTGAAAATGATGATTTTTATCAGAATAACTCCCCAGGTTGACATTTGCCTGCACTTTTTTGGATTTGAGGCCTTTTGATTTTCTTTGGATAACTTTTGGATTAGAAATCAACTTTCTCATATAAGCTTGTTTGGGGCATTACAGTTGCTGTAATGCTGTTCTGCAGAAAAACGAGTTTTGCAATAGTGAAAGCATTCAGCAGGTTCAAAAGTTCAAACTCATCATTAGTAACCATTCCCTGTAGTGCTTCCTGACAAGGGCCCCTCCAGAGTTCAGTTGCTAGTTGCACCAATTGTATGACCCTGCTCTGACCCTCACAGCAGGCTCATAGAATAGCTACAAGTAGGCCACAAAGGTCCTGGAAAAAAAATTGCACTGCAACAGAAAGCAAATTACAGATAAGGAAGCAGGTGCCAGACTGGAATTTTAAAACAGTGACACATTAATAAATCAACCCCAAATTAATTCATGTCAGTTGAAGCAGGCAGGTGTGCTTGCTTTTTCCCCCCATAATCTACAGTGATGATGAACCAGAGGGTGGCATTGATGTACCAGAGGGTGGCATGGGTGAAACAGAGGGTGGCAGGGGTGAAACAGAGGGTGCTGGAAACCTGTGATGATGAACCAGACGTAGAAACAACATAATCGTGACCGTTGCGAGCCGAAATGTAAGTTCGCAATTGCGAACTGGTACAAAACCCTCGCGAACTGGCAGAAATCCTTGGGAACTGGCAGAAATCCTTGCGAACACAAAAAAACAAAAAATCTGCAAATTCGCGAGAATTCGCGGATTTTGCCGATTGCGAGTTCGCAAATTCGCAAAATTCGCGAACGCCAGATTCGCAAAATTCGCCCATGCTTAGTCCACAATACCCTCATACTATTTATGGATAACAAGTGTGATGGATTAACCTACCTATATTGATTTACTACCCTTTTTGTGCTACAATTTATATAAATTGTTTTTCTTCTCTGTGTCCTTAAGGGTGATATTGATATAGCTCAGCATAGTCGTGCAGCGCTGCGTGTCATCTGACTTGGAGTGCCTGGCGATGGTGTGTCAGTAATCTTTGTGGTAAGTGCCGATGCAGGATTGCTCTTTGAGCTTTTCTACTCTTTTGTGACGTTTCATGCAGTTAATGCAGATGATGATACATTTCATACATCTGCGCCCACTGCGGTACTTGCGAACTATAATGGTCTCCTCCCCCAGACAGTAACTCCGGTTCAGTTAGGTCCCTTGTGTATTCCTGGGGCCACTTGTCCAGTCTTGGCTGGGTTCACACCACATCCACATTATCTTGACATCCCGGTTGATGAGATTTAGTTAAAATGTATACCTCCTTAGTTGGGGTACATAGAGCTTTTACTACAATACGATTCTCACAACATCCCGTGGGGGCACCTGGAGTTGTGGCCCAACCAGTTGGACTGGCCGGTATGACAATTAGTCCCGTCATGGTTAATTCGGTAATGATCAAGCACCCCCAGATTAAGGATGATATGCCTTTTTGGCTTGCCGAGAAATTTGACCAACTGGAAGCAGTGTTTCCTAGTACGACACCTGTGGAAAAACACAGGATCCTCACAATTAGTTTGCAGAAAGACTTACTGCCAGAGGTAACAAATTGTGAGAATTGGGGTAAAGTATTTGCAGCAGTATATACGAAGTGCTTCAGCACTCCGTCTTTGACTGTCCTGCCCTCCGTGATCAAGCGTGTTCAGGATGAGCATGGTACGGAGGCGGCTGTCAAGTAGGGAATGGGGCTTGTCGGAGTGTTTGATGTAGTAGCTGATCTTTTGAATGTGAAGGGAGATGCAGTTAACTTTCAGGTGTCTAATGCTCTGCACGTTGTACCCAATGCCGAGAAACCCCGCACGTTACCTAAAATTATTGCGAAGGCTTATAAGACCATTGGCTGCAATAGTTTGGGTATTAAGCCTTTTGGTAAATTGCCAGTTGAATCTCAAATGCAGATGGTGAAGTCTGCAAAAGACGACGTCCAAATTTTCCAAAACAGAATTGGAAAAATGAAAAACAGGAGAAGCAGCAACAGGAACAAGGGTCGCGTCCTGCGTCACCAATACCAGTGTATACTGAGCGCACTTATGATTTGCGCGACCGCGCAAGAATTAGGTTTCCTGATAGATTTCAGGTTTCTGATCAATGTTCTCCTCGTTCTTCACAGGAAACATTGGGCATGCAAGCCCGTGGAGGAGAACACGCCAGAGGTCGGATTGCCCCACAAGGATGTGAGCAGTCCCGCCCGGCTGATGGTAAAGGTAAGCATGATGACTTTCTAAGTCAACACCGTTTTAGAAAAAGAAAGTGACTGTGTTAACTGAATGCTATGCCACAGAAAGTGAGAACATAGCTTCGGAACCTGACAATGGCATTAACGCTGCACGACAGTGCAGCAGAGGTTACAATAGTTCGGCAAGCACTGCGCCCATATCTGAATGCAACAGCAACTGACACTTCCACTGACACAGTGGAAACTGCTGACAGCACAGTGGCTCCCCCTGACAGACTATATGATATAGTGCTTTTAATTGAAGGTGACATACAATGTGTAATAAAAGGGATTTTTTGGGAAAATCTTACCTCTACATATGACATTCTGTTAGCTGAGGCAGACTGGCCCCCGCCTTTCATTTTAACCACCCCGAGAGGGGAGGAGGTGATCCTCTCTAGTTTTTCTCACACAGTGCCCAAGGAGCAGGTGCAGAACTTTGCAGAAGAGTGGGCTCTAGTGCTTGTACCCGCGTTATATACTGTACTCAGGTCGGGTGGGATAAACTTTCTCCCAGACACGAGATTCCATTGTAGGCTATGCCACAGCCAAAACCTCAATATCCCACGGTGATTGAGGCAAAAGCTCCCATTGCGGAAATCCTTGAACAATTAGAATATCAAAGTGTGATTGAGACATGTGTATCACCCATGAATAATCCTCTTTTCACTGTAAACAAACCTGATGGGTCGTACTTCCTAGTTTTAGATTATCGACATTTAAACTCTCAATGTCATACTTGTGCAGTACTGAACACTCACAATTCTGCTCTCGTAGATAGTTTGGTGTGAAAAAGATTGAAAAGTACACTTGACATTTCCAATGGCTTTTTTAGTCATAACCTGTCCTCTATTAGTAGTCAATGGACAGTGTTCACTTATGGCACCAAAAAAAACTATTTAAAAGATTGGCCATGGGCTACAAAAACAGGCCAGGCAGGCGTCTTTGCCAACCGTGTCATCTCTTTGTTAGACAGCATTAACCTGATGCATATTCGTACGTTGATGATATTTCTCTCACGGACAACGAATTATGGCCGCATCTGTGTCATGTTGACTGCATCATTGTTATGTTTGCGGACTTCGGTTACAAGATTAACTTTCCAAAATCACACATTGCAGAGTACGCAGTGTTGTTCCTGGGCTATGAGCTCAACAATGAAGGTCAAGGTCTTGCACCTCGCTTCCTGGAGAAATGCGCACATTTGCTATCTCCTACAACTCTGAAAAAATTACAATCTTTGCTGGGCTTTTTGTACTTACATTCCCGATTATGCCCAGTGTATCAAGCCGCTACATGCCTTGATACAACCAACTTTTTACAAAGTCATGCCTGCTGCCTGAACATTCAGCCATTCTGCAGTCTTATATTCTATAATTTAAGTACTTATTGACTTGTGACAACCACACTAACCTGGTGATAAGAATTGTTCCAGGTGCCGTGGGTTTCCCGTACTTGACCTTTAATGAAGGAGGCACAGTACCTATTGCTTACAAGTCACGTTTTTCTTCTGTCAAAAAGGTATTGACAGCTGTACAGATGGCGATTCTAAAAGAGAGAGCGCTGTCACAGGGGAAAACACATGCTGGTTGTAACACCTTATCTTGCTCTTGAAGGAGTGACGAAAGCCAGTGTACCAAATTCTAAAGCTTTACATCCTCGTTGTATACAATGGGCCACTTCTCTGATGTCTCCGGATGTCACATGTATCTTTGACCCCTCTTTGCAAACACAGGAGTTTTTACAGTATGAATTGGTTCATCCTGCTCCTACATCCATGCGCCTGCTTGAAGATTACCATTGTATCATTTACACTGACGGGAAGGCGCAACCGGCAAAAGGATCTAAGCATTCTTATTTAGCGGCCTGCGCAACAGTGGCTGTTACCATGGCGAATGGTGAATTCAAGTCCAATGTTGTGCACACACAGACATTAGGAGACTGTACCACCCAGTTGGCAGAGCTACGGGCTCTAGTGCATGCACTAGAGTTTGCTGACCCTCGTGTGACTACTCTAATAGTGAGTTACTCTTTCTACTGTGCCCAGTCTTTAAACAACAATTTATTCTTTTGGATTCAAAATGACTATCATGATTCCAAGGTTGGCACAATTAAGCACAAAAGGCAATGGGTTAGAGTCGCAAAACTTAAAGAGCGTCTGCCTCTTGTAAATGTAATTCATACTTTTGGTTACCAGCATGTAGCAGTACACGCTGTTGGCATCAGTCTTGCTGACAAAGCAGTGAAGACAGCAGTAGCATCATATGTAGTAGCAGCAGTTACATGGTCCAAAGGCAAGATTTATGATGTCATGTTGACAGCTATTGCTGCTACAGAGAAGAGTGATAATTACCCTAGAGGTTTCACTTCTAAATACTCTTATCAGTTAAGTCCTGATAAAAGTTCCCTATAAGAGAATTAACGATGCTGGTGACAGGCTGATAATCAACGCGGACCACAGGCTATCCTTGATAACAGCCACTCACGAGGGCATGGGCTTGGCTCATGCTAGCGTTTCAGTGACTGTATCTATTTTACAGCAGCGTTATTGGTGGCATGGATTGCATAAAAAACTTGTGAATATGTCCTTTCTTGTGATGTATGTCAACAGATAAAACCTTCGACGGCTGCTCGGCCACCACAAACTCAGCTGTACATATCTAATAGACCTATTGGTTGTGTTTATTTAGATCACTGCAGTCCTTTTCCTTCTGATACTGCATATAAGTATATCTTAGTTGCAGTGGATTCGTGCACACGTTTTCTATGGGCTTTACCACAAAGGAGTGGTGATGGTCGAACTGTCATCAGGGATTTTGGTGTTTTTGTGGGAATTTTTGCACATGGCACCTACCATTCTGACCAGGGTCCAGTGTTTGCCTCTAAGGCGTAGAAGGAAGCCATGGGATCTTTGGGAGTGCAGGTCAAATTTTCGTCTCCATACCGTCCTGAGGGCAATTCTGTTGTGGAGCGAATGAACCGTGACTTAAAGCCATCCTTGACAGCTAGGGTTTTAGGAACTGGCAGGAACTGGTTCGCCCTTTTGTATAGAGTACAACGTGCACTTAATAATCTCCCTAGAAGATCTCTGGGTGGGCGGACCCCATACGAAATGCTCTTTGGCATAAAAATGTTTGTCCCGGACCTTGATGGTCTTGACATGGTGGCGACAGTTGTGCCCTTTGATGTAGATAATCATTCTACTGTGTTACAGAACCTACAAGAGACTCGAGACAGTCTTGCAAAGGAACACTTGCCCTCCACATCTGGAGCTGAAGCTGCTCTACAGATTCTAGTAGTTGGCTGGCTACCACGAGTCGGTGACCTGGTCCGTGTGAAGGTAGAGAACAAGAAGGAGTTTGGCCCTTATTATTATGCACCAGTTCCAGTGCTTGGTGTGCAGGGCACAAGAACAGTCATTTTACCGCCACTTCCTGGTCGCAAGGAAAACAGGTACATCTCTGTTGACAATGTCAAACTACAACGAGTGGCTGATTCTCCTTAGTATGACTCCTGTGGTCTCTTGTCCAGCAATGCTGAGAAATTCTGTTTTGGCCTCGACTGACACCAACAGGCCTGAAATTGCCAGAGAGATGTCCAAAGTTATTAATCCATTATTAAATCCGCAGGCTGGTGATCCACATGAAGATACTGAGTATACCTATCCCACAGATGTGTACTTGCCTGGTGTGCAGACAAGTACAGTTGACCAGACACGTTTTTCATTTGACTCTGACACCATAACATCAAGTATACCATCGAGGTTTTCTATTTTTGTTACTTAGTTTAAAATACATTTTTTAGTTCCACCTTGGACTTACATCTGGTTGGTTCTCAACACCATTTTTTTGATCATGTCGATTGGATTTGTGATTGTATTTTTTCCTCTAGTCAATAGACACAATTTAACTGAACGATTAAAAATCAGATTAATTGATGGGACTTTGGCCCCACATTCATCATCACACATCATGAAAAGAGACCAGGCTTTTTTCAACATCACAGCCTGGCCTGTGTTAGTTGGGATTGTATGGGACTCTGTAAAATTTCAAATGTATGAACCCACAAAGATGGTTAATGTTCCAAATGTACTTCGTGTTTCATTTGGGATGTTGTAAAACAAAACATAAGCATAGATGATTGGGATGTCCAAACCATTGAAGCTCTGTTTTCTGATTTAAAATATTATGCTACTTTTGATCCTGAGGATTTATATTTAGACTCTGCGAACTATACTGACTTATTTTGTTATCAACACTATGGTTATCGTTTTCTACATAAGGCTAATACATTTAGAAATATGGTTAATTACACCCAATGGGAACATTGTCCTACTCCCCTACAAGGCAGCTCTGTTTCCCTTTTGAAAAAAATCACATATTTCACTGACTTTGAACGATCCAACCTGGCCTCATTTTATTTTAAATTAAATACTAAATCAAATTAGAAATTGAGGTTTACTCATAAAAAATTGCTGTACTCCTAATCCTTTTTGGATCGGTTAGCAGTGGGTGGCTATGAGCTATGGAAAGATACCATAGATCTTAAATGTGTTTGGGGTTCTAAATCTTGGCAGGTGTGGGGCACTGAAGCTTTGCACCGTGCATGTCTGATCCCGGCCCACATGTTGTTTTTGAATAGTACGATCTTGCAAACAACATGTCTTGGTTTGGAAAATTCAAAACACATGAATACCCCTAAAATTCCTAATTTGTATGCATACAGTAATTGGGACAATCACACCGAGATTTCCCTTGATGAATTACAATCGTTTTTCTCGTACTCCTCATTTAATATTTCATCCCTGGATCCTGAAGGCTGGCTAGTGTAGCCAACTAGTTCTGATTTTTGTCAACATCGCTTTCTGGGTTTAGCCCCTGGCCTTACACAGGACATAACTGATCCCCGTTTCCAAAATTCTCATTCAGTTACCACCTATTATTAGGGGAAATTTTGTCAAAATTGGCTGAAACATTCCACCCTTGCTTCCGTTAAACATCATTTATCTTTTGTAATATTTTGGAGGAAGCTCTTTGTGCCAACTCTTTCACCGTCCTGGGGGATTTCAATTTTTATTTAGAAGACACTGCTGATATTGACACCATGGCCCTAGCTGATGTGATGTCTGCAGCAGGTCTGACCCAGATGGTAGTAGGGCCACGCACCAGGCTGGCCACACCTTAGATGGGATATTTTCCAGCAATCCTGATTTGGTATTTGCTAAAGCCGAACCCTTGCCCTCGACAGACCACGGGGTGGTGCTGTTTTCCATCTTCAGCCCACGGGTTAAGACAACGCAGTGTGAGGGGCAATCAATTGGGATGTGTAGGGCCTGGAAAAACATCGATGGCACAGCCTTGAAAGAGTTGCTAACGGCCTCTGGGTCGGCCCTGTCTGCGGACGTAAACATAGCTACCACCGAGTACACGGAGTGGATTGATAGAGCCTGTTATAAGCTGGCTCCTCCAAAGAGGTGTCGGCCCACCAGGTTGGCTCCATCAGCTCCATGGTATTTTGACACGCTCAGAGCATGCAAAAAATTAGAACGGATCTGGCGAGCTAATTACATCGAGCTCGATAAAGAGAGATTGAAAGTTAGTCAGAGGGCTTATAAAGATAGCATTAGGAAAGCGAAGAGTGTTTACTATACAGATCGCATTGAGAAGGCCAATAACTCAGCAAAGGAACTTTTCGAGACAGTGGCCAGCCGGACTACCCCTAAATCTGTGACTGTGCCACCTAATATTGAACTTTGTGAATCACTAGCAAATTTTTTCTTGAACAAAGTTCTATTAATTTTTACCTCGCTGGAACCTCTGGTTGTCCAGAGTCTCTCGGAGAAGTCCCAAGGGAATCCTCCAGTCGGACCCCCGGGGGCTAAATTCTTGACCTTTGAGCCTGTTAATACGGGGGAGGTGCTAAAACTTCTGATGGCTACCAAATCAGAATCACCCCAAGATCCCTGCCCTACATCAATTGCAAAGCTGGCAGCCGCTCCCATTGCAGATTCTTTGGCCCGCATATTTAATCTGATGTTTGAGAAGGGTGACTTCCCCAAACTCTGGAAGCGGGCTTCGATCTGCCCACTTCTCAAAAAACCCTCGCTGGATATTATGGACCCCAACAGCTATAGGCCAATATCAAGGCTGCCGCTACCGGCTAAGCTGATTGAGAAAATCATGAACTGCCAGCTCTGTTCTTTCCTGCGTAACTCGAAGGGCCTAGACCCAGCCCAACATGGGTTTAGGGAAGGTCACAGCACCAAGAGCGCTCTTATTAAATCTACAGAGGAGGTCCGGAAGGTGCTTGATGAAGGGGGCCAGGCAGTGCGGATCCTCTTGAAACTGTCGGCGGTCTTCGATACCGTCCACCA
Organism: Lissotriton vulgaris; assembly: GCF_964263255.1. Lineage (NCBI taxonomy): Eukaryota > Metazoa > Chordata > Amphibia > Caudata > Salamandridae > Lissotriton > Lissotriton vulgaris. The sequence goes on from NC_141695.1 coordinate 255,595,909, forward strand.
TGCTATGCTGGTGGATCGGTTGGAGGGCTGCGGGGTCCAGGGTCAAGCACTTAACATCTTGAAAGCCTTCTTAACAGACGGGGTACAAGTGGTGGCTATGGGGGAGTTTGAATCTAGATCTTTTGAACTCCCAGGGGGAACTCCGCAGGGATCCTCCCTAAGCCCCACTTTATTTAATATCTATGTATCCTCTCTTGCCCCGGTGATCAGATCCTTTGGGTTCGAACTTACATCCTACGCAGATGACACCCAGATTGTGGTCTCGGTGCTTCCGGGGACAGAGGTGGGTGTGGCAGCTAGGTTGCAGGACTGCATGTTAGCAGTTAGTTCCTGGATGGCAAATAGCTGCTTAAAATTGAACTCCTCCAAGACTGAGGTGCTCATCTTTGGGTCAAACACCAACCTTTGGAGCCCAAACTGGTGGCCTACTGACATGGGACCTCTGCCTTCTCCGGTTTTGAAGGTGAAGAATCTCGGTGTCATTATTGACAACCAACTCTCCTTTAAACCAAAAGTTAAGGCGTTGACCTCCTCCATACACTGGACCCTGAAAATTATTAGGAAGGTTCTCCCCTTCCTACCGGAGGGAAGTAGAAAGACAGTGGTGACAGCACTGGTACTTTCACGCCTCGACTATTGTAATAGTCTTTTTCTGGAGGCACAACAGGTGGTGCTCAACAAACTTCAGGTCCTTCAAAATGCGCCTGCCCGCCTTATAGGGGGATTGCCCACGTTTTCTTCAGTTACCAAGGAACCGGAGAAGTTGCATTGGCTCCCGGTGCGGAAGCGGATTCTGTTCAAGGCCCTCTGTATTGTCTTTAAGGCGCTTCATGGTCTTGGCCCTGTGGTCCTTCAGGATCAGTTTCAATGGTACAGACCAGGGAGACAACTTAGGTCAGTCAGTCTGGGGCTGGTAAAAACAGCCCACATCAGGAAGGCGCGGTGGGGCGGCAGGAGTTTTGTTAGGGGAGCAGCAATGGCGTGGAACTCCCTTCCCCTTACCTTGAAACAAAACGAGAATCTGATGGCATTCAGGAAAGATCTGAAAACATGGCTCTTCTCCCTCTAGTTTCCGATAGCTCACTCTCAGGGAATCACCACTTCAGCGCCAGGACACCGATTGGTATTAGTGCGCTTTATAAGTGTTAAAAATAAAATAAATAAAGAAATTTGTTAAATGATAATGTCGACTTGACTGATTTTGTTAAAGGTCCTGTGGGTGGCAGATCTAAGAGATATAAAGTCAAACTGCTTGCTTTCCTTCACATGGGAACTGTCTGTTTTTCACATCTTTACACTCACACTGTGACCTCAAGTCTGCACAAAGTGTTCAAGGTTAAATAACAATGTATTCTGTTGATGCAGGGTGATTGGCCCACGCTCTAGACACAACATTCACACAGCTGCTCATTTCTAAAACTCAGATGCTTTTAATATTACACTGCATGCTTTAGAGAGGCATCTTTGGGAGAACATCTTTCCATCAACGAAGAGCTGTGCTGATCTGGGATGAGATTCACTGCACCTGATCTTCTATTATTATAATCCATAGCTCCTAGCAAGGGAGGGTTGTACACAAGGCACTATTCCATTATCATTATAATATGATTTCTTCTTTTGTATTTTATGGAATTACAACAAAGCTGATTATATTGATTTTATGCATCTTTTTACTTATGTTTGTATAGATACTGCATCTTAGAGCACGTAGTTGAAATAAACATTTTAAACTATACTGTGAGTCAGATTACACACGTTGCTGACCTTTATGAGAATAAAAATGAAACAGTGTTCTTGATTCCCACTATTCCTGAGATGTTCCTAAGTCACTTGTTCTGGGTTGTCTAATCATTGGTAGCTTCACTGTAGTACAGAGAACGAATGAGACACTGATGTTAGTCGGATTGGGGTTCTGGGCACTGAGGTGGGTTTTTAGTACACCACAATAAATTGAGGTCCTGAATTCCTGCGCATAGTTCAGTGCATGAACAGAATTCCCACAACACCAGTTTTCCAACTGGCCCAGACAATCATCCCCCTCCCAGTTCAACATCAAGCCAAAGTTGAAGCAAAGTCCCCCTCCCCAAAATATTTCTCCCACAGCGGTGCCTGGACTGCCCATTCAAAGTCCCTGACCTGTGGTGATCCACATGGCAGTGGACTGTGTTCACCCATTTCATATATGGGTTCTCATGCACACATGTGCGGACTAGAAATTTGGACTGGGAAATGGCCTTGATTCTTGCACTGTATATGCCTGTCCAGAGCTAATGTAATAAAAACTGTTACTCATGTTGTGTGCTTTGTCCCTGTCCTTGCTAATGAAAAAGTGATATGTATGTGTATATGTTCATGTGACACATGCTCTGTATGCCACATTCACATCGGCAATTGTAATTGCTTGATTTTCTTCATCAGAAGTTACAGACACTTTTGTGCTTCTTGACACAGAGGCTTGAGGGTGCAATGATGGTTGTCAGTAAACAACGTTTACCACAAATCTTTTTCCCCGCAGAGAATCATAATGCAGTCGTTACAACGACCGCGTTGTGATTCTGCATGCCATTACTCCTCAAGTCGGAACAACGACTTGCGGAAGGGGGGGAAGGTGTTGGATTTGAAATACAGCACCTTCCCTATTGTCCGCACAGACTGGAGTTGGAATAGTAAATTATACTATTCCAACATCCATTGCCCCCCATCTGCGAGTTGTTGTTCGACTTGCGGAGTAATGGTATGCTGATTCACAACGCCGTCGTTGTAACAACGCATTGGGATTCCCTGCGGGGGAAAAAGACTGCAGAATAACAACATACATTCATGGTTGTCTGTGATGATGTCCTCTTATCCTAATCATTTTATTGTGAGGTCTCCAATTTTGTACACATGTCATATTCGGATGCTGTACCACAACAGAATTGAATTCTAGCCATAAAGACTGCAGAATAACAACATACATTCATGGTTGTCTGTGACGATGTCCTCTTATCCTAATCATTTTATTGTGAGGTGTCAAATTTTATACAAATGTCACATTCAGATGTTGTACCACATCAGAATTGAATTCTAGCCACAGATAACTTGCGTGGTAGCCAGGGTATGTCATATCTGTGGGATTTCTCTTGCTATGTTATGTTATGTTATGTTATGTTATGTTAATAACAATTTCTTGAGCGCACGTACACCCTTGGGTTTCTTGGCGCTATAGGTTCAAGACACTAGACACAATTCTAAGCATAAGCCTGTTGGAAGAGCCACGTTTTTAAAGACTTTCGAAATGCCAGTAAATCATTGCTCTGTCTAATAGGAAGTGGAAGAGCATTCCAGAGAGAGGCAGCCAGATGGTGAAAACAGCTGCCATCCTGTCGTTTATTCTAGACGTGTAGTCATTGTGTGTAGGGCTGGCTTCATAGTCACATGGGTACATTTGAATGGGTTCACTTGAGTAGTCATACAGTGTGATTGGCCTGTCATTGTCAGAAGTGTTGATGTGTATGTGCCCCTGAACATAATACCTGCACACATGTATGATCCAGGTAATGAGTGCCTGTTTGTATACATTCTTACCATGCGCTTTAGATTGTGGGCACATGTAGGAGTTGTTTGTTGAGCACTGTGCATTGTGTCAGTGTGACCTTGCAATCCTGGGGTACACCTACTTGTTGTCGTTGTCAGCTGTGATTATGCAAAGTGTGTCACCGCAATGTCTGTGTTGTATTTTGTTGATCTGCCATGGCTCTTGTTTACGTTTGTACTGTGCTGACATGCTCAGGCAAACTGACATTATATGTGACTTTTCTCATACATTGCTGGCACTTGACACAATTTTGGCACAAGTATGTGGTATGAAGAGTCATACCATCCCCTATAGAGGTGTCTGATGACTACACAATGTGAGTTACTCCACTATGTGGTTTTGCACTGCACACTCCTCACCTGTTGAATAGTGATGTACACACTACTTCAGTCTAATATCTTCCACCCCATGCCTTGTGTCTGATGCCTACACAATGTGAGTTACTCCGCTATGTGGTTTTGCACTGTACACTCGTTACCTGTTGAATAGTGATGTACACACTACTTCAGTCTAATATCTCCCTTCCCATGCCTTGCCAGTGTGTGACCCTCCCCACCCCTTCATAATGTGACACTGTACTGTGGGAGGATGATCTGTGTCCAGAACAAATGTGGTACGCAGGGCAGTTTCACCATTTGTTATGTGGTGTTTTCTTATACTTGATTGCAGTTATGGTTGCTCATGTACAATGCATATGTTTAACCAGCACAGTGCTCTACTCATGTTGGATGCATCTGTGTTTTCATGAGTTGTGCAGCAGTAGGTGATAGCTAAAGTGTCTGCCTGTTTGCTGAGATACTGCTACCCTTCCTGAGTGTCATGAGATCTGTGCCCTGTGATGATTTGTGGTGTGGATGTTCATGGTGGAACACTCAGACATATGTAATCCTGGGTTTGTTGGTATTCACACACTGATTACTCTGCATGCACTGCTGTCAATGTATATTGCCATATCCTTACCAGGTGTGAGCCTTGATGTCCACCTGAGTTTGCTATGTGATGATTTTGTATGAGCATATGTTGTGTTTTTGTTGCAGATGGATGCATTCCTTTGGCCTGTGTTGGCTTTTTATACCGGCAGGTCCATATGTGTGTAATGTTATATTTGCATGACATTGTGTGTGAGGAGTTTGTGCATTGTAATACATTCTGATGTGTCTTGAATGTGTAGTGTGCTTTTCTTGTGTGAATGGTGTAGTATGTATATCTGTGTTAGCAGATTTGTTGTATTGAACACAGTTAGTGTTCATGATTGGCATTTGATAATGCATTTTCTGATTGGGTTGGGGGATGGTGTCTGTGCAGTTGGCCAGAATGAAAATATTGTGTATTCCTGTACTATCTAGGGTCACATTGCCTATCCACTGTTTGCCTGCACATGGCGGAGCTTGTTGTATTTCTTTGGATGTTGTTTGTGAGACATGTGTTTGGCAATTGGTTTTGGATCAGTATCGGTTGAGACATCCCTGAGTGGGATTCTGACATTTGTAGATACACACCAGGGTGTGTGACTGGTTATCATGAAGCTCACAGGACCTTATTTGTACCTTTATCTGTGTTTCCCACAGGTGTTGAGTAGTGAAGGTTTCAGATGGGTAGATGAGGGGTATGTGTGAAGGTCATACTTGGGTTTGACAGTCACGGAGTGTGACAATGAGCCATGAGTGTTGTGCTAGTGGCATGCACATGTCATAGGACTTGACACAGATGTGGGGCTGTTCACTCTATGGCTTATGACAGTTCCTATCATTCCTGGGCCAATGCATAGCTTGCATTGATGTATGATAGGGATATTGCACAGATGTTACTTTAGTTCATTTTCAATCATTGTGCCACCCTTGTCTGATTTTCTGGCCTAGGTGTAGTATAATGTGTTGTTCCTCTTGTGTGTCATGTTCCTTTTCCATTTTCAAGCTTCATTTCGATCATAACAGACCATAAAAGCAGCAGATAAAAAAACATATAATACATTATATTTGTTTAAACATCACAATGTATAGCCAATAGCAGTTAATTATACAATCTTGATAACAGATTAACAATTATTGGAGTTTAAAAAGCATTTAAAACAGTTGATTCATATTTAATACGTTCAAAGCAGTGGAAAATGGAAAAAGGTATATTTAGGCTGTACTAGAAGAACTTAACAACTTGCGGCGCCTAAGCCACATGGAGATAAGGAAACGGGACACAGCAAAAACAATTGGGGGTGAGATCCAGTTCGCATAACTCTAAGAGCATCCGGTATCTCTCTAAACCCCATAATCCTGCATATTGGTAGGAGCCAGTACCTTCTGGTTGCCATATAACCTGGACTGAAGAAAAAAATGTGTATATTGGTCTCTTCCTGGTTCTCACAGGCAGGACAGCCGGGAGGGGAGGCTTTAGTCCATTAGTTGGTAAACGCTTGGACTGGCAGGCAACCCCATCTACACTGGACATAGAGTTTCCTTGCCATGAGTGGATAGACGTCATCAAGGAAAGTCTCGAATAAATATTGATCTTTAAAGTGAAAAAAATCAGAATTACTACAGCCAAGTTTAGCATTCCTGTGAAGTTCACCCAGTCTAAAAAGCCAGTAGGATTTGACTAACTTGAGGCGTGAGATGGTCGGGGACGCTTCCTCCGGGGGGGTCCATAAATTTGGCCAGCCTAGTTTAAAGCACAGGTCTTTTATATGTGCCAACCAGGATATTTATCCCACCCCTGGAAGCCCCAGGATAACCTAGAGTTCTGACTGGTAGGCAAGTAGTTCGGGTGTCGCCCATAGTGTGCGCCAAAAGGCCAAAGGCCGCAACTGGATTTCCTCATTTATGAGTCTGAGGCCAAGATCCATGTGTAGGGGGATGAGAGGGGTACTTAGTGGTAGGCCCAAGAGTTGTCTCATGAACTTATTCTTGGTTCTGACCAGTGCATCTACAGGGCGATGTCCCCAAAGTTCCACCCCATACATAGTTGCACTCCTGACTTGAACTTTGTAAATCTCTGTTAGCGGGCCCAGTTGTTTTGAGGTTATATTTCTGAATAATTTGGATAGGTCCCCGGTCATCCGTGCTAGCCTCAGGCCTGCTTTTCTTGGTGCGCCCCAACCAAAGGTTTCCGTCAGCCTGACACCCAGGTAGTCAAAGACTTTCACCCTCTCCAACTGGGTGCCATTTAGGGTGGGATTGGGGCGAGAAGTTCCACTCAGATTAAATACCATATACTTGGTTTTTGCTGTATTTATCTCTAGCCCCCTGTCTTTGCAGAATATGGAAGAGGTGTCAAGAATCCTTTTGATGCCCATGGGTGATTTAGAAGGTAACAAGGTGTTGTCCGTGAACATCATTGCTGGCAGCTTGTCATGGGAAAACGTTGGGACATCAATGTTGGCAATTTGTTCAGTTGTTCGACCAGAGCATTTTTATAAAGACAAAACAGTCTGGGGGCCAAAACACACCCCTGCCCTAAACCCTTATTCGCTGGGAAGAGTGAGGTCAATTCTCTGTGTTTCCCATATCTAACATGTGCAAAGTTTCCAGTGTGTAATCCCTTGATCAGGGTGAGAAGATAAGGTGGAATGCCCAGTTCCTCCAAAACTAGCCAAAGTTTGTGGCGAGGTACCAGATCAAACTCTAATGTATGATCAACAAAGATCAGATAGAGGCTTCACCCTCTATCGTCACCGTCTTCCAATATAATATTTGGAGCCTTAAGATTTGGTCTATGGAGAAGATGTTTTTACAGAAGCCTACCTGATACGCACTGAGCGTCTCACGCTCTTCCGTCCAGGCCTGGAGATGATCTAGAATGATCCTGTTGAACAGCTTTTGCGTTACATCAATCAGGCTTATTGGCCTATAATTTAAGGGCAGAAGAGGGGATCCTTTTTTATAAACTGGAAAGATTTTGTCCCCTAGCCAGGTGTCCGGGATTGCCATACCGCTTAATATGACATTAAATATTACACATAAATATGTGCCCCAGACGTTAGATTCTTCCCAATATAAGTCCCCGGGGATCTTATCCAGTCCAGAGGCCTTTCCAAGAGGGAGCTTCCCAATTGCGCTCAGCACTTCAGTCAGAACCAAGTCTCGTCTCCAGGGGAGATCTCTACACCAATTGGCTGGGAGCCATCTGTGGGGTCAGTAGTATCCTGTATGGAGTACAATGATTGGAAATGAAGTTTCCATGCTTCCGCAGATAGATTAGGCTCAATGGGTTCTCACCAAGGACCAAAATTCCCTCATATCTCTGTTGGTAAGTGCCTGTTCAATCGCGTCCGATCTCTCGGACTCCCACTCATCTTTGGCAGACTTTATTCTATTTCTATAAAGAACGCTCCTAGTTTTTATCAAGGATCTATCTTTGGTTTTTATGGCATCAATGAGGGCACCCTTTGCCATACGGCAAGTGTTGTTATGCCAGGTGGAATTCGGAGACCTGTAACCCTTGGTGTGTATCAGGGGATTAAAAATATTAGTTGGACTGGTGGTCAAGTCCGAGTGTATGGCCGTAATTTCGGTGATGTGTCCGGAGCGCTAAGAATTTGCGCTACTGTTTCCATCGCCAACAAAGGAGGGATGATTAAGGAATAAAGTGCAGCTACCTTGTCTGGTGACTTCCTCAAATTATCCCATCTGATTCTCCTTCTATTATTATCTAGGGACAGATTAGAATCAGAAAAGGGGCCTGCAATGGGGGACCATGAAGTTCCGGGAGCAGGAGTTCAAGCACCAAGACATTGTGGTTGCTGTCGTGTCTTGGCAAGACAGTAAAATCGATCACCCAATGCCAGATGCTTGCCTCCACCAGAATGTAATCAAGTAGGAAGGATTGTCCCGGTCTATTAAAGGTGTGATTGCCTGGTTGGTCTGACTTGGTGCGCCCATTACAAGCCCTCAATGCATGAGTTAGTATTACTGCATTTATCTGTAAGACCTAAGGTGTCCAAGCTCTGACCGAAGGAATAAGTGGGGGAGGGATTAACCAAAGAGAATCCTCTACGGTGAGCAGAGAGTCCAAAATTGAACTTGTTCATAGACTGGACTGTGAAGCTTGTACCTTTTCCATCACTCTGAACCACAACCAAGTTTTTAAAGGAATTCTTTTATACCGCCCCCCCGGCCCACATACCCGCTTCTTATCAACTCGACGAATTTACAGAACTCTCCCTATCCCATTCTAACTATACCATCTTGGGGAACTTCAACTTTCATCTTGAAGCCGTAGGGGACAAGGATACCAATCAACTGATTACGGATTTACTGGCGGTAGGACTACAGCAGCTAGTGGCAGTCCCTACTCATCAAGTAGGTCACACGCTTGACGGTCTGTTCACCAATGACCCCAACATCTCACTTATCACTGTTCTTCCTGTAGTATGGTTGGACCATTCCGTTGTCATATTCACCATCTTGGCTCACAAACCCAACCCCCCTCAACTCACATCTCGTACCCCCATTAGTACCAGAGCATGGAAAAACCTGGACTACCCCTCATTGTCCAACATTCTGGCTGCATCCTCTTATGAGGCAGCATCACATCCCAATCTCCTGTCAAGCAGGTAGCGAAGTGGATTTTGGATGCTATTAATCATGTTGCCCCGGCGAAATCCATTATTTCTAACCGGGCTACGCCATCTGCCCAATGGTTCACCGAGGATCTTCGACAACAACGGCAGTACTGTAGGAATTTGGAAAGACACTGGCGGAAGCATTACAATCCTTTGGACAAACAAACCTACAAAGATGCGCTAGGGCTATACAAAAAATCCATCATTAAACATAAAGGCGCTTTCTTTCAAGCTCAGATAGAATCTGCCCAAAACTCCACAAGAAGGCTATTTCAAGTAGTTGATTCTCTCTCCAACCCTCCGACAGGACCTACCACTGAGACATCTCAAGACCTTTGTAATGAGGTTGCCACTTTCTTTTTCACCAAGGTCACGAATATTTTTTCATCTTTCTCCCTTCCTAAATGCTTGGATCTCTCTGACCCACCTCCCTCGGCCCCTTCAAACACACCTATCTTTCCCAACTTCCAGCTGGTCTCGAAAGACCTGATCAGCAAACTCACCACTTCCATCAAATCTGGATCTCCCTTAGACCCTTGTCCCCCTGCCATACTGAGCGCTCTCAGTGAGGTTATCACTCCCCCGCTCACTGATTTATGCAATTCCATTTTCAGACAGGCATCTATCCTGCAATCTGGAGAAAGGTGGTCATCAAGCCCCTGTTGAAAAAACCTTCCTTGGACCCTGCAGATTCAGCTAGCTACAGACCGATTGCCTGTCTCCTATTCCCGGAAAAATGTTTGAAGCAGTTATGAACAACCAGCTTTCAGGGTTCATCGATAGTCACCAACTTCTAACCAGTTTGGGTTCAGGAAGGGCCACAGCACCGAAACCACCCTGATAAAGGCCTCTGACGAGATTAGGACTATAATGGACCAAGGTGGGGCGGCGGTCCTAATACTCCTTGACCTATCCACGGCCTTTGACACGGTCGATCACTCCATCTTGATCGACCGTGTCACATCCTTGGGGTCTCCCATCTAGCCAGGGACCTTATTGCTTCATTTCTGACCAACCGCACTCAGATGGTGAAACTGGGTTCTTTCTATTCTCCCACCTTCACCCTCCCGTGCGGGCTGCCCCAGGGTTCCGCGCTAAGCCCCACATTATTTAATATATATGTGGCGGATTTGGCGAGGGTGATAAAAGCACATGGGCTGCGCTTAACCACCTATGCGGATGACACCCAATTGGTGCTGGCAGTGCATAAGGATGGACCAGCCGTTGCCGTAAAATTTCAGGACGGGATGTTGGCCATCAGTTCATGGATGTCAAATAACAGCTTGAAATTAAATTCGGATAAGACTGAGGTGATGACCTTTGGCAGCCTTTCACCGGAATGGTCCGCCACCTAGTGGCAGAGTCAAATGGGCCCCCTCCCACTCCGGTTGCCAGGGTCAGAAACCTCGGTGTTATGTTCGATGACAAGCTGTTATTTAAGTACCACGTGAACGCAGTGGTCTCATCCTCCTTCTACATACTGAGGAAGATTAAGAAACTGTTGCCATATCTCCCTCCAGCTGCAGGAAAAATATTGATCACCACCCTTCTTTTTTCCAAAATGAACTATGGCAACGCTCTCTTCCTCAACACTCAAGAACACGTCTTAAATAAACTACAGTCAGTCCAAAACGCTGCCGCTAGAATTCTGCTCGGCATCCCCAGACACTGCCCCACCTCCTCGGCCATACGTCACCTGCATTGGCTAAGGGTTAAGAGTCTGATAAAGTTTAAGGCACTTTGCATTGCCTATAAAGCCATCCATGACTTAGGACCCAGGTTTCTTAAGGATGCTTTTCGGATCTACGTTCCAAAAAGACCACTTTGCTCATCCTCCACCCATCTCCTCTCTGTCCCACGTACCAGAACCACTACCTGGGGAGATAGACGTTTCTTAGTAGCAACACCTAGGATATGGAACTCTCTCCCACTGTTCATCAAATCCAACCCCACTCTTTTCAGCTTCCGTAAACTCCTGAAAACCTGGCTAATTAATCAATAATTACTTGGCTGCTTTCCGGCCCAGGAAGTCCGACATGCGCCGAGACACCCTCGGGTAGTTGTGCGCAATAAAAATTCCATAAACATAAACTGTTAATGGTTCGAATTGGCAATTGAAATCATCGGTTATCACCATCCTGGTGTTTGAGGGAACCAGGTCGATAAGCAAGGAAAAGCATGCCTATGGTCTTGGATTCCTGAGCCATGGTGACCGGACGGGAATAGATATTAATAAAGGCAATCTTAATTATGGCGCTAAAAGTAAGGAGGGTACACTGGATATCGAGAAAGTGGACAGCAGCTCAATAATACAGTCCAGGTGAGTTGCAACCCAAGTGGCTAGCCCTCCTGATGGTCTACCTCTGCCTCCCATAGTAGCTAGCACATCAAATGTTGCAAAGCCCCTCATAGCAATAGCCTCTCTGGCCCAGGTCTCCTGGAACATGCACACATCATAATTTTGTACAAATTGTATCCAATCAGGTTTATGAAGTTTGTTTTTAATTCTGGCAATGTTCCATGACAGCACCCTCAAGTGGAGGTCTGAACTAGCAATGGTGTCTTGCGTGGTGGGACCTACAGTGTGTATGGCCAATGTGGGCTCCTGCTCCATCAGAATGTTGGAAATTCCTACTTGTGGTAGACAACTGTTCATGGCCCTGTGTGCAGTTTTGAGATCCATGATATAGGGGATTCAATTGTTTAGTGAAGTTGAAAGCACATCAACGGGACCTTGTGCTCCCAGTTGAGGTTCATGCTGGGATACCTCAGTAGTATCATGGTCCACACCAGTAATATCTGTGGATGGTAGCCCACTAGTATTCGGATTGACCTCTCTGTGGGGTTCCCCTGGTCCCAGTTTAGAAGAGTTATCAAATGAGCTTGAGAGTGAATCCACTTCTTTAAGGTCCCCATATCTATTAGCTACTGCAACATTATACTGGACTTGAGAGGATTGGCCAGATGTAAAGTGAGGGTGGAACCGGTGGGTTGCAGCTCTTGTGGCTCGGGTCGATTATGATGAGATCCCCTCTAACCCAACCAGATGGCAGGCTTAAGAAGGAATCTGCAGGTGTTAGCAGGAGGAGAGCTGCAGAAATGAGCCACACTGGAGGTTGATTGCTATTTTTTGTTGCTCGGCTGAGATTTCCACAACCATTAATTTTGGAAGAATAGTGAATTCTGGGACAAGAATATGCCACACTCTGGAGGACGTTGTCATGCTTTGGGGTGTTGCTTTGCAAATCATTGGACATGAGTGCTCTCCAGCTTGACCCCAGAGAATACTGAATACATGTGTAAAACTAAAACAAGAAAAAGGATTGGAAACTTGATTTGCACCACCAGGCCCTGCTTTCTGAGAGACTGTGCCTGCTGCACTATCTGGAACTACAGCCCTGTGGATGTACCTTACTTCAAAAAGATTAAAGAGTGGAAGCTACAGGCCAACAGAGCTCACCATTGCTTTAACCACCAAGACCATCCAGCTAGGAGTGCATCCACCAGGCTTTTAAGGGATTGGTCCGCTGCAATGTGGAAATTGTGGTCCCAACCTTCCAAGGACCATCCAGGAGATTCTAGACCATTGGATTTGTGTTGTGGACACATTGGGCCCACACAGAGGCCTTAAGGAATCACCTCCTGAAGTTTTGAGAAGTTTGGATTACCTTTGGGAAAAAACTCCAGAGGAGGACCGACTCAACCGAGAGAGCCAAACCGACCTCCTTCAATCGCGACCCGATTGAAGGATCCTTTTGAAAAGCTCAGGAGCTCCGACTTCCAGAATTTAACTGGCCCCTCTTAGCAACTGAAGCAAGTGAACCCACTCTGAATCCACCCTGATGTGGAGCAGCAAGGGGAGTTGAAAGAAAAAGCTCCAAACATTTTGAAAGGAGCCTCCTGCTTGGTGTTGTCACGCAGGACTCCATTCCGATCAGAATCAAGCTTTAACTTTGGCCCAGTCAAGTACAACCAAATGCCCCAGAGTGGTGCAATAGGTTTTAAGGGACTACAAAGTGTTTAATCTTTAAGAATTCATATTTCTAGTTACATACATTGGATTTTTGTCATTTTGGTATCATTTTAAAGATAATAATATGTCCTATTGTTATAAATTAGTGGGGAATTTTTATTGTGTGTTGTGTTTTAACTATTTACTAAATCGTATTTTTAATGCTTTACATAACTGTCTCCTAAGTTAAGCCTACAAGCTACCACGGGCTACCACGGGATGAGCATGAAAATAATTTACCAAGACTTATACTGAGCCCTAGACCATGTTAGTGGCCTTATTGCCAGGGTTAGATGCATATTTACCACTACTAATAACCCACTTTATAACATTACATAACTGATGAATCAAAAATACATATGTTAATCGAATCACTGACAAAATATCGAAGGTCAAAAAATCGAGCTACAAAAATATCGGACCAACAATATCGATGTCAAAAATATCGACATCCCATCTACAACATGGTAAGTACAAAGATATCGAAAATTAAATATCGATGTTAAAAATATTGTAATTAAAAATATCTTTTTTTTGGTAAAAAAATATGTAAAAATAACTAAATAATACTTCGAAATAAAATTAAAAATAGATACACATATTTAAAAAAATGTAAAATTAATAAGTAATATATATATAATAATAAAACATTAAACATGTTCATATAATATATATTATATATACGTACTTAATAATCAGCTTTAATAGTTATTTTAATAACTTATGAATTATTTAAAAATATTATAAATTACAAATTAATCTATAGACATAAAACAATAACATAAATAAAAAGTAAATAATTATGTTTAATACATTTAAAGAATTTATTTTACTATGAATATTTTTAAAATGAATCATGAACTACATTATCTAAAATAATAAAAATATATTAAATAGCAGAGGAAATAAAACTACTATTCAAATTCCCAAAAAAACCAGCAGTAGGGAAAATGTTGGATAGCGTAGGGGTAAAAATTACTATTCCCACGCCAAAGAGTGCAACCGCAGGGAAAATGTTGGATAGCGTAGGGGTAAAAATTAATATTCCCACTCCCGAAAGTGAAAAACAAGGGAAAGTGTTAAATAGCATAGGGGTAAAAATTACTGCTCCAACTCAAGGGAGTGCAACAGTTGGGAAAGTGTTGGATAGCGTAGGGTAATAAATTACTATTCCCACTCTAGGGAGTGCAAAAATAAAGAAAGTGTTGGATTGCGTAGGGGTAAAAATTACTATTCCAGCACCCGAGAGTGGAACAGCAAGGAAAGTGTTGGATAGCGTAGGCGTAAAAATTACTATTCCCACTCCAAAGAGTGCAACAGTAGGGAAAGTGATGGATAGCTTAGTGGTAAAAATTACTATTCCCACTCCAGAAAGTGAAACAGTAGGGAAAGTGTTGGATAGCGTAGGGGTAAAAATTACTAATCCAACTCCAGAGAGTGCAACAGTAGGGAAAGTTTTGGATAGCGTAGGGGCAAAATTTACTATTCCCACTCCAGAGAGTGGAACAGTAGGGAAAGTGTTGAATAGCATATGGGTAAAAATTACTATTCCAACTCCAGAGAGTGCAACAGAAGGGAAAGTGTTGGATAGCGTAGGGGTAAAAATTACTATTCCCACTCCAGAAAGTGCAACAGTAGGGAAAGTGTTGAGTAGCGTAGGGGTAAAATTACTATTCCAACTCCAGAGAGTGGAACAGTAGGGAAAGTGTTGAGTAGCGTAGGGGTAAAATTACTATTCCAACTCCAGAGAGTGGAACAGTAGGGAAAGTGTTGAATAGCATATGGGTAAAAATTACTATTCCAACTCCAGAGAGTGGAACAGTAGGGAAAGTGTTGGCTAGAGTAGAAGTAAAATATAACATAATTATAAATAATTTTTGTATTTAAAATAAATTATTATTTCAATTTTAAATCTCTCTAAATTATTAACAAATACCCATTATTAATTATTAAAAACATAATTACCAATGAATAATTAATTAACAACACATTGATAATAAATACCAATAAATATTAATTAATAAATATAAATTACCAAAAAATAAATATTGAACAATCCAATATTTTTCATAACAAAAACATATTAATTATTGAAAAGTGATAAACCAAATAAAACATATTAAACAATCAAATGATTTTTATACCGCAAAAACTATTTATTAAACATTAATTACCAATTAATAATTACTTTCGATATACTAATTAAAATATCAATGAATAACATTTAATACTTTTTAATTACCAATTAGTGATTAATCAACAATAAATAAATTTTCATAACCAAATATTTTTGTATAAAATATTTACTGATTAATATTTAATGTCCTATAAATTAATTAGCAATAGCCAAAAATAAATGTAATTATTACTTAATTAGATTTCAATTACTTCCAACACTATTCCTCTATAAACACACAACACAATGCAATAATAAAATAATACACTTAACATAATTATTACTTCATCAATTAATAAAAGTAAATTACCAATTAATAAAAAATAATTACCAATTAATAAAAGTTAATTACCAATTAGAAAAATTAATTCGCAAATAAAAAATGTAATTACCAGTAAATAATTAACAATAAAATAATTATCAATACCAATAAAGATACATCATTACTTAATTACAATTAAATTACTTCCCACCCAATTCTCCTCTAAACCCACAACCCGCTACAAAACCTAAACGTAAAAATGTATTCAAATTAATTTATAATTCCTAAAATTAATTATTCATTTAGTATAATTAAATTACTTCAAACCCTATTCCCCTATAACCCCACAACCCGCTCCGGTACTAAAACACAAAATTGACTTATAAAAACATTATTAACATATAAAAATAGTATACATATAATTTAAACCCGGTAGAATACTTCACAAAAAACTTATAACACATATATATTAAATACATCATAAAATACATAACAATAATATAAATCTTGATATTAGTAACATCGAGATTACTAACATCGATATATTTGATATCGATATTACTAACTTCGATATTACTTACATCGATATCAAAAAATTCGATATTACTTACCTTAGGGTCGATATTATGTCCATTGATATTCTTCGGGAATAAGAACAGTTCCCAACAGGTATTATGTAGAGACAAGTTTTAAGAGTGTATGCAATATGCATTACAAGAAAGGAAACCAAGGAGTCAAGGATTTGGAGAGAGGGTAGTCTTATTTTCATAAGTGGTAGGACAAAAAACTTTCAAGGTTCAATACAGTTAAGGCAGCACTGTACAGAGTGGATCTTGTGACAACCCGGTGACACTTGGTGCAAGTGCTATATACAATCTGTGACAAGTGAGTGTGCAAGTGTTTAAAAACAACAGCATAGGCGACGCATCAATCAATATATAAACATCAGATAATGGCCCCAACAGAGACAAGTAACCATTACTTGAAACACAATAATTGATATGGGAGCACAAGACGTGAATTGCGTCGTGAAATTTGAGCTGTCTAGTCGACGGCGTTTCGATCCCGGTTGGTTGGGATCCTCATCAAGACGGGGTTGTCGATGAGAACAGTGACTTAGGCTCTGGCAGGATGATGTGGTTGCAATCCTGGATATAGATTCAATCATCAAAGGCTGAGTGAGGCTTCCATCTGAGCAGCGAGTGGTACTGGCGAAACCTGATTTAATCAGGGCTGAGTGCCGTAACCGGGGGTCTGCTGTCACAGCGAAAAGCGGGCAATGAATGCATACACTCTTAAAATTGTCTCTACATAATACCTGTTGGGAACTGTTCTTATTCTCATGACACACCCATCCCAACGTGGTTTATGGGTTTTCTCCTGTTGTCTTCATACATTGATATTCTTCACCACGATATTCTGTACCTTCGATATTACTAACTCGATATTTGTGTAGGTCGATATTTAGGATTCGATATTTAGACTGTGCACCACATGAATCACAAACAAATCAATCAATCAATCAATCAATCAATCAATGCATTCATAAAGCGTACTACATACCCGTGAGGGTCTCAAGGCGCTGGGGGAGGGGCTGCTACTGGTCGAAGAACAAGGTCTTGAGGAGTCTTCTGAAGGCCAGCAGGTCGTAGGTTGGTAGGGAGGGTGTTCCATGTCTTGGCAGCGAGGTAGGAGAAAGATCTGCCGCCGGTGGTGGTTATCCGGATACCGGGAACTGTGGCAAGGGCAAGGTTGGCAGAGCGGAGGGAGCGGGTGGTGGTGTAGAAGCTGAGTCGGTCGTTGAGGTATGCTGGTCCGGCGTCGTGAAGGGTTTTGTGTACGTGGATGAGGAGTTTGAAGGGGATCCTCTTGTTGACTGAGAGCCAGTGCAGGCCTCTCAGGTGGGGTGTGATGTGGATGGCATCGGGGGATGTCGAGGATCAGTCGTGCCGAGGCGTTCTGGATTTGTTGTAGTCGTCTCAGGAGCTTGGTTGTTGTTCCTGAGTAGAGGGCGTTCCTGTAGTCGAGTCTACTGGTGAAAAGGGTCTGGGTGACGTTTTTTCTCACGTCAAGGGGGATCCATTTGAAGATCCTGCAGAGCATTCGGAGGGTGTTGAAGCAGGACGCGGAGACGGCGTTGACTTGCTTTGTCATGGAGAGGGTGGAGGTAAGGATGACCCCCAGGCTGCGTGCATGGTCGGTGGGTTCCGGGGCTGTTATCCATAATTGGGTATCTGAAAAGAGAAGGAACAAACAGCATAAGGATTATGCACAGATGTTGAAAGACTGTGCTCTCAACTGATTGTTCATGCAATTAGCACTATCACATAGCCGTATCAATATGTTTCTTATCTAAAGCCATGACGATATATAAAAAAATTAGATTCCTTCCTGTGGGATAAATCAAATACAAACATCAAGTATTATGGTCTCTGAACACCACATTCAAACACATATAGTGGGTACATACAAACTGTGAATTACAGTTATACAAATGATACTAGTAGACTCTATTGTGCAGGGGGTAGCTGCACTAGTGTGCATATTATTTATATAATTTGTAGTAGTTGGCCATATTTGGCTATAATTCACATGTTTGTATAACTTAAGTTAGCCTACTATTAATGCAATTTTGAATGTTGACATTAACAGTTTTTAAGGCTAATAGCCCTGCACAGCTTTTTTTCAGTTGTTTTACACGTTATGATTTCTTTTCACTGCAGATGTGTTGTTTATCCAGAAGCCTTTTGCTAGCTAGTGAATAGACATTTGCAATATAAGCTACATATAGTGAGGTTCTCATCGGAAATAGGAAAAAATGCCAGGATGCGAGAGCAACTTGTTGGAAGAGCAGACTCACCAACAGTCTGTAAAGTGTGACAACACTGGGAAAGAAGAGAGTTCACTTGCACCCAATATTTGGAGAAGACTGATTGGCTCCGGAGAATGAGCTGAAATGTTGCATTTAAAGATGTTGTTGTAATATAATAGTGTGTGTTCCTTAGGCTACAGCATCTCCCTTTTCAGTCATACGCTCATGTGCTGGAGGGGTGCTTGCTGATTTCAAACTGAGAAGACTCTTCTCACCTCTGCTGATCTCCATTTCCCGATTCCAAAGGCTTTGTGCCTCAACATTCATATTTCTCTCG
The DNA here is from genome assembly GCF_964263255.1 of Lissotriton vulgaris. NCBI lineage: Eukaryota > Metazoa > Chordata > Amphibia > Caudata > Salamandridae > Lissotriton > Lissotriton vulgaris. The sequence goes on from NC_141695.1 coordinate 255,614,639, forward strand.
TCAGAGACCTTTAGTTAGTTTTCTGAAGTTGACACCTTACCTTATTTCCCAAACCAAATGCCCTCTCTGAACTTATCTTTCTTAATTTAGCTTAGTAATTCCCTTTATGGAACACACTTGTTGAGCAGTATGTATGTTACTTGTAATTTTTGTTATGTTCCTGTTTTACCTCATTTTGAAACTTTGAGTTCGTTGCCATTTATATCTATAACAATTGTGGCTGAAATTTGAATAATTAAGGAACTAGTGAATTATATTTAAATAATTTTCATGAATCCCCGCTCTCTCAAGTGGTACCAGAGTGTCGGTTTTGTCATGGGAGAGAATGATCTTGAACGGTCCAGAAAATCAAGATCTGATTGGAGCTCGTCCCAGTCTAAACTGCCCATGCTCCTACAATCCCTGCCACAACATTGAAGATTGATGGGTTTTGGCAATGCTGAAGGCTTTTGAAGTGTTGGAGTGAGTATTAATAGAGTTGTGCATTGCAATTTTGTATGTTTAGCTTATGGAGTTGTATCAAAGTTGTGTGTTTTGTTTTATGGTGACGCCTATGCTTTAGTTGTCGAAATCTGAATACGTACTTGATGGGGAGCAGTTGTAGCTGTTCTCAGGCTTGTCACAGTCCAAGATGCCTGGATAAATAAGAGTATATTGTGGTTTTACTTGTCTGCTAGTTTCCGTGGAGTCAGTTTGTGAGCTACCATCGACCACACAATTGAGATAGGAACTTATAACTGATTGTTGTGAGTGTATTAATAATGATTGATACTAGTAGGCTCTATTGTGCAGGGGGTAGCTGCACTAGTAAGGGTGATTTCCTGCTGGTTTAGATTGCATCTGTGTGTATGCAGACATTTGAAGGTGTTATTACCATCTATTTCTTGGATGAGTGATTAATTTACTTTGAATTCTTTTGCGGAGCTGACAAGTTATTTATTAAGTGTGCTTGACGTACAAGAGGAAATTGTAAAGGAGCGTGATCAGAGAAGTACTGTGGTGGAATTGTGATCAGTTGGTGTAGAGTGTTGAACTCATATTGCCTGTTGCATCATCGAGTTCGCTGTGTGATCAGTCCATGAAGTAAGGACTGTGTAGGGATTGTCAAACAGTGGTGGTAGACTGCACTCCGATGTACTCTATTTATTCAATGTGTATGAGCTTCAGAGCTATGGCGGCATGCAAGCTTGAACAGAGTTCTGCCCAATATGCTTTGAAAGCATGTACAAGAGAAAGTTTCAAGTTCCCACATGTCACGATTTAAAATACCTAATGCATTTTGGGATAGTTTCCTTCGTCAGGGGTATCTAAAATACAAAAATCCATAAAAAGGCCAAAAGCATGGACTACTCCACTTCTAACTCTGTTTCCCTTCTAACTCCATTAACTGACAATGCAACTGCATTCTTTATATAATTATACCTCATGTATTGCAAATAATATATGCTGCATGAAAAATGTCATGTGTTTATGCCCAACCAATATTATGTTCCATTAATGACGCCTCCACGCAAAACAATTCTTGAAAAGCACCCAACAACCTTATCCTTCTAAACCCTGCATTTCCCTGAAAACTAGATAGCAAATGCTTCAATGCCACCTTGCACCCTTTCTTCACCAATAGATCCCTTTCCTTTGCAAAGCCAACCCCTTTAAGGCACTAGACATAAGTATGCCTACCTTGACTGTCTTTTAAAAAATTACATTTGTCCCTACTCATCCGAGGCAAACAGTTCCATTCTTGGTAGTGACTAAATCACTTGCTGCAAGCCCACTCATTTTTATAACCCCTCCAGCTAACCACAGGTGATCCACCACATGTGTTTGTAGAAAGAAACACTGGACTTCGTATTGCTCAAATGTGCCGTCATCATTCCCACTGGCTGTACCATTAATACTACAGTTCCCAGAATGCTTTACTTATCCACCAATCGAATTTCTTAACTCCCCCAAATCTCCCATAAAGAATAATGGATAATGATAAACATACTGTACACATCAAAGCTAGTAATACTGGCACCATATTTCTTTTGTTGCTGTGTCAGTTAGTAAATGTCCGTTTTCATATAAAAAGTTGCAACATGACATCTATATTGAATTGTGATTCAGATTAGAACACAGTACATTTCAATTGAAATTCCTTCATTTCCATTGCTAAACCAATGTTCAGCTACTGTACGTGAGGATAAGGACGATGGAGCAGAAGGTATGCAGGTCATTATATGAGGACAAATATAGGACTTCATATGTCTGTGACTTTGCCAATGGCATAAGATCACTGAGAAAGAGAGAGCATTAAGATTTCCACAGCATGGTACATTTAACATGAGGGTCATTACAAATTTGAGGGGAGTACTGTATGGCATGAAACCACCTCCTATGGCTAGACAGTATGAGGCTTTGGATGCAACTGAGAAAGAGAAATCCCAGATTATAGTTAAGAAAGTGGTGACTAATTATGCTGATGCAAAATGGGACAAAGAACAGCTTAGGTGGAGAAAATGCCCAGTTGAGGGAGTTAGAATGTACCCCACATTGACTACAGAGCAGTATAAAAAAAACTGAAGCAGGGAAATGAAGATTCCGATGCCAAAGAAATGATTAGCACTGATAGTAACTCTAGTGAGGATCTCTTAGATGGTTTGCTGCCTTCACATCCACTATCTCATGTTGCCCCGTCTCCATATCAAGATGGTGCTATAGTTTTGGGGACCTTCTCCATTGCTTTCACTTTCTGCTATACCTAATAAGACAGCTAATACTGTGGTTGACACGGTTGTTTCTGCCTCAGTTGTGTCTGTTCCTTCACCAATGTCATATCAGCTTCGACTTGAACTATTCCTTTTCTATTTACAACAGTAACCATTTACTCGATTTCTGCTGTCCCAGGAGTTGTAGGTGGAATATTCAAGACAGTTCTTATCTTGACATCGCAGAATTCGCAGATTGTTGCTTGGACCTCACCACAGAATGCAAAATCTCTGAGATAAGGAAGGACACTTGTTTTCACAACTCCAGTTCCTCAAGGTAGGTAGGACCTTTTGATAACGAAATATTGCTTCCCTGGTTTGGGGAGTGTCATGAGAGTAGAGGTATAGAAGATACTGTGTCACCATACACGAGTCAAGGGAAATTTAGACCTTAAACATACCAAAGTTGAAGGAAACATTGGACAAAATTATTCAGGAATGCGTAGACCGTACACCTTTGAATCCATACCAGGAAAATGAACTGAAAATTTGAGTAAACTGAGTACTAGGTGTGCAGCTATGACACATTAGAAACTATACGAATTGGTAGGAAAATATGAAGTAGTTCTTTACAGAAGTCTTCAGTTGCAAAAGTTATAAAGGCAGAACTAGATGATGATTTGATTATATCGATGCAATCTTCAGGGATGAAGTTACACTTTGCTGAATTGGTTAAATGAGTTTGGAAATGGAGTGAATTTGACAGATTAGAGAGTAAGTGGGTGAAGAACCAGGGAACAAAAAAAAGCAATCAGACAGGGTAGGGTTGAGTGGGACGCCACCACAAGCGCCTCCATATAAAAATGAGCCTCCGATGTCCCTATGAGGGAGATACCAGGTGAAGGGTCTGTTCATGTGCCATGGAGCATACGTACTCTTGCGACATTGACATTTTTCCGAAAAGTGGACAAATTTGAATACCTTTTTCAACATTGTGGTATCAAGTGATTTATAGACTGAGAGCCTGATTCACAAAGCTACTTCAGTGTAGTTTCTCAGCAGGGCACAGTATTAAGATTCCACCCTGAGTGTGGGGATTCTGCGCTCGTAACTTCACTACACCTAAGTAGCTTTGTGTACCAGCCCCTGACAGTAATATAGACATACAGTGGCCTTGTACAGAACCCCCAAGGTATCCACGGACTGACGCACCATCTCCTACAGTGATGACAAAGTACTATGAGAAGATTACATTTTTGAAGGGAAAGATCTCGGTAAGGGATATTGATTGACTTACAAATACCAGAACAAACCAGGAAGCTAAAGGGTCAGTGCATGCTTATTATGAATGATTTTTGCAAGTGTTTAAAGAAAACAACTATCAAGAGAACCATGAAAGGGACGATATGTGTAGTATTGTGTTGCAGTTTGTTCTTGTGTTGCATCTCGAGATTAGCATGCGTATGCAGCAGAATGTGATTTGTTGACAGACTAAGCTGTTGGATGAGATCTTGAGATAAGTTAAGTACTGTAGTGACAATCAAGAGATGAAATATAAAAGAATTAAGGACATGTGTATACTTGCCCAGATGAAGCAGGTGTCAAAAGGGTTTCAACATCAGTGGTATGTAGTGTTTGAAAGTGGTTTATCAATAGTGATAAGTAGGGAACTAGCACTAGTAATAAGGCCACAAACACTACAAAAGATTAATTCATGGTCTCAATAAATTATTCCCTTGCTCAACCTTTGGCAGCTGGTAACAAGCCGGGAGGCGTAAAGCATGTAAAAACAATACATTAAATATGTAAGACATTACACACAATAAAAATCCAACAGCAATTTATACAAATATGTTTATTTTCATAAACATACATAGCAAAATGACAAAAATCCAATATAGGGAACCAGAGCTATGAGTTTATAACAAATAAACACTTTCTAGTGCTTAAAAAGCACAATCGCTCCACTTTGGGATATATGGCAATGCTTGACCAGGACAAAGTCATAGTTTGAGGCTGACCGCAATGGCACCTTGGATGCATACACTAAGCAGGAGACCTTGGTCAAAATGGTACCTTCTTTTTCTAGAGTTATTTCTCTTGACATCGAACGAGGCCCCTTATCATGGTTTGTTTTGCATCGACGACAGCAGCTTGGTTTAGCGCAAGGCCTTTGTGAAATCCTGGAAGTCTTGAGCTTTGGAGCTTTCAGTGAGATGTACCTGAAATCCAGGCTGAGTCGCGCTTAGACGTCAGTCACTTAATGGAGATCTTTGACTAAAAGATCTCCAAACTTCTGGAGGTCCATTTGGGATTCCAAAGTGTCCACAACAAAAATACAAGGGCTTAGAAGCTCTGAGATGGTCCTTTGGATGCTGGAACTATGTTTCCCAGAATGCACCTTGCCAGCTCCTTAAAAATCAACTGGACACACTCCAGATCGGTCCTTCTAGGTGGAGATGGTGCAGCTGTGGCTCTGTTGCTTTCAGGGTGTCCACTTGTGAAGCAAGGCAAAACCTTAAGGCTGTAGTTCCAGATTGTGCAGCAGGTACAGTCCTTCAGTGTGCAAACCTTTGAGTGCAAATCAGGGTTCCATCAGAGCAGGCCTTCTTTTCCTCATTGTTTCAGGCTTGGCAACTCTTCCAAATGTATTTGCAGTTCTTGGGTGACTGCAGAGTGCCACCCTCAATTATGACCACCTCCGCTATGGTGTGGCATATTCTTGAAACAGAAAGCACTATTCTATCAACATTGAAAATGGAGAAACTCTCTCCTTGAGGGTTGCATCTGGCTAAGCCAACCCGCCAGAGTGGCTACGTTTTCCTAACAGTCCCTTTCCAGCCCCTTCACTAATCTAAATAGTGGGACTCCTTTTTAGCTGAGGGTGCAGGATGTGGGGGTGAGCCTGTGTTACCCATTACTGTCATTACCTCTTTGAAGACCAGTTTAGCTACTCCACCCGCATCCTGCCTTTTTCTCAGCAGATTGCAGTTCTCGTCCCACAGGAAATCCTTTTTCTCTATTCCGGACACTTCACACCTCATTAAGACAGCCTGGCTCAGCCTGGCAGGGGCAGACCAATCAGAGGAGGGCTGCAGGAAGGCTGGAGTTTGTCTTACATAAAAGACAGTTCTGTAGGTTTTGCTGTTCTATGATAATCATAATTAATCTAACAGTGACAAGTTGTTGAAGTTATTCCAACTATCATTTCAATACTTTGACGTGTATTTTAGAACCTATTTTCAATAGTTACACTTTAATAAAGTATTCCTACATAAGCCTATAGAGCCATTGGCCTACAATTCGAAAAAATGAATTGGCCATTGTTTTCCTCACCAGGGCATATAAAACATATTGTATAATGATCCTGCTGATGGTTATGATGGAGCGGGTTAATGAACAATATTTTGTTCAGGCTTGTGAAGTCAGTCTTCCATAATGTTTTAATAAAACTAATATGTTTGCTGCATGTTATTGAATCAACCTAGAATAAACTGTGCAACATGAACATATGGAACTAACATTATGCTTATTTGTGCAAAATGCAAAAGAAATAATACAATAATTATTGTCTATTGTCTTTGTCATATACTAACTGCTGCTGTTTAAAAATAATAGCATGTGCTTTTTAAATGTGCTTTTGTCTTGTCTTTTCTGTGATAAATGCAGTTCCAGATCGGATTGGTACATCAAAGGTAATCTATGCTGCTTAAATGTGCTTATGCTAGGTAACATAATTAATGGGTTAACATTTAGCAAAGGGGGTGGGTAACAGAACAAATGTCAATTCTTTAATTAACTGATGTTTTGTGTTTGTTTAAATAATAGTTTTCTGAAAAAGTGACGCAAGCTAAAAGTGGCGCAATGACGCAAGCTAAAAGTGGCGCAGTGACGCAAGCAAAAGTGGCGCAGGAAATTGACGCTTTCTGAAAGAGGCCTACTGATGTAAAGCCACGAGAGAAAACTTATTTTGAAAAGATGAGAAGTCTATAAACTTTTATTGTGAAAAGTTTTTGAAAATAACTGCAAAAGGCGACTCTGAGGAGAGGTTTGCTAATGTGCCACGAGAAGCTCAGAACTGACAGGCTCAAGGCCAGGATGTGAGTCGTGGCATTTTTGTGCACTAAATGAACAATCTTTGCTACAAAATGTAGCAGCCTAAGGAAGTGCCGCCAGGACTCTGTGCATGAACAATGGCTTTGTGTAAAAGCCCGGACTCGAGGTGAAAGATGTCACAATTTACTGTGGCGTGAGAAGGTTCAGCCAATGGGGAGCCAGAATTCAGCTGTTGGAATGTGAAAATAGTTAGTTTAGCCTTAGTTTTAGGGTATAAGAATAGGCTCTAGGAGCAGATTTTTGCCTACGCTTCTTGATTCCAGAGGGTCGTGTTCTGCTGACCGATGAATACATGTAAGGAAAGGAGTTTTTTAAAAGACTTTGCTTTCAGGCGATGAGGGTAGAGACAGAGAATTAGTTAGGGTTTGGAAATGTTCTTTCTCACTTATTTCTGTTAATGATTAATATTTGGTGATTTTAAAATCACCAGATGAGGGAGTTGATGGAGCGGGTTAATGAACAATATTTTGTTCAGGCTTGTGAAGTCAGTCTTCCAAAATGTTTTAATAAAACTAATATGTTTGCTGCATGTTATTAAATCAACCTAGAATAAACTGTGCAACATGAACATATGGAACTAACATTATGCTTATTTGTGCAAAATGCAAAAGAAATAATACAATAATTATTGTCTATTGTCTTTGTCATATACTAACTGCTGCTGTTTAAAAATAATAGCATGTGCTTTTAAATGTGCTTTTGTCTTGTCTTTTCTGTGATAAATGCAGTTCCAGATTGGATTGGTACATCAAAGGTAATCTATGCTGCTTAAATGTGCTTATGCTAGGTAACATAATTAATGGGTTAACATTTAGCAAAGGGGGTGGGTAACAGAACAAATGTCAATTCTTTAATTAATTGATGTTTTGTGTTTGTTTAAATAATAGTTTTCTGAAAAAGTGACGCAAACTAAAAGTGGCGCAGTGACGCAAGCTAAAAGTGGCGCAGTGACGCAAGCAAAAGTGGCGCAGGAAATTGACACTTTCTGAAAGAGGCCTACTGATGTAAAGCCACGAGAGAAAACTTATTTTGAAAAGATGAGAAGTCTATAAACTTTTATTGTGAAAAGTTTTTGAAAATAACTGCAAAAGGCGACTCTGTGGAGAGGTTTGCTAATGTGCCACGAGAAGCTCAGAACGGACAGGCTCAAGGCCAGGATGTGAGTTGTGGCATTTTTGTGCACTACATGAACAATCTTTGCTACAAAATGTAGCAGCCTAAGGAAGTGCCGCCAGGACTCTGTGCATGAACAATGGCTTTGTGTAAAAGCCCGGACTCGAGGTGAAAGATGTCACAACTTACTGTGGCGTGAGGTGGTTCAGCCAATGGGGAGCCAGAATTCATCTGTTGGAATGTGAAAATAGTTAGTTTAGCCTTAGTTTTAGAGTATAAGAATAGGCTCTAGGAGCCGATTTTTGCCTACGCTTCTTGATTCCAGAGGGTCGTGTTCTGCTGACCGATGAATACATGTAAGGAAAGGAGTTTTTTAAAAGACTTTGTTTTCAGGCGATGAGGGTAGAGACAGAGAATTAGTTAGGGTTTGGAAATGTTCTTTCTCACTTATTTCTGTTAATGATTAATATTTCTTGAAACAAGCTCTCTTCATAAATGCTGAATAAATCTTTCTTTATGACATTTTCTAATTCTTGTTTAATAAAGTTCCAAAGCCTATGTTTCCATGAATATGTTTGAATAAACTTACTAAATGACAAGCTGGTCTTGTTTATTGTAGATAGTTTAAACAACATATTGGATTCATTCGCCTCATGATTCAGCTGCTCTGTTATTTTTATGGGCCTGGTATTGATTGGTAAGTATGGTGGTGGATGTGACATCATTTATGCAGAATTTTAGTGGGAGCGCTGGATCAGTTACAAGGCACCCTACTCCATGGGCCCTTGGAGAGACTTTTGGGGTGACTTATATGTAAAGATAAGGTTGTTTCACACTTTGGAAGTACCTTTGATTCCAAAGTTGAATTTGCATCTAATTTTACCATAAAGGATGCCTGACAAGCAGACCTGTATTTAAAAAGGACTCTATTTTTCCTCTACCAAAAAAACCTAACTTGGACGCACCGGACACCAACAATTACAGACCAATTGTGTCTCTCCCGTTACCTGCTAAACGTTCTGCGAAGATTATGAATGACCAATTGTCTTAATACATCCATGAAAATAAGCCGTTGGGTGAACCCCAATTCGGTTATATAAAGGGCCATAACACGGAGACCGCACTTATCAAAGCTACTGATGAGATGAGGTTTGTTCTAGACAGAGAAGGAGTTGCTGTCCATGTGCTACTGGATTTATCAATGGCATTTGACATGGTTGATCATGGGCTTCTGATCAACCGTTTCTCTGCGCTAGGCATTGGGAATATGGCCAAATCCATGTTGACTTCTTTCCTATCGAAACATACTAAATTGGTCGGTTTGGACGATTTTGATTTTCCAGTTTTTTTTCACTGCTGTGTGGGGTTCCGCAAGGGACTTCCATTAGCCCTACTTTTTTTATACATTTATGTTACCGACATAGCATAGTTGATCAAATCTTTTAGTTTAGCACTCACATCGTTTGCAGGCGACACCCAATTAGTGCTTTCTGTTCACAAGAACAGGGACACAGTTTCAATTAATTTCTATGGTGGCATGTTGGCCATCAGTGCTTGGAAGTCAAGAAACTGCCTTAATGTGAACTTGCCTAAGACAAAGGTTATGGTCTTTGGAAATGTATCCCCTGTATGGTCTCCTGGTTGGTGGCAGATAAATTGGGATTGCCCCCTATCACGGTTACTAAAGTCCAAAACTTGGGTATCATCCTAGACAACAAGCTGTCTTTTTAATGTCATGTTAATGCAGTGGTCTCTTCGGGCTTCAGTGTTCTAGGAATGGTGAAGAAACTGTTCCCGTTCATTTCGATTGATGCCAGGAGAAAGATAATATCTTATTTGGTAATGTTCAAAGTTGATTACTGTAACAGTTTATTGATTAATGCACAGGAAATTGTTCTTAGTAAGCTACAGCTGGTGCAGAACACTGCCGCCAGGATGCTTTCGGGTATTCCTAAATGTAACTTCTTTGGTTGCCTATAAAAAGCAGAACAAAGTTGAAAGCATTGTGCATTGCCTATTAGGCAATTCACAATATAGGGCCAGAATTTCTGAAGAATTTACTGCAGATATACACTCCTAACAGATCCCTGCGTTTGTTAGGTGCCAACCTTCTTGTCGTCCCAAGAACCTATTGAACTGATTGGGGCAGCAGAAGCTTTGCAGCTATCACTGCAAAGCTGTGGAATTCACTTCCCTCTCAGATCAGAGCCAGTCCTACTTTATTTTCATTTAGGAAACAATTAAAAATATGACTCTTCAATTAGTATGCTATTTTTCATCTTGGCCATGGCCCGGTCTTCTTGAGCACTTAGCGCAGAGACACCTATGGGTATTTATGTACTTTATAAGTTGTTTTAACATAACATAAGATCAAATGACAGCAGGCAACACAGTAATGAACTCGTAAGTGCATTAGGTCTATTGGGCATCTAAACCTACATGCCCTATTATATACTAGCTGATGAGGGTTATGAACTCAAAACAGGTCCCAGGATGCTTGTTTCCGGTTCAGGGAAGACATGGCTTGGCAGCTCCCTTTGCCACTGGATTCTAGCTAACCTGGCTGATGAGGGTTATGAACCCGAAACAGGTCCCAGGATGCTAGTTTCCGGTCCAGGGAAGACATGGCTTGGCAGTTCGGGCTGGACTGTTCCCATGAGCCACAGGTTCAGACTGATTTGTATATGGCCAAGTCTGAGCTGGGGTGGTGGAGTGAGCTAAAGAATGATGATGGATTAAACCCAGATCAGTTGACTGGGGGTGAGTGTTTGATTTGCTCTAACTCTCCATCCATCATCCCCTTTGGTATCGTTTTGTTCGCCCTAAGTTGGCAGTGTATGCCCAGACGTGGGTCCCTTGCTCACTTTGCCACTGGATTCAAGATAGCCTGGCTGATTAGGGTTATGAACCCAAAACCGGTCCGAGAATGCTTGTTTCTGGTCCAGTGAAGACATGGCTTGGCAGTTCGGGCTGCACTGTTGCCATGAGGCACAGGGTCAGATTGATTTGCATATGGCCATGTCTGAACTGGGGTGGTGGAGTGAGCTAAAGAAAACCCAGATCAGTTGATTGGGGGTGAGCATTTGATTTGCTCTAACGCTCTGTCCATCATCCCTTTGCTATCACTTTGTTCGCCCTAAGTTGTCAAAGTATGCCCAGACTTGGGCTTCTTGCTCCCTTTGTCACTGGATTCAAGATAGCCTGGCTGATGAGGGTTATGACCCGAAACCGGTCCCAGGATGCTTGTTTCCGGTCCATAGAAGACATGGCTTGGCAGTTCGGGCTGGACTGTTCCCATGAGGCACAGGTTCATACTGATTTGCATTTGGCCATGTCTGAACTGAGGTGGTGGAGTGAGCTAAAGAATGATGATGGATTGAACCCAGATCAGTTGACTGGGGGTGAGTGTTTGATTTTCTCTCACGCTCAATCCATCATCCCCTTTGGTATCGCTAATATATACTAGGGAGTTACAGCTAGACTCTCAGAACCAATTATAATGAAACCTAATTATCATTTGCCTTATAACCAGAGCACTATTCCTGGGTCTGGTAAGCGGAGCCCAGGTCACAGTCACAATCTGTTACCACCTGTATTAGTCAGAAATGGGGGTAATCAGGGCAAAAAAATTATTACTTTCTTACATATGGGAAATGTTGCAGGAATAAATGGTGGTGGTATCAGAGTGGAGGTCAGATGATGTGAGGTTGAAGTGGTGTTCCACAGGGCAGAGGTCCATGTGTTACAGTTGACTTGAATTCTGGTGCATATATCTAGACGTTGAAAAAATCAACTCTTTCATTATTGTAACAAGTAAGGGCATTGGAAGAGGGAGTGGCATCAGAATCCAAATAGAGCAATCTGTGATGGACAAATGAAAAATGTTAATCCGACTCAAATGCAGAATGTCCCTGCACAGAAAATGCAAAACCAAAATCAGTCCTAAGTCTCCATGATGCAACTCCTGCAAGCTCAGTTGCTGTCACAGAACATGGATAAACCCCAGATTCAATTTGAAAACCAAAATCTTGTCCAAAATCAGAACCCATTTTGACAGCATCCTATGTTTGAGAATGAGAGACTTGACTCCAACAGTTTACAATGGCAGTACAAGTCCCACCATTTCTTTTGCTGCCTCAGAACATGGGTGTACCCCAGATTCAATGTGAATCAAGCCTGAAGAGCAAACCTGATTCCTCTCCAAAATCAGAACCCAGAGTTTTGACTCTGACAGAAAGGTGGTACCTGAGGGCAGAGCAAGAGTGTGTGCTTTGTGTAGTCTTAGAGGTATACCAGAGTGATCCATTCATAGAAGGTGAGGTGAATGTTTACCAAGGGTCATTTTTAATCAACATTGGTGCTACCCATTCTACTGTTAGAACAGAGAAAGTTCCTAACCTACCCCTCTTGGGAAAAAGATTCAAGTTGTAGCTGTTATGAATAAACAGATAACTAACCCTCTGTGAAAGAAAGTTCCCATCAAACTAAGCTCATTTCAAAAGGATCACCAATTTGTAATTTGAGTCCTGTAAACCTGTTAGGAAGAAATCTTTTGTGCAAGTTAAGGTGCATGATTTACTGCACACCAGATGGTGTCGAGTTCCAAAAGCAAGATGAGAATGTTGAATTCAAAATGGCCAGCCAAGACACAGTGGTTGGGCTCATCCCTGTGAGAACGGTATAGTACTTACCTCCCGATCCAAGAGATATAGTGAAACCTTTCAGGGAAAGATATCAGACTAACCAAAGCGGTTTGGATAATGAATAAGCCCAATGCTGAGTTTCTGGGAATGCCACCATATAATCTCACACCCGAGACAGTGACTGGATTTTTTTCAGTGATTGAGTCCATGATACAGGGGAATTTTGAGGAGATGAATGAATGGATGAATGAATGAATGAATTAAAACACACGTATATAGCGCATGGCTACCCATAGGGCATCCCAGCACATAAAGTAACCCCCATCATTCCACAATGATCAATCAAAAAGAAAGGTCTACAACTGTTTCCTGAGCCTGAGATGGTCAACTTCAAGGCGGATGGTTTCAAGAAGCTGATTCCAAAGCCTGGCCGCGTTATAGGAGAACAGCCGACTTCCAGTCCGGGACCGTTTAACCTTCGGGACTAGCAGCAGTTGTTTATTGCTAGATCTCAAAGTCCTCTTGGTGTCATATAAAGGCACCAGGGGCTGCAACAAGGCTGGACATTTCCCAGAGATGCACTTATGGACAATACACATTGCCTTAAACCTAACCCTTTCTGCAACAGGAAGCCAATAATAGCCATGGTAGGAACTCATCAATTATGGGGTTGCAGAAGCCAAGTGGCAAGTATACAATAGTTCAAGATCTTACAAAGATTAACAGCATTGTTGTTTCATGTTGTTCTGTGGTACCGAATCCAGCTATAAATTATTTTAGATATCCTGTGATGCCAAGTGGTTCACTGTCGTCAATATGTGTCAGGCCTTTTTCTCAAACCCCTTGCATGAGGAAAGTTCATTCTTATTTTCAAATACAATCTAGAATAAAGTTTTGGCATGGTGCCAAGTTCCACAATGGTATACAGAGAGACCTTCCTGCTAGTGGCATTAAATACACAAGAGGACTGTAGACAGGATACAATTTCTCTGCTAAATCATTTAGACAAGGTGTGCGTGTACAGAGTGCAGTACAGTCAAAAATAAGTCCCAGGACATCTCATTGAGAAGGGAGCAAGGAAGATTTAACGAGAGCAAATTATTGACATCTTGAAATTGAATCTATCTAAAATGCAGAGAGAAGTCAGAATGTTTCTGGGAATGCTGGGCTACTGTAGACAATGGATACCCAACTTTCCCAATGGCACAGCCTTTACTGAGACTTATGTCCAAAGATACTAAGGGAAAAATTGTAGTATTGAGATCCTTAGAATGCTGTGTGTGGCGCTATAAGTGGACCTGTGATTACATTGCAGCCACTGACCAGACTTTTGGGGTATTGTAGAACAGATCAATGGGACTCTGAAGTGTTGTTTAGCCAAAGTGTGTGCTGGCCAGATGCTCTGCCTTTGGTGTTAATGAGCCTCCATGGTACTCCTGAGAGAAGAACAGGATTGTCACCACATGAATTACTCACCATGAGACTGCCATGAGACTGCCTGTTTTGTCTGCAAATGTCCTTGTAAATAACAGAGATAAGATGATTCTAGACTACTACAAGGGACTGCCTGTACTTCCATTCCAAATATAGATCAATGCCATAACCTCAGCTCTACCAGGTAATCTGGATCACCAATACTGCTGTAAAATGTGGTGGATTGCATAAGTGGATTCATATAATTCAGTAATTGGGCCCAATCCACTCTAGACCTGCTTCTTAAGGCCTTTAATATTCCATTATTCCATTACTTTTTTATATTGATTAGTGGTTATGGAAATTCAATCTCTTTGAAGGTAGAACCTCTCTTTATACTTAAATTGTATTGAAAAGTGGGTATTGTTCCTAGTATTTTCATGATATACTCTGAAGTGACATAAATAAGGAAACTTCAAAAAATGTATTAGTGGAAGAAACAACGTTTTATTTTCCTTTTGTCACTAATTCAGGCATCTTTTAGTAATACTCCTCATTAGTGCCCAATCTATCTTTTTCTGCTCAAAAGTGTATAATACAGTTCCAAAAACATCTTTTAGTACATAATTTGGTAATGCATTTTTATGGTCCAATGCAGTTCAATCAATCAATGAAGATCAATAGATCCTTTTCCAGCCAGTCAACAAGTGTTTTACCCCCTACTTTAGGAATGCAGGCCTGGGGTTTATTGAAGGCTGCAGATATTGAAGAATAGAAAACATAATCATTGGCGTTTTTATATTAACACTAAAATGCTATAATCAAAAGTGACATGCTATAAGATAAAAAATGTAGGCTGCACACTGGAGGTAACACGTGTGATAAATCCAACTGTATTACTTACCTTTTCCATACTAAGGGGCCGATTTGGATTCGGTAAAATCTCATACGAATAGCCGTACGGATCATTTTCCCGTACAAATCATATCCTCGAACGTCCCCATACGTATGATGTAGTACGAAGCATACTCAAACCAGTTCCCCGTCCGAATCGTACCAAAGCCCGTACAACTCAATAATCTGTACAAATTGCATTCGGAACGTGCAGTACGCGATGTTCATACGGATCGAAGCATCATTTTCTGACCCAGCAAGTACGATTTGTCCAGTCAACACTCCGTACAACTCTTTTTTTACGAGAGCTCAAAATGTGTGGCAAAGCAGAATTTGACCCGAAGTGTGTGCAAAACGGACTCCCGGACGGTTCATATATCCCATGATCTTAGGGGTATGATTTTGACCTGCCTAATAACGCTACTTACCCGTTTGCTCCTCCTGTCCTGACCCCATTCCGCCGCGGCTGTGTGCCGATCGAGCGGAGGGTCTTCTCGTGAGCAACACGCCCACACCACTTCTTGCCTGCCATACTCTCCACGCAGGTTAGCGTGCTAGTTGTTGTGAACTTTAGGGCTATATTTAGGGGCGAGTTCTGAGCTCCCACTGACGATAGCGGCGACTAGGCTGCTCGGAGCCCACATAGCGCTCAGTCTCTTAGCGCTCTTGTACTTTCATTTATTATCGTCTCCGTGTGATTTTAAGACACCTGATGATTATGTTATTTTAAAACTGTATTGCTCTGTGTGACCTGCCTAATAACGCTACTTACCTGTTTGCTCCTCCTACTCCTGACCCCGTTCCGCCGCAGCTGTGTGCCGATCGAGTGGAGGGTCTTCTCGTGAGCAACACTCCCACACCACTTTCTGCCTGCCACACTCTCCACGCAGGTTAGCGTGCTAGTTGTTCCCTCCCCTCAACCTATGTCAGATGGGGGTCTGGCGGAAGCGCAGCGGACGAGCGGACGAGCGCAGCGGGCGCGCCGTATTCGCACCAAAGTTGCGCCTAAGTTTTTTTTTTTTTGAAAACCTTTATTCTGTAAAAAGAGAATACAGTTACAGACCTACAACCACGGAGGCTGGTCAGTTGTACGTAGTATCAGTAGCACAATAATACACAGCTCATCAGCCGACAACCCGAGGGCCCGGCAGCGAAAAGGCACGATATAATGGAGAGCTTGTGGCAATAAGAGGATAAGTAAAAGGTTTCACATTTTGTATTTTTCATAAATAACAAAAATTAAAACACAAAGAAGAGTTGAGGCGGTACCATGCAATGCAGTGACTGTCTCATATGGCAGGGGGAGACCAATAATGAATGGGCATAGCTATGAAGGCGGAGAGATCTTGGAGAGGGGGGGAGGGCTGAGAGCGAAACAATACATCACATATAACTGAAAGCTAGGAAACCGAAACGCACAGTCAAGGGAATTGAGGAGTGTCGGGAGCTTTAGTAAAGGGGGGAGTGCAGATCTTTCCTCGGTATGAATTCCATTGTCCCCATATCCTTCCCCATTTCTTGGGCCTACCACGGGATACATACACGATTTTTTCTCTAAACATGCACTAATCCATGTTTTCTTCCCAAGTCGAGACTGATGGCGCCCTCTGAGATCCCCACAATTGAGCAATATCTCTTTTCGCAATCATGTTGCCCAATGTGACCCATTGAGTCTGGGCAACAGTGCAGTCATTCGGCTCCCAAATGTTCAACAAACAGCGTCTGGCCTCAGGCAACAACTCAACACCCGTCACTTCACCCATCACCGCATGCAATCGATTCCAAAAAACCACTACCTCCGGACATTCCCATATAAAATGAAGCACACCACAACCACGCCTACACAGCCCATCCGCAGAATAACCCATATGTATCAAACGTGGACCCGTGAGATAAACATGGTCGAGAATCTTCAGTTGCACCAGACGGAGACGCGCCGGAATCGCGACCTCTTTAGGGGAGGATATCGCTGCCTGCCAATCTTCATCATCCAACTCCAGCCCATCACCAGTCCAGGCACCCCGAAGCTGTACAAGGAGGTCCGAACGGTCATTGATGAGTTTTTTATAAATGAGGGAGACAGTGCTGTCAGGGACGTGCCCGTCAAGCACTCTATCTTCCAGGGGAGAAGACTCCGGGATCGTAGTTCCAGCTGGGAAAACCGAGTCGAGTGCGTGGCGGATTTGGAGATATCGGAAATATTCCCTATCACTCAAATTGTATTCCTATTTAAGTTCCTCAAAAGTCTTACCTCTATTCTTGGCCCAGAGATCGCCCACTTTACTGATGCCAATAAGGTCCCATCTATCGAACCCTTTTGACGTCCATAGACCACCCAATTTCTCCGCAGCATACAGTGGGGTTGCTCTAGTCAGCCTGTACGTCCATCCCGTGGCCGCAGTTGCACTACCCCATACTCGCACCGCCACCCCGGTGGGGCCCGTCAGGTTCTTCCTGGCGGCTCTAGAATAAAGCGCTCTATTATAGCCCCCGGGAAGCTGCCACCTATCCATCTTGAATGCGGGATTCAGAACAGGACCGTACATGGCATGGTTAACAGCGCTTAGTTGAGATGCCCAGTAGTAACGCTTAATATCAGGCAACGCTGTACCACCATCATACCAGGGCAAAGTCAATTTTGCCGATGCTGTGCGAGGTCGCCCGCACCACACCAGCCGCCTCTGGAGGCCTTCAATTTCACAGATCAAGTGTGTTTTGGATGGCGTACAAGAATCGGGGGAGAGCCATCATCTTGAACAGGGCCGCTCTTCCCAAGGGGGACAAAGGCAAGCCACACCACGCCGCAACATCTGACCTGAGCCGGGCAAGCGGAGGTAATAAATTCCGCTCATAACGTACTGTGGGGTCCAATGAAATGTAGATCCCCAAGTACTTAAAGCCGACTCTAGAAACGGGTATCGGGCAAATGCGGGGCAGAGAAGGTAATTCTCCCGTGAGCGGGTAGATACAAGACTTGGCCCAGTTGATGACCAACCCGGAATTCCTCCCAAAGGAACTCAAAACATCAAATAAGACTCACAATGATTTACGGGGAGAGGTAAGGTACAACAATATGTCGTCAGCGTATAGTGATATACGATCTTCAAAGTCAGGGGACCATTGAATGCCCTTGAGTGAGGGCTCCCATCGGAGCCACGCAGCCAGGGGTTCAAGGGCAAGCGCAAACAGGAGTGGCGACAAAGGGCACCCCTGTCTCGTGCGGCGACCTAGAACGAAGGGTTCCGAGGCCCTGCCGTTAACCACCACCTGAGCCAACGGCTGCTCGTACAGAAGTCTGACCCACCCGATGAACTTAGGGCCAAAACTGAACTTAGCTAGGGCCGCCCACAGATATGGCCATTCCACTGTGTCGAAGGCCATCGAGGCATCAAGTGAAACCAAGATGGCCGGCTCATCAAGGGACCCCGCCCTTGCCAAGACCCCATGAAGACAGCGAAGAATGAGCGCAGTGTTTCGATGAGGGATGAAGCCAGACTGGTCCGCGTGTACCAAATCACTGATCACCGTAATCAGCCGGTTAGCCAAAAGCTTTGCCAGGATCTTGGGTTCCACATTCAAAAGCGAGATCGGCCGGTACGATGAACAGTGTTCACGGGGCTTGCCATCTTTATGAATGACCACAATGGTCACCAATCTCTGATCCCGGGGAAGGGACCCGAGATCTTGCGATGCCGAGAACATCCGACGAAGATACGGCGCCATTTCGTCAG
The DNA here is from genome assembly GCF_964263255.1 of Lissotriton vulgaris. Lineage (NCBI taxonomy): Eukaryota > Metazoa > Chordata > Amphibia > Caudata > Salamandridae > Lissotriton > Lissotriton vulgaris. The sequence goes on from NC_141695.1 coordinate 255,633,239, forward strand.
GGCACAGCTTGTACAGTTCGACTGGTATACCATTCGGGCCTGAGGCCTTCCCGGAGCGAAGTGAGCGAATAGCGAGCGCTACTTCATCGGTGGAGAATTCGCCCCCATAAGCTCCTTGTCCGATTCGGACAGGCTAGGCAATGCGATATCCCGAAGCAACAAGTGCGAGTCCTCCTCCGGCCGATCCGAAACCGGCGCATAAACCCTCTGAAAGTGCTGGGCAAAGACCTCAACTATCTCGACCGGGTCCACCACTCGCGTACCATCCACTCTTTCAACAACAGGCACCACCCGATTCAATCTATCTCTTTTGTCTAGCCAAGCAATCAGCTTTCCCGCCTTGTCACCAACATCATACAAACGCCCCTGTTGCTCACGATTCATTGCCCTGGCCGCATCAGTCACCAGCGCTCTATATTCAAACTGTTTAAGGGCCAAAGAATGTAAAACCTCAGGCGTAACACCAGACTCCATCCGTTCCTCCAACCCAGCGATTTCACATTCCAAGCCCACCACTTCTGCATTCTTGCGCTTCCTCTTGCTAGCAATCAAGGATAGGGTCTGACCACGGATCACAGTTTTATAAGCCTCTCACAAGGAGACAGGAGAGGACACCGATCCCTCATTCTCAGCAAAGTAGAAATCCATACACTTAACCACCTCCATTCTAATTTTGGGATTGCGAAGGTGCCAGGGGTTGATCGGGGCAATCCGACCCCCGGCCTCCAACTGTACATCAATAGTGAGCAGAGTGGGGAGTGGTCTGAAATCCCTCTAGCTAAATGCCTGATTTCCCTTACAGAGACCATCTGCACCGCCGGTACAAGGATATAGTCGAGTCTCGAGAGACTCCCATGAGCTCCCGAGTAGAAGGTATACTGGAGCTGCCCAGGGTGCAGCTGCCTCCAACAATCGGCTAGACCCAACACGTCCAAAGATTTCCCCAGCCACAGCTGCGATGTGGGGAGGAGTCTAGGGGGGCTACGATCTTCATCCCCACTAACAACTGAATTAAAATCGCCACCCATGACCAACATGCCATCAGGGAACCCCAGGACCACCCTGCCCAAATCACTAAACGTGGTGGACTGTAGACCGGGCGGAACATACACAGACAAAATGGAGATCGTCTTCCCCTCCCACCGACCTATTATAGCTGCATTGCGGCCTCTATCGTCCAGCACCGTGTCATCTATCTCCAGGGGGAGGGAGTTCCTAACCAAGACACCCGCCCCCCTCGACCCAGTGGTAAATCCAGAATGGGCCACCAGACAGTAGCCCCGTCTATTTAGTGCATGGCACGTATTTCCTACCAAATGTGTCTCCTGGAGTAAAACTATATCCGGGGAGCACCGCTTCAAATATTGCAAAACTATCCTTGGTTTTATCCTATCACCAAGACCGTTAACGTTCCAGCTCAACACCCTCAGCCCCCTACCCCCATCCCAGAAATGAACACTCTGTCCCCTCCGCCACGACACAGGCACACAGGATAAAATATGAAACAACGCGCGGCCTCGATACAAACAAGAAAGAAAAGACCCCCCCACCATCCCCAAAAGAACCCTCAAAAACACACACCCCCACCCTGTACCCCTGTGGTAGACCAAAAAGCCACCCCAACTTTCAGTGTGCCTGTCGCCCCATTAAACTAACCTACAAGAAGAGAGAAAAAAGTCCCCAGAGGAGGAAGAGTCCCGATTCCCACCACCCCCGGGTATCCACACTGTATAGGCATAACAGTCACAGAGCCACTGCCATATGTCCATAAAATTGGCCCGCCGGCTCAGACTCACTATTCCTGTTCTGCCAAGCCTCCTGTGGCGCTCCTTGAACTCGCTGGGCTGGTACAATGGGTCGACAAAGTGTCTAACCAGTCATTGGCCACCTCGGGCGGTCAAAAAAGAATGCACGTTCCTCATGTTCAATCCTCAGGCGGGCCGGAAAAAACATGGCGTACTTCAGTCCCATGTCCCTGAGTCGCCTTTTCACCCCCTTAAAGCCCATACGTTGTTTCTGCACCGCCTGTGTGAAGTCCGGATAAAAACTGACCGACACATTCTCAAACTTAGTGGGACCGTTGGTGCGTGAGGCTTGCAGGATAGCGTCTCTGTCCCAGAAATTAAAAATCCTGGCTATTATAGGCCTTGTAGCAGCTCTCAGTTTGGGCTTCCCACTGGGGACTCTATGAGCACGCTCCACCGTGAAAAAGTAACTGAGGCCCTTTGGTGCCAAGTGATTTAAAACAAGGTCTTCCACCAGAAGGTCTGTAGACAAGTCTGCGGAGTTCTCCGGAACACCCACGATGCGGACGTTGTTGCGTCTGGCCCGGCTCTCGAAATCATCCAGCCGATGGGCGAACAAATCATTGGCCGCTCGAAGATCACAGACTTCGGTCTGGAGATCCGAGACATCCGTGGTCAGGCTTGCGGTCTTGATGTCCAGGGACTTGACCCGCTCATTGGTTTTCCCCAAGCCCGTCCTGATAAGATTGACTTTGATTGCCACTGTGTCTATCTTAGCTGCCAAGGTTTCATAATGCTGGCCCATTGTTGTCCGAACGCTCGCAATGGCGCCCATAACATCCTTCAAAGTCGGCTCTTTAGTTGCAGGAGGGCCGTCACCAGTCTCCTCAAGGGCCTTGCTCGCTCCGCCTGGAGATCCTTTCGGGCGTGTAAAGCGATCTATGGTCTGGGATTGGGCAACCGCTCTTCGGTATGAGCCTCTGGTGGCATGCTTCTCGGCATCCGCCTTGCCCGCCATGATGGGCGACGAGCTCTGACGGAACCTTTGGGATCTGGTCAGAATGATTTCCCTCGCGGCAAGTCTGTAGTGGTGAGAGGGCGAGGAACAAAAGCAAGCATAGGGCTGGCAGCAGAATCAGGTCAGCCGTGCCGATCGGCAGCAAGTCGCCATCAACAATGACCAAGAGCGAAACCGAAAGTGCCACAGGGGCAGCTAGCGTGTCACACCAGCCGTTGTTGTTCAATTGCCACCTGGGTACCCCAGGGACTCAAGCCCGTGGATGGTCTTCGGTATAGGCCGCAAGTTTCAAAGTGCAGTAAGTCCGGTTCCTGGCAGCCAAATCGATTTCTGGAAAAAGTTGTTGCATCAGCAGGGCATCAGCAAAAAGTAGGTGTATATTTAACAAGGACCCCCTGAGTTCATAGAATATAGATTCCTAGACCAGGGAAAAACAACTGTTTGATATTTAACAATCTAGGCAACCATAAGAGACAATCAAAGAAATATTCATAAATGGAAGGGGATTAAGCTACAAAATGTTTATACAGTAAACAATTTATTGAAGATAAAAAAGAACAATATCACATTTACAAATTTAATATATACGTTTAAAAAAGTGCAGTTGAACGAACAAAACTTAAAACAGCAATGTATAATCACATGACATAAATCACAATGCAAATGAAAACATATATAAAGTTAAAAAACACTGGGAGTGGCAGATTGGTACTCTACGCGCGTTTCGGCGGCCAGCGCCTTCTTCTGGAGTAGCCACAAGGATTTTAAAAGTTGTTGTCAAATGATGAATCGAAAATACTTTTCTTTCTTAATTTCTTTAAAGAACGGTCCTAGCTGACTGGTAACGAGATTATGATGTGTAGATATAACTTGTAAGGCTCAATGGCGACGTCTAGTCAAGATAGGACATTAGTATCTTATTTCCTAGATGGACGGATTCCAAACAGGAAATTATCACGCTGTAAGGGACAATGATTAAAAACTAGACTCGCCGGCCGGAACCTCTTATTCATTCAAGTGAAGGATATACTTGATTACTTGATAGATAGCGGGATCCCCCTGATGTGGAGATTTTAGGTAGAGCAAGACCCTCTAATAGTCCCGGCGGCGGGACTCGAGGTTTGTGCAAGCGTGCACAAACCTCGAGTCCCGTCGCCGGAAATAGGGAGCCCTGTTGAATCTTTTTGGACAGGGAGTTATTTTAACTATCAACTAATCATCTCAATTGGAAGAGGAACCACCCTATTAGAACTCGCAATATACAAGCTCATATCATCAGAAACACCACTAAATCTTTAGGGATTACTAGGAATACTCACTGATTACTAAGGGCATCCATGCCCTACACCGCACTCATACCTCATAGTCTCGCGACCACATGGGCCCAGACTAATCTACCCTGGGGCAGTTCTGATTATTTACCATTACACACTGACCACAGTCAGTGCTCGCTCGACAAGTCGCAATCCTGCATGTCTAGGCACCAGTCTCCTCCCGGTGTTCTCTCACTTACATTCCGAGCCGCAATCCTGCGGATCTAAGCACCAGTATCCTCCCTGGTGTTCTCATTACTTACATCCCAAGCCGCAATCCTGCGGGTATCGGCACCAGTGTCACGCCTGGTGTTCTCATTAACGCCGCTACACAACGACGATCACTTTCCTATGAATACCTTTGGAAGGAATCTTTCATTGGCTACTAGGGATATGATACTACAATATTATGGATCACACAACAACTTACCGAATTAGAGGATGTACAATCTATTCTCCACCTCAAGGGGCCCCTCTCTCCCTCATTGCTCAGTCACTACTTACCTGACCGGGAATTACATCCGTTCATGAAAACAATGCCTGACTAGAAGAACAGGTTACCCTGATTGAACAAGAATACGAGGCACATGCTGGTTCACTAAGAACTGGGGTATCTTTATTACAATAACAATAAAATGGGAATAGACACATACACAGATCTGCGGGGTCTCTGTAAAGCTCTATTAATATACCACATCCACATGTAACTAACAGGAACTGTAAATAGACTGCACACCGCTGAAACAAAAATGATTAGACATACAATAGGGGGCTTTAGCCTAGGAAATAAAAGACAAGATTAAGGTGTAAGTGTAAAGCAAACTAGTTCAGAATACCTCACCTATTAGAAGGAATGTTTCTCTCTCTCTCTGGTGGAATCAGGGTTCTCTCTCTCCCTCCGTCACCACAGCTTCACTCCGGCTCAACTGCTCCAGCTGGCAGCTTCAACTTCTCCATCTGACTGGTAACTGCTTTAATGCACTCTGATAAACTGGCAGCTCCAGCTGATAGTTCCAACTTCATTCATCTGACTGCTCTCTCCAGCTTCAGCAATTATCTGCCTTCTCTCTCCATTCCAGAAAACCAATTGAACTGAACTGTACTCTTCAGCTCCAGCAACCATCCTACTTCGCTCTCTTCAAGAACCAAACTGACACACCTCCTCTCCTGCACTTCTCTAATATGGAATCCTCTCCCCTCATGGATATTTCCAACAGAGGGCTGCCTCCCACCGAATTCCTGTGCTAGCTCCAGAGCTCTCCGCGCAACCGCAGTGCGCATCTGCATGTTACGTCTGGGCCCAAGAGACAAACACATTCTTCCGATAAGAACCAGTCCCGGCTGGTTTTCCTCTAGCGAACAACAGCTTATAACTAAAACATTACCTTTACCCTGCAAGCATCTCAGTTCTGCAGGGACAGAAAGCAAAATGGAGTCTCTCTAGTTCTGGGCCTTGTAGGCCTAAGAAGGATGAAATAACACTTAGCTCTGTCAGAGTACCTACACAAACCATACCAATATGTAATATAAAGTCAGGACTACAGGATCCACCCTCTACTATAGGCAGGATGATGAAAGGACACATAATTATGTCAAAGCCAATAGGCAATAGATGGATTAGAGTCAAGAATAAGGGATCTATCATCATATTAAGCAGCTATCCTCTAGTTTATGCTTCTAGGTCTGGGAAAAAGGGCTTAAAGGGCCAACACAGGGTAAGAATACAGATTCAAGATGTTAGCAAGCTTAAAGTCATCATCACTCAGAAATAGAGCCAAAACCCATGTCAGAACATTGCACCCTTGACTTTAACTTGCGAACATCTGTAAACAACAACAAACTAATAAACAAACATCAACATAATCTATCAACAAAAACAAAAACCAAAAGACTCCCTAAAATAAATGACAACTTAAGGAAATACCACCTAAAACTTGATGTAGGGAATACAAATCTAACAACCAACTGAAAACAAATCAAAGCACCCTTGACCTGAATGCTGAAATGTAACTAAGATTGATCTGATAACAACATAAACTAACCAAAGCACCCTTGAACTAAATGTGCCTCAACTTCTAATGGTAACTCATGAAATCTATTGGTGTAGGGCCATGTTTGTGAAATGAAAACAACAAAGGGCCTAAATGAGGCCTACCTACTTCGGTCAACTTAAGAAAGGATTTGGTAAAATCTAACAAATAAACATGACAAAGGGTCCTCAAGGTCTGGGCAACTATTATTAATAAATGTAGGACATAATCTGACTAAAAGACACACCTCCCAGGACAACTTAAAGTCTAGGGTGACCACCCTTGGAACTAATCCCACTGTTCTAATTAAGAGTTGATGGATCAAAGTGAAAGTGTAATAACAGGAAAACAAAGATAACCCCATCCCTACAAAATACTGGTGTAGCACTATGCATATCAAGCAATAAATCAAAGAAAGTTATCTAAGTGTGGTGTATATATTTTCATCTAAAAGATCATAGACTTAAAGTTGAATAGTAGACCATGCCAAAGGCAATAGGTAACGGTCCCAAATCATCTAACTCAGGAAACAGTTTGCACCTAATCCCTCTGTAACACATGTGTGCACCATCATTTAAAACATTGCTTTCTTTTCAGTGACAAGACTGTTTTGCAGAAAACAGGAAAACTATGAAATAGGTGAAAGATAAACAAGTGTATCAATAATGAAATAGCATAGCATACTAAAATCAAAACATCATGTCATATAGTAAAAGGAGTCATTGAACCAAAGATCAAATTATTAAATGTGGCACTGCATCTTTTAAACTGGAAAATCAAAACCATGAACAGGACTGAGAATATTATTTTTTTTCAAGTGGGGCCTGTATATGGTAACTGCAAAAGTGGCATAATGTCCATCTGAAATAAAAACATGGGAAAAATGCAAGGCTCAAGAATGCAGGCCAAGGAATTACATTTCAGGTCAATGAAATTTTTTTTCAAAAATTGAGTACATGGGATTTGAACCTGACTGCTGAGGCAGCCAACTGTAATATTCTCTTCTGTAGTTGGTTTCGCCTTAGGAAAACAGTTCATTCTTGTAGGCCATGATTCTCCATCTTCATCTGTATCCGGTGCCAAGGAAGCACACCCTCCAGCCTGGTCAGCCTGGTACGTCTGCTTCTAATCCTGGATTCAGCCTCGGGGGTTTTGGGGGTTAGGGGCCACTCACTCCGAAAATAAAAAAGCTCAGAACTCCAAAATAAGAAAGTCTTACTCATCCAGGGCCCCCACACGTCAGCCAGCCAGCCATCTGAAACGAGAAACACGCATCATCAATCTTGCAAAAACACATTTTCCATTTAAAAAGCACCCCAAGTGCTTTTTATTTTCGAAAGAAACCTCCTAATTCATGAAAAGAATTCTTCTAAATCCAAGGAATGATTTAAACATTCTACCTATACCATATTCTTTAAATTTCTTTGGGCAAAATCTAATTTTGTCATACACAGCCAGAAGGGCTGTGGCCTAGCTACTCCTCACTCCTCTGAGAAACAGCCCCTCCCTCCAGAAAGATGTTTGCGCTCAGAGTTTTGAATCAGCTCCAACCATAATAAGCAGGAGCCGGGCTACACTGCGATGTAATTTTGAATCACTGCCAAATGCTGATCTCATTGCAAGAGCAAAGCTCCTGCCAATTATTCTGTTTAAGCATCTTTTAATCTCTAGTCAGGGAAGCTTTCTGTGCCTACTGTATTTATCTAACTCCAAGGGCCAAGCATCTGCCAATTATTCTGTATGTGCAAGCATCCCTTATCTGAAGTCAATGAAGGTGTCTGCGCCGACTGTAAGGAAGAGCAACTTGACCCCCCCTTATATAAACATTTCTCCGCGGAACGAAATTGTAACATAGCCAAGAATAACAAACTGCCTCTCTCTGCTCTCAGAAGTCACCCACGGGGCCTCCACCCTTTCTAAACTCTGAGCCGCGAACAGATGCCTGACTCATATCAGCCAAGGTCAAAGTAAATTCTATCTAGCTGAAAACCTACAGCTGTTCCCAGGCAAGAAATACAGCACTATTACTGCTAACTAATTGAAGCAAATTTAAACGTGGTAAAAATAAAAAACATCCTAAACACAGGTATTAATAAAGTCATATTTTTCTGTAACATAGTCACATTCTAGCATTTTAAAATAATTCTATCATAATGTACTGCTACTTGCTGAAAAGGAAAACTATTAGAACAACATTGCATGCAGACACATTTCATTTTTTTTTAAATAACATGTGAAACACCATCAAATTAAACAAGGGGCATAACCAAGAATTCATAATTTAGTGTGCAAGCTTTTCTATTCTACCTATTAAAAGGGCCAGATTCATTTTTTCAGATAGCCATTTTTCCTAACTGAGTGGGTTTACTCACACGATGGTCTGCTACATATCAGAAACATTTGCATTTGGAAAAAAAAACTGCTTGCATTAGGAAAATAAACATTTACATTTTCTAGAACATTTTTTTTTTAAAGTACACGGTTACATTTCACTAATTAAAGCACATTCTATGATGGGTCTGTTTTATTTTTTTCTTACTTCTCAACCACCCTCCGTGCTCAGCTGAAAACCCTCATCTCAATCCGACTGGTTGATTTATAACTTTCCGACCTCCGAGTCAGACACATTAAATCATGTGTTCAAAGGCAAACCCACAGAAACTTATGGACGCATTTCAAATAGAATGTCAAATGAACACTGCTTTCTTTTCTCCATGCAAGATGTTACCATTCCGTCAGCTAGCTGACAAGGCTCATAGGCGAACCTGCATCTAATCAAAAGGTCAAATCAAACCATCATTAATCTAAACAGTCACTGACTTTTAGCGTCAGCTCTCATAACCATGCATGTTAAACAGCATGTTAAAATAAATACTGCTGTCTCAATTCAAGATATTAACCCTTTGGCAGATCAAACACAATCATTCCCCAATGTCTGCAGATACATGGGAAAGTCATGAACTTATCTCTCCACGTTTTTAAATAACATGTGCGCACATCTTCAAAACAATTTCTCCAAGCATTTGAAAGAGATCCAGCTCTCTCCTGCCTAACGCAACAATAGCATGCTCTGTACAAGCCATATCCACATGGCGCTATTCACAAGCCATATTTACAAGAAACTCAACAAGTCAGAATAATGACATGCTCTTCACAAGGCATATATACAAGGCGCAATTCACAAGGAACTCAGCAAGTCAAAATGAGAACATGCTCCTCACAAGGCATATTTACATGGCGCTATTCACAAGCCATATTTACAAGAAACTCAACAAGTCATAATAATGACATGCTCTTCACAAGGCATATATACAAGGCGCAATTCACAAGAAACTCAGCAAGTCAAAATGAGAACATGCTCCTCACAAGGCATATTTACAAGGAGCTATTTACAAGGAACTCCACAAGTCATATTACATTGAATACATTTCACATTGCACAGCATAAGCAAATGCAGCAAGCAATTTAATGAGCAATTTAAAAGCATTTTTCACACATATGTACAACTGCACCATCACCAAGATGTAATTGGCTCCCTCATGTAATGTCACCCTTTAAGCCTGACAGTTCAAACACCAAGATGAAAAGCATTTCTTCCACCCTGCATAAGTCAAATGCCATGATGTACTGCAATCTCCTAACCCTCCAACTGTTCAAGCCCATAGGTCAGGCACTACACCTCACCATGCAAGTCACAGACTGTTCCCAGATGTCAAATTTAAAGGGGTTTAAGTCCAAATACATGTATAGGGCTCCCTCCTCTGCGCTTAATTCAAAACTGCCCGACTACGCCAGATGTAACGGCCGGATTCTCGGACCAGATAGGATCAGCTCACCAGAGCACCACCAACCCAGCCGAAACGCAACCACCTCCCTCCTCAGGACCCATCTGTCCAGGCACCTGGGTACCTACCTGAGGATGGGGAACTCGCAATATACAAGCTCATATCATCAGAAACACCACTAAATCTATATGGATTACTAGGAATACTCACTGATTACTAAGGACATCCATGCCCTACACCACACTCATACCTCATAGTCTCGCGACCACATGGGCCCAGACTAATCTACCCTGGGGCAGTTCTGATTATTTACCATTACACACTGACCACAGTCAGTGCTCGCTCGACAAGTCGCAATCCTGCATGTCTAGGCACCAGTCTCCTCCCTGGTGTTCTCTCACTTACATTCCGAGCCGCAATCCTGCGGATCTAGGCACTAGTATCCTCCCTGGTGTTCTCATTACTTACATCCCAAGCCGCAATCCTGCGGGTATCGGCACCAGTGTCCCACCTGGTGTTCGCATTAACGCCGCTACACAACGACGATCACTTTCCTATGAATACCTTTGGAAGGAATCTTTCATTGGCTACTAGGGTTATGATACTACAATATTATGGATCACACAACAACTTACCGAATTAGAGGATGTACAATCTATTCTCCACCTCAAGGGGCCCCTCTCTCCCTCATTGCTCAGTCACTACTTACCTGACCGGGAATTACATCCGTTCATGAAAACAATGCCTGACTAGAAGAACAGGTTACCCTGATTGAACAAGAATACGAGGCACATGCTGGTTCACTAAGAACTGGGGTATCTTTATTACAATAACAATAAAATGGGAATAGACACATACACAGATCTGCGGGGTCTCTGTAAAGCTCTATTAATATACCACATCCACATGTAACTAACAGGAACTGTAAATAGACTGCACACCGCTGAAACAAAAAGGATTAGACATACAATAGGGCGCTTTAGCCTAGGAAATAAAAGACAAGATTAAGGTGTAAGTATAAAGCAAACTAGTTCAGAATACCTCACCTATTAGAAGGAATGTTTCTCTCTCTCTCTGGTAGAATCAGGGCTCTCTCTCTCCCTCCGTCACCACAGCTTCACTCCTCTGGCTCAACTGCTCCAGCTGGCGGCTTCAACTCCTCCATCTGACTGGTAACTGCTTTAATGCATTCTGATAAACTGGCAGCTCCAGCTGATAGTTCCAACTTCATTCATCTGACTGCTCTCTCCAGCTTCAGCAATTATCTGCCTTCTCTCTCCATTCCAGAAAACCAATTGAACTGAACTATACTCTTCAGCTCCAGCAACCATCCTACTTCTCTCTCTTCAAGAACCAAACTGACACACCTCCTCTCCTGCACTTCGCTAATATGGAATCATCTCCCCTCATGGAAATTTCCAACAGAGGGCTGCCTCCCACCGAATTCCTGTGCTAGCTCCAGAGCTCTCCGCGCAACCGCAGTGCGCATCGGCATGTTACGTCTGGGCCCAAGAGACAAACACATTCTTCCGATAAGAACCAGTCCCGGCTGGTTTTCCCCTAGCGAACAACAGCTTATAACTAAAACATTATCTTTACCCTGCAAGCATCTCAGTTCTGCAGGGACAGAAAGCAAAATTGAGTCTCTCTAGTTCTGGGCCTTGTAGGCCTAAGAAGGATGAAATAACACTTAGCTCTGTCAGAGTACCTACACAAACCATACCAATGTGTAATATAAAGTCAGCACTACAGGATCCACCCTCTACTATAGGCAGGATGATGAAAGGACACATAATTATGTCAAAGCCAATAGGCAATAGATGGATTAGAGTCAAGAATAAGGGATCTATCATCATATTAAGCAGCTATCCTCTAGTTTATGCTTCTAGGTCTGGGAAAAAGGGCTTAAAGGGCCAACACAAGGTAAGAATACAGATTCAAGATGTTAACAAGCTTAAAGTCATCATCACTCAGAAATAGAGCCAAAACCCATGTCAGAACACCCTCGTGAGAGCAAATTCTCTGAGGATTTCACTGACCTCTTACTTGGTCAGTATATTACAGAGGCTACCCATAACAAGGGTCATATTCTTGACCAAGTCTGGACGGCCATCCTTGATATTTCTCCCCCCCCCTCAGTGTATCCCTGTTCTTGGTCTGATCATTTTTTTATATCGTTCTCTATCAACATATCTCTGCCTGTTCACTCTAGTCCCATCACTAACTTCACTGCTCGTAATTGGAAGCATGCCAATCTTGAAGAATTCAATGCCACCTTAGCCCCCACTGCCCCTAGGGACCTGGCCTCGCTGTCTGATCAGGCCTGCCAACTCGAGCAGTGGCTGGTATCTGCCAGTGATAAAGTGGCCCGCTA